>NC_083098.1:90519668-91130540 GCF_949774975.1 Lagenorhynchus albirostris
GAATGGAAGCAAAGATTGAGAAAATACAAGAAATGTTTTAAAAAAAACCTAGAAGAATTAAAGAACAAACAAATAGAGATGAACAATACAATAACTGAAATGAAAACTACACTAGAAGGAATCAATAGCAGAATAACTGAGGCAGAAGAATGGATAAGTGACGTGGAAGACAGAATGGTGAAATTCACTGCTGCAGAACAGAATAAAGAAAAAAGAATGAAAAGAGATGAAGACAGCCTAAGAGACCTCTGGGAAAACATTAAACACAACATTCACATTATAGGGGTCCCAGAAGGAGAAGAGAGAGAGAGAAAGGACCTGAGAAAATATTTGAAGAGATTATAGTCAAAAACTTCCCTAACATGGGAAAGGAAATAGCCACCCAACTCCAGGAAGTGCAGAGAATCCCATACAGGATAAACCCAAAGAGAAACATGCTGAGACACATATTAATCAAACTGGCAAAAATTAAAGACAAAGAAAAAATATTAACAGCAACAAGGGAAAGATGACAAATAACATACAAGGGAACTCCCATAAGGTTAACAGCTGATTTCCCAGCAGAAACTCTACAAGCCAGAAGAGAGTGGCATGATATACTTAAGGTGATGAAAGGGAAGAACCTACAATGAAGATTGCTCTACCCGGCAACAATCTCATTCAGATTCAATGGAGAAATCAAAAGCTTTACAGACAAGCAAAAGCTAAGAGAATTCAGCACCACAAATCCAGCTCTACAGCAAATGCTAAAGGAACTTCTCTAAGTGGGAAACAAAAGAAAAGAAAAGCACCTACAAAAACAAACCCAAAACAATTAAGAAAATGATCATAGGAACATACATGTCGATAATTACCTTAAATGTGAATGGATTAAATGCTCCAACCAAAAGACACAGGTTTGCTGTATGGATACAAAAATAAGCCCCCTCTATATGCTGTCTACGAGAGACCCACTTCAGACCTAGGGACACATACAGACTGAAAGTGAGGGGATAGAAAAAGATATTCAAAAGAAAGCTGGAGTAGCAATACTCATATCAGATAAAATAGACTTTAAAATAAAGAATGTTACAAGAGACAAGGAAGGACACTACATAAAAATGAAGGGATCAATCCAAGAAGAATATATAACAATTATAAATATATATGCACCCAACATAGGAGCACGTCAATACATAAGGCAAATGTTAACAGCTATAAAAGAAGAAATCGACAGTAACACAGTAATAGTGGGGGACCTTAACACCTCACTTACACCAATGGACAGATCATCCAAAATGAAAATGAATAAGTAAACAGAAGCTTTAAATGACACAATAGAACAGATAGATTTTATTGATATTTATAGGACATTCCATCCAAAAACAGCAGATTACACTTTTTTCTCAAGGGCGCATAAAACATTCTCCAGGATAGGTCACATCTTGGGTCACAAATCAAGCCACAGTAAATTTAATAACAATGAAATCATATCAAGCAACTTTTCTGACCACAATGCTATGAGATTAGAAATGAATTACAGGGAAAAAAAGTAAGAAACACAAACACAAGGAGGCTAAAAATACGCTACTATGTAACCAAGAGATAACTGAAAAAATCAAAGAGGATATCAAAAAATACCTAGAGACAAATGACAATGAAAACACGACGATCCAAAACCTCTGGGATGCAGCAAAATTGTTCTAAGAGTGAAGTTTATAGCTATACAAGCCTACCTCAAGAATCAGGAAAAGTCTCAAATAAAAAATCTAACCTTACACCTAAAGGAACTAGAGAAAGAAGAACAAACAAAACCCAAAGTTAGCAGAAGGAAATAAATCATAACGATCAGAGCAGAAATAAATGAAATAGAAACAAAGATAACAATAGCAAAGATGAATAAAACTAAAAGCTGGCTCTTTGAGAAGATAAAACAAAATTGATAAACCATAAGTCAGACTCATCAAGAAAAAGAGGGAGAGGACTCAAATCAATAAAATTAGAAATGAAAAAGGAGAAGTTAGAACGGACACTGCAGAAATACAAAGCCTCCTAAGAGTCTATTACAAGGAACTCCACGCTAATAAAATGGACAACCTGGAAGAAATGGACAAATTCTTAGAAAGTTATAACCTTCCAAGACTGAAACAGGAAGAAGTAGAAAATATGAACAGACCAATCACAAGTAATGAAATTGAAACTGTGATTAAAAATATTCCAACAAACAAAAGTCCAAGACCAGATGGCTTCACAGGTGAATTCTATCAAACATTTAGAGAAAAGCTAAAACCCATTCTTCTCAAACTCTTCCAAAATTTGCAGAGGAAGGAACACTCCCAAAAGCATTCTATGAGACCACCTTCACCCTGATACAAAAACCAGACAAAAATACTACAAACAAAGACAATTACGGACCAATATCACTGATGAATATAGATGCAAAAATCCTCAACAAAATACTGGCAAACAGAATCCAGCAACACGTTAAAAGGATCATACATGATGATCAAATGGGATTTATCCCAGGGATGCAAGGATTCTTCAATATATGCAAATCAATCAATATGACACACCATTTTAACAAATTGAAGAATAAAAACCATATGATCATCCCAATAGATGCAGAAAAGGCTTTTGACAAAATTCAACACCCATTTATGATAAAAACTCTCCAGAAAGTGGGCATAGAGGGAACCTACCTCAACATAATAAAGGACATATATGACAAACCCACAGCAACATCATTCTCAATGGTGACAAAATGAAAGCATTTCCTCTAAGATCAGGAACAAAACAAGGATGTTCACTCTCTCCACTATTATTCAGCATAGTTTTGGAATTCCTAGCCATGGCAATCAGAGAATAAAAAGAAAAAAAATAATACAAATTGGGAAAGAAGAAGTAAAACTGTCACTATTTGCAGATGACATGATACTATACATAGAGAATCGTAAAGGTGCCACCAGAAAACTATTAGAGCTAATCAATGAATTTGGTAAAGTTGCAGGATACAAAATTAATGCACAGAAATCTCTTGCATTCCTATACACTAATGATGAAATATCTGAAAGAGAAATTAAGGAAACACTCCCATTTATTACTGCAACAAAAAGAATAAAATACCTAGGAAGAAACCTACCTAGGGAGCCAAAAGTCTTGTATGCAGAAAACTATAAGACACTGATGAAAGGAATTAAAGATGATACCAACAGATGGAGAGATATACCATCTACTTGGATTGGAAGAATCAATATTGTGAAAATGAGTATACTACCCAAAGCAATCTACAGATTCAATGCAATCCTTATCAATTTACTAATGACATTTTTTACGGAAGTAGAACAAAAAAATCTTAAAATTTGTATAGAGACACAAACGACCCCCAATAGCCAAAGCAGTCTTGAGGGAAAAAAACGGGGCTGCAGGAATCAGACTCCCTGACTTCAGACTATACTACAAAGCTACAGTAATAATGACAATATTGTACTGGCACAAAAACAGAAACATAGATCAATGGAACAAGATTGAAAGCCCAGAGATAAACCCACACACCTATGGTCAACTAATCTATGGCAAAGGAGGCAAGGATATACAATGGAGAAAAGGCAGTCTCTTCAATAAGTGGTGTTGGGAAAACTGGACAGCTACATGTAAAAGAATGAAATTAGAACACTCCCTAACACCATACACAAAAATAAGCTCAAAATGGATTAGAGACCTAAATGTAAGACCGGACACTATAAAACTCTTAGAGGAAAGCATAGGAAGAACACTCTGTGACATAAATCACAGCAAGATCTTTTTTGATCCACCTCCTAGAGTAATGGAAATAAAAACAAAAATAAGTAAATGGGCCCTTATGAAACTTCAAATCTTTTGCACAGCAAAGGAAACCATAAACAAAACAAAAAAGACAACCCTCAGAATGGGAGAAAGTATTTGCAAACAAAGCAATGGACAAAGGATTAATCTCCAAAATATATAAACAGCTCATGCAGCTCAATATTAAAAAATGAACAACCCAGTGCAAAAATGGGAAGAAGATGTAAATAGGCATTTCTCCAAAGGAGACATACAGGTGGCCACATGAACCACATGAAAAGCTGCTCAACATCACGAATTATTAGAGAAATGCATATCAAAACTACAATGACGTATCACCTCACACCAGTTAGAATGGGCATCATCAGAAAATCTACAAACAGCAAATGCTGGAGAGGGTGTGGAGAAAAGGGGACCCTCTTG
Source organism: Lagenorhynchus albirostris (assembly GCF_949774975.1). Classification (NCBI taxonomy): domain Eukaryota; kingdom Metazoa; phylum Chordata; class Mammalia; order Artiodactyla; family Delphinidae; genus Lagenorhynchus; species Lagenorhynchus albirostris. The sequence continues at coordinate 90,523,893 of NC_083098.1, forward strand.
CACTGTTGGTGGGAATGTAAATTGATACAGCCACTATGGACAACAATATGGAGGTTCCTTAAAAAACTAAAAATAGAATTACCATATGATCCAGCAATCTCACTACTGGGCATATACCCAGAGAAAACCATAATTCAAAAAGACACATGCACCCTAATGTTCATTGCAGCACTATTTACAATAGCCAGGTCATGGAAGCAACCTAAATGTTCATCGATAGACGAATGGATAAAGAAGATGTGATACATATATTCAGTGGAATATTGCTCAGCCATAAAAAGGAATGAAATTGCCTCATTTGTAGAGACGTGGATGGATCTAGAGACTGTCATACAGAGTGAAGTAAGTCAGAAAGAGAAAAACAAATATCGTATATTAACGCATATATGTGGAACTTAGAAAAATGGTACAGATTAACTGGTTTGCAGGGCAGAAATTGAGACACAGATGTAGAGAACAAACGTATGGACACTAAGGGAGAAAAGTGGTGGGTGGGTGGGGGTGGTGGTGTGATGAATTGGGTGATTGGGATTGACTAGTATACACTGATGTGTATAAAATTGGTGAGTAATAAGGACGTGCTGTATAAAAAGTAAAATAAAATAAAATTCAAAAAAAATTCACTTCATGTTTAAATTCTCCTTAGAGAGTAATTCTCTGCTACATTATCAATAGTCCCAAGATACAATTTTTACCCTTATTCTCTATGGTTTCATTGCTTTAATATAGACATTTTCTTTTATAACTCTTTGCCTGTTGAATTTATGTAATGATTTACTAGAAAAAATACAAACCCGGATCTAGGAAAACTGGGTAATATCCAAATGTCATTTAGTAGTTGGGTAATTTTAGAAAAAATACCAAGATTTTAGTCTTTTAGTGTTGTCCTCTGAAATTGGAAGATAATATTGCCAGTCGTGCCTGCTGTATATGGATGTTTCAAGAATCACATGTGTATAAAATATGTATATGCTATAAAATGCTCCCTACATATACAATATTTTAGTATTTATATCTTCATCTTATCTAATACAATATGTGCCCTACAATTCAAGGTCACTTCTGAAGATTATACCTCATATGGACAGAGGAAATTTTAGAACCTTTTTCTAGAATATTTTAGATATAACTGATGGCTATAGATTTTTGTTGACTAGTATTTCAACTTAAGCAGCTTAGCATCTTTGAAAATTAGTTTGCCTTTTATTGTCCTGGATGAATAATTTATTGAAATAAAATGTATTGAAATCTTATTAAATATAGTTACTGAGATTAAAAAATAATCCTTCTCCTTGCAGAGCTTCTTGGAGGAGATAGAATAATCACAACAGTGAGACAATTGCTATAATGAAGGGATAAAGAAAACACTATAGGAATACAGATGGGAAATGATTGATGGTTAAGTTAATGCCAAGATAGTGTGAAATTAAAAATAAAAAAAACAACTATAATCAGAGTTGACTAAGTCGAAACTTTTTCTCATAATGGTAATTGAACTTATTTTGGAAGTTTTCTTAAGCAAATGGCACAATTTTGTCACTTGAGTTATTGAAAGTGATTACATTAGTCGTTCCTCAGAATTGTTTAGAACACTGTGCCAAAAGTTGAGGCATCACAAAGTAAGTTGCTATAGTAAATTTGGAGCAGTTTCAGAGTAGCGTCATAAAGATGATTACAACTATAAAGATAAGCACTAAGGTAAAACATCAAAAGATTTAATATGACCATATTGAAATATTTTTGTGACTAGCTGGAATGGGTCCTTTTAATTAGAAGAAAATATCAAAAACACTTTGAAGATTGATACATGTTGGAATGGTTATTCTATATATTATTTGGTTACTTTTGTCTTATAGCCTTATTAAATAATCTCTTCCTTTTTTAAATTGTTAACTTCCCTGTTTCCTTTCCAAAAAAAAAAAAAAAAGTGAAATGGCTTCCCGTAATCCATCTCCCGATCAGACTCTTGTTTATCTTCCAAAAACACTTACAAGCATATTATCTTCTGTCTTCATCCTTCCTTGATCTTCTTCAGATGAAATTAAACAATTCTCCTGGCTACCTCTAAACTTTGTTCAAGCTTGACAGTAAGAATGACTAATTATGTTTAGATACTCTCAACACCTTAACAGTTACCCATCTATCATCCATGTCTGCATAAATTCATCTTGTTACTAATCCTGGGTGCAGCAGATACAATTTCAGCTATGCCTCCATTCCTCACCCATTCTCTACATAGCTTCATATCTTGGCTAGCCTTTGGTGGTACTTACACTGTATCCACAAGCCTGTGGTAAATTCAACCATGAGTTTTATTCATAAAATTTCCCAAGAAACTGAGGATTTTGCCTTATTTTCTTTGAATATTCCTTCCATTCATTATACCACTCTTATGTTTTCAATCACCCTCTTTACTCATTCATTTTCCTTGGCTACAAAAATATTATGTCACTCACATAAAAACCATTGCCTTAATTTTGTTTACTTCTCAAACTGCCATTCTACTTTTCACTAGTCATTTATCAGAAAACACCTAAAAGATTAGCCTAGTTTAACCTGTTTCCATTTCTTCATAGCTCATTGTATCAATCAGGATAGTGGAATCCTGCCCACAGAGTAACTCAGAGACGTTCCAGAGCTGTACTCTGGATCATGTGGGTCTCCCTATCAGTAGGAGAAGACACAGTGTGGCTTTTCTTGGTAATTAAATAGTTAGTCAAGGTGTAATATTTTATTTTTCCTAACATTTCATTAATCAGTATTAGTTACCTGATCTCACCCTTTTGTAAGTCACAGGGAAGAGTCGACTTTTGTGTGCCTGGAAGAAGAGAACTATATATCAATGAACAATAGTAGCATCTAACACATATACTCTTTCTCCTTTTGTTTGAAGATTTTTATCTGTTTCACTACTAAGTTTATTATTAGTATTTCACTTCAGAATTATTATTTCAGTCTTCATCTCTTTTACTTTATATTCAGTATTTGACAAGCTTGATTATCTCTTCCTCAAATGTTTTTCCTCTGTGGTGTTGGATTTTTCTATCTAGCTCTTTCCTTTATGTTCCTTTTCAACTTATTCACTGGCACTTTTTCTTGTATCCAACTTTTTAATATGCAGGATTATCAAGGTTTTGTTCTTGCCCTTCTTTCCTATGAAATACCATCTATTTACACAGCTTCACTATTTGTGTATATCTTGGTGACTCTCACATATTCTATTCTCTTGACTCCTCATCCCATATTTTTTGCATTAAGTAATTTTTAACAAAGATGAGAACCAAGAACTCATACTTACTATACCCAAAACCAATTCAATAAATTCACCCGAACTTTCTCCCCTCTTGGTGTTTGCTTTCATAAACATCTTAATGATAATACATTATGGCCTAGATACATCTATATAATTTCTCCTTTTACAGTTTTCCCTCTGGTAAACAAAATCAAACATTCACTTAACAGGCAAGTGTTTATCTCCTACAATAAATCTATGCTACATATAGTAAGTACATAAATAAACAATACATGAATTTTTTGTCCTTGAGTGGTTTAAAATCTACATGGAATGATAGATTAAGCAAGTATAAACTGAAAAATACAACATATTATGAGATGTTTTACAAATATTGACACTAGTTTCTGATGAGAACTCAGAGGTGAAAAAGTCTATTCTAGTCCCAAAATCATTTTAGAAAGTGGTATGCTTTTGTATTAGTTTTCTAGGGCTGCTGAAACAAAATACCATGGACTTGTTTGCTTAAACAGCAGAAGCTTATTTTCCTCCAATTCTAGAGGCTGGAAGTCCAAGATCAGGTGTTGGGAGGTTTGGTTTCTTTTGAGGCCTCTCTCCTTGGCTTGCAGATGGTCTCCTTATCCTGTGTCTCTACATGGTCTTTCCTATGTGCAAACATGTCCCTGATGTCTTTTTTTCTCTTCTTATAAGAACACCAGTCAGACTGAGGTAGGTTGAAGTCTGCTCTAATGGACTCATTTGTAATCTAATTAGCTCTTTAAAAGGCCTTATCTTCAAATACGTATCCTGAGATACTGGGGTCTAGGTCTTCAACATATTAATTTTAGAGGGACATCATTCAGTCCATAGTAACTTTCTTCTAGTCTATTCTAAATTTTAAAACTATTAAGTGTTCTTTATATACTTCTGTTACTAATCAGGGTTCTTGGCCTCCTTAATAAATAGAAATTGATCAGAGGCCAAACAAGAAGTCCAGGCAAGGCTTTATTATGACCGCTGCTGCAACAGTGGGGGAGCAAGAGCAAACATGTTCCTTTGTTTCTTTGCTCCCTGAGAGGGGGTGAGCTTGCTCCTTATATGGGGTGAGGGTAGGGGTATGACCAGTGTTTGGGCCAGAGGGGTGGCTTAGATGGTCTGCGCACCCATTAGGTGGTGTTTTGTGCTTGGTGCATGTGCAGTACCCTGCTTTTGCTCTGGAACCACTGCCTTTGCTCATGGATCTTCAAACTTTTCAGTCAGGTTTTTTTGGTCTCTTTGTATCTTTTGTGCAGAAATTTCCCCAACTGTGCATGTATGCAGTCACTTTTAGTCCCATATAGTTTCTTTGTATTTTGCTGCTTGAGGAGAGGTATATCCAGGTGCAAGCACTGCAGCACTGAAGCAAAGTGTCCCAGGTCCCAATCTGTCTCACTTCCAATTCACCTTCCAGAGTGGTTTACCTACGAATAGTCAAAATAAGTATTGATTGGAATAATAAAAGCTTAAATATCAGTGTTTTAAAAAGAAATTATCTAAAATGGCTCTCTACATTGATAACATTAATTTTATATAGGCTTTACTTTTCTCAATTACCTTAAAAGAGAAATCTTATTTGCTTTGCTACAAATATTATCCAACAGTTATGAATCCCTTCAATATATACATGTGTAGCAAAAATGATCAAATATGGAATTATCTCCCTGATTTTCTGACAGGTCCTGGATGAATTCCATGAATATCTGAATAATCATTTTTGTAGATCATTGAAATCCACAAGAGGATTTTTAGACTAAAATCTTGGAATTGTGGAGATTTTATTTTCCAAACCATACCAAATAGCTTTGGGTTTTAAAACTTATGTAGAGGTTTATTGCACTTTTTGTTATTTCTTCTGCATTTTATATTGATATATTAAATAAGTAATATATGAAAAATTTTGACATTTTGTAATTTCAGAGTAGAGATTCATTAGTACAATGGATCTTCACGATTATACAAATGTTTTGTTTTTTAACTATATTTTTTTAAAAATTATTTTTGTTAAGTGAACTAAAATATAAATATTGCTTGTGGGTAAATTTTAATTATAAATGATGTTAAGTTGTAGGGCTATGTTGAAAATTTCTCTGTCATCAAATTAGATAAGCAGGAAATATAAATCAAACAGCTCTAAGTGCACATCAATGGAGTTAGCACTTAGTGAATAGTTAATAAGTGTGAAAGACTCTTCCAAGTTCTTTATAAATATTAAACATTTGATCTCCCAGCAACCACGTGAAATAGATGGTATGATTACTATTACTGTTACTATTTATTACATTTTTTTTTACATGTGAGAACTGAGGTCAACTATTTTGCCTAAAGTTACATAGTCTGTAAGCTGAAAAACCAAGATTCAGTTCTAAAGTTCACTCTGTTCAGCACTAAACACTCTACTATTACAAATATGTCTCTGCTCTCACCAAGCTCACCATCTGTTTCACAAGACAGGGTGTGCAAAGCAATTTAACTAAAGATAAAATTTAGAACATTATCATGTGGACACATTACGTATTGGACACATTATACTTTGAGCTAGCAATCCATATACTCCAGGCCAGCCTTTCCTGGAAAAACTTAATTAAATGTATGGATTAAAAAGTATCCTGAGTAGAACTCAAAATAACCCAGTGTATATATGGCCTCAGTGGTTTTCATATTTACCAAATTCTTTTCCTCAAAGCAGTAAGCACAGTGTTTTCCTGACCCATCCAAAAAACAGACTCTCTTCTGCCCATAAAAAACCCTTCTGTGGACTTGACCCCAAGGTCCCAGGGAGGGAGGAGATGGGATCTCCATGGTTATTAAAATGGTATTTCTCTGTATTTTCCATCTTCTACTACTATAGACTGAATCCCCCCCACCGCCAATTCATATATTGAAACTTAATACCCAATGTGATGGTATTAGGAGATTGGGCCTTTTGGGAAGAGATTAGATCATGAGGGCAGAGTCCTCATGAATGCGATTAGTGACCTTATAGAAGAGATCCCAGGTAACCCTGTCTGTCATGTGAGGACACAGGAAAAAGACAGTCATCTTTGAACAAGGAAAAAGGCCTTCTCTAGACAGTGAAGCTCCCAGTACCATGATCTTAAACTTTCCAGTTTCCAGAACTGTGAGAAATAAATTGTGATTTATAAGCCACCCAGCTTATGGTATTTTGTTATAACAGCCTGAACAAACTAATAAATCTACCAATGTGGTACTTCCATGCCCTTATCTTTCCACATTCCCACCAAAATTATATCTGAGATTACCCCAAAACATATGTGTGTGTGGGTATGTATACTTCCAAAAAAAAAATAGTGTTTTCAACTGCAATATGCTGTTCTTCCTTAGCTACTTAAGTTCCTAATTGTCTTGTTGTCATCCAATGTCTATGGGGACTGTGCAGGTACACAAGCTCAATGCAGTTGTGTGCTGACACTCCCATAGGGGCTGATGTGACACTGCTCACAGCAGTGGCTCTGGTACCAACTCCTGCTGATGCCAGTGCCATACAGTGCAGAAACTACTGCCTCTGGAATGCCCACACTACGGATGTAGCCAAGGTTGTGGATTTAGTTAATGCTCTATGTTCTCTGATGGAGCAAGAAAGGATCACCTACACATACCTTTTGGAGTGATTTACCCTGTTACACCTCACCCAAATAGTGCTGCTTTGTACTCCCAATACATCACAGAGATTTTTGCGATGATGGACTTCCAGGGAGATTGCTTCTTCTTATGGACAAGTACAAATCCATGGTGTCTTGGCAAGAGTTCAGCCATATTCATAATTGTCTCTCTTATTCTATTCTGCGATAGTGTTTTCAGAGCAGGCATAGCTGCCTTATGGTCTTCTTCCTAGAATGAGTTTCTTCTTAGGGAATTCTTCATACCCCATGCAAATTGCATCCTCTGAAATTCATTCCCCAGTCCTACAGGAATGATGAAAGATGACTAAATTCTCGGTTAACACAGCTTAGAGTAAAAATTTGAATCCTTATAATTACCCTCTTGACCCATCTGATGATCGATGTTTTATTAAAGCATTCATGATAAAGCTAGTTAACACTGGTCTTTCCCTTTCTGATTATACCAAAATCTCAAAGGGGTGTTCCCTATTGGCCCATATTGTATACTTACTTTGTTCATCAATTGTTCTGTGTATTCAAATGTTAGATTTGTTTCAATATTTTAAAGTTTTAATGATGTAAAAGTGTATCCTATCCTTCTTTTTGTTTGCTTGTTTGTTTCTTATAGCAGCCACCATTGTAGAGATAACATAGAATGTGCTTTGTAAATGTTTGTTTACATAATCAAATTTTAGAAAATTCATGGTGGTCTTATCAACATTTTATAAAGTTTTTCCAAATGAGAGCAAAACATGGTGCAAAAATATCTGCGCAAAAAGCTAACATTTACAAAGTATTTTTTAATATCTCACCACATACTTTATTGAAAACAGTATTTTGTGTACTATTTCAGCAAAAAAAATCAAAATTTCAAGAAGTCTAAGAACAGAGAATAAATAGAATTTCCTCCCAGGCTAGTGTAATTGTTAAATAGATGGGGATTTATATTTAAAACCATGATTCAAACAAATTTAGCATGACAATCCATAAAATCTCTCAAAATTAAAATTGTGTATTTTACCTCACAGGGCAAACTGGCAGATGTTTTAGAGAATGGCTTTAAATCTGTCATTTTCTATCCTTCTTCTCTTATTTCACATCTTCTTTCCTTCTTGCTTGCTATGCCTCCATTCATCACAGATGAGGCAGCTATAACAGCAGCACTATCCTTCACTCTTAAATCATTGGCTGTCTCTGCCACTGTCATGGACAGTCTTTGAAACAGGAAAAAGAAAACCCAGAACAGCAGTTTCAATAGCACAAGCATCATAAATGTTCCCCAGGACTCCCATCACACAATCCATTTGTGCCAAGTCTAGGTACAGATCTTCTCATGCTACTGACTAGCAAATCATACAAGAAGCTGTAATTGTGGAGTAGATGACAGTCACTCAGCACATATTCCAGGTGAAGAGGAGGAGAGATTTAGAGCTCATGGCTTCCTGAATTTGAATACATCGTGACATCCTCTTTAAAATAGATCATCCACATCAGATCATTTTGGTAACATTGGTTAGAAAAGGATTTAATTATGTCAAAGTTTAAGAGTTTGAATATGACATGACAATAGTCAGCACAAAGAAAAATATTCTTTCCAGGTCACTATCCCATCACTTATCATTTGTGTCATTGGTGTCTGGAAGAATTAAGCAAAGAAGACAAATGATGGAGCTCATCTCTTACTAATAATCTAAACATTAATTTGCTCATGACATCTTTCATTTTTCATCAAATATTGATTGTATGATAGCCCTAAATATAAAAGCACTTAATGATTTTGATGAACAAATGAAAAAATCTACAAGCATATAAATGAAAGATATAAAAAATTACATATATTTTTAAAACTTTCTGAAAGACTAAATTTTATTAGAGAAGATGAGACATATACATACACAGCTTTAGGATAAGGTAGAAGACCACAGCATACAAAGTTTATGATAACAATCCAATGACCAAATTTCATTCATTCTTTTATTCATTTATTACATTTTAAATATTTTAATATTTTAAATTATCAGTACCCATCTGTGATTGATAGATGAACACAATTGTGTTGTTTTGTTTTCTACTTGTTGCAACAGAAGAGAAAGCACATGATGGAAAGCTAAAATGTCTCAGTAATAGGGTAATAGAAAGTACTTACAGGATTTGGCTTTTGTACATGATTTGCAGGGAGGAATCAAAGAACTGGGCTTTGTTCTAAATTGTATGCTGTCAGAATATGAAGATAATTCTATGATTGGGTATCTTAATAGATCTTATCTAGAAGGTAGGAAGAATGAGACATGTTTAAAGCTATAGTTCTTAAAGAAACAGTAGGTCACTTGTATTAGCCAGAATAGAGAGAATTTTGATCATTTTTATGGTTTGGTATATGTTCTGTTTCTTTTTTCTTATTCCTGAGTTCTTCAATTATTAAGGAATGAACATGGTTTCATGTGGATCCATCATGATCCTAGAGAGACCTTGTCTGATGGTGTTCTGTGAAATTGTTTATGCTCCACAGCAGAATACCTTGGCCTAGCTGTGAGTGACTAGTTAGCTCTTAGAAACACCTGACAGTGATAGGTCAGTTCTTGGCTGTCAGAGACTGCTATTCTCTTTCTCAAAATATATCGATGTCCTGGCAATTTAGGAAAGTATTCATAGAAATGAAAAACGATATAAAACCAACATAATAGGGCTTCCCTTGTGGCACAGTGGTTGAGAGTCTGCCTGCCGATGCAGGGAACACGAGTTCGTGCCCCGGTCTGGGAAGATCCCACATGCTGCAGAGCAGCTGGGCCCGTGAGCCGTGGCCGCTGAGCCTGCGCATCCAGAGCCTGTGCTCCACAACGAGAGAGGCCACAACAGTGAGAGGCCCGTGTACCACGAAAAAACAAAACAAAACAAAACAAAAACATAATGGTGAATGAAAAAAAGTAGAAATAAGAGAGTACATACTGTATGACTCCATGTATATAAAGTTGATAAAGCAGGTGTTATAAACACATGGTGTTAAAAGTCAGGCTAGTGATTACTTTTGGAGAAAAACTGTGATCTGGGAAGTGACCCAAGGGTGACTTCTTTTGTGGTGGTGTTGGTTTAATGTTTGAGCTGAGTACTAGGTATGCAGCTGCGTTTGCTTTGGGACCATTCTTTGATTTGGGCTCTTTGGGCTGGTTCATTTTTCTGTATGTATATTGTCCTTTAAGGAATATTCATAAATTACAATAAAAAATTAAAAATTGAAAAAAAAACACAAGTGAATATGACAAATCACAAATGAAAGCTGAATACTTAAGATGACTTCTACCCTGATGACATTTGCATAAAGTTTATTTCAAATTTTCAATTCACTAGAGGCAGGGTATGCAGGAGACATAACCCAGGACCCACTAACACAGGGGACAATTAGGAGCCCCCCATTTCCATGTACATAAACCTGGGAAATGAAAGGACTATTCCTGTGCTTCCTATTATGGTAGCCACAAACCACACGTGGCTCTTGAGCACTTGAAATGTGTTTCATCCAAACTGAGATGTGCTTTAATTGTACAATACCCATGGTTTTGAAAACCCAGCATAAAAAAACAATGTAAAATATCTTGTTCCTTTTTATTGATTGTGTATTGACAAAATATTTTAGAAATATTAGGTTAAAATCAATTATTAAACACTTTGCCTTTCCTTTTTTAAGTGTAAATACTATAAAATTTTAAGTTAGGTTGTAGCTTACATTGTTGGTCCACATGATATTTCTTTTGGGTGTCCTCGATGGAAGATTGATTTACAACTCCCCTAGTGATTGAATTAGGTACTGCTTATTCATACTTGGCATTCAAAGAAGGAGGAAATGGTGTCATTCAATAAATAAGGCAAATCCAAAAACAACAGAATACACATTTTTCTCAAGTGCTCATGGAACATTCTCCAGGATAGATCATATCTTGGGTCACAAATCAAGTCTGGGTAAATTTAAGAAAATTGAAATTGTATCAAGCATCTTTTCTGATCACAATGCTATGAGACTAGATATCAATTACAGGAAAAGATCTGTAAAATATACAAACACATGGAGGCTAAACAATACACTACTTAATAACGAAGTGATCACTGAGGAAATCAAAAAATACCTAGAAACAAATGACAATGGAGACATGACGACCCAAAACCTATGGGATGCAGCAAAAGCAGTTCTAAGAGGGAAGTTTATAGCAATACAATCCTACCTTAAGAAACAGGAAACATCTAAAATAAACAATCTAACCTTGCACCTAAAGCAATTAGAGAAAGAAGAACAAAAAAACCCAAAGTTAGCAGAAGGAAAGAAATCATAAAGATCAGATCAGAAATAAATGAAAAAGAAATGAAGGAAACTATAGCAAAGATCAATAAAACTAAAAACTGGTTCTTTGAGAAGATAAGCAAAATTGATAAACCATTAGCCAGACTCATCAAGAAAAAAGGGAGAAGACTCAAATCAATAGAAGTAGAAATGAAAAAGGAGAAGTAACAACTGACACTGCAGAAATACAAAAGATCATGAAAGATTACAAAAGGCAACTTTATGCCAATAAAATGGAAAACCTGGAAGAAATGGACAAATTCTTAGAAATGCACAACTGCCAAGATGGAATCAGGAAGAAATATAAAATAGGAACAGACCAATCACAAGCCCTGAAATTGAAACTCTGATTAAAAATCTTCCAACAAACAAAAGCCCAGACCAGATGGCTTCACAGGCGAATTCTATCCAACATTTAGAGAAGAGCTAACACCTATCCTTCTCAAACTCTTCCAAAATATAACAGAGGGAGGAACACTCCCAAACTCATTCAATGAGGCCACCATCCCCCTGATACCAAAACCAGACAAGGATGTCACAAAGAAAGAAAACTACAGGCCCATATCACTGATGAACATAGATGCAAAAATCCTCAACAGAATACTAGCAAACAGAATCCAAAAGCACATTAAAAGGATCATACATCATGATCAAGTGGGGTTTACTCCAGGAATGCAAGGATTCTTTAATATATGTAAATCAATCAATGTGATACACCATGTTAACAAATTGAAGGAAAAAAATGATATGGTCATCTCAATAGATGCAGAGAAAGCTTTCAACAAAATTCAACACCAATTTATTATAAAAACCCTTCAAAAAGTAGGCATAGAGGGAACTTTCCTCAACATAATAAAGGCCATATACGACAAACCCTCAGCCAACATCGTCTTCAATGGTGAAAAATTGAAAGCCTTTCCACTAAGATCAGGAACAAGACAAGGTTGCCCACTCTCACCACTCTTATTCAACATAGTTTTGGAAGTTTTAGCCACAGCAATCAGAGAATAAAATGAAATAAAAGGAATCCAAATCGGAAAAGAAGAAGTAAAACTGTCACTGTTTGCAGATGACATGATACTCTACATAGAGAATCCTAAAGATGCTACCAGAAAACTGCTAGAGTTAATCAATGAATTTGGTAAAGTAGCAGGTTACAAAATGAATGCACAGAAATCTCTGGCATTCCTATACACTAATGATGAAAAATCTGAAAGTGAAATCAAGAAAACACTCCTATTTACCATTGCAACAAAAAGAATAAAATACATAGGAATAAACCTACCTAAGGAGACAAAAGACCTGTATGCAGAAAATTATAAGACACTGATGAAAGAAATTGAAGATGATACAAATAGATGGAGAGATATACCATGTTCTTGGATTGGAAAAATCAACATTGTGAAAATGACTCTACTACTCAAAGCAATCTATAGATTCAATGCAATCTCTATCAAACTACCACTGACATTTTTCACAGAACTAGAACAAAAAATTTCACAATTTGTATGGAAACACAAAAGACCCCGAATAGCCAAAGCAATCTTGAGAACAAAAAACAGACCTGGAGGAATCAGGCTCTCTGATTTCAGACTATACTACAAAGCTACAGTAATCAAGACAGTATGGTACTGGCACAAAAACAGAAAGATAGATCAATGGAACAGGATAGAAAGCCCAGAGATGAACCCATGCACATACAGTCACCTTATCTTTGATAAAGGAGGCAGGAATGTACAGTGGAGAGAGGACAACCTCTTCAATAAGTGGTGCTGTGAAAACTGGACAGGTACATGTAAAAGTATGAGATTAGATCACTCCCTAACACTATACACAAAAATAAACTCAAAAGACCTAAATATGAGGCCAGAAACTATCAAACTCTTAGAGGAAAACATAGGCAGAACACTCTAGGACATAAATCACAGCAAGATCCTTTTTGACCCACTTCCTAGAGAAATGGAAATAAAAACAAAAATAAACAAATGGGACCTAATGAAACTTCAAAGCTTTTGCACAGCAAAGGAAACCATAAACAAGACCAAAAGACAACCTTCAAAATTGGAGAAAATATTTGCAAATGAAGCAACTGACAAAGGATTAATCTCCAAAATTTATAAGCAGCTCATGCCGCTCAATAACAAAAAACAAACAACCCAATCCAAAAATGGGCAGAAGACCTAAATAGACATTTCTCCAAAGAAGATATACAGACTGCCAACAAACACATGAAAGAATGCTCAACATCATTAATCATTAGAGAAATGCAAATCAAAACTACAATGAGATATCATCTCACACCAGTCAGAATGGCCATCATCAAAAAATCTAGAGACAATAAATGCTGGAGAGGATGTGGAGAAAAGGGAACACTCTTGCACTGCTGGTGGGAATGTGAATTGGTACAGCCACTATGGAGAACTGTATGGAGGTTCCTTAAAAAACTACAAATAGAACTACCATATGACCCAGCAATCCCAGTACTGGGCATATACCCTGAGAAAACCATAATTCAAAAAGAGTCATGTACCAAAATGTTCATTGCAGCTCTATTTACAATAGCCCGGAGATGGAAACAACCTAAGTGTCCATCATCGGATGAATGGATAAAGAAGCTGTGGCACATATATACAATGGAATATTACTCAGCCATAAAAAGAAATGAAATTGAGTTATTTGTAGTGAGGTGGATGGACCTAGAGTCTGTCATACAGAGTGAAGTAAGTAGAAAGAGAAAGACAAATACCGTATGCTAACACATATGTATGGAATCTAAGAAAAAAAATGTCATGAAGAACCTAGGGGTAAGACAGAAATAAAGACACAGACCTACTAGAGAATGGACTTGAGGATATGGGGAGGAGGAAGGGTAAGCTGTGACAAAGTGAGAGAGTGGCATGGACATATATACACTACCAAACTTAAAATAGATAGCTAGTGGGAAGCAGCCGCATAGCACAGGGAGATTGGCTCGGTGCTTTGTGACCACCTAGAGGGGTGGGACAAGGAGGCTGGGAGGGAGGGAGATGCAAGAGGGAAGAGATATAGGAACATATGTATAACTGATTCACTTTGTTATAAAGCAGAAACTAACACACCATTGTAAAGCAATTATACTCCAATAAAGATGTAAAAAATAAGTAAATAAATAAATAAATAAGGCAAATATGTTGATCCCTGAATATTTGCTTTCCTTCTATTTTCTCTGAAGTTACAACACATAAAGCAGACATCTAGAAGAAAGGAAAAGTTATATTAAGATACAGTAAAATACACAAACAGCGCATGCAGCTCAATATCAAAAAAACAAACAACCCAATCCAAAAATGAGCAGAATACTTACATAGACATCTCTCCAATGAAGGGATACAGATGGCCAAGAGACACATGAAAAGATGCTCAACATCACCAATTATTAGAGAAATGCAGGTCAAAACTACAATGAGATATCACCTCACGCCAGTCAGAATGGCCATCATCAAAAAAATCTACAAACAATAAATGCTGCAGAGACTGTGGAGAAAAGGGAACCCACTTGCACTGTTGGTGGAAATGTAAGTTGACACAGCCATTGTGGAGAACAGTATGGAGTTTCCTTAAAAAACTAAAACTAGAACTATCATATGACCCAGCAATCCCGTTACTGGGCATAGGCCCTGAAAAAAACCATAATTCAAAAAGACACATGCATCCCAATGTTTGTTACAGCAATATTTACAATAGCCAGGACGTGGAAGCAACCTAAATGCCCATCAACAGATGAGTTGTTAAAGAAGATATATACAATGGAATATTACTCAGCTATAAAAAGGAACGAAATTGGGTCTTTTGTAGAGATGTGGATGGACCTAGAGTCTGTCATACAGAGTGAAGTATGTCATAAAGAGAAAAATATTGTATATTAATGCATATATGTGGAATCTAGAAAAATGGTACAGATGAACCAGGGCAGGAATAGAGACACAGACACAGAGAACAGATGTGTGGATGTGGTGGGGGAGGGGGGTGGAATGAATTGGGAGATTGGGATTGATACATATACACCACCATGTATAAAACAGATAGCTAGTGGGAACCTGCTGTACAACACAGGGAGGTCAGCTTGGTGCTCTGTGATGACCTAGATGGGTGGGATGGGGGGCAGTGGGAGGGAGGTCCAAGAAGGAAGGGTATATGTATACATGTAGCTGATTCACTTTGTTGTGCAGCAGAAACTAATACAATATTGTAAAGCAACTATACCCCAATTAAAACAAACAAAAAAAAAGAGTCAAGGAATACACCAGCACAAGCCAGATGAAAGAACTGACCCTAGCCTTAAGCATTGCTCTAAGAAACAAACAGGAGGCCTCCAAACACTGAGTATCAAGAAAATATTTCCTTATGGCTTCTTTTCTGCCCTCTCATATTATCCTGTCTCAGATCTTACTAGGTGAGGGCAGTGGCAAAGGCAGCGCTCCAAATCAACAAGGTGATTATTCTTTGGAAAAATAGTAGCCCTACAAGCGGTGCTTCCTCTTTCTTTCTTTTTCTTTTTCTCCATTTGGGGATGGTAAGACAAACAGTATTAAGTTCCAAATGATGAATATGCATCATCTTATCTGTTGGGTGTGCAAGGAAGATATGTAGGAGTGATTAGTGGTATAATAACAAGCATATCCCACCCTTGCTTTGTTACAAACCCATCAATAGAATATCATTTTTACAAATTTTTTCTTGTAAAGAGAACTTTAAGATTTACTTTCTTAGCCAGTTTCAAATAGGCAATACAGTATCATTAATTATAATCACCATGCTGTACATTACATCCCCATGACTTATTTATTTTATAACTGGAAATGTTTACCTTTTGACCCTTCACCTATTTCACTCACCTCCTACCTCTGGCAGTCAACAATCTGTTCTCCATATCTATAAGCTCTGGGGTTTTTTTGGTTTTTTTTGTTTTTGTTTTAGCTTTTAATATTTGTATTTCTCTGTCTGGTTTCTTTCACTTAGCATAGTTCCCTCAAGATCCATCCATGTTGTTGCGAATAGCAAAATTTCATTCTTTTTTATGGATGAATAATATTCCATTGAATCTATATACAGCATCTTCTTTATCCATTCATCCATTGATGGACACTTAGTTTCTTTCTATGTCTTGGTTATTGTAAATAATGCTGTAATGAACATGGGGGTACATTTTTCCAGTTAGTATTTTTGTTTTCTTCAGGTAAATACCCAGGAGTGGAATTGTTGGGTCATGTGGTAGTTCAAGTATCAAATCTTTTGAGGAATCTCCATGCTGTTTTCCATAGTTGCTGCTTCAGTTTACATTCCCACCAATAGTGCACAAGTGTTCCCTCTCCTCCACATCCTCTCCAACACTTTTTATTTCTTGACTTTTGATGATAGCCATCTAACAGTTATGAGGTGTTATATCTCATTGTGGTTTTGATTTGCATTTCCCTGATGATTAGTAAATTTGAGAACCTTTTTATGTACCTGCTGGACATCTTCTTTGTCTAGTCAAGTCCTCTGCCCATTTTTTTTCTTTTTTATTTGCTTATTTATTTTTTATACAGCAGGTTCTTATTAATGATCTATTTTATACATATTAGTGTATATATGTCAATCCCAATCTGCCCATTTTTAAAATCAGATTTTGTTTTTTGCTATTGAGTTGTATGAATTCTTTATATATTTTGGATATTAACCCTTTATCAGATATATAATATGCAAAAATTTTCTCCATTTCATAGTTTGCCTTTTCACTTTGCTGATGATTTCTCTTGCTAAGCAGAAGCTTTTCAATTCGAGGTAGTCCCACTTGTTGATTTTTGCTTTCTTTCCTTTGCCTTGAGGTATCAATTCCTAAAAATCATTGCCAGGACCAATGTCAAGGAGCTTACCACCTATTTTTTCCAGGAATTTTATAGTTTCAGGTCTTACATTCAAGTCTTTAATCCATTTTGAGTGAATTTCTGTATATGGTATAAGGTAGAGGACCAGTTTCATTCTTTTGAACAGACTGTCCAGTTTTTCTAGCACCATTTATGGAAGGTAACTTCCTCACTCTTTTTTTTTTAAGTGGGAAAATCATATTAGCTAATTATGGATACAAAGACAGGAAGAGGAATATGTCGCTCATTAAAGAAGAAAGGGCTCTGTCTCTTGAGGGAGAGGAAGAAAGCAACAGGGGATGGAAAGCAGAGATGCCACATTGTCTCTACTTTGGAATGAGATAAACCTTCAAAGCACATGAATGAACACATATCTCTATTCATGTATTTGAGGAAATGGATTGGTGAGAGATTAAAGTACATGTAAGATGTGATAGAAAGAACCAGAAACTCAAATCATGAAGATGACTGAGCTGATGAGCTGACTATGCTATCAAGTCAATGGAATATTACTCAGACATAAAAAAAGAATGATGTCTTGCCATTTGTGACAACATGGAAGGACCTAGAGGGTATTATGCTAAGTGAACTAAGTCAGACAGAGAAAGACAAATACTGTATGATTTCACTTAAATGTGGAATCTAAAAAACAAAAGACAATAATAACAAACACAGCAAAACAGAAAGAAAGTTGTAGATACAGTGATCAAACAGGTAGTTGCCAGAGGGAAGAGTGGGAGGATGAGAGAAATAGGTGAGGGAGATTAAAGAGGTACACACTTCAGTTGCAAAATAAATGCATCATGGATATGAAATATACAGGGTGGGCAATATAGTAAAAAATAATGTACTTGTATAATAATAATTGTATGATGATAAATGGTAAGTAGATTTATCATTTTGTAATTTTGTAATGTATAGAAATATTGAATTACTATAATTTTCACCAGGAATTACCATAGTATTGTAAGTCAATTATACTTCAAAAAGAAACAAACAATCAAAAGCTAATAGAAAAATAAACCAGATTTGTGGTTACCAGAGGTGGGAGTTGGAGGGAGGGAAATTGGATGAAAGCAGTCAAAAGGTACAAACTTCCAGTTATAAGATAAATATTAGGGATGTAATGTACAACTTGATAAATATAATTAACACTGTTGTATGTTATATATGAAAGTAAAGGGAGTAAATCCTGAGTTCTCATCATGAGGAAAAATTTTTTTTTCTAATTCTTTTATCCTGTATCTACATGAGATTATGGATGATTACTAAACTTGTGGTAATCAATTCATGCTGCATGCAAGTCAAATCATTATGCTGTACACCTTAGACTTATACAGTGCTGTATGTCAATTATGTCTCAATAAACCTGGAAGAAAAAAATAAAACACTTAGAATTTGGTCTTGCACATATAAGACTATACAGTATTTACTATTGTTTCTATCGCTATCATCATCACCTTAATCATCTTCTAAATTATCATTTTACTACCTCCAGTTTTGGTTTTAAGCTACTAGCATTTATTTTATACCAAAGTAATCATTCAGAAAAGCAGTGTGGATCACATTATGTGCCAGTTTACAATTTGTCTGGGAATTCTAATTGACTGCAGGAAAAATAAAAATGTGTTTATGTGGATTATAAGGCCATTCTCAATTTATCTTCTGAACAACTCTTCAGATTTATATACTACCTCTTACAACATACATCCTCCAAGTTAGCCACAGCAAGCTAGTTTTGCCCTCTAAACCTGCTATGTTCATTTTCTCTTGGTGCCTGGGACGATGTTGCACTCTGCCTGGAAAGATCTCCCTCAGCTGCTAGACGCTTACTCCTCCTCCAAGACTCTTCTGGGGTATCAATTCTCAGGAAGCCTTCTTATTCCTTTGCTATTTTGCCATAATTTGGTGTATCCCAGACTTACATAGCATCATCTTCATATGCTTCTGAAACTGTTCTTATAATACAACACTACTGTCCTCTTCATTTGTCTGTACTTAGTAGATGGTTAATGTATATTTGGTAATAAAACAAAGAATGAGAGGGTCATGATCTGAGGCCAGAATAATGTGGGATTTAAAAAAAAATACTACCATATAACTATGAAGAAGGAGTCAAAATTTACAGAGTTCCAAAATGTCTTTGAAATTCTCCAATTTCAGTGTGAAAAAGTATAGTCAATGGTATGATCTGTCATATTAACCCCAATCTTTTCGGTCCTTATATGAGCAAGAATATCATATACTGAATAAAATTTAGATGGCAGGAGCTCTTCAGATGTTACATATACTTACAACAATCCCATGCAATGTTATCTTTATTTTACAAATGAGAACATTGAGGCTGACAAAATTAAAGTAAAACACTGCGCTGGGTTCAAATAGAGGGCTACTGGAGGCCGAAGCTTTTGCTTGTTCCACTGTTACCATTTTCTCTTTGACAAGAATACCTGAGTTTTGCTATATACATGATATTTTCCCATTTAATCCCAATCCAAACATTATTTAGCTCAAATAACTAAAGTTTATTGTTTTCACTTATTTCTTTAAGCATATTTTTCCAAGGAAAAAGAGAGAATTTACCTGTATGTAGTAGGAAAATAATAAATATTTTGTAAGAATTAGTATGATTTTTTAAAAATAAGAAAGCCTAAAAAGGTAAATGTTTTTCTGAGTCAGAAATTTTCCAAAACAACTATTTAATTTGCCACCAAGTAGTTGTATAACTTTGGGAAAGTCACTTAACTCTCTGGACCACAGCTTTCTTATCATCAGAAAGATAAGGATAAATAAAGAATATCACAGTGTTTTTGTAGCTCTTAGGGTCTATTAATCTCTAATTTTTATCATTCAGTGTCTTCTATCCTGTAACTATTAAAATTATTACATGATCATGTACATTTCTGGAGAGTTAACTAAATTACCATTTACTGTCTACATTATGTCATCCTAAAATTTCTTCTGAATCTCCAACAAACAAAACATTATTTGTATATAGTATTTTAATTTTTTTGGTCATCTGGGACATATTTAGAAACCCCAAATAACTGACCATTCAATTATATGTATTTTTTTCTTTACCTAGTCTGCATAAAAAGACATGTGGTTTATAAAGAAAAAAGTCTTCACCCACAAACTGAACTTTATAACTGTAAAAGGGAATTTTATTTTGTGCACGCATCAGACCAGCAAGAGGAATTTAATTTTTTGATTCTAAATCAATACATTAACCCTAAGTTGATATTTCGTAGAAGCAGATTTTTTAAACATACATAATATAAAAAATTGAATTAAAGATGGTGCACTGTTATATTTTGCAACTTTACTAACAGTTAAGACCATTCAATAAACAAGATTAAAAATACCATACATCTTAAAAGTGGAAGCACTTATTCAAAATTTTAACTGAGTATAAGTAACTGGATTGTGATATATCCCAAATTAATTATCCTTATAAGCCTCATTAAAATATTATTGCATTATTTTTTGCTCTTTAACCATAACATTGACACATGCACAGGAAAGGTGTTTTCACTTGTTTTTATTTGAACTGTTGCTATGCAACAAACTGTCATGCATTTTTGGGGAGGTGTTTGTAAAAATAGCTATTGAAGTACACACACACACATGTGTGCACACACACACACAAACTGATTTGCTCTGTGGAAGGAAATACTGTCTTGACCTTTTTGATACCTGACTCCTCAGACATTTCTTTAAGCATATCTCATATCTGATTATATCATAACCATTTATTCATTTGTACTTAAGTGAATCTTCCATTCATTGTCTGAGGTTCTCTTTATGGGATTTTAGACTATAAAATCACAATGCTGAACAGCAAGGTGAACCACAAATGAGATTATAACTGTGAGTAAAGTTTTGTGAGTCAATTGGGCAAGTTGCTTTGTTGCTCTTCACAATCTCTTTAAAGCCTTTTTAGAGCTCTTTTGTCACTTGAAAGTAAAAAAGGTTTTATTTAGCAAAACAAAACTTTGAAAGAAAAGAAGAAACTAGCAAAGTACCTTCTCATATTTTTTTTTGTTTCATGAAAATAAGTCATTTTTAACTTTTAAGTCTTAGCATTTACTTTAAAATTTCATTTTGATTATCAAATAAAAGGTATCATGTAAACAGATCCATATTGGTTACATCTTTTTAAGGAGAATGCAATTTCCACTCTCATAAATTTCTTAATTTTCCTTCATAATGATCTTGATGAATATTTATTGGGTTATTTTTTCCAGGGAAGTATTCTTGACCAATAATATCTTACTTTATTACATAAATGCCCCACAAACTTTCTGTGCCTTAAAATCTTCATACATAAAATTGGGGAGACTAATTATTATCTCAGTGATGTGTTACAAGGATTACATGAACAAATCATGGAAAGAACTAGAATGGTGGGCTCCTTAATAACAGTGAAAATAATAGAGTCCTAAAAGACTAGTGAGCATGTGGCAGTTCTTAACCATCAGAAGCAAGTGGTTACAATTATCATAATGAATAGATAGATTGGAGTGGCAGCCAAGAAGATTGGCTGCTGAGAGGCTTGGAGTTTGTTAATAAAAAATGGCATTCTTAAGGTCAGCTAAAAATGATATTACTCCATGTATACAATAAAAATAAATCAAGGATGTATCTTCAAAATCAATTGACTGAAAGCGAGGCCAGATCCCCAGGACAGCAATGTCATAGCAAGACTATACGACAATGATTCTCCCAGACCTTCCCCAAATGGTCATACAGCCATTAATTAGTTAACCATATGGTATCGAGAGAGGAACACCTAGAGGTTTTTGTTGTTTTGTTTTGTTTTGTATTTAAAATACTTGTTTATTGTGCTAAAGTATACATAACATAAAATTTACCATTTTCACCATTTTTAGGTATACAGTTTAGTGGCAGTAAGTACATTCACCTTGTTGTGCAACCATCACCACAATCCATCCATGGAAAAGTGTGAAGAACTTTTTCATCTTCACATACTGAAACTCTCTGCCCATTAAAAAATAATCCCCCACCTTGTTGTGCAACCATCACCACAATCCATCCATGGAAAAGTGTGAAGAACTTTTTCATCTTCACATACTGAACTCTCTACTCATTAAAAAATAATCCCCCATTATCACTTCTTCCCATTCCCTGAAAACCATCATCCTACACTCTGTCTCTATGACTTTGACTACTCTAGGTACCTCATAAAAATGGAATAGTACAACATTTGTCATTTTGTGTCTGGCTTATTTCACTTAGCATAATGTCTTCAAGGTTCATCCATGTTGTGGCATGTGTCAGCATTTAACTCCCTTTTAAAGCTGAAAAATATTTCATTGTTTATGTTTGCCAGAGAATTATAGAAAGTGAGAAGACATACTCCTGTCATGATATTGAGTTCTAGTAGAGATGGAGTACTTGTCCTTTTGACAAAAAGTGACTATGTGACAAAATCTAAGGTATCAGCAGTAATTCATCAGAACATGGAGGTAGTACATTCAAATTTAGGCATGGGGCTTCCCTGGTGGTACTGTGGTTAAGAGTCCGCCTGCTGATGCAGGGGACATGGGTTCGTGCCCCGGTCCGGGAAGATCCCACATGCCCTGGAGTGGCTAGGCCCATGAACCATGGCCGCTGAGCCTGTGCGTCTGGAGCCTGTGCTCCACAACGGGAGAGGCCACAACAGTGAGAGGCCTGCGTACTGCAAAAAAACAAAAACAAAAACAAACTTAGGCATGAATAGTCCAAAGGGCACATGTAAGATGCATGAAAAATCATCCCAACTCTAATGTCATCAACCCTGTTACAACTCTGTTCAAATCTATGGTTGCCTGGAGTTCTTTACAGACTGTTGAAGGAGGAGAAATTTAATGTTGGTCCACATGTGAGTAAATCTGGTAATTTAGGAAGGTCAGAAATGAAATCCTTTTTTAAACTGAAGAATAGTTGATTTACAGTATTGCATTGGTTTCAGGTATACAGGAAAGTTATTCAGTTAAATGTACATATTTTTTCAGATTATTTTCCATTAAGGTTATTACAAAATATTGAATATGGTTCCCTGTGCTATACAGCAAATCCTTGTTGATTATCTATTTTATGTATAGTAGTTTGTATCTGTTAATCCAATATTCCTAATTTATCCCTTCCTCTCTCCTTTTCCCCTTTGGTAACCATAAGTTTGTTTTCCATGTATGCGAGTCTGTTTCTGTTACATATACAGATTCATTTGTATTACTTTTATAGATTCCACACATAAGTGATATCATATAATATTTGTCTTTCTCTGTTTGACTTATTTCACTTAGTATGGTATTCTCTAGGTCCATACATGTTGCTGCAAAATGGCATTATTTCATTATTTTTTATAGCTGACTAATATTCCATTGTATATATATATATATATATATACTATACATATATATATATACCATATATATATACATATATATATTTGTATATATAGTATGTATCTTCTAAAACCAATCATCTGTTGATGGGCATTTAGGTTGTTTCCAAGTCTTGGCTAAAAAATGAACTCTAATTGTACCTAAACCATGCTCAGAGGTGGTACTAAAAGATAATAGTGGGCAAAAATCCTACCAAAAGGCAGACCATCAAGGGGTACACCTTATTATCTTCTGAGTGAAAAAGAAGTGGTCTGAGGTAAGATGATATACAGATTCATAAGCAATGGTGGATGACATAGCTGGTTGTTGAGCATCCGAGAAGGAAATAGACTGGAAGTTCAGTGAAAAAGGAGTCTAGGGGAAGAGGCATGTGGAAAACCTGTGGAAAAGGACACAATGTGTGGAGATTGTTGTCTTGTATGTTAACACCAGTCACAGAGGCACTAAATAGAGAACAAATACTCTAATGAGTTGACATCTATTAGACTATGTCATTGGCCACCCAATGCTGGTACAAGGTTAATATGAAGAAGTAGCTATGGCATCAGAGATGGAGGTATTCATGACCCTAAAAACATACATATCAGCATAGACAGATTTAAGTACTGCCCCAGCCTTATGTTTAAACTGGCAGCAGCATAGGTATTTTAAGCCCTCTTGGAGACCAGCCAGCCACTTGTTTGCATACTAACTCTGTATGTCCTAGAAGAGGCAGCAATCTGTCTTGATGGTACTCAATACATGTTTCAGGTATGGGTTTTATTTCCCGTCTTCAGGACCTCAGCCATCACTTTTACCTAAGGACTTATAGAATGCTTGATCCACTGATACAGGATCTGATATGACATTGCATTTGACCAAATGGCCCACTTTACAGTAAAGGAGGTATATCAGGAGACACATAACCATGGGATCTATTGATTATATTACTTTCTGCACTACCCAGGAACTTGATGGAATGACATTTTAAAGGAATAGCGGAGGCAATAACTTGGAGATGTTATTGTGTGAGTATGGAGTGCTATCCTTCAGGACAAACTAAATTGATAACCATTATATGGTAATATGTTCCCAAAAGGTAGAATACATAGGTCCTGGGGCCAAGGAGTAGGCATAGGAGTGACCCTGACTACCATTACTCCCTGTGACTCCCTTGGGAAAGTTGTACTTCCTGTCTCAACAACCCTAGGTACTGAAGATCTAAATATTCAGGTTCCCAGAGAAGATAAGCTTTCACCAGGGGACCCCAGCTGCCATTTTGTCATTTTGTGCTCATTATTGGCAAGAGATCAGCATGGCAGTGGTAATTGATCCTGATCACCAGGATGAGGTAGGTCCACTGTTGTACACTGGTGGCAAGACATAATTCCTTTGCACCCTGGTGATTATTAAGGCATCTCTTTGTCTTCCCTTGATTAATTTTGATGATAAATCGACAAATGTATCAGCTATAATCTGAAAAATCATATGATATGAGCTATGGTTCAAACCACGCAGAGATGACGGTCTGGGTCACCATACCAGATGAGCCACTTAGTCCAACTAACATGTTTGTTCAGTGTGAAGAATGATTTGAAATGGTTAACAGAGAAGCAATATGACAGGTTTTCCTTGTGCCCCTACCAGCTGCAAAGGTAGTGGTTGTAGTTCATTCTATTTATCAATACATGAATTAAGTTACCCTAGGAAAAAACACAAGAAGCTGGATGGAACTGTGCTCAAATAGGATAAAATTATCATAGAAAGAAGTTGATCCAAGTGGTGCCAGGAGTTGACTTTGCAAGCTGCTGTGTACTGCCAGATACCCCTTCGGTAAAGAGGCACACATTCCTTACCTGTTGAGTGTTGCCCACTGACTGCTCAATGAATTCATTCCCAAATGTGTTCCTCAGCTGAAGGGAGATATCTTGCCCCAAATAATAGTTTCTCCTCAGGGGCAGCCCATATCAGGACATTTTCTTTTATAGCACAAAATCCAAACTACTTGTCTCAATCTGGAACTTCTCTGAAAGCCATCCCAGTTCAGAGCTTCCTCATGGGACCAGTTTAGGACTTGGTTGCAAATGCTATAGCACTTTAACTTTTCCTACCCTATTCTACTTCCCTCAATTTCTTAGGTGTTTCTTATTTGCTTATTTGTTTTTGTCTTGTTGTTTTTTCTCTGCAAACACTCTCTAATAAAATTCCTGCTTGCAAATCTCAGTCTCTGAGACTATTTTCTAGGGAATCTGTCTCAGCACATCTGCTACTAAGTGACTTAACATTTATTGGAGAAGATGGACAAGCAAAGATTTCACCAAAATACAAAGTGGAAAAATACAGTGTAAGGAGCTCTAGAGCAGTGATCTGAGCATGTTACTAAAGGCCCAAAGCATCCAGAGAAGCAAGTATATTACCTCTTCTGCCTGGAAGTTGGGGTGAGAGGTCATAAAAAGCTTTATTCTTTACAGTTGGCATTACTACTCTAGCTCCTATCTATAAAACCGATGTCAGCAGTTGGAGGTCCAAATGAATTCTCTGTTGTGGGTCTGCATACCTAGAGGCACACAGAGACTGGTTAGTTCTTTGGGAGGCGATTTGATATACTTCTAATCCTCATTCCTCTCATACACATCACCGTTAAGGCTGAAGACCCAAATCTCCTCCACCTTTCACAGTTCTAAGGATTGAAAACATTGGTAGGGACAATCCTCTGGATTTATTTGGAACTGAAATGAGGATGGAATACCATGTCCCTTATCTCTTGGTTTTTAAATGGATACCTCTCTTACTCCAATACACATTTAGGACAGCAAATGTACATCTTTCTCCTTTAGGCCTCACAGAGCCTGAACTCTTGATTTATATTCCCATTATAATGCTAAACACACCTCTGCATTTACATTTTAAAGTCATCATTACAGTGTTGCTTTCTTATAGCTTAACTCTGGGGAAAAGATAAATGTGTGTGACTTTGGATAGGTCTTATTTGCATGTCAATCTTAAATAATGGATGGAAGGGAAGTTAGAAAACCCTGCCATACTCCTCTAAGATTTCTGGGGTACCAGTAACTCAGACCCTAAGGGCTAGGACATAATCCTTTCAATTAGTAGCTGATGTGAAAGAGAAACAAAGAAATTGGATTTGAGGAGGTTGCAGAATTTTGTGGAAGTGAATAATAGATGTGCATTGTCCCATAATGTAACCACTAACCACATTGCTTAATTTAAAATGAGTAAAATTAATTAAATTTAAAAATTCAGACCCTTAGTCATACTAACCACCTCCTAAATACTTAATAGCCACATGTGGTCCATGGTTACTGTATTGGAAAGTGTGGATTTAAAACATTTTCATCATCACAGAATATTCTATTGAACAAAATGAAATAAACTTAGTTTATGAAATAATTCCATAATTTAAGGTGGAAAGGTAGTAAGCTATGTACCATCTTCAAGAAATGAATAAAAATGAGAAGCATAGTTAATTTTTTTCAGGAGAGGGTTGGTCTCTTTCTGAACAGGGATGTTTGGAAACAAAATATGCTCCATGGAAACATTTAAGTTTGGATGCTTAAGGCAATCAATCTTGGTAGACAACTGAGATGGCAAATCAGAACTTGAAGTCATTGGTCCACTACATTAAACAGCTGCAAATGCACACATATTACATGTGTAATTGTGTACACACACACACACACACACACACACACACACCTTAGATTTTTTTCTATGTTGGTATAACAAGACTTTAGCATAAATGAAGGACATGACAATTTTCTATTGATTTTAGTGAATAAGTAATGCTCCATTTGGGCTATTGAAAGAGATGCATTTCAGCAGATTATTGGATATAATGACTAATAGAAAAAGCATGAAGTTTTTCAGAGTCCTTTGAATTACACATTTAATGTAGTATAGTTTTAGTTACTAATTCAAATGGTACATAATTTTTTTCTAAAATAAATGTATTGGATAATACTTACAAGTTAAAGCAATTGATGTTTTGTAGTATTATGAGATTGTATTTTCAACAATTATCTTAAAAGGTAATAACTGTCATTACCTAATGAACTGATTTTGGGGAAAAATTGATTAAGTTTCTTCAGGTAACACATTTTTATTTTAAGTGTATGACATAATTTTGATATTAAGAATATAGCAATTGCATAAAGCCTGAGCATTTTCATCCTATTGAGCATTTATCGAAAATAATCTTAGAATTATCTTTTGTTGTATCTCCACTCCCCCATAACTCTCCAGAATATGTGTGGGTGAAGAAAGAACAGGCAGGAATAATTATATTCACTAAATATGACTTGGGTTAAATGTCTGTCTTACAATGGGGCCCCTTCTCTGGAAAAGTCCTAAAATGAAGAAGCAAGCCCTCTGTGGTCATTTCTACACTACGTATCCCAGCAAGTGTCATAACAGAGAATGATTCTGACATGGACCGTTGACACAGAGTGGACAGATAAAATTCTCTCTTTCAAGAATTTTAGAACACAGAGGCAGAGGGACATAAAACTTGACTTCAGAGTCAAGTCACATTAATGCCAATTTTCTTGTGGCTAAAGATTCCGATGTTAAAATCTTAGCATAATCCTAATTTCTTTTTTCAGGAACTTTGGTTGTTCAACTCTTTCGTTAACTCCCAGAGATATGCCCACTGTTTTTCTACTACATATATATATTTCTTGAGCAAGTCAACCTTGGTTTTTTCTAGATCTTTGAGAATCAAAATTTCTTTGAAATTCCACTATTTAGTCCAGTACTTGCAAACTCTGAGCCTCTGTGCAAAAGAGGGCATGCAAGTAAGTGAATCAGACCTGGTAGAGACTGAAAAATGGAAAAGAACTTGTTCAGTGTGATGGGGAAGCCACCATTCAGCTCCAACTTTTCCATGTAGCAAGGCAGACCCACCGTGGTGACACTACTGACCAATTATTATTATTTTTTTTGACATTGATGACACACCATCAAACTTCTTCCCTCTTTAAACATTTCTATATGGGTGGCTTCCAGAATTTTACAGCCAAAGAGTAAACCAAAGAGACTTTTAAAAAGTGAAGCTAGTTTCATTTTCTCTTATCTGTAGTATACTTGTATGATATTTGTTTTCACATAAATATTTTAGTAAAGTGAATAATTCTGTTTATTGCTATTATATGATTTCATTGAGTGCTGCTGATTATTTCAAGTTTCTTTCTAGGTGATGTTTTCCTAATGATGTGTATAATTTTACAGAGATCAAAGTTCCCTCTACTTCTCTCACTGATTGTCTTAATAGAATCAGTAACTACTCATAGACTGATTGACACCAGCTTTAATACAGAGTAAGTTTATTCTGTGATTATGGAAATTATAAGGGAGAAAGTATAGAGATATTTGCATAAATTGGGGAAGCAAAATATAATTACATGTTTAAATGTCTCTTTAATAATTTTTACTTCCAGTCAACAAAATAAGGATACATTAAGTACCTACATATTTTAGGTGACTTTCAAGTGGAAGAGCCAGTCTAGAAGTAAGCAATGTTTGTAATTTTTGAGGCAGTTTGTTGGTACCAAAGGACAAAATATCCCTACATGATATTTTTATAAATAACCCAAGATGGTCTCCAATTAATTCCAGTGCATGTATTAATACTGTTCTTTTTCATGTGCTAATGTCTGTAATCATTCTGATTGAAATGTATAAAAGGATAGAAGTTAGGGGTTAATTATATCAAAATGCATGTTTAATTTGTAGTTAATAATGTAAAAACATGAAACTGTACCAAAGAATGGGTTTTGCTATTGGGACAGTGCTTGATGTTGAATCCCAATAAGTTATGTATATAATTAATGGGAATACTGTTAACTGTAACATCTTAATTGAATTGTTCCAATCTTTGTGTGCTCTTCAAATTTTCTTGAATCCTCTTATATGGTCTTACAAGTCTATTTTTACATAATGTCTGTGCAAGCCATTAAACAGCTGAAAATAGTCAACTATTAAATAATATAGTCAACTTCTATATAAGTTTATATGAAGATAAATAACTCATTGTATTGACTTATTTCACAAAATTAGTCTGCTTAGGGATTATAATCTTGTTATAAGTATCTAATTAGATCAAACATAGACTATAGCCATTATGCAAATTAAGAAAAAATAATTTTTTTGACAGAGCAACATGTTCTGATTCATGTCTCACTTCTGGAATTGGTGTACTTTAATTCTTTTTACATTGCTCTGTTTGCTTCAATAGAACATTGATAGGGTTCAGGGAAGGCTGTCCCAATTCATACCACTTTGACATATTGATTATTTTGAGTTAGTTACTTAAGAAACAGCTGGTGCAAGAACAGCACCGACTGTCTTCTGTTTCCCTGAAAACAGGAAATAAATCTCCCATGTGAAGGCATCCTCCTTATACCAGCAGGATAAAAGGCATCCTAATCACAAAGATAGGGAATTCAAGGCCAAAAATGCTGCATGAACAAACTTTGTTACTTTTTCATTAATTTGCTACCCAAGCAAATATCCCTTGGTTTTGTCAAATATTCACAAACTTTTTGTCTCTTTGTCTCTTTGTTTCTTTGTCTAAAAGGTATAAAAGCTGCCTTCCTTCATCACTTCTTTGAATCTCATATCTCTGGGGTCCCCATACATGCAGAATTAAATTTGACTGTTTTCTCCTGTTGATCTGTCTCATGACAATTTAATTATTAGACCAGCCACAAAGAACCTACAAAGATAGAGGAAAATTTTTCCTACCCTACCATTGGTGCAGGCAGCAGGATGAACTTCACTGGCTGTATGCTGCTTCCTCCAGGGCTGCTGCAGCTGAGAGATTCTGGGACTTCTGACAAGTGCCAACAGAAGGTTAAAATTCTTGCCAATGTCAGTTCTCCCAGATCTCCCTATATGTGTGGTCAAAAGAGGAAGGTAAAAATGTTTTGTTCCTTCCTTTTCTAAATTTCAATTAGCAGGAGAAAATATTTGTGGAATTAGTTTCTTAGGTATAGTGACTCTAGTAAAAAAAAGTGGTACAAGTACACTTGGTTTTGATTGATACTTTTCCTCCCAGAGATGGTCACTGTTTTTCTTTGTCACTGTTGTGACATTTGTCATAAGGAGAAAAAAAACAAAACAAAACAAAACTGTAAGTAGAATGCAGGCATAGCCTGTAAGTCTGCTGTTCAAGCTGGCCTCATAGATTGGTAAGTTCATGGTTCTAACCGGACTGGTGTCTTTTTGGAAGAACTTTGCTGCGGGTCCCCTAAGTAAAAACAGAATGAGGTTTTTACTTTTGTCTTTCTTTCAGTGTCCTGAGAGCTTGCCTTTGCGACCAGTGAGAATATTCTGTCTAGTGTCTGCCATCTAGAAAGTGCACTTACTGGGGTGCATCTTGGTGGCCAAATAGACTGGGGTTCTGAGACACAACCTCACAAGCAGCACTCTCTCTGTTTGGCCACACTAGCTCTCAGGGGAAATTGTCATAAGGGGTCCCAGACCACAAGTGGCCTTTGTCATCTCAACTGTTTTTGCTTTGTTAGTGCTCGAAAGCACTACCATCACTACCATTCCAGTGATGCCTGCCCGGTGTCACAGATCAGTGCATCTGTGACTAAAGATAACTCACGTTCTGATAGGAAACCAGAGACAATGTTTTCACTCTATCATTCTTACTACCTATGCAATGAAGGACTTTGCTTTCTTAGGCTACCTTTGGGAATAAACTTTCTGGAACTTATAAGGACCATATCTTCTGCACTCTTCTTAGGGTTGTCTCTTGCATATATGGCTAAGCCGTAAAAAGACTTATTGGTTTGTGTCACTATTAAGAAGATCTTATTCATCAATGGCCAGGCAATGGATCCTTTGAATTGGAAAAACTTCCAAATTGAAACATTTTTAGAGAGAGTTTATCTGAAACAGTTATTTTATTGGTATCCGTGAGAAGATCAAATTGAAAAAAGAACACAAAGAAATATAGCAGCTCCCCTTAGGGACTTATTTAAGATGAAGAAAGAACAGAAATTAAACATAAAATTTTTTTTAAAAAATCTAATATAAATTCCCCTTCTGCTTCCTCTTATACACCCCCTAATGTAAATTCCCCTTATCCTTCCTCTTACACACTCCTTATTCCCAACTCCCTGTCTCTGAACCAGCAGAAGATCTTGGTCTCATCCCCTCCTTAAAACCCAAAACCTTCTCCTCAGCCAATTCTCTTAAATCCTAAAAGACCTCCAACTTCCCCAGAAAATCCCTTAAACACCAAGCTACTTATTTTCACTTCCCTTTCTTTACAAGATACAGAGGACACTCCAGCCTGACCTCCAAACAATGTGTATACAGGTTACTTGAATAAATACTGTATGTCAGAAAATGAATTTAGCAGAGGCACCTGGAACACGATTAGCTTTTCCTTACAGTTCTTTATAACCCCTCCTACTTTTTAGGGCTTGATAAATATGCTCAGCCAATTTCAGATATTCCTATGCACTGTCATTTGTATAGGACCCCTACCACAAAGAATGCATGTCCCCTGGACAATAACAAATCTTGTACAAAGTTCTTATAATTCCACTTTCAAAAGATCCTCCTAAATATAAAGAGAAATTTAAAATATTAATGGCCATTCATAAACCCATTCATAGGGACTTTGATTGCTAAGGGATGTTCTTCCCACCCAAGGTTACACTGTGGTTATTGGATAAGACATAACCTCCTGGAGAACACAACCCTACCTTTTTTCACAGAGAAAACAGATGGCTAGAACCTGTCTCAGGAGCTCCTGCAAATGACTAGATATGGCTAAGCTAGAGGCTAATAATCAAGGTTTGATAGTAATGATATTAGAGGTTTCTTCATATAAAGTCAATTGGACTAAAGTTGAATTATGCACTCAGAAAGGAAAAAACATCCAAAGATCTTTGTTCAACATTTTATACAGACTTTTCAAAGGCACACTGCATTAAATCCAGGAGCTCCAGAACATGAGAATCTTTTAATATTTGCCTTTCTAGAAAATTTTCTCCCTGATATAAAAAGGCAAATTCAAATAATGTGGTTAGATGGGCTAATCACTCATAAACATTATAATGGGAAAGTCTATCCAATTCTTTGAAGATGGCTTACAGAAATGCAGACAAAAAAAGAGTTGGAATTAGCAATTCTTGATTTACAAGTTGACTCTTTAGAAAAACAGAAGCATAACTCTGAAAGCAACTCAAAATCCACTCAGACTCTTTCCTATTTTCCCTCAGACATTTGCAGATATTGTTAAAAAAAAATCAGGACATTGGAAGTACAATTGTACTTCACCTAAGAAATGGAAGGAAAAATTTAAATAGTAAATACCCTAGATTTCTGCTAATAGACAAATATGCTCCAATTTTTTTTTTTTTTTTTTTTTTTGCGGTACTCGGACCACTCACGGTTGTGGCCTCTCCCGTTGCGGAGCACAGGCTCCAGACACACAGGCTCAGCGGCCATGGCTCACGGGCCTAGCCGCTCCGCGGCATGTGGGATCTTCCCGGACCGGAGCACGAACCCGTGTGCCCTGCATCGGCAGGCGGACTCTCAACCACTGCACCACCAGGGAAGCCCATGCTCCAAAACTTTTAAGAGAAAAATTGTGTACTTTCCCTTGAAGATGTAAATCTTAACCGTGCTTTTAAAATATAAACAGCTAAGAAGGAAATTAAAACTCTGCCTAGACTAGAAAATAAAGAATAAGGAACTATTTGGAAATTGGGCAAATAAAAAACCTTAAGTATCTTTCTCACAATTACCCATATCATGGTTAAAATTTTAAAATAAAATTATAAGTTCTGTATGTCTGACTGTATTTCTATGTGTGTCTATGTATGCATTCTGTAGATGTGCAACATCTTCTGCCTCTGGGTGGTATTACTAAAATTAATTCTTAAAAGAACTCTATTTAATTGGCTTAAAAACAAATAAGCACTTATAAATTAAGGACTGGGTATAGTAAAACTCTCAGAAATATAGAAACTAATGCCAATGCTTTTCAGGCTCACATCACCTGGGAAAATATTTGGTATTAAAGCTAGTTTAAGTTTGATTTAATTAAAGTAGACATGTCTTTAAAATTATCAACATCGAATATAATGCAGACATACAACTTTTATTCTACCTAGGTTTACTAAAAGTCAGTAAGCTTATACTATCTCTTTTACAAAATTTGTCAGCCAGAAAAATAACATATGATGATAACTTACTTTGTCTAATGTCTAATGAGGTTTTTATAGGTAATCTAAACATAATCATAATTTGTGAAAAACAAATTATTTAAATATGTGAAAATGGGATAAGAGTTTTTGGGGGAAGCTGTTTTTTTGCAATGATTGTTTTATGATATATCTACTTTATGATATATCTACCAAATCTTTGTTAACTTCCATTCTTAGAATTTTGTGAAGTTAAATTAAATGATGGGTAATTATTGAATGCCTAGATCGTTTCCAGATAAGATTAAATACTGAAATGTTAATTTTAAAATAAGTCTAAGTTTACCTACTTTTTGATTTCTAATGCAGAGGAACCAAACATATTTGGATCTATAAACATGGTTGTACCACACCGAGAAATTTTGCTTTTAGGAAATATGTTTCTAGAAATCATGAAGTTCATTTATAAATTTGCCAATCAAAAAAATGCCGATGTAACAGATAATTCACAATTGCCTGCTTCTTAGTTTTCACTGAAAAGCAAAGATTGCAAATAGTTTCTTTAAAAAGTTGAAAGAGGAGCTGAGAATACAAAATGAATCAATAAGAAAGTATTGGAATGCTAAGAGTGATAAGCATAAATTAACTGCACAAACTATATGCATCAGTATTGCAAAAGAGAATCCTTGCAAAACAGCAGGAACCCCTGTGGAAAGTGAGAAGCAATGGAACTCCTATGAGGGCTTTCTTCTGCTGTGGAATGGTCCAAGATGTTTGAAAACCACTGCTCTCTTACGACAGTAAGTTGAGCAATAAAAAGGTTTGTGCAGCTAACTGAAAAGACCAATACAAGAACAACTACCCTTTTATCCTGTACACACACAGTGATAACTTTTCAAGGCCAAGCTGTAATCACTCTTTCATAGGCTCATGCTTTGTCCCCATGTCTTTTAAGATTTGTGGCCTGACAGCAATTTTTTTTAAAAAACAAAAACAAAAACTTTCCCCATTTCTTATAACTACTTGCAAAGCTGGAAATTCTAGTTGTGGCTTCCCAGATACTTATAGCTTTTAAATTGGTTTAGAAGTTGTTCCATCTTTCAAATATTTATTCTCCCTACTCAGTTTAGAGCCACACTGTGCAGCAGAAATGTGGGAATTCTTTTGGCCCTGCCTGTCCTATCCTATTCCTGGTCTAGCAGAGCAATGTCAGGATGAACCTATAGACATGAGTGGATCTCACACTGTAATTTCCAAAAAGACGTGGTTTATTTTAACTGTATTATTAGAAGGAGTAGAAGGAGTTTATTCATTTAGTGTAGAGCATAGACAGTTATACTATGTACTAAGAGTAAAACTGTAATTATTCTGTAACAACTGCCTTATATCATTTCTTTTTTATGTTTTTGAAATTGAAAAATAATATTTGAACTAATAAAGTTGAAATTGTCAGCCAAAAAGGAGTTTTCTTTTTAAATACAAAATGTTCCCTTGCCAAGACTGATTTTTAAAAAAGCTAAGAGTTAAGGTGTTTTGTTTTTCATTTATTTGTTTAACTACAAATCTACTGGAAGTAATAAGAATGAAAGAAAATAACTGTAAACAAAAAGTAGGTTGTGTGTTTTTAGTAATGGAAATACAGTTTTGATAAGGGAAAAAAAGATTGTTCTAAAGTAGAATGATTATTCCAGAATAAGAAAGGAAAAAGATAGAACAAAACCTAAATGGATATAGAAAGTTGTAGTTTGGTGGAAAAGAAATCTTGAAAAAAATTTTATGTGTGATTAAGTTGCATAAGATTGTATTAATTCATTATAAGAGTTTTTAAATTAAACTTTCATATCAATAGTGTACTTATGTAAAACTTGTACTAAATTTTCTTTCATTTGCAAAAAGATAAATTTCACTTGGACTATTGGTCTGCTCCTGGTAAGAGGTTCTGAAAGGGGTTTCCTTACCTTTTAAGTAATCTGCTTGAAAGCAAAGATTTTGTGCTTGACCAAAATACTATATACACAGGCGCTTCATACTATATATACTGGTCTTTACTTAACTAAACCTAGTCTTCTCAATATTAAAAAAAACTAGAATTTGCTCAGAATTATGTAGCCTTTTCTATTGTCCTGTGAAATCTTTAATTGTTACTTTGGTTAAACAGATAACTAAGTATTTTTCAGTGACCTATGACCTTATTTGGTCAGTGTTTCAAAACTTATTGATATTTTTGACAGACTTCCCCCAAATCAAATTTTAAACAAAGTTTCTTTTGACCTCAAATTAACCTTGGAATTTTCCAGAGAGCCCCTGAACATCTCAAAAGATTGTTCTTTCTCCTTATAAAAAGAGATATTTTGCACTAATTAGTCTTATTTGATATGTTAAGTTATGTGAGAAGTATTGTAAAATATGTAACCTGAACTTTCTTAGTTTATATTTGTGTGGCTACATGTTATTAATATAAGTATACCAGAAATTGTATGAAATTCCTAGAAATCTGATTTGTCTTGGTATGTTATCACTTTAATTCTAGTTATTATCTTAAAGTTTTACGTGTCACAGAATTAACCATATTTCTTTGTCAATTGCAACTCCCATCAGATCTTTAACCATGGCCATTTTAAAGTTTTTATATTTAAGTTATTGTTTTACTCTGATGCTTTTATAAATGTGTTCTTGCAAATTGTTTAAACTTCAGAAAGATTCATGGAAAGGACTTTAACAAGTATTTTAGAATACTGGTTTCTGATAACTTTTCAGATTATACCATTTGAACTAGGTAAGAATTTAAAGAACTCTAGTGAAGAGACTGATGATTTCATAAAACTTCTAATGCAAGATCAAAATCGACAAGAATTAATTACATGGGACTAAATGAACTAAGGAGGATGATTATATTTTTTATCACTTTTTTATTTGAACTATTGCTAATTTTTTAAATGTTTTGATTTTCCAGATTTAAGAAAACTTTTTCAACTATCAATGACTTAAAGCAATTTAGTAAAATATACCTTTGTAAACAAAGATGAAACATTTACTTTTTATCCCTGCCTGATCTCTCCAAGGTTCAGAAACTCTCAGTAAATTTTATTTTCATAAGAACAATATACTTGTTTTCATGAGTTCAATGAGTCTGTTCTCCTCATAAAGGACACAGTTGGAAACACTGGCCATATTACCAAGGCTTTGACTGGAATGTCATCCTAGAGAAAGATATGTATATACTCAGATATGACCAGACAGGAAATAAGACTGACTTTATGGAAATAATATTTAAAACCCCTTGGAAAAACAACCTAGTACCTTGTTTACAGGGTTCCTGGCAGCCTTACCAGATGAGTAAGAAAGGTCACTTCCTGGCAGGTACAGGAATCTCAGGATTCCTCTTTCTGAGTGATTCCACTCAGAAAGACCACCAGAGACAAACTGCAAACCAGGAAAATCTGTCAAATTACCACTGTCTGCTCTCACTCTATCTGAAGAATGCTTTAAATCTGATATCCAGAAACTTTTTGGACTGGCCACCCTCAGAACTCAGAAACTAGATTATAATCTAGTTTCTAACCACTAATCACTAACCATTAGTTTTCTTTCATTTCCATAGAAATGACTTATTAAATACTTGATAGCTTTATAATATATGCTTAACTTTTGGGGCCCTACTGCATCACCACCTCCTAAAGTGAGACACAACTCTTTGACTGAATTGACATATTTTCAAGATTAAGATTAATTCAGTGAAATATTGGAGTGATATACTCACTTATCTTTCTTTTCTTTTTTTGTGGTACGTGGGCCTCTCACTGTTGTGGCCTCTCCCGTTGCGGAGCACAGGCTGCAGATGCACAGGCTCAGCGGCCATGGCTCACGGGCCCAGCCGCTCCGCGGCATGTGGGATCTTCTCGGACCGGGGCACGAACACGTGTCCCCTGCATCGGCAGGCGGACTCTCAACCACTGAGCCACCAGGGAAGCCCTAGCTTATCTTTTAATATAAGAAACTTTCAGGGAAGTGTCAGAGGATGGAGTGGATGGGGTTCAGGGCAGCCCCCCCCAAATATGTCACATTGGCATATTGATTATTTTGAATTAAAGTTACGTAGAAATAGTTGGTTCAAGAATGCTGTGACCCTCCTTTGAAAGCAGGAAATAAATCTCCCATGTGAAGATATCCTCCCTATACCAGGAGGATAGAAGGCATCCTTATCCCAGAGATAGGGAATTCAAGGCCAAGAATGCTGCATAAACAAACTTTGTTAATTCTTCATACATTTGCTACCCCCAAGCTAAAACCTCTTTGTTTTATCAAATATTCACAAACAATTGTTCCTTTGTCTTAAAGACATAAAAGCAGTCTGCTGTGGTCACTTCTTTGAAACTTATATCTTTGGGGTTCCTGTATGTATGAAAAGAAATTTTTCTCCTGTTGATCTTTCTTATGTCAATTTAATTATTAGACCAGCCAAAAAGAACCTAGAAGGTTAGTGGAAAATTTTTCCTCTCCTACAACATATATACCAGAGCAGGTCAGTTGTGTAGTACCATATATGCAATATCCCAAACTGTAGAAGAGTATAAATCTGTGGTTTAGGCTTTAAATATACTCCCTCCTGTTTTTAAGGCTTTGTCTCCAGATTTCCATGTTAGCAGAACACATCATAACAGAATATATTGTCACTGGGACCATCGCAGTCATCCTTAGTTGTCGGACAATTCAAACCCACTAAGACACTCTATATTAAGCTGCTAGGATATACGTATTTTAAGTTTTGAGGTCCTTGTGCTACATTATTACAAATTCAGCAGTTTATCAGAATCAGGTTCAAAAACAGGAAGCATGTCTGATCTCATTTAACAATATTTCTGACATTGAAATATGATGAACTGACAACACAGGAAACAGAAATCATATTTTGGCATTGGATAAAAACAACACTTGAGAAAAAGACATTCTGGTTGCATTTAACATTCTTTAGTTTCTATTAACTCTGAACATTTTGAATGGTACATAATCTTATGAGAGAAAAGTAATGAAAATTCTAAGAATATTCTGGATTTATTTCAAATTGTAGAGATTAGATAGTGCAAAGAAATGAAAAGAAAGTGACTAATTATTCCAGAATTACATTTTCAGTGCTGTATTAACTGCTCCTTAAAATAACAGGCAGACATCTGATTGAGAGGAAAAGAAATTTTTCCTTGTAAACTTCAGCATTTGATGTCCAGTGAAAAGACAAAGTAGGTTAACATCTCAGTCTTCTCTGAATGATGAATGACAATGTCAGATCTATTTTAGAAGGAGATATCACTGTTGCTAAAGTATCTTGAGGCTTATGAGCCCTTTTATTGAA
Source organism: Lagenorhynchus albirostris (assembly GCF_949774975.1). Classification (NCBI taxonomy): domain Eukaryota; kingdom Metazoa; phylum Chordata; class Mammalia; order Artiodactyla; family Delphinidae; genus Lagenorhynchus; species Lagenorhynchus albirostris. The sequence goes on from NC_083098.1 coordinate 90,562,922, forward strand.
AATACACAAAGAGAAACAGTGATCAAGGTCATCATTTACTGTGAACACCAAACAACATAATGACATGGATTATTGGAAACTTCAAACATTCTATCAAGCAGGAAAAATTGAATTACTGAAAACAAGAATACCGTGAAGCATCAGAAACCAAGAATAATTTAAAAATGCTGGACTAGCATATTTTGAACATCAAAATCTTCACCCTTTTGATCAAGCAGATATGTGGGAGTAGTAAATTAATCACAAATACACTGTGCATTAGTCACTTTTAGCACAGGTCAGTATTTGATATTGGAAAGTAACATTTTCTCTGGTTAGACTTTTAAAATGTGCACAAAGTAACCTGCTGTACACATTATTTGTTCATTGGACAGTGAAGTTGCAGGCTATTGAGGATAATCTAATACACTGAAGAGGGGAAAATACAAATAGATATTTTAGGGAAAGAACACAAATTATATTGATCAGCATAGGCACCAGATATGGTAAAATGAGAGACTCTTGGGAAAGAATTGATTAATAGAAAAAGGGAGGGCATACCTTTCTATTATACTAGTTTTTTTGAGGTATAGATAATTTTCACATTAAAATATATTTGATATTATTCCATATTTAGACCTATACTTATGAACAGTCAACTGTTTTAAGAAGTTTTGAGTTTTGAGAAGTTTGTTTAAAAGTGCTTTACTGAAATTTAATTAACTATTTATTTTGCATACATTTTGTTTAAGAAACTGATAAGAAATCCAGAAATATTAAAGAAAAAATTAAATAAGAAATCTCTTCTTTCATTTCCACACTTTAATTTTAATATTTTCGTCTCATTTAATTATTTGGCATTCATTTTATGCAGAAATATTATTTGAATTTATATAATAAATGACTATAGCTTAAGGTTTTCCACTAATTTAGTTATACTCTGTCTCAGCTTATAATTTCTTTATGGAAGAATACTATATTCTGTCTTTTTTTTTTTTTTTTTTTGCGGTACGCGGGCCTCTCACTGTTGTGGCCTCTCCCGTTGCGGAGCACAGGCTCCAGATGCGCAGGCTCAGCAGCCATGGCTCACGGGCCCAGCCGCTCCGTGGCATGTGGGATACTCCCGGACCGGGGCACGAACCCGTGTCCCTGGCATCGGCAGGCGGACTCCCAACCACTGCGCCACCAGGGAAGCCCCTGTCTTTTATTTCTTTTCATTTTTCTCACTATTCCTTTAAAATTATTTTTTTATAATATCAATACATAGGGTGTACTTTTTTGATATCTAATTTGATATTTAGTTTATACTTATCTCTGTTATGTTTTATTTAATCTATTTTAATCTCTGTATTTCATACTTACAGTTTTAGATAAATCCACAGTGAATATATGCTCATACTTCATAGCCTTTAAACAATCTAACTTTTTTTATCCAGTATGTAAATTACCCATTTAAGACCTTACCGTTAAGAAATCTTTCAGAAAGAAGCACCTAAATTTAAACTGTAAAAATTGAGGTCTCAAATATTTTTAGATGGATAGATTTAACCCAGTAATGCACATAAAAATCTAACATATAGACATAGATGAAAATAATTTTTTCCATGTTATTGTCTCTATTTCTTTGCAACATAACAAACTTTAAAAAACTATGCAATAAGTATATTTTAGTATTTTGGATATTATATGTTCTTGAGATTTTACTCTTATCAAAATTGTACAGGGTTTCCTGTGGTGGCACAGTGGTTGAGAGTCTGCCTGCCGATGCAGGGGACATGGGTTCGTGCCCCGGTCTGGGAAGATCCCACATGCCGCAGAGCAGCTAGGTCCGTGAGCCATGGCCGCTGAGCCTGTGCATCCGGAGCCTGTGCTCCACAACGGGAGAGGCCACAACAGTGAGAGGCCCGTGTACCACACACACAAAAAAATTGTACATGTATCAAAAATTATTTATCCCATAAAGTAAGCTATTTTAATTGACAAACTCATAATAAATAATCATATATCTTTTTTAAAATGTTGTCATTAATTTCTATGCAGTGGGGACTCTTGGGTTTCTCTTGGTTAGAATAAGCCAGTCTAATTATGCTAACATAAATAATGTTTAACAACACAAATGGTTATTTATCTCTGTTATTTATCTCTGGATCCAAGCTATTCTTTAGGGCAATTCCTCCAATCAAAGACTCAGCAATCCAAATTGAGTAACTCCACCATTTTCCTCCATGGGTATCCTTCACAATATCTTTGGCAGGAGAAGCAAAAACCTGGATAATTGAGCTTTTTACTGCCTCAGTTCACAGTGATCTACATTTCTGCTCACATTTTATTGGTTGTATTTCCCACAATTTTGTACAACTTATAGTGAAGCTGAAAATATAGCTGTTTTATTTTTTCATGTATACTGAAAAACTGTATTTTTCAATTAGAATGTGGCATCCAATAACATTAATGTAATTATAGAAATGGCTAGATTTTTACCTACCGGTTTGCTTCCTGTTTTTTGTTTGTTTCTGCTTTTCTTCCTTTTTTTTTGATTATTTGAATATTTTTTGAAAGTATACCTCATTTATAGGCTTTCTAGCTGCACCTCTTTAAATTATTTTTCAGTGGTTTATCTACAAATTAATAGCCATCTTAGAATTCAATAAATAAATTTGAAACCATATAGGCCCATTTAACATCCCAAACCCCACACCATTTCATCCTTTATGCTTTAGACATATGTAAATAACCTCAATAAAAAGTTTTCTGTTTTATAGCATCATGGGTATAATAATGAAATCCAGAGGAAAATTTATTTTAAAATCTACCAGATATTTTTCAGAGCTGATACTTATTCCTTCATGAACATCAAAATTTCTCATTGGTATCATTTCCTTTCAACCTGAAAAACTGTCTTTAGTATTTCTTATTTTGCAGGTCTCCTGGCCATAAATCCTCTTATATTTTTTACCTAAAAATATATTTAATTATTGTCCATTCTTGAGGGACTTTTTTTTTTTTTTGCTGGATATAAAATTTTGAATTTATGGTTTTTTTCTTTTAATATTTTAAAGATGTTTATTTTCTGGCTTCTATTGTTAGTGATGAAAAATTAATGGTCTTTAGGATTGTGGTTCCCCAGTATATAATGTTATTTTCCTCAATGAATTAATCTTTGATTTCCAGTATTTTGACTATGATTAGCCTAGGCATGGTTTTCTTTACATTTACCTTTCTTGGGATCTGCTGAGCTTCTTCAATATATAGTTTTATGTCTTTCACAAAATTGTGTCAATTTGGTGGGTCATCATTTCTGACACTCTGTTTTCTCCTTTCTCTCTATAGAACTCTAATACACATATGTTGGACTTACTGATATTGCCCCATAGATTTCTGTGTCTCTTCAGTTTTTCCAATATTTTATTGTCTCTATTGTCACATAGGATAATTTATGTTGAACTATCTTCGAGTTTGTTGATTCTTTTCACTGACAACTCCATTCTGCTATTAAGTATATCTAATAATGTTTAAATTTCAGGTATTATGTTTTAGAATTCCTTTCTTGTTCATTTTTTTAAGTGTGAATTCTGCGCTGATATTTCCTATCTTCTTATTCACTACAAGCACATTTTCCTTCATCTCATTGAGCATAGTTCTAACAGTTGCTTTTAAAAGTCTTTCTTGGGCTTCCCTGGTGGTGCAGTGGTTGAGAGTCCGCCTGCCAATGCAGGGAACACGGGTTTGTGCCCCGGTCCAGGAAGATCCCATATGCCATGGAGTGTCTGGGCCTGTGAGCCATGGCCGCTGAGCCTGCGCATCCGGAGCCTGTGCTCCACAACGGGAGAAGCCACAGCAGTGAGAGGCCCGCGTACTGCCAAAAAAAAAAAAAGTCTTTCTCTGATAATTCCAAAATATCAAGATTGATTTACATTGATTTTACTTTCTCTTAGGAATGAGCTACATTTATCTGGTTCTTCATATGTCAAGTAATTTTGGATCATATACAAAATGTTATGTTGTGTAAATTTTAGATTCTACTCAGTTTCTCCCATGCGTGTTGATATTGTGGTTTTATCTGGCTATTAACTTCGTTACACAAAACTGAAAATTCTCTCTTGTGCAGGAGCTCATATCTCAGTTAAGGCCCTTTTTTTTTCCATTAGCTGGGTTGTTTATAGTCTGCCCATGCATAATGGCCTTGGGGTGAGCCTGAGATTTGTACAGTATTTATATATAAAAATTTGGCTCCTCTCTTTGACTCTTCATTTTCTATTTTTATCCTACATTCTACTGGCCATAGTTGTCCTAATCTTTGTCCTCTAGCCTTTAAATCCCAAAAGACTGTGAGTCATCAAAGTTGTAACCAGCCAATAAAGGATGACTGAAGCATGCTCACAGGCATAGCAAAAAAAAAAAAAAGGGGGTGGAGAACTGGTGGTGGAGTATACCACATGCTTGTCATCCAAGATTCTCTTTCCTTCCAGAATCTGCCTACTTTTGTTCACATTTCAGAGCCTTTAGGTAGTTTGTTTTATGTTGCCCAGAATTTACAGTCGTTATCTGCAAGAGTGTTGGTCTGTTAGGAACTTATCAGCCATACTAAAAGTGGAAACAAGTGTAGACTTCTTTGTGCATAGAAAGGAAGATAAACTGAATATTGGTGTATATTGGTGACACTATCTTCCAAAACTTGGTTCAGTTCACACCAAAATCTTTTAGTAGAAGAATTGCAGTAGAAATTCCTGTTTAAGATAAATTGCATGATAAAGTAGTTTTTCCACTTAACTAACATTTGAAGTGCACAAAAATAGATATTAAATAAACCCTTGTTACATTAGTACTCCATAAAGACTGAATAAAGCATAATAATTTTTATCTAAAAACTGAGAGATATTTCTTGAATTTGCTAATTGAACTCACTAAGTATAAGAATCTAAAATATTAGATCAATATCATATTTTAATGTGGCAATTAATGTACTAAAATATGAAATTACTATATAATTGCTTGAGAGCTCATTTTGACATCTTTTACTACAGATTTAGAACTGAAAGAATATGAATAGATTCTTTCTGGTAGTAAGCCAGAAGCTCAAAGCAAGCATGCCATCTTCTTGGAATGAAATGGTAAGAATGATTTCTTGAAGACACAATAATTCTCAGAGACAAGAAATTTTATTCAGTCAAATATAGTTGAATAAATGGATAACTACAATTATATTCTGGTTTTCAAATATATAAGGAATTTGTTTTGTGACAATTAAGTTGGTCATGAAGTAATATTCCATATGGTGATATTAAAAGGGGCATTAACTTCTTATTAAAAATGAAATTTAGGGCTTCCCTGGTGGCGCAGTGGTTGAGAGTCCTCCTGCCGATGCAGAGGACACAGGTTCGTGCCCCGGTCTGGGAAGATCCCACATGCTGCATAGTGGCTAGGCCCGTGAGCCATGGCCGCTGAGCCTGTACGTCCGGAGCTTATGCTCCGCAACGGGAGAGGCTGCAACAGTGAGAGGCCTGCGTACCGCAAAAAAAAAAGAAAAAAAAAAAAGAAATATATATGATTTAACGTAACAAATACCTTCGAAGTTCCCTCCATTTGTTTCTTCTGACTGTATATACTAACAACTGAATAGAATACCTTTAATCCAGAATACAATTCATTAAAAAGAAATAAAGTAAATAGAATTGGAAGACAAAGTAAAATGACATGTTTGCAATATAGAATTATTTGTTGAATCTAAGGTTTTTAAGGATGTTAAACATATTCATAGGGCAAGGAACACTTTATTACAAAGATCAAATTTGCATTTAAAAAATCAGCTTAAGCTTTATTATATTTTAAATACATTTTCTTTTTCCCAAGTCCATATATATTGATTATTGCTTTGAAGTATAATTTTATTGTAGTCATAAACTATTCAAAAAAGAGAGTTTTATAGTAAATAGTCACAACCTAAGAACTAAATGTAGCCATGAATAGATATCTTTACACTTTGGAGTTGAACATTTACCAATACATTTTTTTCTGAAAGTGGCTTAATAAATCTGATAGTCTTTATCTATGCTACTTGGTCTCAATTTATATCTTTAGTTCATGCGATATTAAGTCAGTCAGTCATCCTAAGAAATTTATCCTAAGAAATTTATGAGACCCACCAAAAACAACTAGAATAGTGTATAACTAACACTCACACATATTACATACGGACACACACAGTGGCAGAAAAATTCTAAGATGGTTCTCAATGATCCCTACATTTTTGTATTCCAAAACAGGAGCAATGGCAGCCCAGGTCACAATAAATAATTGCTTATAATGCTCATATCCTAACAGTCTTCAAAATCATTGGGACCTAATACTTAGGACTCCTACTTATCTTTTCTTTATCATTGTGTTTGGCAGAATAATGTCCATGTCCTAATCTTCAGAACCTTTGATACGTTATCATATGGGAAATGGGAGTTTGCAGATATGATTAAGTTAAGAGCTTAATCTGGATAAGCCCAATTTCACCACAAACGTTCTTATATGAGGAAGACTGGGGCAGGGGGTCAAAGTTAGTAGTTAATAGTAGACTACAGTGTGATGGGTATAAGGAGTTGGAATTATAAAGAAGGGACCATGAGACAAGGATTGCAGGCAGCCTCTAGAAGCTGGAAAAGACCAAGACATAATTCTTTCTTGAAACCTTTAGAAGTAATGCAGCATTACAACACCTTATTTTAGAGTTTTGATCTCCAGAACTCTATAAGAACAATTTTGTATTATCTTGCACCACTAAGTTTGAAGTAATTTGTTACCACAACAAAAGGAAACTAATACAAGCAATAACTGCTCTGGCTGAGTATGTATATAAAACCTATGAACTAAAAATTCTACTCACATTTATATACCCACTAGACTATTTACCAAATAACATGTACTAGAATTTTTATAACAGTAATATGTAAGTATCAAAACTATAGATATATTGTAAATCCATCAAGAAATCATGGATTTAACTCAGGAATATCCATAAAATGAAATGTTATAAATCAAAGAGAAAAAATATATTATTGATATACTCAACAACATGGATGATTCTTACAAACAGCATATTAAGAAAAAGATGTCAGATCAAAACAGATAAATAATATATAATTTTATTGATTAAAAAAAGGTTTATAAACAGACAAATAATCTATGGTGTTAGAGGTAAGGACAGTGGTTTCCTTAGTTAGTTGTTAGTGACTGGGAAAGATCATAAGGGACTTCTTGGGTGTTGAGAATATTCTATTTTCTAATTTTGGTGGTGGTAACATAGGTTGGTTTATTCTGTGCAAATTAACAAGCTGCAAACATATGATTCATATAATTTTCTGTATATGTTACACTTCAATGAGGAGTTTACTTTAAAAAAAAAAGTAAAAGTACCTATACAAAACAGCCCTCTCTAATCCTTAATTAAAAGAATTGAAAGAGAATGCAGTTAAATCAGATTGTCTCAGTTTGGGCATAGCACTACATATCAGGCTGGTCCATAGCTATAGGCTAGCCTATGAATCATGGTGCTTGGTTCAACTGCCCTGTTCTTGTTCAACTAAGTGGAGGACACAGTGCACTCACAGGAAGAAATGTAGATAGGAAAATTTACCTTAAAAAGAAACTGAAGTATGTCTGATTGGAAAAGTTATTATGTTTCACTACAGGAAACTTATATAATCACAATATATTAAGGCAGTCAAATTTGATGATCTGAGCATTTGAAAGGAACTTTATAAAGCTTTCACAGCCCTAATTAAGGTGATTTGGAAGCAATAACTTTAATGTTGATCATTAAGCATGACAGTAAATGGTAAACAAGAGATGCTGAGAAGCCCAGAAGTCCCTGCTGTTATTTCAAAAGCAGTATGTTTGAAATAAAATCATTGGGACTAAGGACAAGGTGATCTGGGAGGTAGGTAATATCGCCTGTCAGAATAAATGGTCTTGTTTCCCCTGGTGTATCTTAATTATTAATTTGGGCTCACCATTTAATGTCTAGTCTACATTTTCCTAGATCTCAGTAATCATGACGCCTACTAGAGTAAAATAAAATTAATTAGAAAAAAAAGGAAGCAATTTCAAATAATATGATTATATCCATTGATCATAAAATCACCAAATTAAGTCTTACTTACCAAAAAAATGGCAGTTTTAAATTAGTTGAACTGCAGTTATTATGGCCTAAGATGATAAACTAAAAGCTTGATATTTTAAAAAAATGCAATACAAAATTATTTCCATGCTGTTTTATTTAAAGAATAGAAGTTTGAAATTTTAAAATAACTGGAAAGTGTAATTGCTATTGTTTACTTTCAATACATTTCTTATGAGAAAAACTAGAAGAAGCTGAATAGGCTTTGTTTTGTTTTGTTTTAATAATATTTTAAAACCCAAATCCATTTTATTAGATTTTTAAGATAGAATTAAAGTTTGGAAATTGTCATTTTTGATTGAAAGTTGTTACATAGCTACCAGATTATAATAACTTATTTTAGAGATAAGTTTGACTATGTGAACTCTTTGAAAAGGAAGATTCTGTAGAAAAAAGAGCAAAGTTTTACATAGCTACCAGATTACAATAACTTATTTTAGAGATAAGTTTGACTATGTGATCCCTTTGAAAAGGAAGATTCTGTAGAAAAACGAGCAAAGTTGTGGACTATAAATCCATTAAACTAATTGTTTCAAGAACTTTGTACACTATTTTAACAATAAATTATGCATATATATGAGTGATATGTTCATTCAATCAACAAATATGCACTGAAGTTGTATTACATCTATTTGTAAATCCTAAATTTTTATTAATTTATCCATTTGAAAAGGAATATTTTGAGCATAATTAGACCATAGCAAAATAACTGATATTGGATGAGTCCTTCATCATAAACAGTTGAGAAACTGATAAAAATATAAAAGGCAACTATTTTCAAATATTTTCAGGTATTAGGCAAAAGACAGTGAAGGACTACAATCCTTGACAAAAGGGAAACATGTAATATGAGTTCTACTTCCCTGACTCCCTGCCTGTGGTCATACTCTTGACTGTGACACATGAAAGTGGGGAGCAAGCAGAGCAAGGTAGCCTGAGTAAGGAAAGTAGAAATAAGAATTCTGTGCAGCTTATGCAGCTTGAACTTATGGAATATAAAAGAAAGAGCCATCAGAAAGGAGGACTGTGCATATGCAAGGTGAATTTTCATAAAACCTAGCAGAGAGTAGCTTCTGTGGCACTCAGAACAGAATAGAGATACTACACAGTAAGTAGGACTGGGAGATTTTGGAATTCTGGCTCAATCAGGGTGGGCATACTTCACTGAGGACTTCAGTCATTTGGCTGAGAATGCAGAACAAACAGTAAGAACTATTACTCTATAGTAAATAATATACTCTGGGACTAAGGTAAAATTGAAAATATATCAGCTCTAAAAAATAAGAAATCAAGTCTGAAAGGATCGAGATGATTTGCCACAAATTTAGCTGTTTGTCAGAATGATATTCAAAACTGTTAAATGTAGTCACAAATATCTTCAGTGTATCATGCAAATGTACAGCATAAAACAAAAAGTATAAGTCAGTGAAGAAGCAGAAAAATGTGAAATAAAAATGAGGGGGGTTCTTGCAAGTTCAATTGATGCAGACAGTACAATGACCTAGGTGGTGGAATTAATGTTGGTGGGAATGTAAATTGATACAACCACTATGGAGAACAGTATGGAGGTTCCTTAAAAAACTAAAAATAGAATTACCATATGACCCAGCAATCCCACTACTGGGCATATACCATGAGAAAACCATAATTCAAAAAGAGTCATGTACCACAATGTTCATTGCAGCTCTATTTACAATAGCCAGGACATGGAAGCAACCTAAGTGTCCATCAACAGATGAATGGATAAAGAAGATGTGGCACATGTATACAATGGAATATTACTCAGCCATAAAAGGAAACAAAATTGAGTTATTTGTAGTGAGGTGGATGAACCTAGAGTCTGTCATACAGAGTGAAGTAAGTCAGAAAGAGAAAAACAAATACCATATGCTAACACATATATACGGAATCTAAAAGACAAACAAAAAAAGGTCATGAAGAACCTAGGGGCAAGAGTGGAATAAAGACTCAGACCTACTAGAGAATGGACTTGAGGATATGTGGAGGCGGAAGGGTAAGATGGGACAAAGTGAGAGAGTGGCATGGACATATATATACTACCAAACATAGAATAGATAGCTAGTGGGAAGCAGCTACATAGCACAGGGAGATCAGCTCGGTGCTTTGTGACCACCTAGAGGGGTGGGATAGGGAGAGTGGGAGGGAGGGAGATGCAATAGGGAAGAGATATGGGAATATATGTATATGTAAAACTGATTCACTTTGTTATAAAGCAGAAACTAACACACCATTGTAAAGCAGTTATACTCCAATAAAGATGTTAAAAAAACCCAGAGCTTTAAAATAGGTATTTTAAATATGTTCCAAATTCTTAAGGAAAAGATGGATATAATTAGTGAACAGATAGAAAATTTCAGAAAAGAAAATGAAAAAAGTTAAATAAGAAACACATGTAAATTCAAGAAGTAAGTACAATATCTGGAAAGAACCATATATTTGGTTAGGTTTAATAGCAGAATGTAAATTGAAGAAAAATGTAAGTGAAAAACAGCATATACTATTTGTAAAAATGATAGCTGAATAGCTGAACATTTACTAAATTGGTGAAAAAATCAATGCATTTTTATGAAGCTCAGTGAAATCCAAGTAAGATACAAACAAATAAAATCATGCATTATAGATACCTTATAAAACAGGGATAAAGAGAAAAGCTTAAAAGTAGAAGGAAGAAAGTAACATAGAGAGAAACATACAAATGATAACTGACCTGGAAACAACAGAGGCCAGAAGACATGGTGTTTTTTAACATGACAGGAGGAAAACAAAAAATAGAAAAAATCACTGTCAATCCAGAAATCAATATCAAAATCCATATCAATCTAGAAATCAATCTAGAAAACAAAAAACAACAAAAAATGAAATTGGAAATTGTTACCTTAAGATCAATAAAAAACCAAGAATACTCTTTTAAGAGCAGGAAAAGCAAGCACATTTTTTTCTGATGATTTAAAAATGAATTTGTCTCCAGTAAATCTGCACCTAAAAAAAAAAAAAAAAAGAAAAGCTCAAATGAAGACTTCAGCTTGAAGGAAAATGTTGTAATGTTCTTACAATTTACCAAATTACATGAAGTGGAGAAATATTAATATTAAGTATATGATACTAAGTTAAAGATGCCTATTGTATTCCAGGATTAATCTGTGTAAACAATAGTGTATGGCAGAAGGTATATCACTTCCAAGAATGTACTATAAAACAATGCAGATTATATCTTTTGAGATATCCCTCTCCCGCAACCTCTATCTTCTGGGAGAGACCAATTAGCGCACTTAGGCAGTTTTTGGGAAGACCATTATAAGAGATGTAGGCTTCTGACTGACAGAAATTTCTGGCCAGTGAGAAACTGAAGTCTGCTAACAGCCTTATAAATGAACTTGGAAGCAGATTCTTCAACCCCATTTGAGCCTTGAGATGATTGCAGTCCCATCTGACAGCTTGATTGCAACCTCATGAAAGACCCTGAGAAACAACTACCCAGTTAAGCTGCTTCTGGATTCCTGATCCTCAGAAATTCTGAGACATAATAAATGTTGTTTTTAAGTTGCTAAGTTTAAAAGGAATTTGTTATGCAGTGATAGTAACTTACATGACAATACATTTTCAACATCGATAAAATAGACAATTTTCTTGAAAGCTACAAACTGCCAAAGATCACTCAGCAAGAAATAGATAAACTGCATAGCTGTCTATTAAAGAAATTAAAACATCAAGAGTGAAACTAAAAAGTAATGTATTTTAAACTGAGTGAAAAAATTTCAGCCCTGAAACCCAGCAGGACCCTGTGAGACTCCTGTGTACAGAAGTGTTTCTGTGTCCCCTATTCCTTGTTTGTAGGGAACAGACTCCAGCATCCATGACCTTCCCTGAGTTCCAAAGGACAGATTCAAACAGTTGCTAATCAGGGAAGGGAGGGGAAGCAGAGACAAGGGAGCAGCAGCCAAGAGGCAAGATTAAAGGAACCAGAGAAGTTCATCAAGATTAGGAGACCACCTGAAATGAGATTAAAAGAGTGCCGGCCCTGCACACACCCTAATCTTATAAGCAACCCCACACTTGAAATTGCTATAAAAACACCTCACCAATTCCTCCCAGGTTGGGACACATAGTTTTTGAGGGCAGAAGCACACTGTGTCCCCCTTTGCCTGGCAAACCAATAAAGCTATTATTTTCTACTTCATCCAGAAGTCTGTCTCTGAGATTCGATTCAGCATTGGTGCACTGAGGCTGAATTTTTGGCATCAGCGTGAGACATCCAAATTTATGGGTTACTACTAAAGTAGTTTTATAAGGGAACTCCATAGGTTACGGTTATGTTAGAAAAGAAGAAAGGTCTTAAATCAATGACTAAGGCTTTCATCTTAAGAAATGAAAGAAAAAAGAAAAGGAAATTAAACTTATGATAAAGAGGAGAAAGGAAACAATAAAGAGTAGAGATTATCAGATAGAAAACAAAAAACAACAAAAAAATGAAATTAGAAATTGTTACCTTAAGATCAATAACATTGATAAAGATCTTGCCTGACCAAGACCAAAAAAAGAGACAATTTTTTTTTTTTTTGTGGTACGTGGGCCTCTCACTGCTGTGGCCTCTCCCGTTGTGGAGCACAGGCTCCAGATGCGCAGGCTCAGCGGCCACGGCTCACGGGCCTAGCCGCTCTGCGGCATGTGGGATCTTCCCAGACCGGAGCACGAACCTGTGTCCCCTGCATCGGCAGGTGGACTCTCAACCACTGTGCCACCAGGGAAGCCCAAAAAGAGACAATTTTAAATATCAGGGATGATAGAGATGATGTCACTAAAGATTCTATAGACTTTAAAATGAATAATTTATTAGTATCAAATTATCTAATTTATTAGTATCAAATTATACACTTGTTAAATTACTCTTACTTCCTTAATAACTGGCTAGTCACTTGCATTATTTTGGTAATATTTCTTATATGAAAAACAAGGCAATGAATTTTTTTTTAAATAAATTTATTTATTTTATTTTTGCTGCGCGCGGGCTTTCTCTAGTTGCGGTGAGCAGGGGCTACTCTTCATTGAGGTGTGCGGGCTTCACATTGTGGTGGCTTCTCTTGTTGCGGAACACGGGCTCTAGGTGCACAGGCTTCAGTAGTTGTGGCTCAAGGGCTCAAACTGCTCTGTGGCATGTGGGATCTTCCCTGACCAGGGCACGAACCCATGTCCCCTGCATTGGCAGGCAGACTCCCAACCACTGTGCCACCAGGGAAGCTCAAGGCAATGAATTTTTATTGGTCTTTGTATGTTAGAAAAAAATGTAAAGAACTTGCTTTAATTCAATTAGTAAAATATAAAAATTCACTATCACAGAACTACTTAATCATGATAATTACAACAATAAAAAAATGTGAATGTTTTATATCACTGGAACATAAGGCTATGAAAAAACTGGTTCATTTAGTTCAGTATCTGTAGAGCTTATTATATTGTTGATATGATATATAGGGAAATCAATAAACTTGTGCTGCATGAATAAAGATTTCTAGTGAGCAGGTTTAAATATTGCTAATGGTCTGAATTTTTATAGGGAACATTTCTAACTTATTCAAAGGAAAATATTTCTCATTATGGTGCTTTAGAGAACAGTGTTAAATTTCAGCTAAAAGTATAGAACAAAAATTATGTGTACACTAAAATTATATGAGACCACTGTTATATTATTTTTACAAGAATAGCAATGCAATTAGCTTTATGGAATCACATTTATTTGAGACACGCGTTCTTTCTTCTAAACATTCTTGAGTACCCCCAAGCAACTTTATGGCCAAATATATAAATAGCAGTTTTATTTCTAGTTCCTTGACATAGCAACCTGTTTTCAAATATTGATATTTCAGTGTCTACTGGAAAGGTATACTCTCTAAATGGAATCTGGAGGACATACCTAGACACTTCTGTTTTATGGAACAGCTAGCTTGACTCCTGTAGGCTGAAATCAATGGCTTTTAGCAATCATAACAAATAGATGGTAGACTCTTTGACATCAAGACATAATTGTCACTTTCATCTTTCTGTGAGCTACATTATTTTCCTTCCAGTCATTAGGTATTATTCCTTAGAGCACTACTGCTAACCTCACTAGCACTTTGTATATTAGTATTTAACATTTTGCAGTTGGAGAATAGTATTCAATCTGCAACTGTGGCAATAACACATTGATGTCAAAGACGGTGACTCCTAATTACTTGCTGTTATATGGCAAGAGGGGTATTTCAGTTGTTTTAATGATAATTTTGTTTTTTCAGTAATATAAAAATAAAATATAAATTCTTATGATGGTTAAACTTATTGGAAATTCAACACTGAGAGGTTTATACTAAAAAATAAATATTTTGTGACTTGACTATTAGGTAAATTTGTGAAGTATCAATATAAAAAATTGAGGAATATAAACAGAACCTCTGTAATCATGCTTAATTAGCTATTAAAGACCTATCAAATCAAAAACTCTTATAGAATGTTTTAAATTATCACACTACCATACATGTTAGGGGTAAATTGTTGCAGAGTTTCAGAGTTATGAGGCAGAGTCAAGAAACAGTTTTTGTCCCTATCATAAGAGAATTGGGAGGCTACAGAAAGGATTTAAACAACATTTAAAACAATACCTTTCTCCTCACTTAGTTTTGGTTTTGGTAAGAGAAATTATTTTTCCATAAATTATGCTAACAATAAATGGGTTTACTATTGCTGTTTATAAATTAATAATTTTTGCAGTTCAATATAGTAAATGTCATTTGATATGGCCAAATAAACAAAAGTTATTTGGGATTCTTAATAATTTTTTAAGAATGTATATAGATCTTTTGACCAGAATATTTGCAATTCAGTGGACTAGACTCTGCCAGTTAGAGCATTGTCCTCATATTTTAACCTGTTAGTTCATATAGACTTTGTCTTATTTCTTGAGCTCCCTCAGCCTCTACATACAATCACTCTATAATTTCTGTTGATTTTAGGCCTAAACTTTTTTCATAGCTATACTATTTTCATTGTTCCCACTCCCATAGAATGATAGGTCAGATACTTTGTTTTGAAATTCTCAAATTCTATTTCCATCCTCCTCCAAGGGAACATTGGAAAGCTAAATTCTAAATTACTCACTGTGGTGGAGATTAATTTGTCCAACCAAATCCATTTTCCCTCTAATCACAGGAATATATGTCAATTGTAAATGAAAATAATCACCTTTGGCAGCTGTGTCTTGTAAGTGGCAGAACAGTCCACTATGCTGACCAGAGACCAATGACTCATCAGGGATTGTAACATGCAAAGGAAATAAACTTCTATCTTCTTTAGCTATTGTATTTCTGGGTTTTATTGTTTCAGCAGTTCTAGTTTTATTACAATAAATGTTCTTGAGGAGTAAAGGTTCTTCAAATAAATGTTTAAAGTAAATCTCAAAATGTAAATAGAAGTTGTACCAAAAATGTGCAAACATGCTGAAACTAAAAGGACTTTTCAAAATTATTTTAATGCAAAAAAAAAAAAGTGAATGGAGCCAGGTCCAATATTAAAAGGATATATCAAAGATTGTATTAGCAGGTTCAGTTAGAATGGGATGCTTATTCAAGATTGTCTGAATTAAAAATAAAAAGCGGGAGATGCTAGTGAAGCACATGGGTCCCATGCCAAAAAAATTCTCTGACAACCTGACTCCTTAGCTGTCTTACTCTGCCTATTTTTCTCTGTATCATTTACCACCATCTACATAGTAAATATTTTCTTGTTTGTTTATTATCTATCCAGGACTGGAATATAAACTCCATGAGGGCAGATAATTCTTTTGTTAACTGCTAACTCCTAGTGTTTAACCTAGTAAGTGTCACATAGAGATGCTCAATATGTATTATATTACATGAATAATATTTTGATTTCTCATAGCACAGCAAGCCTTTCTTTTAGTGTCACTGCCACACTTCTATGTGTCATTTTTACACATGTGTGTTAGTGTGGTTATATTAATAGGGCATATCACACTCAATATATGGGAAAGCTCCAAGGGGGCATGAACCATGTTTATTTTATTCAAATATCTATCTATATCTATATCTATATCTACTCTATCTCCAGCACATTATACAGCAACTGGAATATAACTGGTATATATGAGAGGCTCAATACAGATGTGTTGTGTGAATGAAAGGACTCTCTGGACTATTTGAGATGGGAATAATTGGATGATTTCCTTCCTACAGAGAGAAGTAGAATGTGTTGACAGAAAATTGTAAGATAAAATTGAGAGATGGTAGATTGTATGTCTTTCTTGTGTTGTATTGGCAGTTATAAGCTGGTGTTTTTTAAGCTGGAAGGTTTGACTCTAAATTGTGGTAACCCTATTGAAACTCAGCTGTACTGTTGAACGAGGTTGTAAGTTGGAGATTTAATTACCTTTACCTTTCCAGGATTCTTATTTGGTATGTTCATTATGGAGGAAGTATGTGAACATATTTCCAAAATGGCGTATACTTTAGAAAGAGCACAAAGTTGTTAAAAGAAAATGATCCAATAGATCTTTACATTTTTCACCATAAATTGCATGACATGGAGAGTTACCATTTCATTAGGGATTATTAATAAACATGACAAGTAAAAATTGTAGAAATTTTTGTTCTGAGTATAAATATGAAGAACATTTTTCTAGGATATGCTACAATGTATAAGAAAGAACCTATATGTGGGAGATATATGCTGCTTAGATCCTTCTTCAAGAAATAACATTTGTTCAAATGCAGTGAATTGGCAGAGACTTACTCAGATCTACATCATGATCTAAAGCTTCCCCACCAACTCTGTCAGATATACAGAGTTCATCAGCTCACCTCCATGACTTGCTAATAACCTTTGTTTCTCCTTTTCCTTTCACAGATACTATAAATCTAACCAATCCATGTTCCTACTGACTCTTCAACACCCCAACATGTTTACTGTGACTGTGATAATGAACTTTACTTTTAGAGCAGTTTTAGCTTCATAGAAAAAATGAGGGGAAGGTACAAAGACTTCCCATATATCCCCTGCCTCCACACGTACATAGCCTCCTCCATTATCAACATCCCTTACCAGAGCGATATGTTCGGTACAACTAGTGAACCTACATCGTCACAACATTATTACTCAAAAGTCCATAGTTTATTAGGATTCACCCTCTTTGTGGTGTACAATCTATGGGTTTTTACAAATGTATGATGACATGTATCCACCATTAGAGTATCATTCAGAGTAACTTGACTGCCTAAAGAAATCTCTGTGCTCTGCCTATTCTTGCCTTTTCACCTAACTCTTGGAATCCACTGATTTTTTAATTGTCTCCATAGTTTTGCTTTTTCTAGAATATCATAAAATGTGGAATCATGTAGTATGTAGCCTTTTCAGATTGACTTTTTAAGCTTATTAATATGTATTTAAATCTCCCATGGCTTTTCATGGCTTGATAGCTCATATCTTTTTAGCATAGAATAATATTCCATTGTCTGGTTATACCATGGTTTATTTATTCATTCACCTAATAAGGGGCATAGTAGCTGCTTCCAAGTTTTGGCAATTATGCATAAAGCTGCTATAAGTATCCATGTGCAGGTTTTTATATGGACATAAGTTTTCAATTCCTTTGGATAAATACCAATGAGTGTGATTTCTGGATTGAATGGTAAGAGTATGTGTTGTTTTGTAAGAAACCAACTGTCTTCCAAAGTGGCTGCACCATTTTGCATATCCAACAGCAAAGAGTGAGAATTCCTTCTTCTCCATATACTTATCAGCATTTTGTATTGTCAGTGTTTCAGATCTGGACCATTCTAGTAGGTGTGTAGCTGTGTCTCTATTTTATTTGCATTTCCCTAATGACATATGATGTCATATGCTTATTTGTCATATGTTTATCTTATTTGTGAGGTGTCTGTTAAGGTCTTTGGCTTATTTTTTAATCAGGTTGTTTGTTTTGTTATTGCTGAGTTTTGAGATTTCATTATATGTTTTGGACAGTAGATTTTTTTTTTTTCAGATGAGTTTTTTGCAAATATTTTCTCTCAGTCTACAGCTTTGTCTTCTCATTTTCTTGACATTGTTTTTCACAGAGCAGAAGTTTTTTGTTTGTTTGTTTGTTTTTATTTTTTAATGAAGTTCAACTTATCAATTCTTTCTTTCAAGGATCATGCATTTGGTGTTGTATCTAAAAAGTCATAGCCAAGCCCAATATCATCTAGGTTTTCTCCTACATTATATATACATTATATATTTATAGTTTTTGTACCTTATGTTTGGGTCTGTTATCCACTTTGAGTTAAATTTTATTAAGGATTAGAGTCTGTGTCTAGATTCTTTTTTTTTTTTTTTTTGCATGTGGATGTTGAGTTGTTTCAACACCATTTGTTGAAGAGGATATCTTTTTTCCATTGTACTGTCTTCACTCCCTTGTTAAAGATCAGTTGACTATATTTATGGGGATCTATTTCTGGGCTCTGTTTTGCTCTGTTGATTTATCTATCTATTCTTTAATTCATATCTTATTGTCTTAGTTATTATAGCTTTATAGTAAATCTTGAAGTTGGGTAGTGTCATTCCTCCAATTTTGTTCTTTTGCTTTGGTCTTGTATTGGCTACTCTGGGTCTTTAGCCTCTCCACATACACTTTAGAATCAGTTTGTTAATATCCACAAAGTAACTTGCTATGATTTGATTAGGATTACTCTGAATCTATAGATCAAATTGGGAAAAACGGACATCTTGACAATATTGACTCTTCCTATCCATAAGCATAGAATATTTCTCCATTTATTTAGTTCTTCTTTGATTTCATTCATCAGGGATTTGTAGTTTTCCTCATATGGATCTTGTACATATTTTGTTATATTCCTTAGGATTTCATTTTGGGAGGAGATGATGTAAATGGTATTGTGCTTTTAATTTCAAATTCCATTTGTTCATGGCTGATATATAGAAAACTGATTGTTAACCTTGTAACCTGAAACCCTGTTATAATCGCTTGCTAGTTCTAGGAGTGTTTTTATTGAATGTTTCAGATTTTCTACATAAGCAGTTCTATCATCTGTGAACAAAGACAATTTTATCTCTTCCTTTGCAAGCTGTATACATTTTATTTCATTTTTTCATGTTATTGAACTAGCTAGGTCTTCCAGTATTATGTTGAAAAGCAGCTGTAACAAGTGACACCCTTCCCTTGTACCTGATCTTAGTGGGAAAGCTTCAAGTTTCTCAGCGTTAGAAATATTAGTTATAGTGGTTTTTTTTTTGGAAGTAGATATTCTTTATTAAGTTGGGGGTGTTTCTCTTTAATGCTAGTTTACTGAGAGTTTGTAACATTAATAAGTGTCAGATTTTGTCAACTGCTTTTTCTGCATCTACTGATATAATCATGTGATTTTTCTTTTTTAGTCTGTTGATATGATGCATAACATTATTATTCCTTGTTTGCACTTTAATGTCTATGAGATCTGTAGTCATGTCCTCTCTTTTTTCTGATATTAATAATTTGTGTTTTCTATCTTTTTCCCTTAGTTAGCTTGGCTGGAAGTTTATTAATTTTATCGATCTTTTAAAAAAATCAGCTTTTGGTTTTCTGCTTTTCTCTACTGAGTTTCTGTTTTCAATTTTATTGTTTTCTGCTCTCTTACTTTTTTTTTCTTCTTCTTACTTTGTATTTAATTTACTCTTCTTTTTCTAGTTCTTTCCAAGGTAGATGCATGCATGATTGATTTTAGATCTTTCTTCTTTTCTAGTATATGCAGGAAATGCTATAAATTTCCCTATGTCCTTACTGATTTTTGCCCATTGGATCTGTCCATTTTTGATAGAGGGGTATTGAAGTTTCTAAATATAATAATGAATTTATCTTTTTATCCTTACATTTCTATCAGTTTTGCCTCACATATTTTGGGGTGTTGTGTTAGAAACACACACATTGAAAATTATTATGCCTTCTTGAAGAATTGACACCTTTTTCATAATGAAATGCCCCTCTTTATCCATGATAACTTTGCATGTTTTGACTTTGCTCTGTTTAAAATTAAAACAGCTACCTCGCTTTCTTTTGATATAAGGATAGCATGGTATATATTTCCCCATCTATTTTTTATTCATTTGTCAGCTAAAAATGTGATCTCCCAATATAAATCTGGAAGTTGCACTAAAAATTGTGTTAAAATGCTAGGGATAAATAAATAAATAAATAAATATATATATATATGTATATTTATATCTACATAAATATATCTATATATACTTGTGTCAGAGCTACTTTTACAAAAATTACCATACAAAGTAATAAGTTCTATAAAAAACTCAAATAACCAATGCTATTGGAGCAAAGGGGAGAGGAGATTAACCCTGCATGTAGTAGTCACTTTAATATGATAACAGTATGTTGGGTAAAGGGATAGAGTTTTGGGCTTTGAGCCTGAGGATTTGAGAGCTGTTCTTCGTTCTGCTTTAGTTGTCTTGTAGGCAGAAAGGCACTTAACCTCCATGGCATTAACTTTTAAACTTTATGGGTGATGGACCCATTTGAGAGCTTGGTGAAATGGTTTTCAGGAAAAATACAGGACTATATACATATATTCAGGTGAAGAAATATTGCTATGTAGAAAACTGCTTCTTTATCTACAAAGTGCATATATTGTATGAGACAATATTAAGATTTGTACATTTAAAAATCACAGATATTTCCTCACTATTAGTCACTCTCATTTGCACTTAAAATTTTTAAATGGATCCTGAAAAATTTATTCAGTCAATAAATTTTGGAGCATTATATATATATATATATATATATATATATATATATACATATATCATGTACTATAAGCTTGAATAAAGCAATTAGTAACTTACAAAAACTACTTCCCCTCATGGATAAGTAAATAATGGTAACTGATGATAAACATTTATCTTTTGCCATGTATTTTGGAACTTACCCATTAAATTCTCAACATGTCAAACTCTTTAAACTATATAGTTGAAGAAAATATGGGTACCATATATTATTTTCTGAAAAAAATATAAACTGACATCAATTAGAATTTGATGTCAAATTCTAATTTGACATCAAAAACACACAACAGTTAAGTTAGCAAAGATTATTTTTTATGAAGGTTGTTTTAATAAATTCAAAGAATTGAAAATCCAAGAAAAGGCAAAACTGAGGTAATATAGCTATAGTAAGATCAAGAAACAGCTATCATCTTTCTTAATGTGACATTTTTGCCAGTCAGGCTAGTGAAGTCCATGTGTTTCTTTGAAATAAAGCAAACTTACTAGGATATATCTCAGTATTGCTCATTTTGTTTCTGCATATCCAAGTAAGGGATATACAGTTTCAATAGAGATAGTCAAAACATTTAAGTTTAGAATTTGTTTTTGTAATATCCCTTAATTTTACTCTATTAGAGTGTAATTTTTATTCATTGGAAATTTCCAAAATGGGTATGTCAGTGCTTTGACTATCTTCCATGCTATCATTAAATATCTTTATTTATTTCCATGTTGCTTTTTTCATGCTTTGGTCCTGTCCTCTATATATCTCTATCCCCTACTATAACCTTTTTCAACATAGTATTTATTGTCATTATCTGTTCCTCTAATACACTTGGTTGGAGTTCATAGATATCTGTATCAAAAAGATGCAGATTTAAATCTGATATAGGAATGACAAAAATATCCAAGTCTATGAGTATGATGTTTCAATTGAACAGGTTTTTTGTTTGTCTCATTTGAGGTCATAATTGAGTATATTGTATTTCAAAGAGAAAAAATGGTGAAAGATTATGGGTAAATAGAAGAGATTATACCAAATATCTCAGTCATTTACAAACTAATTCCTGTTCATTTCTGTGGAAATATTATTCTTCCTTTCTTCATTGACATGAAGATTATTCTTGCACATTTCAGCTAATGGCATATGAGTGAAAGAAACAGTTTACTTCTAAGCAGAAGTTTTAAGAGCCAGCATGTGGCCTGCCTGTGTTCCCTTTTCTCTCTGTCACGGGATTGGCAATGATTACTGCCATGAGATTGGCTATATACAGTGAGAGCAAAATTGCTCTTTTTGTTGTTGAATGTTAATGAAATTTGGGGGTCATTTGTTATTACAACTCACCCATCTTTTCAGATATATAGTTGATCTTTGAACAATGGGGGGGTCAGGGGTGCCAACAATCTGCAGAGTTGAAAATTCACTTGTAACTTTATAGTCAGCCCTCCTCCTCCAAATATGCAATGCCAAATTTGCAGATTCAGCCAGCTGAGTTTTGTGTGGTATGGTAGTACATATTTAGTGAAAAAATTCACATATAAGTGGACCCAGACAGTTCAAATCCATGTTGTTCAAGGGTCCACTGTAGTCCTTATTATACTTTATACCCATTGTTTTCTTTTGATGCCAAACTATATGGGGGCAAACAATTGTCCTCATCCCATGAACCCTGTTTCTGTGGTCTCTATTTTAGAGAACTATAGACTGTTTACTTTGTCTCAGATCCAGTGCAGATAATACTTTGCTTTATGATTTCCCTGGATTTTCAAGAAGGGGAATTTCCAAGAAGACAAGTGTGGAAGGATGAATCAAGTCCATTAATTTTGTCATCATTCTTTAATTCTGGGTCATAGTTTAGAGTCTGGTTTGTATATTGAATACCCAAGATTCTTATCTATTAAAAGCTAAAATAATGATCCATCATATATGATTTAGAGATCAAGTTTGTTTTTTATGAAAGAACAACTTAGAAACCCATTAAGCAATCTGATAAAAACCACAGGTGTTTCTATTTTTTACCAATCCTTTGTAAATATCTCATGAACTATTGACTCAGTTTTTCAAAGTGAACCTTTTATAATCTAATAATTCCAAAGTATTTACCTTTGTCCCCATATTAAAAATCAATAGTTTGCATTCATACTTAATTGCTTTTTAAAATACTTCAGCAAAACAAATTTGATGATGATATGATGGCACTAATATTTGATGCAATCAAAACTGATTTTGGTATGCATACTGCTCAACTAGTGGCAGTAGAAGAATGCCAGATGTAGAAAAAACAGTCATCCATTATTCATAATAATTTATCTTTCCATCACATCAATCTGTATCTTTTAATGAAGAAAATTAAAAAAAAACACATATAAGTTTGTTTAAAAGATAGGCATGTGAAATAGCCTTTAGCAATGCATTGAAGTATATATGTTACAATATTAAGAAGGCATATGTCTGTTTTATGACCATACTTTACATTTTGTTTTATATTTCTGTGTTTGTTTTCTACAAATACTAGGTTATTCTTGCCATTAGAATTTGATCCTAAAATAGAATATAACAACTGATACTTTTATGGTTATGATCAAATAATTTAATCCTATCTCAGGATTTTTAATGTAGAAGAAATTTTAAATTAAGGACCTTAAACCATTTCTAAATACTTCTTATTTGATTTATTTTACAATAAAAATAAATGACTTCTTTTATTAAACATTTCAATTTATTTCATATGTACAGTGAGGTATTTCAGAGGATTATGACATAATAAATACACAAAAATTTTTTAAAAATAATTATAAAGTCTCTTGATGTTGAAAGACAATAAAAGCTTGCTGAAAAATACAGAATTTTTATGACATTGTTTAAGGAAGGAGACAGAAGAAAATTGGGAAAATTAGTAGATTTCATCTATCAGCTAAAATATTCCTTTTAACATGTGGTAGCTGTGGATTGTTTTCACAGTCCACAGATCTGTGAGTATGACAGTAAACATATGCTTGAGTTCTAAGTATCTCAAATAGAAATAGTCTTAATTTGAAATAAATAAGTTCCAGCACTGATCAAAATTGTTTTCATCATCTATTTACAGGCCGCCTGTTACTAATGTAATTGAACTGTATATTTATAATGATTCTTAGGATTTATATTGAGGCAGGTGGGGGGAGAATTAGAAAGAGGCTGCTAAACCAAGAGGAAATGAAAAGACACAAACCAAAAACACCAAAGAACACACTGGAAAGGGAAACAAAGATTTCCATAAACACTCAAAAAGATAAATGCATCCCAATTTTCATACAAGTATTATTTACAATTGACAAGATATGGAAGCAACCTAAGTGTTCATCAACAGATGAATTGATAAAGAAGATGTGGCACATATATATACAATGGAAAACTACTCAGCCATAAAAAAGAATGTAATTTTGCCATTTGCAACAACATGGATAGACTTGGAGGACAGTATGCTGAGTGAAATATCAGAGACACACAAATACTGTATAACTTATATATAGAATGTAAAAAATACAACAAACTAGTGAATGAAACAAAAATGAAGCAGACTCACAGATATAGAGAACAAACCAGTGGTTATCAGTGGAAAGAGGGAAGGGGGTGTTAATATAAGGTGAGGGGAAATGGCTAATTATGGGATTATATGAAATCATGTGTGTGAAAGTTTTGAAAATTGTAAATCACTATAGAATTTAAAGAATCTTTCATTCAATAAAAAAATAGAAAAAAGAAGAATTCCAATTTATAATTTTCCTTTAATATGTGCTTCTCCTTTTGGAATATAAAGATATTGCCTCTGGTTCTGTGTTGTATTTTTATTATTTAATGGAATGATTGGTCCACAGTAGGTATTCAATAAATATTTGACAAATGGATGGAAAAATACATAAGTGAGTGTGTGGTTGCTTCTACCTGAAGGATGCTGGAAAACTTTCAAGAAGAAATTTGAGCTGGGTCTAGAGAGTGAGTAAGAAGTGAGACAATGCAATAGGTGGAATACAACTGTCCTGTAATGTCAGGAGCATTAATATTTAAAATGAGCTAAGTATAATACAAAATATTAATGGCAGAAAGAACAAGACATGGGCAGGCCACTGTATTGGTAGATAATGTAATGTTAAGAGAAACAAAATGAGTAGAACTGCAGAGTTTCTTTCTCCCAACTTTTTGGTAAAATCAAGTAGGTAAACAGAAGAAATATCAAGATAAGGTGTTCATAATAAAAGTGTAGCAGTAAAAAGAGTTTCAGCTTAGGTTGCCTAAAAGGACTTTTATTTGTGCTTAAATAGAGCATATCTTGCTTCTTTTAGGAAGACACAGATAATTACCTACCTTCATCCTTTCTCCTTTTCTTTCTTATTAACAAGTATCTAAAATTTGTGCAAAGCGGCAAAGTGTTTGGTTGAAATTCACAGATAGCAGAAGGAATCTCCAAAGACAGAAAGCAACAAATGATTTTATACATTTATTTATTTATTTTTTTTAACATCTTTATTGGAGTATAATTGCTTTACAATGGTATGTTAGTTTCAGCTTCACAACAAAATGAATCAGTTATATATATACATATATTCCCATATCTCTTCCCGCTTGCGTCTCCCTCCCTCCCACCCTGCCTATCCCACCCCTCCAGGCGGTCACAAAGCACCGAGCTGATCTCCCTGTGCTATGCGGCTGCTTCCCACTAGCTAACTACCTTACTTTTGGTAGTGTATATATGTCCATGCCTCTTTATCGCTTTGTCACCGTTTACCCTTCCCCCTCCCCATAGCCTCAAGTCCATTCTCTAGTAAGTCTGTGTCTTTATTCCTGTTTCACCCCTAGGTTTTTCATGACATTTTTTTTTTAAATTCCATATATATGTGTTAGCATACGGTATTTGTCTCTCTCTTTCTGACTTACTTCACTCTGTATGACAGACTCTAGGTCTATCCACCTCATTACAAATAGCTCAATTTCGTCTCTTTTTATGGCTGAGTAATATTCCATTGTATATATGTGCCACATCTTCTTTATCCATTCATCCGATGATGGACACTTAGGTTGTTTCCATCTCTGGGCTATTGTAAATAGAGCTGCAATGAACATTTTGGTACATGACTCTTTTTGAATTTTGGTTTTCTCAGGGTATATGCCCAGTAGTGGGATTGCTGGGTCATATGGTAGTTCTATTTGTAGTTTTTTAAGGAACCTCCATACTGTTCTCCATAGTGGCTGAACCAATTCACATTCCCACCAGCAGTGCAAGAGTGTTCCCTTTTCTCCACACCCTCTCCAGCATTTATTGTTTCTAGATTTTTTGATGATGGCCATTCTGACTGGTGTGAGATGATATCTCATTGTAGTTTTGATTTGCATTTCTCTAATGAATAATGATGTTGAGCATTCTTTCATGTGTTTGTTGGCAGTCTGTATATCTTCTTTGGAGAAATGTCTATTTAGGTCTTCTGCCCATTTTTGGATTGGGTTGTTTGTTTTCTTGTTATTGAGCTGCATGAGCTGCTTGTAAATTTTGGAGATTAATCCTTTGTCGGTTGCTTCATTTGCAAATATTTTCTCCCATTCTGAGGGTTGTCTTTTGGTCTTGTTTATGGTTTCCTTTGCTGTGCAAAAGCTTTGAAGTTTCATTAGGTCCCATTTGTTTATTTTTGTTTTTATTTCCATTACTCTAGGAGGTGGGTCAGAAAGGATCTTGCTGTGATTTATGTCATAGAGTGTTCTGCCTATGTTTTCCTCTAAGAGTTTGATAGTTTCTGGCCTTACATTTAGGTCTTTAATCCATTTTGAGCTTATTTTTGTGTATGGTGTTAGGGAGTGATCTAATCTCATACTTTTACATGTACCTGTCCAGTTTTCCCAGCACCACTTATTGAAGAGGTTGTCCTTTCTCCATTGTACATTACTGCCACCTTTATCAAAGATAAGGTGTCCATATGTGCATGGGTTTATCTCTGGGCTTTCTATCCTGTTCCATTGATCTATCTTTCTGTTTTTGTGCCAGTACCATACCGTCTTGATAACTGTAGCTTTGTAGTATAGTCTGAAGTCAGGGAGCCTGATTCCTCCAGTTCCTTCTTTCGTTCTCAAGATTGCTTTGGCTATTCGGGGTCTTTTGTGTTTCCATACAAATTGTGAAATTTTTTGTTCTAGTTCTGTGAAAAATGCCAGTGGTAGTTTGATAGGGATTGCATTGAATCTATAGATTGCTTTGGGTAGTAGAGTCATTTTCACAATGTTGATTCTTCCAATCCAAGAACATGGTATATCTCTCCATCTATTTGTATCGTCTTTAATTTCTTTCATCAGTGTCTTGTAATTTTCTGCATACAGGTCTTTTGTCTCCTTAGGTAGGTTTATTCCTAGATATTTTATTCTTTTTGTTGCAATGGTAAATGGGAGTGTTTTCTTGATTTCACTTTCAGATTTTTCATCATTAGTATATAGGAATGCCAGAGATTTCTGTGCATTAATTTTGTATCCTGCCACTTTACCAAATTCATTGATTAGCTCTAGTAGTTTTCTGGTAGCATCTTTAGGATTCTCTATGTATAGGATCATGTCATCTGCAAACAGTGACAGCTTTACTTCTTCTTTTCCGATTTGGATTCCTTTTATTTCCTTTTCTTCTCTGATTGCTGTGGCTAAAACTTCCAAAACAATGTTGAATAAGAGTGGTGAGAGTGGGCAACCTTGTCTTGTTCCTGATCTTAGTGGAAATGCTTTCAGTTTTTCACCATTGAGGATGATGTTTGCTGTGGGCTTGTCATATATGGCCTTTATTATGTTGAGGAAAGTTCCCTCTATGCCTACTTGCTGCAGGGTTTTTATCATAAATGGGTGTTGAATTTTGTCAAAAGCTTTCTCTGCATCTATTGAGATGATCATATGGTTTTTCTCCTTCAATTTGTTGATATGGTTTATCACATTGATAGATTTGCGTATATTGAAGAATCCTTGCATTCCTGGAATAAACCCCACTTGATCATGGTGTATGATCCTTTTAATGTGCTGTTGGATTCTGTTTGCTAGTATTTTGTTGAGGATTTTTGCATCTATGTTCATCAGTGATATTGGCCTGTAGTTTTCTTTCTTTGTGACATCCTTGTCTGGTTTTGGTATCAAGGTGATGGTGGCCTCGTAGAAGGAGTTTGGGAGTTTTCCTCCCTCTGCTATATTTTGGAAGAGTTTCAGAAGTATAGGTGTTAGCTCTTCTCTAAATGTTTGATAGAATTCGCCTGTGAAGCCATCTGGTCCTGGGCTTTTCTTTGTTGGAAGATTTTTAATCACAGTTTCAATTTCAGTGCTTGTGATTGGTCTGTTCATATTTTCTATTTCTTCCTGATTCAGTCTTGGCAGGTTGTGCATTTCTAAGAATTTGTCCATTTCTTCCAGATTGTCCATTTTATTGGCATAGAGTTGCTTGTAGTAATCTCTCATGATCTCTTTTATTTCTGCAGTGTCAGTTGTTACCTCTCCTTTTTCATTTCTAATTCTATTGATTTGAGTCTTCTCCCTTTTTTTCTTGATGAGTCTGGCTAGTGGTTTATCTATTTTGTTTATCTTCTCAAAGAACCAGCTTTTAGTTTTATTGATCTTTGCTATTGTTTCCTTCATTTCTTTTTCATTTATTTCTGATCTGATTTTTATGATTTCTTTCCTTCTGCTAGCTTTGGGGTTTTTTTGTTCTTCTTTCTCCAATTGCTTGAGGTGCAAGGTTAGGTTGTTTATTCGAGATGTTTCCTGCTTCTTAAGGTGGGCTTGTATTGCTATAAACTTCCCCCTTAGAACTGCTTTTGCTGCATCCCACAGGTTTTGGGTCGTTGTGTCTCCATTGTCATTTGTTTCTAGGTATTTTTTGATTTCCTCTTTGATTTCTTCAGTGATCACTTCATTATTAAGTAGTGTATTGTTTAGCCTCCATGTGTTTGTATTTTTTACAGATCTTTTCCTGTAATTGATATCTAGTCTCATGGCATTGTGGTCAGAAAAGATACTTGATACAATTTCAATTTTCTTAAATTTACCAAGGCTTGATTTGTGGCCCAAGATATGATCTATCCTGGAGAATGTTCCATGAGCACTTGAGAAAAATGTGTATTCTGTTGTTTTTGGATGGAATGTCCTATAAATATCAATTAACTCCATCTCGTTTAATGTATCATTTAAAGCTTGTGTTTCCTTATTTATTTTCATTTTGGATGATCTGTCCATTGGTGAAAGTGGGGTGTTAAAGTCCCCTACTATGAATGTGTTACTGTCGATTTCCCCTTTTATGGTTGTCAGTATTTGCCTTATGTATTGAGGTGCACTTATGTTGGGTGCATAAATATTTACAATTGTTATATCTTCCTCTTGGATCAATCCCTTGATCATTATGTAGTGTCCTTCTTTGTCTCTTCTAATAGTCTTTGTTTTAAAGTCTATTTTGTCTGATATGAGAATTGCTACTCCAGCTTTCTTTTGGTTTCCATTTGCATGAAATACCTTTTTCCATCCCCTTACTTTCAGTCTGTATGTGTCTCTAGGTCTGAAGTGGGTCTCTTGTAGACAGCAAATATATGGGTCTTGTTTTTGTATCCATTCAGCCAATCTGTGTCTTTCGGTGGGAGCATTTAGTCCATTTACATTTAAGGTAATTATCGATATGTGTGTTCCTATTCCCATTTTCTTAATTGTTTTGGGTTCGTTATTGTAGGTCCTTTCCTTCTTTTGTGTTTCTTGCCTAGAGAAGTTCCTTTAGCAGTTGTTGTAGAGCTGGTTTGGTGGTGCTGAACTCTCTCAGCTTTTGCTTGTCTGTAAAGGTTTTAATTTCTCCATCAAATCTGAATGAGATCCTTGCTGGGTAGAGTAATCTTGGTTGCAGGTTTTTCTCCTTCATCACTTGCAATATGTCCTGCCACTCCCTTCTGGCTTGCAGAGTTTCTGCTGAAAGATCAGCTGTTAACCTTATGGGGATTCCCTTGTGTGTTATTTGTTGTTTTTCCCTTGCTGCTTTTAATATGTTTTCTTTGTATTTAATTTTTGACAGTTTGATTAATATGTGTCTTGGCATATTTCTCCTTGGATTTTTCCTGTATGGGACTCTCTGTGCTTCCTGGACTTGATTAACTATTTCCTTTCCCATATTAGGGAAGTTTTCAACTATAATCTCTTCAAATATTTTCTCAGTCCCTTTCTTTTTCTCTTCTTCTTCTGGAACCCCTATAATTCGAATGTTGGTGCGTTTAATGTTGTCCCAGAGGTCTCTGAGACTGTCCTCAGTTCTTTTCATTCTTTTTTCTTTATTCTGCTCTGCAGTAGTTATTTCCACTATTTTATCTTCCAGGTCACTTATCCGTTCTTCTGCCTCAGTTATTCTGCTATTGATCCCATCTAGAGTACTTTTAATTTCATTTATTGTGTTGTTCATCGTTGCTTGTTTCATCTTTAGTTCTTCTAGGTCCTTGTTAACTGATTCTTGCAATTTGTCCATTCTATTGTCCATTCTATCTCCAAGATTTCGGATCAACCTTACTATCATTATTCTGAATTCTTTTTCAGGTAGACTGCCTATTTCCTCTTCATTTGTTAGGTCTGGTGGGTTTTTATCTTGCTCCTTCATCTGCTGTGTGTTTTTCTGTCTTTTCATTTTGCTTATCTTACTGTGTTTGGGGTCTCCTTTTTTGCAGGCTGAAGGTTCGTAGTTCCTGTTGTTTTTTGTGTCTGTCCCCAGTGGCTAAGGTTGGTTCAGTGGGTTGTGTAGGCTTCCTGGTGGAGGGTACTAGTGCCTGTGTTCTGGTGGATGAGGCTGGATCTTGTCTTTCTGGTGGGCAGGTCCACGTCTGGTGGTGTGTTTTGGGGTGTCTGTAGACTTATTATGATTTTGGGCAGCCTCTCTGCTAATGGGTGGGGTTGTGTTCCTGTCTTGCTAGTTGTTTGGCATAGGATGTCCAGCACTGTAGCTTGCTGGTCGTTGAGTGAAGCTGGGTGCTGGCGTTGAGATGGAGATCTCTCCGAGATTTTTGCTTTTGATATTATGTGCAGCTGGGAGGCCTCTTGTGGACCAGTGTCCTGAAGTTGGCTCTCCCACCTCAGAGGCACAGCACTGACTCCTGGCTGCAGCACCAAGAGCCTTTCATCCACAGGGCTCCTTAATTTGGGATGATTCGTTGTCTATTCAAGTATTCCACAGATGCAGGGTATATCAAGTTGATTGTGGAGCTTTAATCCGCTGCTTCTGAGGCTGCTGGGAGAGATTTCCCTTTCTCTTCTTTGTTCTCACAGTTCCCAGGGGCTCAGCTTTAGATTTGGCCCCGCCTGTGCGTGTAGGTCGCCGGAGGGCGTCTGTTCTTTGCTCAGACAGGACGGGGTTAAAGGAGCCGCTGATTCGGAGGCTCTGGCTCACCCAGGCCGGGGGGTAGGGAGGGTCACGGAGTGCGGGGCGGGCCTGCAGCGGCAGAGGCCGGCGTGACGCTGCAGCCTGAGGGCGCCGTGCGCTCTCCCGGGGGAGCCGTCCCCGGATCCCGGGACCCTGGCAGTGGTGGGCTGCACAGGCTCCCCGGAAGGGCGTGTGGCTAGTGACCTGTGTTCGCACACAGGCCTCCTGGCTGCAGCAGCAGCGGCCTTAGCGTCCCATGTCCGTCTCTGGGCTCCGCACTCTTAGCCGCGGCTCGCGCCCGTCCCTGGAGCCCTCTCAAGCAGCGTTCTTAATCCCCTCCTCGTGCACCAGGAAACAAAGAGGGACGTAAAAGTCTCTTGCCTCTTCGGCAGGTCCAGACCCCTCCCCGGACTCTCTCCCGGCCAGCCGCGGCGCACCAACGCCCTGCAGGCTGTGTTCACGCCGCCAACTTCAGTTCTGTCCCAGCGCTCCGACAAAAGCCGGAGCCTCAGCTCCCAGCCCCACCCGCCCCGGCGGGCGAGCAGACAAGCCTCTCGGCTGGTGAGTGCTGGTCGGCCCCGATCCTCTGCGCTGGAATCTGTCTGCTTTGCCCTCCGCACCCCTGTTGCTGTGCTCTCCTCCGCGGCTCCCAAGCTCCCCCACTCCGCCTCCCGAAGTCTCCACCCGCGAAGGGGCTTCCTAGTGTGTGGACACTTTTCCTCCTTCACAGCTCTCTCCCGCTGGTGCAGGACCCGTCCCTATCCTTTTGTCTCTGTTTAGTTTTTTCTTTTGCCCTAACCAGGTACGTGGGGGGTTCCTTGCCTTTTGGGAGGTCTGAGGTCTTCTGCCAGCGTGCAGTAGGTGCTCCGGAGGAGTTGTTCCACGCGTAGATGTATTTCTGGTGTATCTGTGGAGAGGAAGGTGATCTCCGCGTCTTACTCTTCCGCCATCTTCCTGGAAGTCCATTTATTTATTTTGATACACAGGAAAAAGTTGCTTTCAAAATATTCTTGACTTTTATGGTAGATGTTACCTGGAAATTTCTACATCATTATTTAAAACTATTAACATTAACATTAATAGATAACATTTAAAATATTTAATATATTTAGTTTGAAAATATATAGAGTTCATGATTACTGGGATTCCTAAATATTTCATTAAGGACAAGCTATTTAATGCAACTTATTATGTATATATTTACAAGACAATAATCAAGATACTGAAAACTATGTAAAGATTCCAGTATCTGAAATTCATTATGTCCAAAACAATTCCCAGTTCCCAAATTTTATGTCTACAACACTCCAATATTAAATTAAAGCCTGATACCTTACATTCTCAGTAAATGGTAACAGTATCTATCCAGTTCAAATCAAAATCCTGAGATTCATTCTTTTTTCCTTGTCTCTCTTTGTCTCTCTCACTCTCTAAATGTACTCATCTATCAAACTTAGTTATCAATATTTCTTCACTTTGAGGAAATATATTACTTATTCATCTTTTAATTAATTCATTAAACCAATACTTTAACAAATGTTTATGGCTGTACACTTGTTGATTGGCACCGTGCTAAGCCATAGTGAAATAGTGGTGAAGGATAAAGTCCAGTATTTCCAGACTCTCACATCCTAGAAAGGAATAAAATAAGCAGTAACAAAAATTTAAGTTACATAATGACACACATAATAAAATAAGCAGTGACAAAAGTTGTATTATGTTAAATCTTAACAATAGATTTGCATCTGAATTTGTATTTATGATTTTTAAAATTCTTTTCAATTCTCTACACTGAGAAGTTCACATTTTATAATATATGCATTTTACTTTGATGATAAATATAATACATAATTATACACATCTCAAATAATTAAAGATACATAACTAGGAAATTGAAAGTAGTCAGAAAAAATTAAGTATAACTTAGAAAATTACTAATTATTACCTTCCCAGAAAAAGCCTTCTAATTATTTGATTTTGTTATTTATGATAGATTGACATTAATAGAGCCACAAAGAAACAGAAAATCATTATTCACAGAAAATTGCCTGCCTGGAAAGAGGAAGAGAGACAGCTCTCTGAAGTGCTCTGATCTTATTATATGAGATAGTTTCATTAGGCATTTCTGTAGCAGCTCTAAAATAGCACAATTAAAGCAAACAAATCTTAATTTATTTTATAAAAAAGTATATTTCCTGGGGGGCATTCAATTTAAGTCCACAGGAATAAAGAAAAACGTAGAGCTTAAATCTTTTTATTTTATTTTATTTTTATTTATTTTTTACTGAAGTATAGTTGATTTACAATGTTGCATTAGTTTCTGGTGTAAGGCAAAGTGATTCATATATGTATATATATATTTTTTTTTCCCCATCATAGGGGTGAAAAATATACTACTTGTTTCTGAACCAAAACGATAATTTCCACAGTTCAAAATGTTTCTCTGCTAATATGGCTCTGGTAGAAATTAAGTAGTTTTATTTCCTTAAAAAAATTAAAAAATGTGTATGTTCTTTTCCATTATGATTTATCACAGGATATTGAATATAGTTCTCTGTGATATACAGTAGGACCTCGTTGTTTATCTATTCTGTATATAATAGTTGGACCCTGTTAATCCCAAACTCCCAATCCATCCTTCCCCCACCCCCACCCCAAGCAACCACAAGTCTGTTCTCTATGTCTGTGAGTCTGTTTCTGTTTTGTAGATAAGTTCATTTGTATCATTTTTTTAAGATTCCACATATAAGTGATATCATATGATATTTGTCTTTGTCTGACTTACTTCATTCCATCTGACAATATCTAGGTCCAACCATGTTGCTGTAAATGGCATTAATTCATTCTCTTTAACGGCTGAGAAATATTCCATTGTATATATGTACCACATCTTCTTTATCCATTCATCTGTCAATGGACATTTAGGTTGCTTCCATGTCCTGGCTATTTAAGCAGTGCTTCTATGAACACTGGGGTGTATGTATCCTTTTGGACCATGTTTTCCTCTGGGTATATGCCCAGGAGTGGAATTGCTGGATCATATGGTAGTTCTATTTTCAGTTTTATAAGGAACCTCTATACCGTTCTCCATAGTGGATGTACCAATTTACATTCCACCAACAGTGTAGGAGGGGTCCCTTTTCTCTACACCCTCTCCAGCATTTATTGTTTGTAGACTTTTGGTGATGACCATTCTGACAAGTGTGAGGTGATACCTCATTGTAGTTTTGATTTGTATTTCTCTAATAATTAGCAATATTGAGCAAAATATCTTTATTTTTCATATCAATGTATGATTATTTCTATCTTGAAAATTTATGCAATATACATGTTTCATCCTTTTTCCCATTGCAAAGAAAAATATTCTGAATTATATTGTTGTTCCTTATATACCTGAATTATATATTTTCTGTAAAACAAAACTTTATATTGCATAAAGTGTGGTACCTTTCAATGTTGTATGAATTTGAAATCAAAATAAATGTAAATGATTAAATAGATCCAGTTTCTTGCTCCTTGTGATACATACCTGAAAGCAATGTGTTGTTGGTTTCCTCCCTGGGGAACAGGTTGGGAGATCAAGATTTTTCTCCGAGTGGATTATTGAGAATGTTTTAGGAATAACATTCTTCAGTGAGTGAGGGAAGCATGATTTGGCAGAAGTAAAAGTTGAACTGCAATGCAATTACAACAAAATCTTCTATCCAACCCTATAAGAATCACTGAAGGTGGAACGACCCTTGCAAGATGTCTCAAATGAAGACAAGAGAGTCAGGCCTTTATACACCCATATTGATCAATCACTGAATGTAGGCAGTTTTCAGGAAGGAGAATAATACTTGGTGATTTACCTCTCTTCATCTGAGGACATTGCTTAGAAGGGGGACTCATTAGTAAGCCATCAACAAGTGATAGTCTCAACAGCAAGGGGAATGAAAATTTGTATCTACTGGGGTTCTGGGTGGCACATCACAGTAACCACTTCAAGATAAATCAGTAAGATGTAAAAGTAACACCTCAGTGTTTGCTGATTGCAATCTATGTCATTAAATTTATCCAACCACATTCATTAAGAACAAATGTTAAGGGCTTTCCTGGTGGCGCAGTGGTTGAGAGTCCGCCTGCTGATGCAGGGGACAAAGGTTCATGCCCTGGTCTGGGAAGACCCCACATGCCGTGGAGCGGCTGGGCCCATGAGCCATGGCTGCTGATCCTGTGTGACTGGAGCCTGTGTTCCGCAACGGGAGAGGCCACAACAGTGAGAGGCTCGTGTATCGCAAAAAAAAAAAAAAAAAAAAAGAACAAATGTTAAAAAAAAATTTATTTAACATGATAAAGGATTTGAGCTTGACTTTTAACAAAAATGATGTATTGTAATACTGTGAAGTCTTGCTCTTGAGTCACCTTTTTGCAAGTTTTTTTTTTTTAGACATTCGGTTAAAGTGCAAACTCCTTTAAAGAATTGTACTGAGGATGAATGCAGCCTCTTTACACATTTTTAAATTGGTAAATTTAAACCCAGTTGTTGTTCCTTAACATACTGTCAAATGCCCTGACATCTATCAGGTGACATACCCAGTCTTAGAGCTAAGCGGTTTGCCAAGACCGTGAGAAGGGCCAGTGGACCCATTGCTAAAATGAGGTAGTAATTCATCATCCAAGAGTAGGGAAAGCCAAATGAAGGAATCCTAACATTATCCCTAGAGAACCCTGAAGGTTTCTACTACTATAGATTAAAGGGAAAAAAAGTCAATTGCTTAAATTCATGTTAGTAGGGGCCTGAGATATAAGGCCAACCCAAACTGCAAGGGTATTTCAACATTACAAAAGAGTCTATAGCCAACCCAAGTTAAGAATTGTCAAGAAAACTGGAGAAAATAGGCTTGAAGTGACCACTGGAGATTTTAGTTGATCTCTTATTAATTTTCATGGATTTCTTATCTCTCAGCATATGCTCAAGACAAACACATAAGTAGGGTGTATGGTGACTGCTGTATGTGAGATTATAAAATCATCTTAATAATTTTTTTGTCACATATGTGACAATGCCTTTCTACTAGATTTGGATTTTTTGAGATACTACCCCATACCCTGTCACATATCTGAAACAAAAGACATTTAGGATAGAAAATAACCAAATAAAAAAAAAATCTCATAATTTGCATGAAGGTTAATACAGTGGGGGTAAGGAAGAAACTAGGAAATTACTGCTAATATTAACTATACTGAAATATTTTGAAAGAGGCAGAATTCAAGTCATGACATATGAAACAAAATATATTAAGTTTTCATCAAGGCATATCTTTTATAACATGGGCCAAAAAATTGGGAAACCTAAATGTGGTTAATTATGTTTAAATGCCAGAATAATTGTCACACATTCAAAGCAAAATCAAACATGCATCAATGATCTAAGGTTAACTAAAATTTTCTGCTTATTGCTTTTTATAACACTAATGACTGATTTCTACATAAATTAAATGAAATCATTACAAATGTTTTAGATTTAATGTGTAACTTCTGGCATATTTTTTATAAATAATTTAACTTAATTTTTTGATAATTTAATAAATAATAATTTAATTTTTTATATACTCCAATTGAAATGCATGTAAAATATGTCCCTCTGTTTGTCTTATAGACAATGTAATAAGATTTCCTCACAGAGATTGCATGTATATTTTCAGCATAATTTGTGTGCATTAATTTAGTACTATACATTTATCTTCAAAGGAAAATCATATAGAAGTAGGGCTTTATTTTTAGAGGGCTTATGTTTTTTGTTTTGTTTTATTTGCTTCTCAGCTCATATGTTTTAATATGATTCTGACTTGAATTGTCATGGGACTGAAGTGTGTCCAGTGAAGGCACTCTGTCTCTTTGGCTAGAGTTCTTGGTCTGAGATTGGGCATTTGACCCAATCTAATGATGAGGTTCATATCAAGAGTTCTATTAGTATTAACAGGGAAAAGTCCCCCTATTATTACTGGGAACATTAAACTGTGAGTATGTAAGCCTGGCACACCTGCCCAAGGAAAGCCATATTTGAAGCTTCCTGGCAATGTTTGACTAGATGAGCCTAAAATCCCTTCTTTTAAAATTCCCATTTACTTAGCTAACCCATTCCTTCTTGATTTGGTTCGGTTATTTGCACTCGAAAAATTCAACAAAGTGAGTCCCTTATTAATCCTGTAATAAACTAAGGGCAATAGAGAGAAAACAAGAAACATATAATTTTTTTAACTGTTTACATATGACTTAGAATCCAGTTGCACACACAGTAGATAGTAATGGATCCCAGTAATCATATACAATCTCACACAAAATTGAATATTGATTTTACTTTGATTAATCTCTGTTTTCATAGCTCATAGGGCCTGTTCAGCCAATATTATAGTCATACATTTTGCATTTTCTTTGGAGTCTCAAAGTCCTACAGGTTTTTAATTTTATTGTGAAATTATTTTACCTCTAAAATTACTAGCAAAATATATATATTACTGTGTGTTTAGAACTAAGTGGTAATAAACACTGAAAGTATTGGGTTAGCCAAAAAGTTCATTCGGGTTTTTCCATAACATCTTATGGAACCCAATATGTTTCAAATGACACTATACTTAATAATATATGCTGTAGAAGCAGTAAAGTATTAAAAATTCTGAATATTTTAGCATTTAGATTTTTAACATTGTTTGAACAAACACACTTCATTCTGGTATATGTTATATATACTCAAATAGAAAAATGATCAAAGGTGTCTGCTTTATTCAAAAGAATGTGTAACAAAGTAAATAAAAATGTTTTACTGTTATTGTTTCTGTTCAACACAGGAAAATACTTTTCATCTTTGAATTCTAAAAAAATTCTTCAGTGAAAAATATATTTCTTTTTCTAGGATAACTTTTCTTTACTGTTTGGAGTACACCCTGCAAAATTATTTCAGATAGTGTTCTTATATATATGAACATAACTTTATTTAACTTTCATACAGTTATTATATTTTGGCTGCCTATTGAAATGTACATTTTATATTATTTTCCTCATCATTACTGTTGCACTGTCTTCTAATATTGCATTCAGTGTTGTAAATAATAGATAGATGAATATATATCTTACTTTTATTATTGTCTCTCTGTAGATTATATAATCCTCCCCCTTTGAAGATATATAGGGTTTTCTCTTTTCCTAAATGTAAAAAAATTATCAAGAAAATATATAGGGGTCTAGTTTTTTCCTCCATTTCTGAGCCAGTCTCATATCATCTTGAGCATTGGCTTCACACCCTTCTCTCTTGTCTCTTTTTCTATTAGGCAAATGATGAACTCCTGAGTTCTTTTCTGATTTGTAACTTATTTTTCATAAATTCCATATCCATGTGACTTTGTGATATGCCCTCAGAATATTTTTCAGTTTTATCTTCAAGCTCACTAATGTGTTCCTTAACTGTCTCTATTATATATTCATCCTATCTGTTGAGTTATTTCCCCATAATCATTTTTTATTTTTATGTTATTTTAATGAAACCCATATACTTTTGAATCACTCTGCTGATATTAGTTTTACTTGCTCTAACATCCTGTTCAACTTATCTATTAACTCTATTTCCTGAAAGTTTTCTGTTTTCGCTCTTTTACAATGCTGGCTTTCTTCCAATATCTGATAATTCTTAGTTATATGCTTACTTTGTAATTGAGTTTTCCTGGTTAATTTTTCAATTAAATCTGAACAGCCAGTCTGAGGTTGTGGAGGATCCATGCAACTGCTAGCTGCCTGCTATTTAAATCGGGGAGAGTCATGACATGTAACTGAATGGGATACTTCCATCTATGTATGTTCATTGCCAGTAGCTCAGCAATTTTTGCCCCTCTAACCCAAGGTGTCATATCTTCTGTCCCAGTTGGAAGAAAACCTCCTTTCCATCCCATTCCTGCTGCCTATCTCAAGGAGAGTGTGGAAGGATATACATAAATCATCAAAAAAACAAAGGCTAGAAACCACTCCCTGGATTTTCAATCTGGAGATCAATAATGACCACTTCCATTAATTTGTGTGGTAGGAGGGAAGTCAGATCAGAGTAGTTCATGAAGATAACAATAAAGATTACTGAGGATATCAAGTAAGCAAGTGTACACGGTGTTTTCAAGAGGTTGACTGAATGAGAAAAGAGTGACTTAAGTATAGAACTAGAGATTATAATGGATATTGTTTGTTCCTTATCCAGTATCCATTCTCACCTTCTTATAACAAAGCCCTGACCTCACACCCTCAAACTTGTATAATTCCTTTTCCTATCAATGAAGATAGAACCTGTGAATATGATGAGACATCCCATCCTTGACTGTGATTATGTTATATGGAGTAGTCAACCTTAAAATAGAGATTATCCAGATGGGCCTAAAGTAATCATATGACCCATATAATAGCAAAGAATAATCTCCATCTGGTAGCAGTAAAATAAGTCAACAAATTCCAAGTGTGATAAGGACTTGATGGTTTATTGCTGGTTTTAGATAGAGAGAGCCTTGTGAGAAGGAATGTGTGTTGCCCTGTGGAGCTGAGACACATTACTGGTGGAAAGAGAAAAAATTGGGGCCCAGAATTACAATTGCAAGGAACTGTATTCTGCCAACAACAGAATGACCTTGGAAGCAATTCTTCATAGAACCTTGAAATATGAGCCCAGCCTGGTTGACTGAAGTGGCCTTTAACCCCTTAAGAAGAGAACCCAGAATTCTGTTATATAGAACTATGAGCTAATAAATAGATATTGCTCTAGGCCACTAAATTTATGATAATCTGTTATGCAGCATTGTAAACTAATGGATCAGTAATTTTCCCAGCTAAAATTTCTACCCTTCTCAGAATCTTTTACTTAGAAATGGCCATGAGAAAATATTCTGAATATTCTTGATATGTAAGTAAATGTCTTCATCAGAATTCTGGAGATGTTTCTGCTTACTTTATAGGCTTTATCACTTTATCACTTTCCTCTTGTCTTTTCATCTGTTTTTGTTTTGTTTTGTTTTGTTTTGTTGGCTGTACCATATGTGGCATGTGGGATCTTAGTTCCCAGACTAGGGATTAAACCTGTGTCCCTTGCAGTGGAAGCATAAAGTCTTAACCACTGGACCACTGGGGAAGTCCCATTGTCTTTTTATTATTGACACAAAAAGGAAGAAACCAGTTGTATGGGAGTCATCTTGTGACCTCAGAAACTGGGCAGCTGATAGATGAATGAAACGTGATATTAATCTTAGAATGACTACATCTAGTCTCCCAGTCCTGTGAGAAAAAGCTACCCCTCTGTGCTTAAGCTACTAAAGTTGATATGCCAATGACTGGCATCAAACATAGTCATCACTAATATAATAGTAAAAGGGCATTTTAAATTGTGTAGTGTTTGTTTTTTCTTATTTGGGGGGCCAATAGATGGAGGGATATAAGCACCTTTATAGGCTAACACTGGAAAAATTTATATGATTGTATGCCAAGAGAATGAGGATGGAAAAGTTAACTCAAAAAGGAATATGTGAGGGCTTCCCTGGTGGCACAGTGGTTGAGAGTCCGCCTGCCGGTGCAGGGGACACGGGTTCGTGCCCCGGTCTGGGAGGATCCCACATGCTGCGGAGAGGCTGGGCCCATGGGCCATGGCCGCTGGGCCTGCACGTCCGGACCCTGTGCTCCACAGCGGGAGAGGCCACAGTGGTGAGAGGCCCGCGTACTGCAAAAAAAAAAAAAAAAAAAAGGAATACATGAGAAAATACAATAAAGTTAAATAAAAAACAGAGGAGGGAAAGTTCATAGCCATCCTACTTGTATGAAGTGATATCCCATTGTGGTTTTGATTTCCATTTCCCTCATGGCTAATGATGTTGAACACCTTTTCATGTGTACACTTTCTTTAGGGAAATGTCTACTCAGACTTGGCTTACTCTTTATTTGGTTTGCGGTTTTTTTTTTCTTTACTGACTTGTATGAGTTATTTAGACATTTTGAATAAAATTTCTTGTCAAATATACAAATTGCAATATTTCCCCCTAATTCTGTGCATTGTGTTTTTACTTTCTTCATGGTAACACTTTCAACACAAATGTTTTTTATTTTGATGAAGCCCAACTTGCACAGTTTAAAAAATTTTTTAATTTCTGTTTTTGGTGTCATATCAAAGAGAACATCAAAGACTTCCTCCTATGTTTTTTTTCTAAGAGTTTTTATAGTTTCAACTTTTACATTTAGATTTATGATCCATTTTGAATTAATTGTTGTGTGGTATAAGGAAAGAGTACAGCTTCATTCTTTTGCATGTGGATATCCATTTGTTCTGTGGGGTATTTACATGTAGTTTTGAGTTATCAATACAGACCACATGACAGTAAATCCCTAAGTGTGGAATTCATATTTATTCAACAACTTCCCCAGATGGGTTGTATGCACACTGGAGTTAAAGAATGACTTAATTAAGAGTGCTCATGAGGCACAAAAACAAGTAAAGTGGAAGTGAGGATATGAGGGAAGTGGGAAGATAGACATTTTAGGTGAGAATGAGTTATTGAAATTCCATGTTGTAACATGTTAACTTTTTATTCATCTACTGTTAATAGTGATGTTTTAGCAACTTCATGACAAGATCTATTAGCAGTGACATTGAACAAGATGTGGCCAGGGGAGAGGTTGCCTAAAGTTAAAAATAAGTCACTGGACTTGAGATGTAATGGGAAACTGTTTTGATTTTTGCATTAAAATGGGCATTGCATTCAGGCAGGAAAGTGATAGAAAATGAAATTGTGAAGAAAGGCAATCAGGTACTAAAACCTTTAATAAATGTAGTTAGGGGATGAGGTGATCCAATAACCAGTACCTCTTATACTTTCCTGAGTTTTGAACCTATTGAAGAATAAGCAAAAAGAGTGTGTCCAATATAAATCAAATGTTACCTTTATTACTAGTAAAGAGAATATTGTGGAATCTGGCCTACCTCTGCAGGAAACCAGAAACATGAAATATTTTCACCTGGTCTGTCTTAGTCTTCTTGGGCTGCTATAATAAATTATCATAAACTGGGTGGCTTAAATAACAGAAATGTGTTTCTCACAATTCTGGAGGCTGGGAAGTCCAAAATCAAGGTGCTGGTAGATTCTGTGTCTAGAGAGGGCTCACTGCCTGGCTTGTAGACAGCCACCTTCTCTCTGTATGCCCATGGCCTTTCCTTTCTCTCTTCTTCTTCTTATAAGGGCACTAATTCCATCATGAATGTTCTACACTCATTACTTAATTTAAACCTATTTACTTTCCAAAGGCTCTACCTCCTAATACCATCACACTGGGACCTAAAGCTTCAACATATGAATTTTGGGGGGATATAACCGTATAGCCCATAACACAGTCCCTGGTACTTATGGGGCACTACATGTTTCCTGCATGGTGACTTTACTGCTAAGCTAACTGCATAGAGAGCTACTGGTACTTAGTTGTTCTTTCAGATTCATCTTTCTGGCACATAATGAAGGGTACAAAATGAGGCAAAAAATGCAACATCTGAGATTCTTCATCATGGAAAAAACAATCAGGAGTGGAAAGAATCACACCAGCTCATATTTCAGGGAGTTTAGATATCTTAAATCATTGGCTTTAATCATTAATCTTATGTGAATCAAGGCTGTGGGTAACTGTTTGGGTAAATATTAACAGCCTATTCAGAACACTTTCTATAGGAATTTAAGGCTATATCCTCAATACCAAATACTATGTCTTTGGATAGTCACCAAAGATGGCTTGAGGGCAATATATTTTGCTCAAAATATTATTCAGAACACTACTACATTTAAATCAACTTCAAAAGTAACTTTCTACCTGTGGTAAGTAGAACGTCAGATGGCTCTCCAAAGATGTTTATGTCCTAGTGCCATAAATTTGTCAATATGTATTAGTTTCTTTTGGTTCTGGTAACAAAATACTAAAAACATGATGGTTTAAAACAACATAAATTTATTCTGTCACAGTTTTGGAGGCTAAACACCCCAAATCATAGTATAAGCACAGCCATGCTACCTTGGAGACTCTGGGTAGAATTCTTACTTGTCTCCTTCTAGGTCTGGTTGGCATTTCTTGATTGCAGCTTCATCACTCCAATCTCTCCTTTTTTATTACATGTTGTTCCCTCTGTATATCTGTG
Source organism: Lagenorhynchus albirostris (assembly GCF_949774975.1). Classification (NCBI taxonomy): domain Eukaryota; kingdom Metazoa; phylum Chordata; class Mammalia; order Artiodactyla; family Delphinidae; genus Lagenorhynchus; species Lagenorhynchus albirostris. The sequence goes on from NC_083098.1 coordinate 90,606,420, forward strand.
TCCAAATTTCCCTCTTCTTATAAGACACCAGTCATTGGATTAGGGAACACTCTAATGACCTCAGCTTAATTACATCTGCAAAGACCCTATTTCCAAATAAGGTCACTTTAGAAGATACCAGGGGTTAGGACTTGAATATATCTTTTGGGAGAACAAAATTAATTCATAACCCATGTCAAAGGGGAATTAAAGTTGCAAATGGAATTAAGGTTGCTAATCAGCCATCCTTAAAATAGGGAGATAATCCTGGATTATCCAATTGGGTCCAATGTAATCAAATAGGGATTAAAAGTAGAAGAATGAAGCAGAAAGGAGTCAGAGTTGGAGAAGGAAATGTGATAACTGAAGCAGAGAACCTGAGAGACAGTAACATGGGAGGACTCAGGTCCATTTTGCTGGCTTCCAAGATGGAAGAATGGGGCCAAAGCTAGCAAATGAGAGAGGCCTATAGAAGCTGGAAAAGGTAAGGAAACAGGTTCTCTCCTAGAGTCTCTGGAAGGAATTCATTCCCTCCAACACCTTGGTTTTAGCCCATTTCAGACTTCTGACCCAGGGAACTTACAGGTAATAAATTCATGTTATCTTAAGCTAACAAATTTGTGGTAATTTATTAGAGCAACAATAGGAAAACAACACATTGCAGTGAGAGTTTTAATAAATTGTTTAACAAATTCCTTCCCCAAATTTATAATTTACAATTTTGGCATAGTACCATAAGCTAAAAGCCAATATATGTGAAGAAACTGAAAGAGTACCTAGAATCTTGTAATTCAAGGAGTGGTCCACAGACCATCGATGTGAATATCACTGGATGTTGTTAGAAATGCAGAATCCCAGGCCTTACTTGACATCTGCTGAATCAGAATCTACATATTAGGGGAATCCCCAGGTGATTCACAAGTACATTAAAATTTGAGAAGCACTGGCTTAGTGTATGCCATTCAGAGTTAGAGGTCCTTTGTTTCTTTTTGACTCTCTAACACACTTTGTAATGGGTCTTCATGTAAGTTTCATTTTTTAGTACATCTCCTCTTCAAGATGTCCTCAATGTTTATATACAATTTATTGGCTCCTGTTAATATGAACAGCCTCAGCTGATTTCTGTCATACAGAATCTGAAGCTGGCAAATTAATTTAAATCTTGCTTTTTAATTTCTTTTATTTAAAAAGGTATTTATTGAAACACTTTTAGATGAAACAACATCTAAATGCGCTACCTAGATCATTTGGCTTTTAAAAATAACTTTTATTCTCTAAAAAGTTTAATTCAAATAATTCATCCTATGTTTTATGATATTGCTAAATGTTATCTTCTTAAATATCATAATGTTTAGTTTTTCTAATTCTAAAAGTACTGTATGTTGATCACAAAGAATTTGGAAGATGGAAAAATGTATGAGGCAGGAAATAAAAATTATGAATTTTTCCAGGTATATTTCATTCACATGTAATATTATAAACTAATATTCTAACTTGATATTACAAAATGTTAACTTTCCATGTCACAAACACCAAAGCCAAAGAAACCTGGAAGATATTTTGTTAAAATATTTAATATAAAATATTAGTAAAACAGATAATGGCAAAGATTAATATTCTCCATTGGTCTTTTATACTTAAGATGTTAAGTAATATTTCTCAGTTTGAGCTAAGCCTAGTTAAATTTTTATTTCACAAGATGAAGTCATTATTAACTATGCTTTTCTACAAAAATTATTCACACAGAAGAATTTTATCATATAACGATATATGAAAATTGTGTCCTAGATGTAAATATACTACATGTTTGCACACACACACACACACACACACACACACACACACAATCATATATACTTTTATAGGCAAAATAAAAATGTCAGTAATTATTGCTGAATGAATAAATTGCAGATTATTTTTGTCTTTATATATTTCTTATATTTTTCAAGATGAACATAAATTACTACTATGGCCAGAAATGAAAAGTTAAATTATCTTGTTTTAATTCATCTTTATTTATGTGGAAAGGCAAAACTCATAAATATATATATATATATTATTCAAAAAGAGTTTTTTCCTTTATACATGCAGAACTTTTTTATTGTAGAAAATAACATAAAAGATACTTACCTGTCTTTTTAAACCAGTATGCATTTATTGTAATGTTTCACTGAAGTAAAATTCAAATGTGTATGAAAAACAAAAATCAAACAGAATCATTATGTCTTTTAAAATGTTCATTATATAATGGGATATGACCATATTTGTACTTAAAACAATAATAAGAAAATACATGGAATTTTGTTTTTTAAGTGGAATCTTAAATAAATTTGATTTCATTGAAATAAAAAATTGTTAATATTTCTACTGCAGAATATCTTCAAAGTATGTTTCTGCAATATATTCTTAACTTTAGTATTACTAGAACCCTACAAATTTCCTCCTCACATTTTCAAGATAGATATTTTCATATCTATCTTATATCTATCATCTATCATTGATCTATCTACCTATCCACCTATTTCTGTACACATATATATGATATTTATGGAGGTAACTAAATGCTGAACAGGAGTGAGAGATCAGTAGCATCAGAGGTCCTAATTCACTGAACTGCTAAGTTCTGTCAAGGAAGTCAAATCTCTTTCTGAATTTCAGGTGTCTTATTTGAAAAAGAAAATGAAATTAGGATACTCTCTACATCAGTCAAATGAAAATATTACTACTCTACTAATCATGCATTGTGAGAATTACAATTAAATAATGAAATATTTAACAAAATGCTTGACACATAAAAATTGTCCCAATTTTATCTAAGATCATTTCCAATTCAAAAATTCAGTAAGCAAGTTTCTCTTCATTATTTATGTCTGTGTTTAGTGAGAATAAAGTACAACATTTCTACAAATTATTCATTTGTGCTCTCCCTTTCCATTTCAGGTCACTGGAGGCACGGCACTTAATCTATTGGTTAACCATTTTAACCTGAGGGGTTGTTGGCAATAAATCCTCTTTAGAAGGCTTTCTAAAGTCCACTGATGATTTCAAAAGAGCTTGAAAATCAATCAGATTAACTAAAACATTTTCTACTCAGGCATCTATTAGAAAACTGATGTCTGTATAATGCTTCTTTGACATTGTGAACCTCTATCAACTCAACTCTACAAAATGAGTACTGAAAATTAATACTTGAAGGCAGATTTTTCCTAAACTGCATTTTTTCCTGAAAATTCTATTTCTAATTTGTGTTAGGTTAATATGGGCAGTGACTTTTTCTTTGAAAATTATTAGGTCATCTTTTGAGGGTCTCTGTCTCTGTCTCTCTCTCTGTATACACACACACACACACACATAATATTTTTAGATTTAAAAAAAAACTTCAAAGAAAGGAAAAAATTATATGTCAGTCCTTTTTCTTTATTTTCAATAATTGTAGGCATGCATAATAATTGGAAACTTAACATATGGGTACAATTATGACACACTGGGTGCAATTAGAAGATGAGTCAGATCAATCTGATAGTAATTAACTTATAAACTTTGACAAGCCATTTAAATTCTCTGGACTGAAGCTTCTTCACTGAACAATCAATGACTTGGATCTTATTACCTTTATAATACTATAAAATATATTTCTGAGATACGTGACTATTTGTATAATCAATTAGGAGGACTTTTTATAAAGCAGGTATTGTGTTTATGTCATTCACTCCTATATTAACCAATACCTAAAATCCATCATCAAAAATAGATTTCCAATAAATATTAATATAAAAATGATGCAATTTTCTTGTATTAGTTTGATGTAGTTTTGAGTAGAAATTTTCAAAATCAAGTGACACAACAATATACAGGCATATCTCATTTTATTGTGCTTTGTACTTTGCAAACATTACATTTTTTGTAAATTGAATGTTGGTGGCAACCCTGCATAAAGCAAGCCTATCAGGCCCATTTTTCCAATAATATTTGCTCACTTGTGTCTCTGTGCCACATTCTGGCAATTCATACAACACTTCAAATGTTTTCATCATTATTAAATTTGTTATGATGATCTGTGATCAGTGATCTTTGATGTCACTATTGTGATTGTTTTGGGGCATAATGTAGGATGGCAAACTTGATCAATAAATGTTGTGTGTTTTCTGAATTACTCCACCAGCCTGCCTTTCCCCATCTCTCTCCATCTCCTTGGCCTCCCTTATTCCCTAATACACAAGAATATTAAAATTAGACCAGTTAATAACCCTACAATGGCCCCTAAGTGTACATGTTGAAAGAAGTGTTGCACATCTCTCATTTTAAATCAAAAGCTAGAAATTAAGCTTAATGAGAAAGGCATGTTGAAAGCTGAGAAAGGCCAAAAGCTGGGCGTCTTGCACCAGACAGTTAGCCAAGTTGTAAATGCAAAGGAAAAGTTCTTGATGGAAATTAAAAATGCTACTCCATTGAACACATGAATGTTAAAAATGTGAGACAGGCTTATTGCTGATATGGAGAAAGTTTTAGTGGTCTGGATAAAATATCAAACCATCCACAACATTCCCTTAAGCCAAAGCCTAGTCCAGAGGAAAGCTCTAACTCCCTTCAATTCTGTGAAGGCTGAGAGAGGTGAGGATGCTGCCAAAGAAAACTTGGAAGCTGACAGAGGCTGGTTCATGAGGTTTAAGGAAAGAAACTATCTCCATAGTATGAAAGTGCAAGGTGAAGCAGAAAGTGCCGATGTAGAAGCTGCAGCAAGTTATCCAGGAGATCTAGCTGAGATAATTTACGAAGGTAGTTACACTAAACAATAGACTTTCAGTGTAGATGAAACAGACTTATATTGGAAGAAAGTGACATCTAGAATTTTCATAGCTAGAGAGGAGAAGTCAGTGTCTGGCTTCAAACCTTCAAAGGACAGGCTGACTTTCTTGTTAAGGGCTAATGCGGCTCAACTTTAAGTTGAGGCCAATGCACATTTACCATTCTGAAAATCCTAGGGCCCTTAGGAATTATGCTAAATCTACTCTGCCTGTGCTCTATCAATGGAAGAACAAAGCCTGGATGACAGCATATCTGTTTACATGGTTTACTGAATATTTGAAGTCCACTGTTGAGGTCTACTACTCAGAAAAAATAAGTTTTCTTTTAAAATATTACAGTTCATTGACAATGCACCTGATCACCCAAGAGCTCCGATGGAGATATGCAATTAGATTAATGTTGTTTTTATGCCTGCTGACACATCATCCATTCTGCAGTCCATGGAGCAAGGAGTCATTCTGACTTTCAAATCTTACTATTTAAGAAGTATATTTCATAAGTCTATAGCTGCCATAGATAGTGATTCCTCTGATGGATTTGGGCAAAGTAAACTGAAACCTTCTGTAAAGGATTCACCATTAAGATGAATATTAGATGCCATTAAGAACATTCATGACTCATGAGAGAGGTCAACATTAACAGAAGTTTGGAAGAAGTTGATTCTGACCCTCATGGATGACACTTTGAGGGGTTCAAGACTTCAGTGGAGGGAGGAACTGCAGTTGTGGTGCAAATAACAAGACATCTAGAATTAGAAGTGGAGCCTGAAGATGTGACTGAATTGCTGTAATCTCATAACAATTTAACAAATGAGAAGTTGCTTCTTATGGATGAACAAAGTAAATTGTTTCTTGTAATGGAATTTACTCCTGGTGAAGATACTGTGAAGACTGTTGAAATGACAACAAAGGGTTTAACATATTACATAAACTCAGTCAATAAAGCAGTAGCAGGTTTTGAGAAGACTGACTCCAATTTTGAAATAATTTCTGCTGTGGGTAAAATGCTATCAAAGAGCATTACATCCTACAAATAAATAGCTCACGAAAGGAAGTGTCAGTCGATGCAGCAAACTTCCCTGTTGTCTTCCCACAGCTACCCAAGCCTTCAGCAGTCACTACTCTGATCAGTCAGTGGCCACTAACATCCAGGTAAAACTCTCCTCCATCAAAAATATTAAGACTCACTGAAGACTTAGATGATGGTTAGCATTTTTTAGCAACAAAGTATTTTTTTAAATTAAGGAATGTACTTCGTTTTTATAGACATAATGCTATTGCACACTTAATAGATTTCAGTATATTGTAAATGTATCTTTTATATGCATTAGGAAACCCAAAAACTTGTATGACTGGCTTTATTTTGATATTTTGTTTATTGCGATGGTCTGGAATAAAACTTGCAATATCTCTGAGGTAGGCCTATATTTCATATAATGCACAAAGCACACATAACCAACCTATTGTAAGACATTTTTAAAATTAAGATTTCAGAAATTGAATACAGTTAGCTTTCCATGAGCTTATTCTCATCATGGAGGGGTATGTGCTCTTATGTAAGCCAAGACAGAATTGAGTTGCCAGAACAAAATGAGCCCTTGAAATCTCTATAGTATCTATCAATATCCACTCCAAAAAACTTGTTTATACTTATAATAGGCTCCCATAAACATCTATTCAGTTAAAGCAAAAAATAAAATTTTAATCTCCAGAGTCAACTACCACAGATATTCCATGTCATTTCTGAAGGCAGTGAGCATTACACAATTTGCAAAACATCTAAGGAGACTAATTTTGATGAAAAATTTGAAGTTAATGGAATCTCTTGTCACCAGTGGCAGTGGTGAGAGTACAGCTGACTTCATTTCAAAAGGTACTACCCTACTCTGAATTAGTCCTTATAACAGAAAATCAAGAACATCCCTGAGATGGTTTCAAAGCAGGAATTTTAAGGAAACCTATCACCTGATCCATTCCAACATAAAAAAATGTTCCAATAATATAAATGTCAAATGCCATCTCTCATAAAATATGTCCCAAATCCTAACTGGTACTGAGTAATATCATTTCTAATACATAAATTATATCTTATATTTATGTGTAACACTTTGTATGTATTATATACACTTAATATTACAATTGCCTTATGATGTTAACATTAAAATAGTCTTTATTTCCTTCAAGTAAGATAAAAATGAACGTGAGTCTGAAAGTTGAATTGTCTGATCAAGATTTAAGTACTGCTGTTAAATTACATTGTCAGCCTTGTAATAAATTCTCATTAAGAATTTACACCTTTGTGAACAGATTAGCAGCCCTAATTGATTTTGATCTGTTAACTTCAATTTGCAGCTTTAAAAAGGTGTAACCTCACCCAGATTTATGGTTTGAAGCTCTTGTGTTTGAATGAATGAATTTTACATTTGATCTCATATTAAGCAGAATTTTGGTTAAGTACATATATTTCTGAGTGGAAACTCGCCTTAACTCCTGAACATTGAATATATTTTCATAAATGCCCCATTTATTAATCTCCAAACATTTGAAGCAATGATTTTACATCTCATTTATTATCTGTCAACCATCAGTTTCTGCTTTCATGTAATTATGAGAAGAACTTATCCTGTGTTTTTATCTTCACATCATCCTCCTGGACTTTGCCTGCAGTGATAGACATATGGTCAGGATGTTCTAATTCAGTTGTTAACATACCATATTGCACATAACAGTCATTTATCATAGAAGCTGTTAAAGATTCTGGGAAAAACCAGGAACAATAATTATAAATTATCACTTGTAATTATCTTTTAAGGTTTGAAAAATCAGGGTTTATAGATATTCATTATGTGAAGATGAGTTCTTGTTCAAAATAAATATGGAAGCTGAGTGCAGGGCCTGTTTTCTGGTTCTTATTTCATCCACTTTATTTTGGCATTAAATGCATCAAAAATGTTTTGGCCACTTGACAAACAATAAGATCCTATATCATATAGTATATGATAGTACTTACGTAGGCTCAAAATATTCTGTATCATACAAATAAACTTATTTTTTACTTAAATAGACATCAATAAAACATAATAGGGCAGCTAATTAGCCTTAAGTACAATTGTAGCAATATTTATAAGAGATTTTTATTTTAATTGGCATCGTGGAGATTTTTTTTCAGTCATTTTCTTTATTATTGCCAATAGTTTCACTTTCTCCAAAACCTTGATTTCAGGGAACTCTGACCAACATGTCCTGATCTTCCAGTTTTCCTTCCTCCACCTCTTCAAAAATGTACTTCACCCATCCAGGATCTCTAGCTTTGACTGCCTCTCATTCCTTCTTTATTATTCCTTTTACATGCTTATTTTCCTCTTCAGCCATTTTACTACCTGGTTTATTCTATCACCATTCCTTTGCATATAGGCTCAATCCCGTGTTCTTTCCTTTTCCTTCCTACATGTATGGAACAGTGGAAGTGGTTGTGGTATTTACCTTAGGCCCAACATGTAAAGAGGCAACGAAAGCTCATAATTAAGATAATAGTATTTTCAGGTCTTGCCTGGTGGCGCAGTGGTTGAGAGTCCGCCTGCCGATGCAGGGAACACGGGTTCGTGCCCCGGAACGGGAGGATCCCACATGCCGTGGAGCGGCTAGGCCCGTGAGCCATGGCTGTTGAGCCTGCACGTCCGGAGACTGTGCTCCGCAACGGGAGAGGCCACAACAGTGAGAGGCCCGCGTACTGCAATAATAATAATAATAGTATTTTAATGCAATTGTTTTTAAAAATTAGTACAAAAAACCCACCACAAGCAAAACACCAAATTATAAATAAAGGCAGGATTGGTATTTTTCTTTTTGTCTCAGGCATCGACATGGCTCATCTAGGCACTGTTATAGATCCTACCTACCAAAGTCGTATAACTTATTATCAAAGAAATTGATTTACACTATTCCAGTTTCTTATAGAGTGTTTATCTTTTTCATATGAGAGGGTGGATATAATACTGGAAAGAGTAGAAACTTTGGAGTCAATCTAACTGGTTTCAAGTCCCTGTTTTGCTCTATATCATGCATTTACTTTGGTGAATTTAAATAAATACCTGGGCCCTTAGTTTAACTCATCTGTAAAATGGTAATATAAATAAGGGGTAATCAATTTTAATTGAATAAGTTATTATTAACTATGGCAACCTGTTTTCAAAAATACATCCTCTCTATTTCAAGTTTAAGTTGACTATGCTTTTAAAAGATGCTTAAACATGTCATGCTTTTTTTGAACTTTGTACATGCTGCATCAGAGTCTTCCTCCTTCCCTTCTTTACCATGGCCCATCTCTTATAAAATTACTACTTATCCTTCAGAACTCAGCCAGGTTGCTACTTCCTCAGGAGATTGTTATCTAACCCCTAAACTAGATTACCTGTTATAAGTACTCATATCACTGTGTGCTTTGTAGCATTTGTCAAAGTTGAAATGATTGTTTTAGGCAATTAATTGTTTACTAGCTGCCTCCTATACTGAATTTAAAATAAGAGTTCGGTTTCTTTTTTTTCTCGATATTTTATATACAACATATAACACAGTGTCTAGGAACAGTAGACACTAAAAGCAAACAGCAAAACATTTTTTTATGAGTAATGTTTGAATGATGTTATCAACCTGGTATTAGTTGATTTTTCTTCCCCTCAACATTCTAATAAAAGATTCTGGAAGACAAAGACAAAAAGTATTCAAATCAAATAATTTATTCTAAGATTTTACAGGATGTAGAGCAGGGTAAGTTTGATGCCAGGAATCAGGATAATTTACAATCATAGAGCTTATTATTATATTAGGTTAATATGTCAGCAATAAATTCTCATGGTAATCTCCTGTCATACTTAAAATACATATTATATAATTCAACATTTATTCCTATTGATGTATCTTGAAACACTCTAACTAAAAATGATGAAAAAACATTCTTAAGAAATGTCAATGAAACACTTAATAGCAAACCATTAAATCTGTTTGTATATTCTCTGAAATATTACAGCTACACAGAAATAAAAATATGACTATTAGGAACCAGGATAGAAATTACTGTTATTTAACTGGAAACCACTGTTTTAGCTGTGTGGCTTTAGAGAACTTCAGACTCCTTACCTGTATAATTTTACAAAACACAGTTATTTGAAAAAAAAACCTCATGTGATAAGTGGCATTTTTAAACTGCAAGACAAAATATAAATATTTTATGCTTATATTATTATTACACACAAGGTGATTTTTTAGTCTAAAGGGATATTTGGAGTTTATAAAATTTACTGTAGCAATGAATGTGTCTAATATTGCAATTAGGCAATCATTGTTAAAACTGAAATCACTAATCTAAATAACGACATATTTTTAGCATTTGTCTTTCAGGAAATTATTCTCTTTTCTCTTTAAAGCATCAGCTTGTCCTTTGGTAAATCAGGGGGCGTGGTTTTCTGTCCCCAGAGATTACAACATGCTATAGAAAGTCTATCAAAATTCAGCTCAGCTGTCTGCAATCCAATATACGCTTCTCATCTTTAGTCATGATGTCATGCTTCAAAGGACAGTGCGACAAGAGTATACTTACTCTGTGACAGCTAACAGCCCTGCTTAGAAAATCTTAGCTCCAGGAAAACATAAAAATCTTAACTCAAAGATGTGGTCAAGTTAAACTCTGTTCATACCCACCTGAAACGCAAAAAGCAGAGTCTGAGGTTACTCAGCTGTAAAGTAACAATGTTGTTGCGCAGTAATCACTGAGCTATCTTCTTGTTTTCCCATGAAATGCATTTTGCCAAATATAGTGGATTTGATAACAAAGCAAAGAGGTGATATCTTAGACAAAGTGTTCAGTTCACATATGAAACCAATGATAACAACTGGGGTTGTTCATGGTGGAGATGACAATAATGAACTATATTTTATAAACCTAATTTTAATAAAGTCATCATAAGTGTGAATACAAAGTACAAAGCTCCTAAAATTAATTTTAAAAGTATCAGTGAATATGCAGTTTTGATTCATATACAAGTATATTTTATAGAGATTAGACAATATTCTAATTACTACATAAAAATATTTCAAAAGTTTTCAATGGATGCACTTAATTTAACTGTTATGAATTTTATTCTTCATATAAATGAATGATTTCCTGAACTAATCTTTCCATAAATCCAAAATGTAGCTTAATTTACAAAAACACTGCAAAAAATTTATAAATTTGTATTTTCATTAATTGGCATACTATGTTTACTTATGTTTATGGAAAGAGTGGAGTTCTAGTCCTTTGCTGTGTGCTTTAAAAGCCTTGTAAACTCAAAATGTTGACAGTCTTATTTACATTCAAAAGGACATTTGTAGAAATAGTAGAATCAAATGAAATTTTCCTTTAAGTGTTCAGACACCCAATTTATTTAATTAAAGTCAAAGAGTTTTGGAGTCACAATCATAAAAGGGACTTAGTTAACCATATTTTTTACAGATGAGTATACTGAGGAACAGAACACTTTGGGGATCCACAGAGGACCACTCTACTGGTTATTGATAGATCAATATCTGAAGACCATAACTCTGAATACCAGTATACTACACAAATATGAATTTTACTACAAAGTTATCTTGAAACCTACCTAAACCTAAGACAATAGATTTAATATAGATGATTAAATTCTTGAAAGAGTAACTATTATTAGGAAGATATTTTATCACTATAAATTTGTTTAATCATATGTTAATGTATGATAGCCATTTGCTTAGCCTAGAATGGGAGATTATTTTTGTGATAGAAAAATAAATCTAGATATTAATCTAGATTATTCTATTTAAATATGTGGTTTGTTATATGTGAAGCAAGTACAAAGAAATACTTATTTCTATGCAACATGCAATTGATGTCATACAGTTCACATACAATTGTATGTAACATTTAATTCCACAAAATTTTTGTTTTAATTTACCATTCAATAATAATCACATTACATAAAAAGAAATATAAGAATACGTTTATAGTTAAAAGAAAAAAATCATGACTCATGAGCTTAAAATACACTTTTAACTTGTTAAACCATTCATACTTATTATAAAATGAATGTAAACATGCAAATAAAAGTTACATTCTGAATATAAATTTAAATATATAGGTAAGAATTCATATCTTCATATTCTAGACTTCACCTGGTCATTTTGACCCCAAATATCAATCTGCTAAAATGTATACCTCAGGTTGATTTTTATCACTGGTGGGATCAAATAAGAAAAACAGCATGCTGAATGCCAGTTATAACTGTCATGCAGCCTTGCCACTTGTGAGCGTCCACAGTGAAAGTATCAGCTTACCGAGCAGACTGTAGTTGAATACAATGTGATCCCCTCCTTTGTTATAAAATATTCAAATTATTTTTAATTAAAGACACTAAGATTAACAAAAGGCCTATTTTCTAAATGCATACATGAATTAGATGAGAAGGTAATATTAAATTATAACTTTAATACTCAAGACCATTTTAATAGTTTAAAACTTTTTTTTTTTTTTTTTTTTTTTTTTTGCGGTGCGCAAGCCTCTCACTGTTATGGCCTCTCCAGTTGCGGAGCACAGGCTCCAGACGCGCAGGCTCAGTGGCCATGGCTCACAGGCAAGCCGCTCCGCAGCATGTGCAATCTTCCCAGACCGGGGCACGAACTCGCGTACCCTGCATTGGCAGGCGGATTCTCAACCACTGTGCCACCAGGGAAGTCCAGTTTAAAACTTTTGAATCAAACCCTCAAAATAAAATTTAACCCATTTAAAATTCTATAATCATTATTTTATTCAATTCTTGGTACAGCATAGTTGATATTGGCATTCTTACAGTTCTGTCTATTTACCTATCATTTATCTAGTTAAAGATGAATGGAAATGTCCTCCTATCAAAAGGGGCTACCTTTTTGAACGTTACATTGAAAGAAACAGAATTTTTCTGGAGTCATTTGTTTCCTCTGGAATATTAGGTTGCATCTAGGGTAGCAAATTTTAGGAATGAACACCAGCCATATAACATTCTGTGATGAGAGAGGAATCCAATTGTTAATATCTTTATTGTTCCTATATGATGATAAAATGAAATATTTATAATAGTTCAGTTATTTTGAAAATATATTTGTTCTATGTGAATTCAGAGAGCAAAAAAGGGAACAATTTTTGAATAAAACACATGAATGATCTGACAATGAGGTTTTGGTACATATGCCACAGGGCTTGACTAACAACTCATGCTGTCCAACTTTGAACAGATGGCTCTTCGTGATAATGACATTCCACTTATAGACCTGAACATTGAGAGACTGAGTGACAGTGTGTTCAGTGATGATGAAGAAGGGATTCATGCAATCAAAAGTATTTTGTGCTAATGTGATTTGATGATCATGTGGAAGTTTACTGTACAATTTTAATATTCATTATCATATAAAATACAAGCTGTATATAAATAAAATATTTTATATGATTTTAAACAGCAATTACAAAGACCACGAGAGGATTTAGATAGATAGATACATAGGTAGATAGAGACAGAGAGACAAAGATATACACACATACACAGAGAGATAAATGCAGAAACAACATGAATGTTTGATTCTAATTATATGCATTACTGAGAGGATCTAAATATTGTTTTAAGAGCTAATGTTTTATGTAAATCATCATCTCCTCAAGTATTTTTTCTAGCTCAATAGCTCTCTTTTGTGTTTCTAGAATCATAGTAACTGTATATTGCATTTCTAATACTGTTCTCCATTTCTCCTAATCTGTGTTTCCTATTTTCCTTTTGGATTTATTGAGATATAATTGACCTATAGCACTGTATAAGTTGTATAGCGTAATGACTTGATTTGCATGTACTGTGAAATGATTGCCAAAATAAGTTAACATCCATCATCTCATATAGGTATAAAAAAAAAAGAAAAAAATGTTTTTACCTTGTGATGAGAACTTTAAGATCTACTCTCTTACCAACTTTCAAATAAACCATACAGTAATTTAAACTAGCCCTCATGTTGTACATTACATACCCAGTACTTATTTGTCTTTTAACTGGAAGTTGGCATGTTTTGACAACCTTCAACTCCCCCAACCATCACCCACATCTGACCACAAATCTGATCTCTTTTTCCCATGAGTTTGGGATTTGTTTGTTTGTTTGTTTGTTTATTTAAGTTTGTTTTATATAGTATTTGTCTTTCTCTGTCTGACTTATTTCACCTCATATAATGCTCTCAAGTTTCATCCATGTTGTCACAAATGGTGGGTAATTCTTTTCATTAGAGAAATTTTGAGCTTGGTTCTATTAAATGTAAGGTAAAGCTATCAACCTAGTACAAATTTAAATTAATTTCATAGTTTACAATTCACACTTTTACAAAGTTTTATAAGCTTGAACTCTACATCTATGTTATAGCAGGCTCATTCTTAGTTGTAAATTATCAAAAGAGACTTATTTTTTTCCTTTCTGAAACTTCAGTGTGTTAGGGTGGTTTCTTATTTTTCATAAGGTGGTAGAATGTCATAATATTCATCATCTTGAAATGTGTAAAAATTGGAAATATTGATGATGAATTAACACTATTCATAGCTTCCCATAAAAATAATCTATGTTTACTACTAGACAACCTTAAACTATTGTTTTACCAGGTAGATCAGCATACTTGGAATAAAATGTTTCATTTTAGCAGTGGTCACTGCTCTTAATAATGAGTTACATTCACCGTAAATGACAAACCCATTAACAGCAGTACATTATCAGCTCTGAGGGTCTTTGAATTTTATTTTAATGTAAGAAAGCTTACAGAATTGTCAAAAACACTCAAAAGGGGTTTTGTACAAATTAAATTTTGGGAAATAACTTATTTGTATATTATTATATATCTATATAATATATATTAATATCATAGCCAAAACTTCATGTTTTCCATTTTTAATTTTTAAGGCCTAATTAAAGTATACATTTCTTACATCTTTGTCATATATCCATACTTTTATTCTATTCAATGCTGCTAAAGATATAAGATACCTACAAAATCAATCCATCATCTGCAATTTATTAAAAGTGATGGCAGGAACAAAACTAAAGTGGAATGCGATAAACACTACAATAGAAAAATATATGTTGGTAACTAGTGCCTAATGGGAGATTCTATTTTTTAAGTAGGAAGACGCTAGAATTTGGAATGGCATTTAGAGGACAAATAAGAATTTTGAAAGCTTTGAGAAGTTTGACAGAAGAGATGGCTGTAGAGGGAGACATAGTTTTACAGGAACTATACCAGAAAAGGTGGTTGACAACTTGATGGAAGAATGGTCTTTGTTGATAAATTCCAGTATGCTCATGACTTAAACTTGGTTTTTAACATATATATTTACTTGTTCCTTCTCTGCTACTAATGAGAAGAGAAATAGGAAGAAAGAAAATGTAGGATTTCTCAAGAAATGACATTAAGAAAAAACAATAAAAATCAAGAAAACATCATAGTTTACTTATGAGTGCAAGGTATGTGTAAAACAAGACCAAGTTATTAGGTTCTGGAAGAAATAAATGCTGGTTAACTATGCATTTATGCAACTGTGTGCCTATTATATTTGCTAAAATCTCCTAATTTGGAAAGAGAAGTGTGAGAGATAATTATCTGAACTTTCCTTCTGTTTTAGCGTTTCACAGAAGTTATGATTTCTGATTATTTTTTCCATGAGCAGAGAAGAAATTAAGTGTACATACCTAAATGAATAGTGATACCTATATATAGAACATACTGTATTTACTACTGTTGATTTCTGAGCCTCTAGAATGTTTCATTACAAATGGCTTATATTCAATTATTATTTGATTGACTGGATAATCTTTCTATTCTTATTATTAATTTCTTTATTGTATCTCATTATCAGTATATTCATTGAATTTGTATATTGTTGTCTGTCCAATATCAGTAGTTCTGGGGAAAGTCTTTACATAATTTTTAATAAAGTAGGCATTTCTTTAAAGATAAAATTGTAATAGTATCAATACATGAGGCAATATCACTTATTGATTACTGGGAATGAACTTTGGAGTTTAAGAAATTGATTCTAACTCAGGCTATATCACTAATAGGCTTGTGATCTTATTCCCTCCAAATTATAAGCATTGGTTTCCAACTTTGTTAAAAGGTGATAATAATACTACCTCATGAAGAAGATTGTTGTGAAGATTCCTTAAATATTATTTGAAAAATATTTAGTACTGTTCTTAGCCAATAAGGAGCTGCTCACTATGTAGCCACTATTATTACTTTTTAAGGTATTCATTATTTGAAGTACCTGTTTTGCAACATATTCAAGGCAATGAAGTTATCCCAATACCAAGGACCCCTTTGTAACTAATATCATAACATAAAATTAGAGAACAGCATTGCAGCATAATAAAAAAAGATTTTCAGTGCTTGTCATGGAATCATTGAATATGCTGATTTAAGTAACTATGCACTGGGTTTCAGGGGTTACTGTTATCATCTAAGTATGTGCGAGGGATTGAAGACAAGTGACAGCAAAGCCGAATTCTGCTGTCACTGTGAAATCAGAAGACCTTCCCAGAAGTAAAGGTAACTTGCGACTTATTTTCCATGTTCTCCAGTTGTCTAGTCTCTTTCAGATTGGCAAGATCAACTCCACATCTGGACAGTTCACATATAACCAGTGATGTGCTCTCCTTCCTGAGGAGCTGCCATTCTCTCTGAGCTTCTTTCTAGGTTCCCTGACTCAGTGCTTGTTGGCTTTGTAGAGGAATCTTTGAATTTGCTTTTGCAACACAAAAGTAAAGCCCTATGGGTAGTCATGCTGCACTTTGCTTGGTGAGAAGTGGGAAGTAAGCAGGGTACTTTTTGTATCCCCAAATAAACAGCAGGGTCTTAAAGAAACTACTGAACCATGCTACTCTGAGTTTTTACTGCCAGGGAGATAAAGATAGGTACCCATCTATACACTATATGGGTAGTACCCTAGCCTGAATAGGCCTTTTGCTTTACAGAATTGAAGATGAATTAAAGTGGACCATGCCTGGTCTTGCTCATTCTTTTGTTGACCAGTGAGAATGAGATGCCTGTGGTTTATTATATATAGCATGTGTAAAATAACAGATTGTCTCTGTTTATGTACTAAATATGACATTATTCAATTTTAAGATTTAATTTCAGAACTTTTGCTACTACCTCATTATCAATAATAAGAAAATGAAAAGATATATTATTGTCCACTGATAAGTGGTAAACATGACTTTTCTCAAACAAAAATAATACTGTTTCTTTGCTGATTTACACTTCCTATTGGAGAAAGATACTTTAGATATTCTTGAATCATAAATTATTAAACTTCCCCTAAACCATACTGAACTTTAACTTTGAGGATCCCAAGTACTTTTCAGGGCGTTCACTAAACAGTTTAGACACTTTGGGCAAGGTAATTGTTGTAGGGGATCTCGTGCATTATATCAATAAGATGTTTAGTATCATTGCATCACTTACTTCTACTCACTAGATTCCAGTTGTCATCTGACCACCTGTGTGAGTTGAGACAACCAAAAATGTCTCCAGACGCTGCCAAATTATCTCCTGTTGAGAATCACTGTCCTAAGATATTATCTATATTTTTAATTCTTACTCTATCATGAATTGCAGTAAAGTGTTTCAGAGGCTACATGATTTGTGATGTCACGAGATTATTCTGTTCACCGGGAGATGTTTTGCTTTCTTTTTTAAAAATATTTAATGTAATAAAAACATTAAAAAAACTGTCATTTTAACAATTTCAAGTGTACAATTCGTTGGCATTAATTACTTTCACAATGTTGTACAACCATCACCACTATGTGCCCAAATTTTTTGATCACTTCGAATAAGAAGTCTATAAAAATTAGTAATTCCCATTTCTCCTTCCCTTCAGCCCCTGATAACCTCTAACCTACCTTCTGTCTCTATCTACATATTACATATAAATGGAATCAGACATATGTGTCCTTTGAGTCTGGTTTATTTCACTTAGCATAAAATACTTAAGGTTCATCCATGTTTAGCATGTATCAGAGCTTCATTCCTTTTTATGGCTGAAAAATATTCCATTTTATGTATTATGTATTAATAACATTTTGTTTATTCATTTATCTGTTCAGGAACAGTTAAGTTGTTTCCACCCTTTGACTTTTATGAGTAATTTTGTAATGAACATTAGTGTATATGTATCTTTTTGAGTCCCTGTTTTCAATTCCTTTGAGTACAGTAAGTCCCCTGCACATAAACGAGTTCCATTCCAAGAACATGTTTGTTAAGTCCAATTTGTTCATAAGTCCAACAAAGTTAGCCTAGGTACCCAACTAACACAATTGGCTATATAGTACTGTACTGTAATAGGTTTATAATACTTTTTACACAAATAATACATAAAAAACAAGGAAACATGAAAAATAAAGAAAACACTTTTAATCTTATAGCATAGTACTTTGAAAAGTACAGTAGTACATACAGTACAACAGCTGGAATACAGGGGCTGGCATCTAGTGAACAGGCAAGAAAAGTTACTGATTGGAGGAGAGAGAGGAGGTGGGGGATAGTAGAGCTGAAGGATCATCAGCAATAAGAGATGGACAGAGGGCAAGCTGCAATTTCACTCACACCTGACGCTGATGGAATGCACGCTCACATCTTTGAAAGTTCGCAACTTGTAGTTTCGTATATAGAGACTCACTGTGTATACCTGGGAGTGGTATTGCTAGGTCATATGGTAGTTTTATATTTAACTTTTTGGTGTATTGACAAATTGTTTTCCATAGTAACTGCACCATAGTAACTATCCTATGCACAAGAGCTCCAGTTTCACCACATCCTCTCTAACACTTGTTTTCCATATTTTGGACTATTGCCAACCTAGTAGATGTGAAGTGGAACTGGTATATAATTATGGTTTTGATTTGCATTTACTCAATAAGTAATGATGCTGAACAGTTCTTCATGTGTTTATTTGTCATTACTATATCTTCTTTGCTGAAATTTCTATTCATATTCCCTGTCATTTTAAATTGGGTTGTCTTTTTGTGGCTGAGTTTTAGGAGTTTTAAATATCTATGTATATTCTGGATATTAAGCCCTTCTCAGACATACCATTTGCAAATATTTTTTCTGTGCTGCAGGTAGTCTTTCCACTTTCTGGCAACATTCTCTGGTGCATTTTTTTTTTTAATTTGATGAAGTCTAATTTATCATTTTTTTCTTTTGTTTCTTGTATTTTGGTGTCATATTTAAAAATCCATTGCCAAATCCAGGGTCATGAACCTTTATGTTTTATTCTGAGCTTTATGGCTTTAGCTCTTATATTAGGTCTTTGACCCATTTTGAGTTAATTTTTGTACCCAGAGTAAGGTAGAGGTCCAACTTCATTTATTTTGGCATGTGAAAATTCAGTTTACCAGCACCATTTGTTGAAGACTGTTTTATTCCCCATTTAATGGACTTGCCACCCCCAATAAAAATCAATTTGCTACAGATATATAGGTTTATTTCTTGACTCTCAGTTGTATTCCAATGATCTATATATACAGTATATTCCTATGCCAGTATTACACTGTTTTGATTACTGTAGCATTTTAGCAACTTCAGAAATCAGAGACTGAGAGTCTTCTGAACATGTTCTTTGGCAAGGTTGTTTTGGCAATTCAGGACTCCTATTTCCAGTTTCCTGAGATTTTATTTTTTAATCATGAAAGGGTGTTAGATTTTGTTAAAAACCTTTTGTGCGTCAATTGAGATGATCATATCTTTTTCTTTCCTTTTTTCTACATTCAACCCCCCATTAATGTGTTATAACACATTGATTGATTTTCTTATGTTAAATCAAATTTTCATACCTGTGATAAATCCCACTTGGTCATATGCTGTTTGATTCAGTTTGCTAGTATTTTGTTAATGATTTTTGCATCAATATTTATAAAGAATATCGGTCTGAAATTTCTTCTTGTGATTCTTTACCTGGCTTTGGTATCAGGGTAATGCTAAACTCATAAAATGAGTTTGGAAGTGTTCCATTCTCTTCCATTTTTTGCATATATTTGAGAAGAATTAGTTGTACCTTATTTAAATGTTTGGTAGACTTCACCAGGGAAACCATATGAACTTTTCTTTGGGGGAAAGCTTTTGATTACTGATTCAATCTCTTTATTTTTATAGATATATTGAGATTTTCTCTTTATTCTGAAGTCAGTTTAGGTAATGTGTGCTTATAGGGATTGCCCATTTCATCTAGGTCATCTAATATGTTGGAGTACAATTGTTTATATTTTTTCTTATAATGTTTTTCTTTTTGTAAAATTGGTAGCACTATCCCCACCTTCACCTTTTTTTTTTTTTTTTTTTTTTGCGGTACGCGGGCCTCTCACTGTTGTGGTCTCTCCAGTTGCGGAGCTCAGGCTCTGGATGCGCAGGCTCAGTGGCCATGGCTCACAGGCCTAGCCGCTCCACGGCATGTGGGATCTTCCTGGACCGGGGCACGAACCCATGTCCCCTGCATCAGCAGGCAGACTCTCAACCACTGCGCCACCAGGGAAGCCCCCCCACCTTCACTTTTGATTTTAGTTATGTGTGTCTCCTCTCCTTTTTCCTTTAACATTTTAGCGAAATGCTCTTCAATTTTGTTGATCATTTAAAAGAGTCACCTTTTGGTTTTTTGATTCTCTCTACTGCTCCTCTACCCTCTATTTTATATACCTCCACCTTAATATTTAATCTTTCCTCTCTTGTACTAATCTTGGATTTAGTTTGCCATTCTGTGTCTAGTTACTCAAGGTGTAAAATTAGGTTGTTGATTTTGATTGTTTCTCTTTTTTAATGCAGGCATTTTCAGGTATAATTTTCTCTCTGATCACTGCCTTTGTTGCATCCCATAAGTTTTGGTATATGGTTTTTCATTTTTATTTCTCTATAAATATTTTCTAATTTCCATTGTGATTTCTTTTTCGACTTTTGGGTTGTTCAAAAGTGGGGTCTCTCCACATATTTGTGAATTTCCAGTTTCTTGTATGTTATTAATTTGTAGCTTCATTCCATTGTCTTCAGAAAGGAGAGTTTCCATGATTTCAAGTATTTCAAATTTATTGAGACTTGTTTAGGGTACTAATGTGATCTATCTTGTAAAATGTTCCATGTGTCCTTCAAAGTGTGTTTTTTGCCATTTGCTATGCCTTGTAATATTTTTTCTTAATTGCTAGACATGATGCATCGGGTAAAAGGATCTGCTGTAAACAGGCCTTTAGTAATGAGGTAGTGAGGTTTTGGGGAATAGGAATTTTCTATAATTCTATGTTTAGGTCTCCATCCTTTTGTGTGCTTATGCCTTGAATTGTGAATTTAACAAGTGTTTCTCTGTGCCCCCCCCACCCCAACCCCTTAGGTGAGACGATGGCTAGAGACAGCTGGATCTGGATATTTTCCTTCCCTAGGGCAGTTAGGCTGTGATGATACTCTAGCAGGTTAGGATCTGGTTAACTAGTTTCCCCTGAGTGAAGGCCTTGTTAAGAAGAGAGTGCTCTGATGTATTTCATAATGGTTCCTTTTCCCTTCCCCTGCTGGATGCCCAAAGGGATTTTTCTCAATATTTACTCTAGGCACTGGTTAGGCTTCGGGAGATAAATCTCATAATATTGTGTGTACTCCCCTCTGACTGGATCTCCCTGGAAGTTTTAACTCTCAGAAGTTGTCCACACTGAACCTCCAGCACTTCCCCTCTTACTGTTCAGGTTGTCTTACCCCAGCATTGTTTCCTAAGGTGGTTTCTGCCCCTGAGTATCTGCTCTGGTAAGCCAAGACTACCTGTAACACCTCTGTCTCTCTAATATTGGGGCAACAGTTTGCCCTGAGTTCTTACCTTTCTTGTGGATCCAAGAAGAGTTATTGATTTTTTAGTCTGTTAAGATTTTTACTTGTTAAGACAGAGGGGAAACTTCTAAGCCTCCTACCTGTGTAAATGGCTTTGCTTGTTTTTTGATATTTTGGGGAGGAGATGAAAACTGGGGGTTGTCTACATTTTGCTCTTTCCTTCATTTTTAAAGCTACTTTTATAGAATACAGAATTCTGTGTTGTTAGTCCTCTCCCCCCACCCATTCACCCAGTATTTAGAGATATTTTCCTTATGTATTCTAGCTTCTTCTTCATTTTCCTAATGATAATTCTGTGCTTACACTTATCATGATTCCTTGTAAGTAATGAATAGCCCCCATTTCAACCCCTATTTGCTTTTAAATTGTTTGTATTATTTATGGTTTTCATCAGGAAAAATGATGCATCTCTATATGATTTTCTTTATATTTATTGAGCAGGGAATTTGATGGCAACCTCAATCAAATTTGGTCATACTTGTTTTGATTTTCATTTTGGTGTTCATTTCTCTCTCTCTCTCTCTCTGTGTCTCTCTGTCTCTCTGTCTCTGTCTCTCTCTCTCTATATATATATATTTATATATACACATATACATATTTCTGCTTCATTTTGTCCTTTCTTTCTTCAGAAAATCCAATTACAGTCCAATTATGCCTGTTAGACCACTTAATAGTGTCTCAAAGTCTTGTTCACGCTTCTCAATTTTTCTTTCTCTTAGTGTTTCAGTTTGAATAATTATGTTTTAAGTACGCTTATTCTTTTTCAGTTATGTTTTGCCAGTTGTATCCAATGCCTTTAAAAAAATTCATGTATCACATAATTTAATTATAAGATTTCCATTTAGTTCTTTCTCACAGTGTTCTAATATCTTCTAATATTTGTCATCCCTTTAAATATTATTGCCTTCTCTAGATTCATTAAATATTTATCATGGTAATTTTAAAGAACTTGTCTATGTATTTATTACAATATCTTGACTATTTTTGGTTCTGTTCACATTGACTGATTTTTTTTTCTTTTTACTATGAATGTCATTTTTTTATACATGTCTTCTTAAAATTTTGGATTATATTCTCAAATACTCCCTTCTCAATATAGTCCTTTCCACTGATTAATACCTGGCACTTGAATATGTGTTTGTTTATTTATTTGTCTTTTAATCATAACAATGTTTTTCTCTATGCCATCAGGATAATTTTTTCTTATTTGTTTATTGCTGAAACCATGGTTCACAGAACCGTACTAGAGCCAAAGAAGACACCAATGTCTTTGTTCAGTAAATGAATTTATTTATTCTTGAATACTTTTTAAAATAGTTTGGACTCATTTCCCATGAATAGGCACTTCAGCAAATTTTTGTTTCCTATCTTCAAATAAAGTCAAAGCCATAGAAACTTCCATAGGTAAATCTCCTTCCATGCTTTGTGAGACAAGCTTAATTTAGAAAATTTGGGAAGAAATATTAACATGAATAATTGTCAACAACTTCTAAACATTGTCTAAGCCAAATAACTGAGGAGTCCTCAGGGTGCATATTCATCATTAAAATTATTTAAAGGAGAGAATGAGTGACCAATAGATCATTATAGATTCTCATGGGATTCAAGATGAAGTAATTCTTGTCTTTGCACTTCAAGGTCCTTAGAGACCAAAGAATATGAATAAAAACTGTATAATTTTTGGTAAGTATTATATCCTAATGATTATAAGTAAAATTCATATATGTATGACATGTATATTAAAAATTGTTTAGCAAAAACATAAAATAAAAAAATTATTTTAAATAAGCTATTATGAAGGAAAATATAGGTAGGAAAAGGGAAAATCTGAGAGAAGATATTTCTCCATTTTTAATATTCAAGAAATTAATGTGGTGGTTAATTTTTGGAGGGGTAGGAAGTTACTTGTTTTCTTTGTTGGAAAAGAAAAAAATTATCAACAATGAGTAACAAGTGAGAGTAGATATATTTTTATATGATAAAGTGAAAATTCATTTCAAACAAAAAAAACAATGATTCATTTGCAAATTATCTAAAACTATACAGCCTTCCTAAAATAAAATTAGATTTTCTAAATTAAGAGTTATGTACATCCAATTAATTACTAATATTCTTTACCAAATTTGTAGTTCTGTATATCCACTTCTCATTTTGGGTTTTGAAGTCTTCTAAAGCTTTGACTGAGTCATCAGACTGCATTATCCAGTTTCCGTAATACTGAATAATTTTCCTCAGTTGCTATACTGTGAGGATACCATTTTTTCCCTTTTCACTAACTCGAAATGTAGAGCAAACTTTACCATTAAATGCATGATTTTTTTTTAAAGTGACTGCTAATGTATTTGAAGTTTTGGCATATTTATTGAACTATGAAAACATTTCAAAATTTATATTAAATATTCAACTAAAATAATATTTATACCTTTGATTTATTTAATTCTTACTTCAAGTGAATTTTAATATAGGACTCTATTATATGTTTTGGTACATATTATTTAAAAGATTTAATTTCCTCTAGAGAGATACTTGTTTGTAAACATTATACAAGAGTATCCTTCTTTCTTATTTCTAAAATATGGATATCATTCTTCTTTTTTACAGTTTACTACACAAAAGAGCTTTATTAATTACATGTGTTTCATTAATATGCCTAATATATGTATACACACACGTACCCAGCATATATACATACCCATGCCATATATACATATGAAAAATGTTGAAATTGTAAAATAACAAATTAATAAATGGAAACAACTTAGCCTGTGAATGCATTATCCCATCTGACTGGATCAGGAAATATTTCCATATATTGTCTATAAAAGAGTTATAAAATGTTATAATAAAAAAAATCTATGATTGATTGTATTTTGTGTTTTTTTCCCAGTAAATTCAATATAATCAATTCACTATAAAGTTAGTACTATTTAAATTGAAGGTGAAGACTTGTACTATTCTGTGAACTGTTTGTTACCAGTTCATTATGAGGTCAATATATAAACAGAGTAAACATTTGGAAACTTTTGTAGTTATGTAATGTATATAATTTATGACATAGAAATTCAAATTTCTAGATATATACTCCAGATATGTATACAAGAAGTGTCATAACAATAATATTACTCTAGCTCCAAACCAAAACCAGTTTAAGTGTGCATTAGATAGTGAATCAATAAATAAATGTTGGTATATTCATATCATTGAATTTTATCCCACAGTGAAAATAAATGAGTTGAAGTAAAGCAATACAATTAATATGCAAGAATTTCAGGAACAATGGGAATGAGAAAACAAGTGAATGAAAATATAAACAGTGTGATTCCAATCATATAAAGTTTGAAAACAGAAAACTGAAGAATACTTTGATTAACAACATGTACTTTTTAAAATTTACAAAGAAAAGTATGAAGAGACTAAGTAAAATTTTCAAAATAGGGTTACCTTTGAGGTAAGAGAGGAGCATGGGATCATGAGGACTCATGGTTTTAGAAATATTGCTAATTTTCTATCTAGTAAGTTCTTTTGTAGGTAGATACTTTCTAAAAAAAAATACTTGGACTATAAATCAGTGAGTTGTAGTTGGTAATTTAGATCCCTGCTTCCTAAAGTTTGTTCAGTGTATAAATATATGTATATATAAATATATATAAATATATATATAAATATATGTATACGTTTCATTTATATATATGTATATATAACATGGTCATCTTAAAATTATTCTGATTTAATAAGTTTTAGGTGGGATCTAATATTCTGAATATTTAATGAAGTCCCAAGTGAAGCCCATGCTTTCATTTTGCAGTCTACATCTTGAGTACCAATAACTTCAATCTCATTAAAAGGGAGAAAGAGAGAGCCAGAGAGTGAGAGAGTGAAAAATAAATAAATAAATATGTACTAAAGAAAGTGACACACCAGCAAAACATTTCACATTAAAGGAATTGTCAGAGATACTTCACGACATTGAAAATGAAAAGGATTATAATGTGGGTAGCCAGTCCAAACTCAGAAAGTAGTAGAACAGTCTAAGTCATTGTAAAGATGATCACTCCAGGTTAAAAGCTGTATGATAAAAAGGCAAGCGTTGTTCAACAATTCTTGATATGTATTTTTAAACAAATAGAAACACTTTAATGTTTTAAATAACAGTGCAAGTAAATATTAGTTATATTTTTTTAAATTTTCCCTTATAATTATAACAGATATTAAAAGATATTTTGACAGTTTTTATGGATTGTGGAAGAATCATAATTTTCACATGGATTAATTAGATCATTTTCTATAATTTAAGCTTTCACAGTCATTTGTACAGTCCTACAAAACTGTGCAAAACAACTGCATATAGATTAACACTGAAGATTATCCTTAGCACCAAACTTCTACTTGTTTCTCTTTCTGTAAATTTTATTATATATATATTTTTTCTTTTTTTAATTAATTTTTATTTTAATATATTTGCTTTACAATGTTGTGTTAGTTTCTATTGTGCAACAAAGTGAAACAGTTATACATATATCCACTCTTTTTTAGATTTCCTTCCCATTTAAGTCACCACAGAGCACTGAGTATAGTTCCCTGTGCTATACAGTAGGTTCTCATTAGTTATCTATTTTATACATTGTAGTGTATATATGTCGATCTCAATCTCCCAGTTCAGCCCACCCCAACCCCCCTTCCCACCTTGGTAGCCATAAGTTTGTTCTCTACATCTGTGACTCTATTTTTGCTTTGCAAATAAGTTCATCTGTACCATTTTTCTAGATTCCATACATAAGTGGTATTATAAGATATTTGTTTTTCTCATTCTACCTTACTGCACTCTGTATGACACACTCTAAGTCCATCCATGTCACTGCAAATGGCATTATTTTGTACTTTTTAATGGCTGAGTAAAATTCCACTGTATATATGTACCACATCATCTTTATCCAATCTTCTGTTGATAGACATTTAGTGTGCTTCCATGTCCAGGCTATTGTAAATAGAGTCACAATGAACATCGGGGTGGAGTGCTTGCATCTTTTTGAATTCTGGTTTTCTCCAGATATATGCTCAGGTGTAGAATTGCTGGGTCATATGGTAGCTCTATGTTTAGTTTTTTTAGGAACCCCTATACTGTTCTCCATAGTGGCTGTACCAATTTACATTCCCACCAACAGTGTAGGAGGTTTCCCTTTTCTCCACACCCTCTCCAGCATTTATTGTTTGTAGATTTTTTGATGTTGGCCATTCTGACTCTTGTGAGGTGATACCTCATTGTAGTTTTGGTTTGCATTTCTCTAATAATTAGTGATGTTGAGCAGTTTTTCATGTGTTTATTGGCCATCTTTATGTGTTCTTTGGAGAAATGTCTATTTAGGTCTTCTGCTCATTATATGGATGGGTTGTATGTCTTTTTGATATTGATCTGCATGGGCTGTTTGTATATTTTGGAGATTAGTCCCTTGTCAGTTGCTTCATCTGCAAGTATCTTCTCCCATTCTGTGGGTTGTCTTTTCGTTTTATTTATGGTTTCCTTTGCTGTGCAAATATTTTAGTTTAATGAGGGCCCATTTGTATATTTTTGTTTTTATTTTTATTACTCTAGGTGGTGGATTGAAAAATATCTTACTGTGATTTATGTCAAAGAGTGTTCTGCCTACATTTTCCTCTAAGAGTTTTATAGTATCCACCCTTACATTTAGTTTTTGGATCCATTTTGAGTTTATTTTTGTGCATGGTGTTAGGAAGTGCTCTAATTTCATTTTTTACATGTAGCTGTCCAGTATTTCCAGCACCACTTATTGAAAAGGCTGTCTTTTCTCCATTGTGTATTCTTATCTCCTTTTTCATAGATTAGGTGGCCATAAATGCGTGGGTTTACCTCTGGGCTCTCTATCCTGTTCCATTGATCTATATTTCTGTTTTTGTACAATTACCATACTGTTTTGACTACTGTAGCTTTGTAGTATAGTCTGAAGTCTGGAAGCCTCATTACTCCAACTCTGTTCTTCTTTCTCAAGATTGTTTTTTGCTATTCAGGTCTTTTGTGTTTCCACAGAAAATGTAAAATTTTTTGTTCTAATTCTGTGAAAAATTCTCTTGGTAATTTGATAGAGATTGCATTGAATCTGTAGATTGCTTTGGGTAGCATAGTCATTTTCACAATATTGATTCTTCCAATCCAAGAACATGGTATATCTCTCCAAATGTTGGTGTCATCTTTCATTTTGTTCATCAGTATCTTATAGTTTTCTGATAACAGGTCTTTCACCTCCTTAGGTAGGTTTACTCCTAGGTATTTTATTCCCTGGTGCAATGGTAAATGGGATTGTTTTCTTAATCTCTCTTTCTGATATTTTGTTGATAGTTTGTAGGAATGCAAGATATTTCTGTGTACCTATTTTGTATCCTGCAACATTACCAAATTCACTGATGAGCTCTAGAAGTTTTCTGGTACTATTTTTAGGATTTTCTACGTATAGTATGTCATCTGCAAACAGTGACAGTTTTACTTCTTCTTTTCCAATTTGGATTCCTTTTATTTCTTTTTATTCTCTGATTGCTGTGCCTAGGACTTCCAAAACTATGTTGAATAAAAGTGGCGAGAGTGGACATCCTTGTCATGTTCCTGATCTTAGAGGAAATGCTTGCCGTTTTTCACCACTGAGTATAATGTTAGCTGTAGGTTTGTTGTATATGACTTTTATTATGTTGAGGTAGGTTCCCTCTCAGTCCACTTTCTGGAAAGCTTTTATCATAAATCGGTGTTGAATTTTGTCAAAAGATTTTTCTGCATCTATTGAGATGATTATATGGTTTTTATTCTTCAATTTGTCAATGTGTTGAATCACATTATTTGACTTGAGTGTATTGAAGAAAACTTGCATCCTTGGGATAAATCTCACTTGATCAGGGTGTATGAACCTTTTGATGTATTGTTGGATTCTGTTTGCTAGTATTTTGTTAAGGATTTTTGCATCTATGTTCATCAGTGACATTGGCCTGTAATTTTCTTTTTTTGTGATATATTTGTCTGGTTTTGGTATCAGATATCAAAACCTGATGTGATGGTGGCCTTGTAGCATAAACTTGGGAGTTTTCCTTCCTCTGCAATTTTTTGGAAGAATTTCAGAAGGGTAGGTGTTAACTCTTCTCTAAATGTTTGATAGAATTCTTTTGTGAAGCCATTTGGCCTGGACATTTGTTGTTGAGAGACTTTTAATCACAGTTTCAATTTCAGTTCTTGTGATTGGTCTGTTCATATTTTCTACTTATTCCTGGTTCACTCTTAGAAGGTTGTACCTTTCTAAGAATTTGTCCATTCCTTCTAGGTTGTCCATTTTACTGGCATATAGTTGCTTGTAGTAGTCTCTTATGATCCTTTGTGTTTATGTGGTATCAGTTGTAACTTCTCCTTTTTCATATCTAATTTTATTGATTTTGATCCTCTCCTTTTTTTCTTGATAAGTCTGGAGAAAGGATTGTTAATTTTGTTTATCTTCTCAAAGAACCATCTTTTAGTTTCATTGATCTTTGCTATTGTTTTCTTCATCTCTATTTCATTTATTTCTGCTCTGATCTTTATGATTTCTTCAACTAACTTTGGGTTTTGTTTGTTCTTCTTTCTCTCGTTACTTTAGGTGTAAAGATAGGTTGTTTATTTGAGATTTTTCTTGTTTCTTGAGGTAGGATTTTATTGCTATAAACTTTCCTCTTAGAACTGTTTTGCTGCATCCCATAGGTTTTAGATTGTCAGGTTTTCATGGTCATTTGTTTCTGGGTATTTTTTGATTTCCTCTTTGATTTCTCCAGTGATCCATTGATTATTGAGTAACATATTGTTTAGCCTCCATGTGCTTGTATTTTTTGCAGTTTTTTTCCTGTAATTGATTTCTAATCTCATAGTGTTGTGATCAGAAAAGATGCTTGATATGGTTTCTTAAGTTTACCAAGGCTTGATTTGTGACCCAAGATGTGATCTATCCTGTAGAATGTTCTGTGTGCTCTTGAGAAGAAAGTGTATTCTGTTGCTTTCTGATGGAATTTCCTATAAATATCAATTAAGTTTATCTAGTCTAATATGTCATTTCAGGCTTGTGTTTCCTTATTAATTTTCTGTCTGGATGATATATCCATTGGTGTAAGTGGTGTGTTAAAGTCCCCCACTATTATTGTGTTACTGTAGATTTCCCCTTTTGTGGTGTTAGCATTTGCCTTATATATTGAGGCTGGGTACCTGTATTTTTACAATTGTTATGTCTTCTCCTTGGATTGATCCTTCAATCATTATGTAGTGTCCTTCCTTGTTTCTTATAACCATTTTTATTTTCAAGTCTATTTTGTCTGATATGAGTATTGCTACTTCAGCTTTCTTCTGATTTCCATTCACATGGAATATCTTTTTCTATCCCTTCACTTTCAGTCTGTATGTGTCCCTAGGTCTGAAGTGTGTCTCTTGTAGACAGCATATGTATGAGTCTTGTTTTTGTATCCGTTCAGTGAGCCTGTGTCTTTTGTTTGGAGAATTTAATCCATTTACACTAAAGGTAGTTATCGATATGTACGTTCTTATTGCCATTTTCTTCATTGTTTTTGGTTTGTTTTTGTAGATCTCTCTCTCTCTTTATTTATTTATTTATTTTTTGTGTGTTTTCAGCCTAGAGAAGTTCCTTTTAGCATTTTTTGTAAAGCTGATTTCGTGGTGCTGCATTCTCTTAGCTTTTGCTTGTCTGTAAAGCTTTTGATTTCTCCCTTGAATCTGAATGAGATCTTTGCTGAGTAATCTTGGTTGTAGTTTTTTCCCTTTCATCACTTTAAATATATCATAACACTACCCTCTGGTCTGCAGAGTTTGTGCTGAAAAATCAGCTGATAACCTTATGGGGATTCCCTTGTATGTTATTTGTTGCTTTTTCTGTCATGTTTTTAATATTTTTTCCTTGTATTTAATTTTTGTTAACTTGATTAATATGTGTCTCGGCATGTTTCTCCTTGGGTTTATCTTGTATGGGACTTTCTGTGCTTCCTGGACTTGAGTAACTATTTCCTTTCCCATATTAAGTAAGTTTTGACTCCTTAATATCTCTTCAAATATTTTCTTAGACCCTTTCTCTTTCTCTTCTTCTTGTGGGACCCCTATAGTTCAAATGATGGTGCATTTAATGTTGTCACAGAGGTCTTTGAGACTGTCCTCATTTCGTTTTATTCTTTTTTCTAATTCTGTTCCATGGCAGTTATTTTCATCATTCTATTTTCCAGCTTACTTATCTGTTCTTCTGACTCAGTTATTCTGCTATTGATTCCTTCTAGAGTATTTTTCATTTCAATTATTGTGCTGTTCATCAGTGTTTGTTTGTTCTTTCATTCTTCTATGTACTTGTTAAACTTTTCTTGTATCTTCTCAATCTGTGCTCTATTCTGTTTCTGAGCTCTTGGAACATTTTTACTATCATTACTCTGAATTTTTTTCAGGTAGATTGCCTACTTCCTCTACATTTATTTGGTCTTGTAGGTTTTTACATTGCTCCTTTGTCTTAACATATTTCTCTCTCACATCATTTTTGCTGATGGGTGGAGCTGTGTTCCTTCTTAGCGGTTGTTTGGCTTGAGGCATCCAGCACTGGAGCTTGCAGACAGTTGGGTGGATCTGGGTCTTGGTGGTGAAATGGGGACCTCATGGAGAGCTCAAGCAGATTAATATTCCCTGGGGTTGGGAATTCTCTGGTGGTCCAGAGGCCTGGACTAGGTGCTCCCACTACCGGGACTCAGGCCCAACCCCTGTCCAGGGAATCAAGACCTTGCAAGCTGCACAGCAAAGCAAACAGGCAAACAAAACCCAAGACAACTAATAAAAACAAAACTAGACAAACAAAAACAAACAACAAAAAACAAAGAAAGCCAAAAATAAGAAAACAACTAACCAACCAACCAAAAAGCCTAAAAACCAAAACAAATAATTAAAACAAAACTAACAAAAAACAAAGCAAAAAAAAACAAACTAAAAAAAAGCAGAGAACAAAATACAAACACTCAAAAATGCCAAAAAAGAAGATACAAACAAAAAAAAACACACAAAAAAATTAAAAAACAAACAAAAAAGAACAAAAGAAGAAAAAATAAAAATAGAAAAATAAAAATTATATTAAAAAGTTAAAAATAAGACAACAAAACAAAACAAAACATACAAACAGAAAAATTCCCTGGGGCCTCCACTATCAGTGTCATTGCCCCCACTGTCCACCACAGCCTACCCCTGCCTCCTAGGAGGCCTTCAAGATCTCTAGATAGGTCTCTGGACCTGCTGTGCCAGATCCAACTCTGTGTGTGTTCCTCCCACAAGTGTCCATTCCTGAAGCTACCCCTGAGAACACATGCCCACACAGGCGGGCAGGGGTGCAGGCATTGATGGTCATGGCTGCTGGGGCTGGTGTTCAGGCCTGCCTGGACCTGCTCTGTTAGAGGGGGCTTTACTGGATGTGGCACTCAGGCCTGGTTGGGCCTGTGCAGGTAGAGGAAGCTTTGGCTTGAGGGGTGCTATTATCCATAGAGGCCGGGGTCAGTGGGTGGGGAAGGGCATTGCAGTGGAGTTCCACCCCTTGTGTGCTACTCAGAAATGGTGCCTTGCTTGTATGGTGTCCTGGGCTTCCTCTGCAAACTTTCCCAACTGTGTAGCTCCTCACTGTCTACAGCTGACCCCTCCCTTGGTCCACTCTCCCAACCCCACTTTCCAGCACCCAGCCCTCCTCCACACCAGCACACATATAACTCAAGCTGGGGTGCACAGGGCTGCAGCACGGACCATGTGCATAGGTCTTACTTTGGCCTGCCTTCCACAGGCCAGTTGCTACATTGCCCTCCGATCCTCTGAAGGTCCCTTTCTGTCCCAGCTGATCCCCCCACCGTGTGAGGCTTTCTTGAGTGTGGGAACCCCTTCTCTCCTTCAGCTCTCCCCCAGGGATACTGGTCCTGTCTTACTTCCTCTTTTCTTTTCTTTTTT
Source organism: Lagenorhynchus albirostris (assembly GCF_949774975.1). Taxonomy (NCBI): domain Eukaryota; kingdom Metazoa; phylum Chordata; class Mammalia; order Artiodactyla; family Delphinidae; genus Lagenorhynchus; species Lagenorhynchus albirostris. The sequence goes on from NC_083098.1 coordinate 90,639,111, forward strand.
TCTTTCTTTCTCCTACCCAGTTGTGCAGAAATTTTTCTTGTCCTTAAGTGTCCAAGGTCCTCTGCTAGTGTCCAATTCTCTGTGAGAATTGTTCCATTTGTTGATGTATTCTTTTTTTTTTTTCAGACAGGGATTTTTATTCTTTTTCTTTCAACTTTCTGTACCAAGTAGCTTTAGTGTCACCTTCTATATTTTATAAGTTTTAAACAGACGTAGGTTTTTATTAGGAGAGGCAAACTCCACATCCTCCCATTCCACCATCTTCACTCCTCACCTCTATTATTTATATTTTAATTGACTATGACATCACATGTTTAGACATATAGCTTTATTTTCAAAGTTCAGATAATGCAATGACTATATTTCCAGGTTGCTGATTTTGTTTACTTATTTATTTGGTTTTTTAAAATAGATTTATTAATTAATTAATTTATTTTTGGCTGCTTTGGGTCTTTGTTGCTGCCCGTGGGCTTTCTATAGTTGCAGCCAGTGGGGGCTGCTCTTCGTTGCAGTGCACGGGCTTCTCATTGCGGTGGTCTCTCTTGTTGCAGAGCACAGACTCTAGACGCGTGGGCTTCAATAGCGGTGGTGTGTGGGCTCAGTAGTTGTGGCTCGTGGGCTCTAGAGCGCAGGCTAAGTAGTTATGGCACACGGGCTTAGTTGCTCCACGGCATGTAGGATCTTCCTGGACCAGGGCTCGAACCCATGTCCCCTGCATTGGCAGGTGGATTCTTAACCACTACACCACCAGGGAAGCCATGATTTTGCTTATTTTTATTCCAGCTCATTTATTTTTTTCTATTTATTGATTCTCCTGTGATGCTAATTCTAAGAGAGTTTATACAGTTTTCTAGTATAATTTATATAGCTTAAGTAATGTTCACAGATGTTTAGTTACTGCAGAATCACATACATATTAAAGATTATTAGAGAGTTGCTTACAAACCCCTTAGAACATTCAAATAATAAAAAGAATTTGAAATAGTTTGAAAATGTATAAAATCCAAACAGAAATCTCAGTGGCAAAAAATGAACATATGTTTAAAGCATATTGCACTTATCTAACTGTGTACATTTCTTAACCTAAATTGTTTTAAGAGAAGATGGTGCATTTTGTAAAAAATATGGCTAGAAATTCTCATATGGACACTTCAGAAAAAAATAAAACATAATTCAAGGCTTTCAAATAACCAAATATGCATTGTCATAAGACTAAAAATTATATGTGGAATCTAAAAAAAATGGTACAAATGAACTTATTTAAAAAACAGAAAAAGAGTCACAGATGTAGAAAATAAACTTATGGTTACAAGGGATGAAAGCAGGGGTGGGCGGGAAGGCAGGGAGAGATAATTTGGGAGACAGGGATTGACAAATACACACTGCTACATATAAAATAGATAACTAATAAAGACCCACTGTATAGCACAGGGAACTCTTCTCAATACTCTGTAATGACCTATATGGGAAAAGAATCTAAAGAAGAGTGGATATATGTATATGTATGACATACACTTTGCTGTACAACAGAAACTAACACAAGATTGTAAATCAATTACACTCTAATAAATTTTTTTTAAAAGGGAAGCAAATGATAATAAGTATATGATTTTATTTGGGAAGGATAAAGAACTATAAAGATGCAAAAAAAAGATAAAAGGAGATGTAAAATGTAAAAGGAATTAGACAATAAGTGGTGCTTTGTGGGTGACTTATTTCACTTAGAAAGATGTTTCCAAAGTTCATCAATGTTGTAGCATGTATCATTACTTCATTCCTTTCCACTTTATGGGTATACCACATATTATTCATCAATTTATCAGTTGATAGATATTTAGGTGGTTTCCACCTTGGAGCTATTTTGAATAATGTCCTAAACATTCATGTAGAAGTTATTGTGTGGATTTATGTCTTCACTACTCTTGGATGTATACTTAGAATCAAGTTGTGGGGTACATATGGTAACTGTATTTTTAAACTCTGGAGAAAATGTCAGACTATTTTACAAGAGAGATCCATCATTTTATGTACAGCAGTATATGAGGGTTCCAATTTCTCCATATCATCACAAATATTTGTAAATAGATTCTTGTTTTTAATTTTTTAAAAAATTATAGCCATCATAGTGGGTGCAAAGTAGGACCTCATTGTGTTCATGATTTACCTTCCATTATTGACTAACAATGTTGACCATCTTTTAATATGCTTTTTGATCATTTGAATTTTTTTTTTTGTAGAAATGTTTATTCAGATACTTTGCTCAATTTTTATTTGGGATATTTATATTTTTATTATTCAATTTTAAGTGTTCTTTCTATATTCTAAATATAATTTTTTATTAGATATATCATTTGTAAATATTTTGCTCCATTCTGTGGGTTGGCTTTAAACATTTTTGATGGTAACTTTTTGAATTGCAATTATTTTTCTTTAGTCACTTGTGCTTTGGTTTTGTATTTAAGAAACCATTGACCTAACCCTAGGTCACAAATTTTACTCATATTTTCTTCTAAGAGTTTTTAAGTTTGAGCTGTTACATTTATGACTATGATATAATTTCATTTAAATTTTGTATATGGTATGAGGAAAGCATCAAGTTTCTTTGATTTAATAATTAATTATTTAATGTGGCTGATGATGTAATGTGGATATCTAGTTGTTCTGGCATCATTTGTTGAAAGAGCTATTAATCTTCCTCCCACTTAATTGTCTTACCATCCTTGTCAAAAGTCAACCGACCATAGGTATGAGTTTTATTTCTGGATTATCAATTCTATTCTACTAATCTATATGTCTATACTTAAACTAGTGTCATGCTGTATTTATTGTAGCTTGAAGTAAATTTTGAAATTGGGAAGTGGTAGTACCCTAACTTTGTCCTTTTTTACAAAATGCTTTGACTAATCAGGATCCATTTAATTTTCATATTAATTTTAGTATCAGCTTGTCAAATACGCAAAGAAGCCAAGTGACATTTTCATAGCTTTTGGATTGTCTACATATAAATTTTTGTGGTATTGTGTTAATATTATAAGCCTTCTGATCCATGAACGTAGGGTGTCTTCTCCATTTATTTAGACCTTTAATTTCTTTCAACAATGTTTTATAAATTTTAGAGTATAAGTTTTACAATTATTTGTTAAATATTTTATTCTTTTTGATGCCATAGTAAATTGAATAGTTTTTTAAATTTAATTTTCAGATTTCATTGTTAGTGTGAAATAAAATTCAATTTTTCTATTGATCTTGTGTCTTACTGTCCTACTGTCTTACAGAACTAGTTTATTAGTTCTAATAGTTTATGTGGCTTCAATCAGATTTTTTATATATGGATGCATACCATCTGCAAATAGAGATAGTTTTACCTCTTCCTTTCCAATATGGATGCTTAATTTTTTTTTCTTTTCTTGTCTCATTTTTCTGGTTAGAATCTCCAGGAAAATGTTGCATGGAATGGGTAGAACATAAAATTTTGTATTGTTTCTACTCATAAGGGGAAAGCATTCATCTTTGACCATGAAGTACGATATTAGCTGTGAACTTTTTTTAGATGCCTTTTATCTTTTGAGGAGATCTCCTTCTATTCCTAGTTTGTGGAGTGGTTTATTTCATAAAAAGGTGTTGGATATGTCAAGTGCTTTTTCTGCATGTATTTAGATGACCATATGATTTTCTCTTTTATTCTATTGATGTAGTGTATTATATTAATTGATATTCAGATTTTAAACCAACCTTGCATTCCTGGGATAAATCCTACTTGGCCCCAATGTATAACCCTTTTAATATATTGCTGGATTTGGTTTGCTAGTATTTTGTGGAGAGATTTTGTATCAATTCATTCATTGTTCTTTAGTTTTATTTTTTGTGTGGTATCTTTTTCTAGTATTGTTATTAGGATAATACTGACCTCATTGAATGAATAAGAAATGTTCCCTTTTCTTTATCTTTTTAAAGAGTTTGTGAAAATAATGGTATTTTTTTTTAATGTTTGGTAGAGTTCACCTTGGTGGGGGGTGGGGGGGTGGGGGAGTGCATCAGTGTTTCCTTCTCTGAAGGGTATGTAGTGGTGATGGTTATTGGTTACCACAGCGACAAAAGCTACTGGTTTCCTCTGTAAAGCTGGCCTCTGGGGTCTGTGCAGACAAACATTACATAAAATATTACAGAATTTAAAAAGTTGTGGGGAGTCTGCCACTCTCATAGGGACTGTTATGTCCTTGACAGCAAAGCCTTCTAGAGTCCTCTGAACAGCAGGTCACTGGAGACATTGAGGGTACCCACTATGTGCCTGATACTGATAACCCCCACCTTTCTTCTGTGTACTCAGCTGTCTCTCTGCTAAGCTGATCTCCTCTGTGATACTTTGTGTGGTTATTCTTTTTTTTTTTTTTTTTTTTGCCTCACTGTGTTGCTGTAGGTTCTTAATTAGACTCTTGAAACTTCCCTGGGTGATTTTCTTTCATGGATAGCTGTCTGATTGGTTTTCATCGGGGGACTAAGTCTAGTATCTCCCACTTTACCATCTTGCAACAATCCTCCTCTGAAGATATTTTAAATGGCTCCTTTTGAAGTCATTGTTTGATCTGACATCTTGGCCTTTTTACAAGCCAGATTCTGTTTCCTGCTTTTTTCCCCCATGTGTATGGATTATGCTTTCTTCTTTCTTTGTGTGCCTTATAACTATTTTTCTTAAAACTACATGTTTTAGACAATATAATATAGCAACTTTGTATAAGATTTTCCCTGGTCTTGTTATTGTTGTTATATATTGTTGAATGAGTTGGCTGAACTATTTCAGTGATGTCTACTTCTTTATAGCATTAAAGCTCTGACATTATTTCTCAGAAGGCATATCCTTGGCATGTGCACAATCACACTGGGATGACAGTGATTTTTGTTCAGCTATCTTTGATCCATTGCACTTTTTCTTTTCTCTCTGTTAAGTTGTTTGTCTGTGTTGGTATCACACCCAACTGAAATGCTCCATTAATTTCTGGTTGATTGCTCTATTGTTTTTGACAATTCCATGAGGTACAAAATATTCTATCATTTGACTCAGGTAAATTCAGGTCCCTCTGTAAGGGTAGTTTTCTGAGGTCAGACTTTAAGGTTTGTTTTCACTCCATGAGGACTCCTCTTAGCTGTTTATTTTCCTGGTCCTCTCTGGTACATTAGCTGGCTTATGGTTTGGTTTGTTGTTCTCATGGTGCTACCAGCCTCATCTTAATTGCTTATCACCCAAATATCTACTGAGTTGAAGAACACCATAGTCTTGTGGTTTCCCACATTTAATTCCAAATAAAGTCAGTTCTTTTGGGGAGGGTTTGGAGTACTCTGTAGTTATGACCCACCTCTGCTACTGGTCAAAATCCAAGACACTTCTTTGCAACAGCAGACAGAGACAATTAGTGCAGGTTTTTGCAACCAGATTGATAGGAGTTGTTGACAACTATTTGCATTTGATCAGTAAATAATGTCCCATTGCTCATGAAACATAAATTTTATTGGGGGATGGAAACAGGAGGCAAAACATGTACAAAGATGTATTTTATAATATTTTAAATTCTGTAATATATCATGTGGAGATATACTGTGAAGGAAAATAAAATGTGGTTAATTGTCAGTTTGTGATTGGCCTGGGGTAGTGATAGTTGTATTTTGGACAACATGATAAAGGAAAGATTTCCTGAGAAGATGACGTTTGAGCAAAGATGTACATAAACTATGTGAAAAGGTGAGGAAATGAGCTCGCAGCAAAAGAAGAAGCAGGTGCAAAAATCCTGAACAGGAAAATTGATGAAAGAATTTAGATTGTTCTAAGAACAGCAAAACATTCATTGTCATTTGATAAGAGTGAGCTCTCATTCCTCCTCATTTCCAAGATGACTAAGAAAAGAAGGAACAATGGTTGTGCCAAAAAGGGCCGAGGCCAGGTGCAGCCTATTTGCTGCACCAACTGTGCCTGATACATGCAAAGATAAGGTCATTAAGGAGTTGGTCATTTGGAACATCGTAGAGGCTGCAGCCATCAGGGACATTTCCAAAGTGAATGTTTTGGACACCTATGTGCTTCCCAAGCTGTATGTGAAACTACATTACTGCATAAGTTGTGCCATTTACAGCAAGTTGTTCAGGAATTGTTCTCCTGAAGCTGAAAGGACTGAATACCTCCACCCCAATTTACACCTGTGAGTGCTGCCCCAAGACCTCCACCAAAGCCCATGTAAGGGCTAAGTCATTAAAGACTAAAGAAATACTGTTCTCTGAAAAAACAATAAAATGGAAATCACAATTTTAAAAAAATGAAAAGAATGAGTGAGGAGAGGTTGTTTAGACTTTAGAGAGATAAAAGTGATGCTAAGAGTCTGGGTGTCATGTTAAATGTCATGAAGAAGCCATTTGAAGGTTATAAGCAGGGGAATGATGTTATCTGGTTTATAAAGATGATGGCATAGGCATATTAGATTGTTAAATATCTCGTTTAATTTTGAGAGAGATATGGCATTGATAAAGTGCAAGACAATTAACAAAACAACACTTGCATTGCTAAATGTAAATTGGTGCAGCTACTATGGAAAACAGTATGGAGGTTCCTCAAAAAAATTAAAAATAGAACTACCATATGACCCAGCAATTCCACTTCTGAGTATTTTTCTGAAGAAAATAAAAGCAGTAGTTCAAAAAGATATATACACCCTTATGTTCATTGCAGCATGATTTAAAATTACCAGGATATGGAACAACCTGTGTCCATTGATAGATGAATGGACAAAAATTTGGCATATATATACAATGGGATATTACTCAACCATAAAAAAGAATGTAATATAGTCATTTGTGACAACATGGATGGACCTAGAGTATATTCTGCTAAGTGAAATAAGTCAGAGAGAGAAAAACAAATACCATATGATCTCACTTATATGTGGAATCTAAAAAAAAATAATAAAGGAACAAACATAACAAAACATTACAGACTCACAGATACGGAAAGCAAACAGTTGTTTGCCAAAGCAGAGAGAAGTGAGGGGGTTATGAGTGAAATAGGTGGGAAGATTAAGACGTACAAACTTTTGATTACAAAAAAATGAGTCATGGGGATTAAATGTACAGCATAAGGAATATAGGCAATTACATTGTAATGTCTTTGTATGGTGACAGATTGTAACTGGACTTATCATGATCATTTTGTAATGTATACACATATTGAATCACTATGTTGTGCACCTGGAACTAACATGTTTAGGTCAATTATACTTCAGTTAAAAAAATTCATAGACAGTGGGAAGAAATGCATCAAATTGCTAATGGTGGTTATCTCTGGGGAAGATGGGGATTATGAGTGATTGATATTTTCTACTTTAGGCTTTTATGTATTTCTTGTTGTCTGCAATGAATATGTATTGCTCATAAAATTAGAAAGAAAAGAACAAATGTCATTAAAAATGGGGGAAAAAAAAAACACGTGTACAAAGTTCATTGCCAGAAAAAACTAGTAATCCTAGCTAGCAAACTCTTGAAAAAATCATTATTAGAAGTAAGGAATGCCTATTGTCTTTTTCCCAGCTTTGCTGCTAGAAGGCTTTCTTATTTCTTACTTTTTACCTACATTCCTCCTCTGTTCTTATTTTTGAGCATTCTTAATTTCTGCCACTTGGCTGTTGTTTCAGTCTTTATTTTGCAATTACTCTTTATATGATTGATAATACATGAAAAGGTGACTTTTTTCCCCAACATCTTTTTCACTTCCCTTCATCCCACCACCATCCTAATTTCCTATCATAAAAATCTCCCCAATTTTTTATACTGAATGACATATGGCAATGTCTTGAATATAAACAGTGATGGATTTACATTACCACCACTTTAAAATAGACTATTCTTTAATTTCTTAATGCTACCTATATTGTATGTCAGAAACTTTATGAACAATCAGGGCTGGAAAATTTCAGGGGTCATAGTATAAAAACACAAACAGATAAACAAACTAAAAACACAACTGTAGGACTTAACATTTTAAAAAGAAAATATTTGGTAATTCTATTTTTAGTTTTCTGAGGAACCTCTACACTCTTTTCTATAGTGGCTGTACCAGCTTATATTCCCACCAAAAGTGTAGAAGTGTTCCCTTTTTTCCACAACCTTTCCAGCATTTGTTATTTGTAGACTTTTTAATGATGGCCATTCTGACCTGTGTGAGGTAGTACCTCATTGTAGTGTTTTTTTGTTTTGTATATTTTTTAATTTAATTTTATTTATTTTTTTATACAGTAGGTTCTTATTTGTCATCAATTTTATACACATCATTGTATACATGTCAATCCCAATCGCCCAATTCATCACACCAACACCCCCACCACCCCACTGCTTTCCCCCCTTGGTGTCCATACATTTGTACTCTACGTTTGTGTCTCAATTTCTGCCCTTCAAACCCGTTCATCTGTACCATTTTTCGAGGTGCCACATATATGCATTAATATACGATATTTGTTTTTCTCTTTCTGACTTACTTCACTCTGTATGACAGTCTCTAGATCCATCCACGTCTCAACAAATGATCCAATTTCATTCCTTTTTATGGCTGAGTAATATTCCATTGTGTATAAGTACCACATCTTCTTTATCCATTCGTCTGTTGATGGGCATTTAGGTTGCTTCCATGACCTGGCTATTGTAAATAGTGCTGCAATGAGCACTGGGTTGCATGTGTCTTTTTCAATTATGGTTTTCTCTGGGTATATGCCCAGTAGTGGATTGCTGGATCATATGGTAATTCTATTTTTAGATTTTTAAGGAACCTCCATACTGTTCTCCATAGTGACTGTATCAATTTACATTCCCACCAACAGTGCAAGAGTGTTCCCTCTTCTCCACACCCTCTCCAGCATTTGTTGTTTGTAGATTTTCTGATGATACCCATTCTAACTGGTGTGAGGTGATACCTCATTGTAGATTTTTTTTTTTTTTTTTTTGCGGTACACGGGCCTCTCATTGTTGTGGCCTCTCCCGTTGTGGAGCACAGGCTCTGGATACGCAGGCTCAGTGGCCATGGCTCACAGGCCTAGCTGCTCCGTGGCATGTGGGATCTTCCCAGACAGGGACACAAACCTGTGTCCCCTGCATTGGCAGGCAGACTCTCAACCACTGCGTCACCAGGGAAGCCCTCATTGTAGTTTTGATTTGCATTTCTCTAATGATTAGTGATGTTGAGCATCTTTTCATGTGCCTACTGGCCATCTGTATGTTTTCTTTGGAGCAATGTCTATTAAAGTCTTCTGCCCATTTTTTGATTGTTTTTTTGTTTCTTTGTTTTTGAGTTGTATGAGCTGTTTGTATATTTTGGAGATTAAGCTCTTGTCTGTCACATCATTTGCAAATATTTTCTCCCATTCTGTCAGTTGTCTTTTTTTAAAATTTTTTTGTGGTTTCCTTTGCTGTTCAAAAGCTTGTAAGTTTGATTAAGTCACATTTATTTATTTGTGTTTTTATTTCTATTGCCTTGGGAGACTGATTTAAGAAAACATTTGTATGATTTATGTCAGAGAATGTTTTGCCTATGCTCTCATCTAGGAGTTTTATGGTGTCATGCTTTATGTTTAAATCTTTAAGACTTTTTGAGTTTATTTTGTGTATGGTGTGAAAATGTGTTCTAACTTCATTGATATACATGCAGCTATCCAACTTTCCCAGTACCACTTGCTGAAGAGACTCTTTTTCCCATTTTATATTCTTGCCTCCTTTGTTGAAGATTAACTGACCATAGGTGTGCTCTCTATTCTGATCCATTGATCCCATATGTTTGTTTTTGTACCAATACCACACTGTTAGGATTAATGTAGCTTTGTAGTATTGTCTGAACCTGTGAGAGTTATGTCTCCTGCTTTGTTTTTTGTTTTTTTTTTCCTCAGGATTGCTTTGGCAATTCTGGGTCTTTTATGGTTCCATATAAATTTTTGGATAATTTGTTTTAGTTCTGTGAAAAATGTCATGGCTATTTTGATAGGGATCACATTAAATCTGTAGATTTATTTGGGTAATATTGCTATTTTAACAATATTAATTCTTCCAGTTCAAGATCATTGGATCCATCAATCCCACTCCTGGGCATATACCTAGACAAAACTATAATTAAAATATGTACATACACCCCTATGTTCATAGCAGCACTATTCACAATAGCCAAAACATAGAAACAATCTAAACGTCCATCGACAAACAAATGGATAAAGAAGATATGGTACATATATACAAGGAAATACTACTCAGACATAAAAAAAGAATGAAATATTGCCATTTGCAGCAACATGGATGCTACTAGTGATTATCATACTAAGTGAAGTAAGTCAGAAAGAGAAACACAAATACCATATGATATCACTTATGTGTGGAATTTAAAGTATGGCACAAATGAACCTATCTACAAAACAGAAACAGACTCACAGATATAGAGAACAGATTTTTGGTTGCCAAGTGGGAGGAGGAAGAGAGAGGGAAGAACTGGGAGTTTGGGATTAGCAGATGTATACTATTATATATAGGATGGATAAACAACAAAGTCCTACTGTATAGCACAGGGAACTATATTGAATATCTTGGGATAAACCATAATGGAAAAGAATATAAAAAAAGAATGTCTATATGTGTATAACTGAGTCATTTTGCTGTACAGCAGAGATCAGCACATTGTAAATCAACTATACTCCAATAAAAAAAAATAAAAAAAACTAACACCAAAAAAAAAAAAAGAAACAGTTACCTCACAGACTCCCATGGGGCCCTGAGTCACTGGTGAGGAAGTGGTGGGGTGAGATCCAGGTATAAGGAGCTTCTAGACTGACTGAATCATCCTTATAGTTGGCAGGCCCCCAGGTAAAACATTTAAAAATAAATAAGAAATAAAACACACTCCTTAACATGAATATTTAATGTCATTTAATAGCAATATCATTTTGTGGTTGAGTTTCGATGCTATTTAATAAAGATGTTTGTTCCAGTAACCAATATTAAAATATTGAAACCAATTAATGTATACCATATGTAAAATAAGTATATTTATTTTTTACCTTATTAGCTTACCCGTTAAAGATGTTGTAAGACAAAAAATAAAATCCACAGAGTGGAACTAGAATTTCAAAAGTGTAACCTTCTATTAATTGTGACAGCTTGCCCTTCCTTAATATCTATCACTTACTAAAATCAACATATTAAGATCATAAAATTAAATTTTAAAAGGTAAGCTACATTAGTCAAAAAGGTCTATTGAGCCAAATATTCCCTGGAGAGCAGAGGTTTGGAAAATTTTGAAAATATATTAACTCACTCAAGTTGTGGGCAACAAATGACTAGTGCATAGAAATATATTGGCCTTAATATGCTAGCATATGCTCAAGAAATGTCTAATTTACCTTCAGGAAATAACTGAGTTTTTGATGTCTCAGGTTAACTATATATTTTTTGCAATGTGAAATCAGCATTTTTCAGAAATATGAAAAATAATTATAATTACTACCATTTTATAAATGTTTAGAGAAGTTAAGGGATTTACCCAGAGAAACAATGTTAATAAAAGTCCACTTCTCTTGCTCAAAATCACTTCAGCATATTACTTTTAATTTGATTGCTTAATCTTAGCAAATTATATAGTTAAATGAAATAAAAATGCAGACCATTGCTATTGGATTTTTGGGGATATGGATTTTTCCCATAAAACGGTATATAGGTCATTATACACAAAATATGCCTTGAAATTTTATGTCCAGGAAATTTATGGATTTCCTAAAATACACAAAAAGGTCCCTAAGTTCTCTGGATAGGATTTGAGTGAGGCTAACAGATCTAATAACTGAATTTCAGAGTCTCTCAGGCTATTCTCTGGCTTTAACTCACCAAGTTACACAGAGGGATGGCATAATAAATAACACCTCCAAATTTGTTACTGAACTGAGAAGCTAACATTTATTTATGTTTGTATAGTGCCCAATATTAAAGGTGCTGTACATGTGTTAACACATCTAACGTTCTCAACAATCTGTAAAGTTAAGTTGTTTCTATAACCAAATTTTACAGGGGAGGAAACTGAGTCTCAGAGAAGTGAAGTAACTCAACTGTGTTACAGAGCTAGGAAAGTAAATGCTGAGTTTGAAGCCAGTAAGTCTGCTGTCAGAATCCTTGCTTTGAATCATTATCTTGATAGGAATGACGTTGGGAATACTTTTCACTTCTTGTGAAGATAATTGCTCTCAATTTTTTAGTACCCCTTTATAAAATTATTTTATTATCAATACTTAGAAAGGTTGATAGAAAAATATTAAATATATATAATCTAAATTATGGATTATGGGGTAGGCTTTGTAGACACAAGATCCTTATCATTGGTTCACATTATCTGAGGAATCTTCCTTGTTTTTTCTTGTTTATGATTATTTTATAGAGCCAATACTTTTTCCTTTATAAAAATGGATCTACATGGTTTCAGAAGAAAATCTAGTTCTAAGATGGAGACTTCTGAAGTTATGAGGATATTAGGGAGAACTTAAGAAACGAAAATAATGTATTGTCTTTCCAATCACCAGAAATGCAGAAAGTAAGGGAATAGGGAGGCACTTACCTCATTATTTGAAAAGGTGACATCATATATCCTTGGGTACCCACTGCTTGCCTAGAAATTCCTGCTCTCTATCTCCCTGCCATATTGGTATTCTGAAATTATACACTGTATGATAAGATAGAAGCTACAGGCTACATATCTATCACCCAAATTATTCTTCCACAGGGTTAGTGTGACTGTGAATTATCTATGTTATTACATATCCTTATATCCAGAATTTAATGGTTCACATGTGATAAATGAGACATATGTTTTGATCTTTCAGTAGTAACTCTTGTAAACTATCCTACCTCATGGCAGGTGTGAATGTTACAGTGGCCCTATTATTTTGTGACTGGTTTGCCCATAGTTGTTTGTACAGGGATGATGTATGTTTGAACATTTGTATTGGACTGCTCATTACTTCTTTTTTTTCTTTGCAAATTACCCCTCCCATTAATTTTTTCCAATTTCTTATTGTAGTTTTATATATATATATATATATATATATATATATATATATATGTAAAATTTATCATCTTAACTATTTTAGTTTAGTTTTTTACTTCTGGTTTTTTTTTAATTTAATTTAATTTACATTAATTTTATTTTATATTGGGGTATAGTTGATTAAAAATATTGTGTTAGTTTCAGGTGTATACAACAAAGTGATTCAGTTATGCATATACATGTATCAATTCTTTTTCAAATTATTTTCCAATTTAGGTTGTTACATAATATTGAGCAGATTTCCCTGTGTTATACAGCAGGTCGTTTTTGGTTATCCATTCTAAATATAGTAGTGTGTACATATCAATCCCAAACTCCCTAACTATCCCTCCCCTGACCTCACCTAACTATCCCTCAGGTAACCATAAGTTTGTTCTCTAAGTCTGTGAGTCCATTTCTGTTTCGTAAATAAGTTCATTAGTATCATTTTTTTTTAGATTCTGCATATGTGACATCATAAGATATTTGTCTTTCTCTGTCTGACTGACTTCACTCAGTATGAGAATCTCTAGATCCAACCATGTTGCTGCAAATAGCATTACTTAATTCTTTTTACTGGCTGAGTAATATTCCATTGTACATATGTACCACATCTTCTTTATCTGCTCATCTGTCAATAGACATTTAGGTAGCTTCCATGTCTTGGCTACTGTAAACAGTGCTGCAATAAATTTTGGGGTGCATGTTTCCTTTCAGACCATGTTTTTTTTCCAGATATATGCCTAAGAGTGGGATTGCAGGATCATATGGTAGCTCCATTTTTATTTTTTTAAGAAATCTCCATACTGTTCTCCATAGTGACTGTATCAATTTACATTTCAATCAACAGTGTAAGAGTGTTCCCTTTTCTCCACACCCTTTCCAGCATTCCCTGATTATTTTTGATCCACAGTTTGTTGAATCCATGGATATGGATTCCGCAGATATATCCACAGATATAGAGGACCGACTGTATTCCACATGAGTCTGAATCACACACACACAAATGGATATAACAAGAACAACAAAATAGCAAAACTTTAAAATTTAGTATTAAATCTTTAATTTTAAGAATTATCTCATCATTTTTCATAGTATCTATTCATAAATTCTGTTACAACTGAAAAGTGAATATGAATATATTAATAATACAGAGTAATTCTTGGAGGATTGATACCCTTATCATTAGTACAGCTTATCTGATGAATCTTCCTAAATGTTGGAATAAACAACCTGGTTATTCTAGCAACATTGTTCTCAAGAAATAGGGATATGCACACCTATAGATCTTTTAGTAGCCACAATGTACAGCAAATAAATTGATTTCTTTGCAAAATATGATTCTTTCTTTCTTATCCTCTAGCTAAAGAGTTCAAACACTGCCAGATGCAGGGCACATTTTTTAAATTTGATCTGTACCATGTTGCTTATATGTTGTTCTTAAATCAAAATATTACAAATAAGTTTTCTGATATTGTGCTAATGTTATGCTTTGGCAAAACTGGGCTCTCAATCCTACAACACCTGCTTAAGAGAAATTGAGTAGTTACTGATAACATTAGGAGGAATATAATATTAGGACTAAGTTGAGCTGAGAGAAGGGTATTTGTGTGAGCTGAGTTGCCAGGTATTAGAGTAGTCAGTTAAAGCAACAAGCCAAAGATGAAGTTAAGCCTTTAATCACTTAACTGCAATGGTATAAGCCAGAGGATAAAACCAGAAAAATCATCAACTCCCCCTGTTCCATTTTCCCCCATAGAACAGTGCACTAATTGAGGGTCAGGTGGATCAACACAGACATGGGGGTCATCTCACTGATGAGCAAGCCCAAAACAAAAAGTTCTATGGCCCCAGGCATTGGAGAAAATGTAGAGGACAAAGGGCCAGGAGTAAAAAAGTTCTGGGTACTGAGTCAAAATGGTAAAAGGTGTCTTCAGTGTTTTCCCTTCTCTCTCTTCCCCTAAGGAGGTTTCAACAGAAGCAGCCAAGGAAGACCTCTGGCCAAAGCCTCAGATTAAGAGACCTAGGAACAAAGGTGCTTGGATTAAGAGTGCGAATACTGGAAAGAGCGTGACTGGCTAGTTGTGCCCTTGACCACAACTCCTCTCAGAGACTAAAATGTACTGGCTGTGCACAAAATCTGGTGTGGAGAGAGCAGATTTTCCCCATGAGGGCTGCCAAAGAATGCCTTTGTCAGGCCTATAGTCAAGCCTGAAAAATCAGACTTAGCTTTTCTTTTTTTTTAAGTTTCTCCAGAATATTTTATTTTCTTAATACATCTTTATTGGAGTATAATCACTTCACAATGCTGTGTTAGTTTCTGTTGTTCAACAAAGTGAATCAGCCATATGCATACATATACCCCCATATTCCCTCCCTCTTGGGCCTCCCTCCCATCCTCCCTATCCCACCCCTCTAGGTCACCACAGAGCTCCGAGCTGATCTCCCTGTACTATGCTGCTGCTTCCAAGGTTACCTATTTTACATTTCGTAGTGTATGGATTTCTCTAAGACATTGGCCTGTAAATTCATTCTGCAAAGATTTGAATAATCCTAATTAGGCTCTAGCAGCACTCTTGGCACTTAATAGTTATCCAGTGGATATTTCTTGACAAAATTAGTATTTTAAAAAATTTTAATAAAACCTTTAAGAATTTTTTTTCCATGTACAACATAAAAAACATTAACCCAGCAGTGTGGTTCTCGCAAAAACAGCACAAGAGTAAAAATCAAGAGTTCAATTTTAATTTTCTCATTAGAGAATGTTGTTATTCTTAGCAGTTTACTTAAATTATATTTACAGTTTATAAAAGCTACAGTTTTTTTAGCTTTGTGGTTAACAGTCTCTCATTCTCTTTCATTAATGCTGGGTCATAAGAAAAATCAGTGTATTGGGAAGCTCAGGAAGCTGTTTTAATGTTCACAAGTACACAATCTTAATGTAATGAAAAAGTAGGGAGACCTATCATTAGGTAATATTACACAGAAAAAACAGAATAACAAAATCTCATAAACAATTTAGTACTTGCTCAACATAATATGAACTTAATAAATATATTCCATATATTTTCTTTATTTAAATTTTCGTCTTTATTTTGTTAATTCATTGACTTGTTAAACACTGTCAGTTGTAGTAACTTTTCATTACCTTAACATTCAGCGTTTATGTTTTATGAGTCAAGGTTCCAGCAGATGACTGATAGCACACACAAAGTGTTTCCTTTTCTCTACATCCTTACCAACACTTGCTATCTCTTGTTTTTTTTATAATAGCCACTCTAACAGGTGTGAGATGATATCTCATTGCGGTTTTGATTTGCACTTCCCTGATGATCAGTGATGTTGAGCACCTTTTCATGTACCTTTTAAGCATTTGTATGTGTTATTTAGGAAATGTCTATTCAGTTCCTCTGCTCTTTTTTAAAATTAGATTGTTTGGTGTTTTTCTGTTATTGAGGCTTGTGAGTTCATTACATGTTTTGAATATTAAATCTGAATCAGATATATGATTTGCAAATATTTTTCCCATTCCACAGGTTGCCTTCTCCTTTTGTTTATGATTTCCTGTGCTGTATAGAAGTTTTATAGTTTGATATTGTCCCACTTATTAATTTTTGCTTTTGTTGCCTTTGTTTTAGTGTCAAATCCAAAAAATCATTAGCAAGACTGATTTCAAATCACTTACCCTCTGTTTTCTTCTAGGAGTTTTATGATTACAGGTCTTACATTCAAGTCTTTAACTCATTTTGAGTTGATTTTTGTGTATGATGTAAGATAGTTGTCCAGTTTCATTCTTTTGCACATGACTATAAATTTTTCCTGGCACTGCTATTAAATGTTTTCTCTATTGTATATACTTGGCTCTTTTGTCATAAATTAATTGACAATATATGTAGAGGTTTATATACAGGCTATATGCTGCTCATTGCATGTTCCCCTTATACTTTGTAAAAACCTCAGCTAGAGAATTTTCCTGATATGGTGAATAAATGTCTTCTTCCTTCAGGATCTGAGTCCTTGGTGGTACTGTCTTTATTATGTTAAAGCTGTTTTCCACTACTGAAGATTATTATGCAAAGGTACTAAGGAATGGCCCAATGAATTCCTTGGGGTCTACATATAGTCCTTCTTGATCCCATTGAGTAGCAATAGCCAAATTTCTCCTTTATAAGCAGAAAATACCACATTAGTCAGTGTAGTGTTTACCTTTGTTGCCTATTTGTTCAGCATCATCAAGAGACCAAAATAACCAGGAGTAGCTTCAGCTTTCATATTTATGATATCATGGCTGTGTTTCCTAGTGGAAGCCTTCCTCTCCTGGGCTCTGTGATCTCCACACATATGAACCCAGAGTCATGAGGAAGGGAAGTGAAAATCTCTTCTCTGTTTATTACATGCAATCATGAGAGGTATCTTTCACAACTTTACATAAGTCCTGAACCCTTTGTTACTGGTTATGGGGACAAAGCCTAAAATATTGGCTGCTGGATTAAGATACATATCACCTGTTGTAGATATGCTCCCCCACATGACAAAATGATATTTCCCATGGTTTATTCTTTGGTAACCATTCAACAATTTTATGGAGCCAACTAATTCTGGGTGATAGAACAAATGATATTACCAGTGATTTCATGGGATTTATTTTATAGTGTAGAATGTATGAATTATTCCAGTGTACAGATGTGATACTGTGTAGGATGTCATGCAGTGGATATTCTATAAGTTATTAAATAATGGTTCTGGGCAGAGAAAGCAAATGTATAACTGGAATATGTATTTATTCTTGTAGGGAGAAATTGCGGCCCCGCAACCCCCCAATGAAAAGCATACACTTTGTAAACCTGTTACCTGCTAGCAGGTCTTCCAGGGAATTATGTCATTTTAGGGCTCAAGGTTAGCCTTTGGTATTGGCATGCATTCTTCTCAATAGTAGCTAGACTAGTTACTACTGAGAAGAGTACTAGTTACTTGGTGAGAGAAATTTCATATTTTTGAATCTGTCCTCAGCCCCATTCTCTGGCACCATGAACACTTTATACATGAGTCTATTATGAAAGCACAGGGATGGCTGAAAAAGTGTTCTGATTAAAATCTGAAGAACTGTCTCCAGCAGTTCGTTATGTCCCCCATTAAAGTGATACCTTCTAGTGGGCATTTATGAAAGATATAAATATTTTTACACTCTGGTCTATTCTGAGAGATTCACCCATATGTATTCCCTTTGTCACTAGTATTCCATGTCGTCCTTACTGAGTTCCATTAACCAGTTATCCATGACCTATGAATCTGTAGATTTCAACCTCAGTCCTCAGTTGTCTTTTTCACACAAAGTGGACATCCATATAATACCAGGGTCTCTGACTACTAAGAAAATTTACCCTCACTGGAAATAATAGGCAGATCCTTGTGGGATAAAGATTCAGTAATTACAGTGAAATTCATTGTTTAAATAATTACTTAAGCAAGGAATAAAAATGTATGAGGAGTCTAGCAACCAATGTAAAAAATTTGTAAAACAGCAAAAGAAATAAAATAAAAAGGAAATAATAAATAGAAAAGTAAAATGCAAGTATTGAAAATATTTGCAAATGATGCATTACCTATAAAATGAAAGTGAATCAGTGAAAAATCTATAGATCTGATGAGAGAACTCCTTAATTAGGTATGATAAAAAATAAATTCTCATGGGCACAGATGATACACAAAAACACTCACACAGAAAACAAAGCTCTTTTATACACCAACAATTTATTATGCTGCTTAAATTCATGACTTTGGGGTTGGAAAGCTTGGGTTCATTCTTAGCACTGCTACTTTAGGGTATTTGTTATTTCATTGTAAAAGAAGAGATGGGATTTCCCTGGCGGTCCAGTAGTTAAGACTCTGTGCTTCCACTGCAGGGGGCGTGGGTTCTATCTCTGGTCAGGCACTAAGATCCCACATACCATGCAATAGAGCAAAAAATTAATTAATTAATTAACTAAATTAAATAAATAATTACAAGAGGAGATAATAAAATTAGTATAAATCTCCAAATACTTGTGATGAACTACATAGAACAATCATTTTAACATTATGTATATTAAGTACTTATTTACTATAAATTTATTAAGACCAAAGAAATAACCTAAACAAAAGATTTAAAATATATCCCAAGATATTCATATTAATATTGTAATATATCAATAATCCTTAAATATGAGTGTGTTTAATACAATTTTGCTCAAAATCCTCTCTTTTTCCCTTAAGTTCCCTAAAAGATAAGCAAATGGCTTATTTATATCTTGGCAAAATAAAGTTATATTTCTATAAAACACAATTAAGTAAATTAATCCAAATATAAATAATATTAATATTTAAAAACTGTATTATATATGAATATCTGACATCTCTTATTCTGTAAGATATCAAATACTGTAAAGTATCACTATAAAACATAGAGTTGACCCTAAACAACATAGGGATTAGTGGTGACTACCACCGCACAATGGAAAATCCATGTATAACTTTATAGTCAGCCCTCCATATCTGTGGCTCCACATCCCTGGATTCAACCAAATGCAGATCATGTAGTACCGTAGTATGTATCTAGTGGGAAAAATCTGCATGTACGTGGACCCACATGGTTTTAACCCCTGGTTTTCAAGAATCAACTGTATATGTAAAATTAAATTTTATAAGATGTGAATAATTTTACTACATAAAATTTAAATACTTTTCTTATATTAAAAAATTAAAATCCCTTAAATGAAATAAAAATTAACCTGGGAAAAATATTTGAATCATATAAATCTCCTAAACTAATAAAGTAATTCACATGAAAACAGCATTTCAAAAACAGTAAAAAGGTTGGCAAAGACAAACAACATACAGGCAACTCAAAAGAGAAGAAATATGCCTACACTAAAAATACATGCAAATTTTTGACAATGTTTGCAAAGTTAACAATCATTAATAGGCATAAAATACAAATAAATATAAATGAAAAATTAGCTAGTATATATTGCCAATGAACTGGTGAAGATTTACCATGTTAAACTTCTAATCTTTAAAGATATACATATTCATAGGTTAGGCTTATAAACTGACATGTTTTCAAAGTGTATCTTGTCATTATGAATCAAAGTCTTTAAAATGTGTTACAAAGCAATTGCATATCTAGGAATTTACTGTATGGAAATTATAAAGGATATTAACACAGATTAGCTAATAGAATACTCAGTGCATAGTTTAAAATATTGCAAGACAGGAATCACCAGTGGCTGTAACGTTCATATAATTTAGATAAGGAAAATATTCTATAGGAAAGTATATAAAAATACATAATATATATTCAATACACATTCACGTATATCCTTTGTATTTATTATGAAGGTCAAATTCTTTACTCTGTGTATGTACATAATCTGATTAAAAATATATGCATATGTATGCAAAGTATATGTACAAATATGTACAAAGATATATATCTATATACACAAAGATAAACATATATATACAACATTTTGTAAGGAGGAAAATATATTCATAAATTACCTAAGATATCAATCAGTAAAATTAAACTGAACTCATACCTTTAATACTATAAGAAAATAATGAAACAAAAACATTTAAATTGTTCCTATGTGAAAAGAAATTTAAAGTTAGGAAAAAAAGTTAGAACACTAAAGAATTCAGAACATAAAATCAGATGGAATCTAGGTATTGATAAAGAAATGACTATATATATATATATATATATATATATATATATATATATATCAAAAGCATATTGGGACAACCAAGATTACTCTACCCAGCAAGGATCTCACTCAGATTCGATGGAGAAACCAAAAGCTTTACAGACAAGCAAAAGCTAAGAGAATTCAGCATCACAAAACCAGCTCTACAACAGATGTTAAGGGAACTTCTCTAAGTGGGAAACACAAGAGAAGAAAAGAACCTACAAAAACAAACCCAAAACAATTAAGAAAATAGTAGTAGGAGGAAGACTGGTTCAAGATGGTAGAGTAGAAGGACATGCTGTCACTCCCTCTTGAGAGAACACCAGAATCACAACTAACTGCTGAACAGTCTTCTACAGGAAGACACTGGAGCTCACCAAAAAACATACCTCACAACCAAAGACAAAAGAGAAGCCACAATGAGACAGTAGGAAGCATGTAATCACAATAAAATCAAATCTCATAACTGCTGGGTGGGTGACTCAAAAACTGGAGAACACTTATACCATGGAAGTCCACCCACTTGATTGATGGTTTTGAGCTCCATGTCAGGCTTCCAAGCCTGGGGGTTTGGCAATGGGAGGAGGAAATCCTAGAGAATCAGACTTTGAAGGTCGGCAGGATTTGATTGCAGACTTCGACAGAACTGGGGGAAACAGAGACTCCACTCTTGGAAGGCACACACAAAGTAGTGTGTACATCAGGACCCAGGGGAAGGAGCAGTGACCCCATAGTGACTGAACCAGACCTACCTGCTAGTGTTGGAGGGTCTCCCGCAGAGGCAAGGGTGGCTCTGTCTCACCGTTAGGACAAGGACACTGAGAGAAGAAGTTCTAGGAAGTACTCCTTGGTGTTAACCCTCCCAGAGTCTGCCATTAGCCCCACCAAAGAGGCTGGGTCAGCTCCAGTGTTGGGTCAACTCAGGCCAAACAACCAACAGGGAGGGAACCCACCCCACCCATCAGCAGACAAGTGGATTAAAGTTTTACAGAGCTCTGCCCATCAGAACAACAGTCAGCTCTACCCACCACCAGTCATTCCCATCAGGAAACTTGCACAAGTCTCTTATATAGACTCATCCACCAGAGGGCAGACAGCAGAAGCAAGAAGAACTACAATCCTGCAGCCTGTGGATCAAAAACCACATTCACAGGAAGATAGACAAGATGAAAAGGCAAAGGGCTATGTACCAGATGAAGGAAAAAGATAAAACCACAGCAAAACAACTAAATGAAGTAGAAATAGGCAACCTTCCAGAAAAAGAATTCAAAATAATGATAGTGAAGATGATCCAGGACTTCAGAAAAAGAATGGAGGCAAAGATCGAGATGATGCAAGAAATGTTTAACAAAGATCTACAAGAATTAAAGAACAAAAAAACCCAGAGGTCAACAATACAATAACTGAAATGAAAATTACACTAGAAGGAATCAATAGCAGGATAACAGAGGCAGAAGAATGGATAAGTGACCTGGAAGACAGATGGTGGAATTCACTGCTGTGGAAGAGAATAAAGAAAAAAGAATGAAAAGAAATAAAGACAACTTAAGAGACCTCTGGGAAAACATTAAATGCAACAATATTTGCATTATAAGGGTCCTAGAAGGAGAAGAGAGAGAGAAAGGACCTGAGAAAATATTTGAAGAGATTATAGTTGAAAAACTTCCCTAACATGGGAAAGGAAATAGTCACCCAAATCCAGGAAGCACAGTGAGTCCCATATAGGAAAAACCCAAGGAGAAACACGTCGAGACACATAGTAATCAAATTGGCAAAAATTAAAGACAAAGAAAAATTATTGAAAGCAACAAGGGAAAAATGACAAATAACATTCAAGGGAACTCCCATAAGGTTAACAGCTGATTTCACAGCAGAAACTCTACAAGCCAGAAGAGAGTAGCATGATATACTTAAAGTGATGAAAGCGAAGAACCTACAACCAAGATTACTCTATCCAGCAAGAATCTCATTCAGATTTGCTGGAGAAATCAAAAGCTACACAGACAGGCAAAAGCTAAGAGTATTCAGCACCATCAAACCAGCTGTACAACAAATGCTAAAGGAACTACTCTAAGTGGGAAACACAAGAGAAGAAAAGGACCTTCAAAAAAAAAAAAAACAAAACCCAAAAGAATTAAAAAAGTGGTAATAGGAACATACATATCAATAATTACCTTAAAAGTGAATGGATTAAATACTCCAACAAAAAGACATATGCTTGCTGAATGGATACAAAAACAAGACTCATATATATGCTGTCTATAAGAGACCTGCTTCAGAACTAGGCATACATACAGACTGAAAGTGAGGGGATTGAAAAAGATATTCCATGCAAATGGAAATCAAAAGAAAGCTGCAGTAGCAATACTCATATCAGATAAAATAGACTTTAAAATAAAGAATGTTACAAGAGACAAGGAAGGACACTACATAATAATCAAGGGATCAATCCAAGAAGAAGATATAACAGTTATCAATATATATGCACCCAACATAGGAGCACCTCAATACATAAGACAACTACTAACAGCCATAAAAGAGGAAATCAACAGTAACACAATAATAGTTGAGGATTTTAACACCTCACCTACACCAATGGACAGATCATCCAAACAGAAAATTAATAAGGAAACAAAAGCTTTAAATGACACAATAGACCAGACAGATTTAATCGATATTTATAGGACATTCCATCCCAAAACAGCAGATTACACTTTATTCTCAGTGTGCACGGAACATTCTCCAGGATACATCACATCTTGGGTCACAAATCAAGCCTCAGTAAATTTAAGAAAATTGAAATAATGTCAAGCATGTTTCCTGACCACAGCTCTATGAGACTACAAATCAATTACAGGGAAAAAAAAACATAAAGAACACAAACACATGGAGGCTAAACAATATGTTACTAGATAACCAAGAGATCACTGAAGAAATCAAAGCAGAAATGAAAAAATACCTAGAGACAAATAACAATGAAAACTCGACAATCCAAAACCTATGGGATGCAGCAAAAGCAGTTCTAAGAGGGAAGTTTATAGCTATACAAGCCTACCTCAAGAAACAAGAAAAATCTCAAATAAACAATCTAATCTTACACCTAAAGGAATTAGAGAAAAAGGAACAAACAAAACCCAAAGTTAGCAGAGGGAAAGAAATAATAAAATCAGAGCAGAAATAAATGAAAAAGAAACAGAGAAAACAATAGCAAAATCAATAAAACTAAAAGCTGGTTCTTTGATAATATAAACAACATCCATAACCTATTAGCCAGACTTATCAAGAAAAAGAGGGAGGAGCTTCCCTGGTGGTGCAGTGGTTGAGAGTCTGCCTGCCGATGCAGGGGACACGGGTTTGTGCCCTGGTCCGGGAGGATCCCACATGCCATGTAGCAGCTGGGCCCGTGAGCCATGGCTGCTGAGCCTGTGAGTCCAGAGCCTGTGCTCCGCAACGGGAGAGGCCACAACAGTGAGAGGTCCGTGTACTGCAAAAAAAAAAAAAAAAAAAAAAAAAGAGGGAGAGGACTCAAATCAATAAAATTAGAAATGAAAAAGGAGGAGACGTTACAACAGACACCACAGAAATACAAAGCATCCTAAGAGACTACTACAAGCAACTCTATGCCAATAAAATGGACAACCTGGAAGAAATGGACAAATTCTTAGAAAGGTATAACTTTCCAAGATTGAACCAGGAAGAAATAGAAAATATGAACACACCAAGCACAGGTAATGAAATTGAAACTGTGATTAAAAATCTTCCAACAAACAAAAGTCCAAGACCAGATGGCTTCACAGGTGAATTCTATCAAACATTTAGAGAAGAATTAACACCCATCCTTCTTAAACTCTTCCAATAAGTTGCAGAGGAAGGAACACTCTCAAACTCATTCTATGAGGCTACCATCACCCTGATACCAAAACCGGACAAATATCCTACAAAAAAAGAAAATTACAGACCAATATTACTGATGAATATAGATGCAAAAGTCCTCAACAAAATACTAGCAAACAAAATCCAACAACACATTAAAAGGATCATACACTATGATCAAGTGGGATTTATCCCAGGGATGCAAGGATTCTTGAGTATGTGCATATCAATCAACGTGATACACCATATTAACAAACTGAAGGATAAAATCCATATGATCATCTCAATAGATGCAGAAAAAGCTTTCAACAAAATTCAACACTGATTTATGATAAAAACTCTCAGAAAGTGGTCATAGAGGGAACCTACCTCAACATAATAAAACCTATATATGAAAACCCCACAGCAAACATCATTCTCAATGGTGAAAAACTAAAACCATTTCCTCTAAGATCAGGAACAAGACAAGGAGGTTCACTCGCACCACTATTATTTAACAGAGTTTTGGAAGTCCTAGCCATGTCAATCAGAGAAGAAAAAGAAATAAAAGGAATACAAATCAGAAAAGAAGTAAAACTATCACTGTTTGCAGATGACATGACACTGTACATAGAGAATCCTAAACATGCCACCAGAAAACTACTAGAGCTAATCAGTGTGTTTGATAAAGTCGCAGGATACAAAATTAATGCACAGAAATCTCTTGCATTCCTATACACTAATAATGAAAAATCTGAAAGAGAAATTAAGGAGACACTCCCATCTACCATTGCAACAAAAAGAATAAATTACCTGGGAATAAACCTACCTAGGGAGACAAAAGACCTGTATGCAGAAAACAATAAGACACTGATGAAAGAAACTAAAGATGATACCAACAGATGGAGAGATATACAATGCTCTTCGATTGGAAGAATCAATATTGTGAAAATGACTATATTACTCAAAGCAATCAACAGATTCAATGCAATCCCTATCAAATTACCAATAACATATTTTTACGGAGCTAGAACAAAAATCTTAAAATTTGTATGCAGGTACAAAAGACCCCGAATAGCCAAAGCAGTCTTGAGGGAAAAAAAACTGAGCTGGAGGAATCAGACTCCCTGACTTCAGACTATACTACAAAGCTACAGTAATCAAGACACTATGGTACTGGCACAAAAACAGAAATATAGATCAATGGAACAAGATCAAAAGCCCGGAGATACACCCACGCACCTATGGTCAACTAACCTATGACAAAGGAGACAAGGATATACAATGGAGAAAAGACAGTCTTTTCAATAAGTGGTGCTGGGAAAACTGGACTGCTGCGTGTAAAAGAATGAAATTAGTACACCCCCTAACACCATACACAAAAATAAACTCAAAATGGATTTGAGACCTAAATGTAAGACCAGACACTCTAAAACTCTTAGAGGAAAACATAGGAAGAACACTTTTTGACATAAATCACAGCAAGATCTCTTTTGATCCACCTCCTAGAGTAATGGAAATAAAAACAAAAATAAATAGATGGGACCTAATGAAATGTAAAAGCTTTTGCACAGCAAAGGAAACCATAAACAAGATGAAAAGACAATCCTCAGAATGGGAGAAAATATTTGCAAATGAATCAACGGACAAAGGATTAATCTCCAAAATATATAAACAGCTCGTGCAGCTCAATATTTTAAAAAAACAAACAACCCAATCCAATACTGGGCAGAAGACCTAAATAGACATTTCTTCAAAGAAGATATACAGATGGCCAAGAAGCCCATGAAAAGCTCCTCAACATCACTAATTATTAGAGAAATGCAAATCAAAACTACAATGAGGTATAATCTCACACCAGTTAGAATAAGCATCATCAGAAAATCTACAAAGAACAAACGCTGGAGCGGATGTGGAGAAAAGGGAACCCTTTGGTGGGAATGTAAATTCATAGAGCCACTATGGAAAACTGTATGGAAGTTCCTTAAAAACTAAAAATAGAATTACCATATTACCCAGCAATCCCACTACTGAGTATATAACCAGAGAAAACCATAATTCAGAAGGATACACGCACCCTAATGTTCATTGCAGCACTATTTACAATAGCCAGGTCATGGAAGCATCCTAAATGCCCATCGACAGATGAATGGAAAAATAAGATTTGGTACATATGTACAGTGGGATATTACTCAGCCATAAAAAGGAATGAAATTGGGTCATTTGTAGAGACATGGATGGATCTAGAGATTGTCATACAGAGTGAAGTAAGTCAGAAAGAGAAAAACAAATATCGTATATGAATGCATATATGTGCAACCTAGAAAAATGGTATGGATGAACCTGTTTGCAGGGCAGAAATTGAGACACAGACGTAGAGAACAAACGTATGGACACCAAGTTGGGAAAGCAGTGGGCATTGAAGGAGGTGGTGTGATGAATTGTTAGCTTGGGATTGACATATATACACTGTTGTGTATAAAATGGGTGACTAATAAGAACCTGCTGTATAAAAAAAAATTAAATTTAATTTAAAAATTTAAAAAAATGCATATTGGTGTGCAACTGATTTATACTTTATGTATTTTTGAAATTTTCTTCAGTAAATCTGAAATACTTTAATTGAGGAAGCAGCAGAATATCTGATATTTCCAAAGAAATCTGCCATTTGTGCCAAAAACTGTCATTGGAACAAACTCATTGGATCAGATGCCTGTATTCTTTAATAAGAAACAAAAATAAATACATTGACATTTTTACTCAAGAATTTGAAGAAAAACACCTAAAGAAGCTGATATGTATGCAAAGATTTATTATACTTATACACAACTTAAAGTATCTCCTTTAGATCACGGTTTATGTAGTGAACATTTGGGAAGAGCATGAGATATTTTTTTTTAATTTAGATAATTATAAATTTAAGATTGAATTCTAAGAATTCATTACAAATAATCTTATTGATCTAGGGAAATATTGCTATTATGATGTTATATGAAAAATCAGTCTATAAGACAAACCATAGGATATTTTAAAAATACATCGTATGTCTGTATGTGTTTTAGTATAGTTAGAAATCTATCAAATTTTGTTACTCTCGATTGTGAGAATGCAGATGATGCTTATTTTCCATTACAATGTTATAATCACTTTGTAGATTTAACCCTTCACCATTGTATAAAGTAATTTATGAGAAGGTAACTGAAGGGTGGACAAAAGGATTTAGTTAAATGAATCAGTGTAATGGCCAATGCAAGGGATTCCCACATAATGACTATAGAATTTATATAGCATATACATGAAAATTCAGATTATTACTTTAAAGACATTATGCATGCAATAGGAAAAGAACGATGTAATAAGAAAGTATGTGTCAAATGATCATTGTTTTAACTATATGAAGGGCACTGAAAACAGAGAGGTGACTTTACCTAAGAATTGCTTCTACCTCATAAACTGGAGAAACATTTCCCAGTAACCAGACTGGACTCAGGTATAATATGGATTATATTGAACTCTAGAATTTTAAAACAGAAAAGATTCTTTGTAACTATCAAAAAGGACTCCGCATTTTTTTTTAAATAACACACTTGAAACTTCAAATATATAATTACCTTTCAAAAAACTGAATTTTGACTTTAAAGAAGGGAATTAATTGAAAAATGCAATATTCTTTGCAACTGATGGACTTTGTGGATGAATGAATCCTAGAAACACCAGTACCAGGTAAAAGATAAAATTAGTGAGTGCTCACTGAGAACCAATCATAATACAAAACATTGTACATGGGTTGATTCATGCTTCACAATTACTCTGTATTAAGTGCTATTTTAATATTTATTATAAAATTGAGGATAAAGAGACACAGGGAAGTTGTCATTTGCTCGTATTTTCACAAGTAGTAAATGGTAGATCCAGATTTTAATCTAGACCTCCTGCTACTAAAGTAATATCTTTTCTATATAAAGTAAAAATTTTTTAGTAAATGAAACTGTACAAGCATATTAAGTTTATAACATTTTGTCGATTAACATAGGTGCAACACATCCTTTTACAATCCATAATTGTGGAATTTTGATTTGATTTGAAAAGTTTCTCATGTAATAATTTAAAAAGTTCTCAGAATGTTTCTGTGTAAAATTCTAACATTAAAATTTACACCATGTCATTTTTCCTTTGTCCCTTTTTTCTAAATCAAACTTAAATAAGAGTGAACTTTAAGCTCTGTCTTCTGGTTAAACAAAGCCAAATGTCAACTCTAAAACAAGGACACTGACAAAAAATTTTAAGGTCTTTTTCATTCAGATATTTTAGAGCTCCCACTAAAATATAAAGAAAAGGAATCCGCTTAAAATCATTCTCCTGCACAAAACAACTTTAAGAGAAGAAATATTGTCTGATCAGAGAGACATCAGAATGTGCCTCTTGGATCACATTGAAAAAAAAACAAAACAAAACCCCACACAACATATTCTCTAAGTTTGGAATAAGTTCAGATAATTGAATGCCTGTCATTGAAAGAGCTTCTTAGTGTCAAGCCTGGCTGTTTGGGGGACTGTTCAGGGGGATCAAGCTGTGCTATACATTGGGAGCCCTGCCAAATGAATGACATTTCCTGAGAACATAGGAAGAATTTTAAGGAGTTGCCTTGTCCTTCCTAAACAGTTGGGTTAAAGGGTATTTAAAAAGAAAAAGGCACAGTCAAACTGCTGGGGATACTAGAGGGAATCACCAACAAATCTTTAAATTTAACTGAGCTGAAAATAAACTGTATGGCAAGAAGTAATAAATTACCAGGTTTTATATGTTTTGACTTTTGGTGTTATGTTTTCATTTGAAAGGAATCTAAATATTTTCTATCTTTTATGAATTTATATTTTAGAAAAACACATGAATAAATATTTTACATGGCAAAAGGGGTTGATTGGACTTGGTCTTATTCTCACCCAAAATATATAGAAATGCAGGGGAGACAAATATTCTTTTAATTCTAAAAATAAAACAATATTAGAAGAAACTCAAGTGATAATGCATTAGAGCTGTGATATCTGATTTGAAAGCTGAAATTTCACAATGGTGAGGGCAGGAGAAATTATCTTAAGCATAATCAAGGCAGAATCCCAACTGAACTCCTTGCATAAAATTGAGAGCCTCTGAGGAATTGATTTACTGAGTGCCAGAAGGGTAGAATAGAGAAAAGCATTATTAGAAGTCTTAAAGGATTATAATTATCTAGATTTCAAGAAAGATATGAGTCCTCATATGGAGTATACATGCTGAGTCTAAAGCAAGATATTTAAAAAGTAAAACTCATATTATCAAAGACAGAAATAATCACATATTATCAAAGACAAAGAGATAACAGTAACTAGAGACAATAAATGGATTATGTACAAAGCATGCTGATTTCATTGTCAGCAGAATTCTCATTATAAAAATGAAGAAAATATTTGTTGAACTAGAATTCTATACCTATACCTATAGAATTCTATACGTATAGAATTCTATACATATAGAATTCTATAGATCAGTTATCATACATGAATGAGGGTAATATAGAGATATCTAAAATTAAAGAAGGGGTATCACTCATGAGTTCTCACCAAATGAATTACAAAAGTATATAAATTTAGGAGGAAAGGTTGAGATGCAAGTAGTATGTTTAGCAAAAAGCTTAGTAAATTTTGGTAAATATAATTAATCACTGACTGAATAAAAATACAGTCTTATTTAAAGTTGAAAACATAATGGACTTCAAATTCCACATAGAATAGCTGGAAGGAATGAAAATTGTTTTGGAGCATTCAAAAATTCCTGTGAATTTTTTTCAAAGGGAGATAAGAGATAATGATTACATTAGGACTTTGTGAAATCAAGTACACATGTTAAAATTGAGGTGGGTGGGGCTTCCCTGGTGGCGCAGTGGTTGAGAGTCCGCCTGCTGATGCAGGGGACACGGGTTCATGCCCCGGTCCGGGAAGATCCCACATGCCACGGAGCAGCTGGGCCCGTGAGCCATGGCTGCTGAGCCTGCGCGTCCGGAGCCTGTGCTCTGCAACGGTAGAGGCCACAGCAGTGAAAGGCCCACGTACCGCCAAAAAAAAAAAAAAAAAAAAAAATTGAGGTGGCTGTTAAACAAGTATTATAGAAATGTGTATCTTTCAAAAAGTGGATAATGAATAGTTGATCAATAAAAGTCAAGGAAGAAAGGGAATAAAAATAGAAGCTATGCAATAAATAAAAATTTTAAAATAGGACTTTGGAAATGTGATAACAAAATAAATAAATAAAAACTAAAAACCAGCTGAAAAACAAACAAAAAAACAAAACAAGAAATTATGTCAAAATATCAAATTAAAATATGCAGAACATTACACATGATAGATCACATCTTGGGTCACAAATCAAGCCTCGCAAATGTAAGAAAATTAAAATCATATCAAGCATCTTTTCTGACAACAACACTATGAGATTAGAAAAAAAATACATGAAAAAAACTGTAAAAAACACAAATACATCGAGTCTAAACAGTGCACTACTAAATAACCAAGAGATCACTGAAGAAATCAAAGAAGAAATAAAAAGAAAGAGAATATGTTTAGATTTAGGGAACAAACAAGCAAAGTATATTCTAATTTATAATTGATAAAATAATAAAAACAATGCTCTCCTTAGTGGGGTTGGACTGTATGGAAATTTTAGAAAGAAACATAAACTGGGCTTGTAATCGTTGTATTGTTATGCATACAATTTTAAGGCCACAACATTTTTTTTTTTTTTTTTTTTGCGGTACGCAGGCCTCTCACTGTTGTGGCCTCTTCTGTTGCGGAGCATAGGCTCCGGACGCGCAGGCTCAGCGGCCATGGCCCACGGGCCCAGCCGCTCCACGGCATGTGGAATCTTCCCGGACCGGGGCACGAACCCGTGTCCCCTGCATCGGCAGGCGGACTCTCAACCACTGCGCCACCAGGGAAGCCCACACAACATTTTTTGATTGGCGGTATAAGTGTGAAATTAATATCATGATTAAGTATTTTGAAAAACTGAACAAAGTCTTGGATAGGTAAAATTCATTAGTTCTTGCAAAAAACTAATATTAGTTGGGAACTTACTATTTGCCAGGTACTTGCTTTTTATTCTTAAATAGATAATGAATTTACTGTCAAATTTAATTCTCTCATCTTTTGAAGAATCAAACAGTAACATCTGTTGAACATTTAGAAAATACAAAATACAAAAGTTTCCATTAACACACATATAAAAAGTTATATAAAGTACTTATATTTGCAGATACATGCAGAAACGAAATGACTTTTTAAATCTTTGAAGTAATTTTCACTACGAAGCCTTTGAATTTAGAATCAACTTTTAATGGACAACAAACTCAACATAATAATTCTAATTTTGAAAATAACTTATCAATTATTTTGTCATTCCTGTGGTACACTGTGTTTATGTCAACTAAATCACATTAAAGAATTATGTATATGAGCAATCATTTTGCCATTCATAAGTTGTCACTTTGGAACTACGTTATTGAAGAATTAGCTATAATTGGGTTGTGCAGTTTAAGCAAAGGCCAACCTAAGAATGTGTCTGCTGATTGTTAGAGATTCAGAACACATTTTTTTTAACATCTTTATTGGAGTATAATTGCTTTATTTGTTGTGCTACTTTCTGCTGTATAACAAAGTGAATCAGCTATACGTATACATATATCCTCATATCGCCTCTCTCTTGCACCTCCTTCCCAACTTCCCTATCCCACCCCTCTAGGTGGTCACAAAGCACCAAGCTGATCTCCCTGTGCTATGTGGCTGCTTCCCACTAGGTATCTATTTTACATTTGGTAGTGTATATACGTCCATGCCACTCTCTCACTTCGTCCCATCTTACCCTTCCCGCTCCTTGTGTCCTCAAGTACATTCTCTACATCTGCGTCTTTATTCCTGTACTGTCCCTAGGTTAGTAAAACCTTTTTTTTTTTTACATTCATATATATGTGTTAGCATACAGTATTTGTTTGTCTCTTTCTGACTTACTTCACTTTGTATGACAGACTCTAGGTGCATCAACCTCACTACAAATAACTCAATTTCGTCTTTTTTATGGTGGAGTAATATTCCATTGTATATAAGTGCCACATCTTCTTTATCCATTCATCTGTTGATGGACATTTAAGTTGCTTCCATGTCCTGGCTATTGTGAATAGAGCTGCAATGAACATTTTGGTACATGACTCTTTTTGAACTATGTTTTTCTCAGGGTATATGCCCAGTAGTGGGATTGCTGGGTCATATGATAGTTCTATTTTTAGTTTTTTAAAGAACCTCCATGCTGTTCTCCATAGTGGCTGTATCAATTTACATTCCCACCAACAGTGCAAGAGGTTTCCCTTTTCTCCACACCCTCTCCAGCATTTATTGTTTGCAGAATTTTTGATGATGGCCATTCGTACTGGTGTGAGATGATACCTCATTGTAGTTTTGATTTGCATTTCTCTAATGATTAGTGATGTTGAGCATCCTTTCATGTGTTTGTTGGCAATCTGTATATCTTCTCTGGAGAAATGTCTATTTAGGTCTTCTGCCCATTTTTGGATTGGGTTGTTTGTGTTTTTGATATTGAGTTGCATGTGTTGCTTGTAAATTTTGGAAATTAATCCTTTCTCAGTTGCTTCATTTGCAAATATTTTCTCCAATTCTGAGAATTGTCTTTTGTTCTGTTTATGTTTTCCTTTGCTGTTCAAAAGCTTTTATGTTTCATTAGGTCCCATTTGTTTATTTTTGTTTTTATTTCCATTTCTCTAGGAAGTGGGTCACAAAGGATCTTGCTGTGATTTATGTCATAGAGTGTCCTGCCTATGTTTTAATCTAAGAGTTTTACAGTGTCTGGCCTTATATTTACATCTTTAATCCATATTGAGTTTATTTTTGTGTATGGTGTTAGGAAGTATTCTAATTTCATTCTTTTACATGTGGCTGTCCAGTTTTCCCAGCACCAATTATTGAAGAGGCTGTCTTTTCTCCATTGTATACTCTTGCCTCCTTTATCCAAGACAAGGTGACAATATGTACGTGGGTTTAGCTCTCGGCTTTCTTTCTTGTTCCATTGATACTGTTTTTGTGCCAGTACCATACTGTCTTGATTATTGGACCTTTGTATTATAGCCAGAGGTGCAGGATCCTGATGCCCTCAGTTGCATTTTTCTTTCCCAAATTGCTTTGGCTATTTGGGGTCTTTTGTGTTTCCATTAAAATTGAGTAATTTTTGTTCTAGTTCTGTGAGAAAGGCCATTGGTAGTTTGATAGGGATTGCACTGAATCTGTAGATTGCTTTGGGTGGTATACTCATTTTCAAAATATTGATTCTTCTAATCCAAGAACATGGTATATCTTTCCATCTGTTTGTATCATCTTTAATTTCATTCATCAGTGTCTTATAGTTTTCTGCATGTAGGTCTTTTGTCTCCTTAGGTAGGTTTATTCCTATGTATTTTATTCTTTTCGTTGCAATGGTAAATGGGGGTGTTTTCTTGACTTCACTTCCAGATTTTTCATCATTAGTGTATAGGAATGCCAGAGATTTATGTGCATTAATTTTGTATCTTGTTACTTTACCAAATTCATTGATTAGCTCTAGTAGTTTTCTGGTAACATCTTTAGGATTCTGTATGTATAATATCATGTCATCAGCAAAGAGTGACAGCTTTACTTCTTCTTTTCCAATTTGGATTCCTTTTATTTCTTTCTCTTCTCTGATTACTGTGGCTAAAACTTCTAAAACTATGTTGAATAATAGAGGTGAGAGTGGACAGCCTTGTCTTGTTCCTTGTCATAGAGGAAATGGTTTCAGTTTTTCACCATTGAGAACGATGTTGGCTGTGGGTTTGTCATACATGATCTGTATTATGTTGAGGTAAGTTCCCTCTATGCCTACTTTCTGGAGTGTTTTTATCATAAATCGGTGTTGAATTTTGTTGAAAGCTTTTTCTGCATCTATTGAGATTATCATATGGATTTTATCCTTCAATTTGTTAATACGGTGTATCACATTGATTGATTTACGTGTATTGAAGAATCCTTGAATTCCTGGGATAAACCCCACATGATCATGGTGTATGATCCTTTTAATGTGCTGTTGGATTCTGTTTACTAGTATTTTGTTGAGGATTTTTGCATCTCTGTTCATCAGTGATATTCATCTATAGTTTTCTTTCTTTGTGACATCTTTGTCTGGTTTTGGTTATCAGGGTGATGGTGGCCTTCTACAATGAGTTTGGGAGTGTTCCTCCCTCTGCCATATTTTGAGTTTGAGAAGGATAATTGTTAGCTCTTCTGTAAATGTTTGATAGAATTCACCTGTGAAGCCATCTGGTCTTGGGCTTTTGTTTGTTGGAAAATTGTTAATCAGCCTCAATTTCAGTGCTTCTGGTTGGTCTGCTTATATTTTCTCTTTCTTCCTGGTTCAGTCTAAGAAGGTTGTGCTTTTCTAAGAATTTATCCAATTCTTTCAGGTTGTCCATTTTATTGCGATATTGTTGCTTTCAGTAATCTCTCATGATCCTTTGTATTTCTGCAGTGTCAGATGTTACTTCTCCTTTTTCATTTCTAATTCTGTTGATGTAAGTCTTTTCCCTTTTTTTCTTGATGAGTCTGGCTAATGGTTGATCAAGTTTGTTTATCTTATCAAAGAGCCAGCTTTTAGCTTTATTGATCTTTGTTATTGTTCCCTTCTTTTCCATTTTTTTTTTTTTCTGATCTGATCTTTATGATTTCTTTTCTTCTGCTAACTTTAGGTTTTTTTTGTTCTTCTTTCTCTAACTGCTTTAGTTGTGAGGTTAGGTTGTTTATTTTAGATATTTCTTGTTTCTTGAGGTAGGATTGTTTTGCTTTAAACTTCCCTCTTAGAAGTACATTTGCTGCATCCCATAGGTTTTGGGTTGTCGTGTTTTCATTGTCATTTGTTTCTAGGTATTTTGGATATCCTTTTTGATTTCTTCAGTGATCTCTTGGTTATTTAGTAGTGTACTGTTTAGCCTCCATGTATATGTATTTTTTACAGATTTTTTTCCTTTAATTGATTTCTAGTCTCATAGCATTGTTGTTGGAAAAGATACTTGATACGATTTTAATTTTCTTAAATTTACCAAGCTTGATTTGTGATCCAAGATATGACCTATCCTGGAAAATGTTCCATAAGCACTTGAGAAGAAAGTGTATTCTGTTGTTTTGGGATGGAATTCCCTATAAATATCAAGTAACTCTATCTTGTTTAATGTATAATTTAAAGCTTGTGTTTCCTTATTTATTTTTATTTTTGATGATCTCTCCATTGGTCAAAGTGGGTTTTAAAGTCCCCTACTATTATTGTGTTACTGTCAATTTCCCCTTTTATTGCTGTTAGCATTTCCCTTATGTATTGAAGTGCTCCTATATTGGGTACATAAATATTTACAATTTTTATATCTTCTTCTTGGATTGATCCCTTGATCATTATGTAGTGTCCTTTTTTGTCTGTTGTAATAGTCTTTATTTTAAACTTTATTTTGTGTGATATGAGAATTGCTACTCCAGCTTTCTTTGGATTTCCATTGCATGGAATATCTTTTTCCATCTCCTGACTTTCAGTCTGTACGTGTCCCTAGGTCTGATGTGGGTCTCTTTTAGACAGCATATATACGGGTCTTGTTTTTGTATCCATTCAGCCAGTCTATGTCTTTTGGTTGGAGCATTTAATCCATTTACATTTAAGGTAGTTATCGATATGTATGTTCATTTTCCCATTTTCTTAATTGTTTTGGGTTTGTTATTGTAGGTCTTTTCCTTCTCTTGTGTTTCTTGCCTGGAGAAGTTTCTTTAACATTTGTTGTAAAGCTGGTTTGGTGGTGCTGAATTCTCTTAGCTTTTGCTTGTCTGTAAAGGTTTTGATTTCTCCATCGATTCTGAATGAGATACTCGCTGCATAGAGTAATCTTGGTTGTAGATTTTCCCCTCTCCTCACTTAAAATATGTCTTGCTACTCCTTTCTGGCTTGCAGAGTTTCTGCTGAAAGACCAGCTGTTAACCTTATGGGTATTCCCTTGTATGTTATTTGTTGTTTTTCCCCCTGCTGCTTTTAATATTTTTTCATTGTATGTAATTTTTAATAGTTTGATTAATATATGTCCTGGTATGTTTCTCCTTGGATTTATCCTATATGGGACTCTGTGCTTCCTGGACTTGATTGACTCTTTCCTTTCCCATATTATGGAAGTTTTCAACTATAACTCTTCAAATATTTTCTCAGTCCCTTTCTTTTTCTCTTCTTCTTCTGGGACCCCAATAATGTGAATGTTGGTGTGTTTAATGTTGTCCCAGAAATCTCTGAGACTGTCCTCAATTATTTTCATTCTTTTTTTTTTTTTTAAATTCTGCTCTGTGGTAGTTATTTCCACTCTTTTATCTTCCAGATCACTTATTGACTCTTCTGCCTCAGTTATTCTGCTATTGATTCCTTCTAGAGAATTTTTAATTTCATTTATTGTGCTGTTCATCATTTTTTGTTTGCTCTTTATTTCTTTTAGGTCCTTGTTAAACATTTCTTGTATTTTTTCCATTCTAGTTCCAAGATTTTGGATCACCTTTACTATTATTACTCTGAATTGTTTTTTAGGTAGACTGCCTATTTCCTCTTAATTTTTGGTCTAGTGGGTTTTTACTTTGTTCCTTCATCAGCTGTTGTTTCTCTGTCTTCTCACTTTGCTTAACTTACTGTATTTGCCGTTTTCTTTTCACAGGCTGCAGGTTCGAAGGTCCCATTGTTTTTGGTGTCTACCCCCAGTTGCTAAGCTTGGTTCACTGGGTTGTGTATTCTTCCTGGTGTAGGGGACTAGTGCCTGTGTTCTGCTGGATGAGGCTGGATCTTGTCTTTCTGGTGGGCAGGACCATGTCCGATGCTGTGTTTTGGGGTGTCTGTCACCTTATTATTATTTTAGGCAGCCTCTCTGCTAATTGGTGGGGTTGTGTTCCTCTCTTGCTAGTTGTTTGGCACAGGGTGTCCAGCACTTTTGCTTTCTGGTCATTGAGTCGAGCTGGATCTTCACGTTGAGATGGAGATCTCTGGGAGAGCTTTAACCATTTGATATTACATGGACCCTGGAGGTCTCTTGTGTACCAAAGTCCTGAACTCGGCTCTCCCAACACAGAGGCACAGGCCTGACACCTGCCCAGGCACCAATACCCTGTCAGAACCATGACTCAGAAGAAAAGGGAGAAAAAAAGAAAGAAAAAAAGAATAAAATAAAATAAACTTCCTAATAAAACATTAAAAAATATTAAAAATTAAAAGAAATTAAAAAATACAGAAAAAGAAAGAAAGAAGAGAGCAGCCAAGCCAAAAAACAAATCCATCAATGATAACAAGTCTTAAAAATCTATGTAAACAAACAAACAAAAAAACGGAGAGACAGAACCCTAGGACAAATGGTAAAAGCAAAGCTATATAGACAAAATCACACAAAGTCCAACACCTCAATTTTGGGATGATTCATTGTTTATCCAGGTATTCCACAGATGCAGAGTACATCAAGTTGATTGTGGATATTTAATCCGCTGCTCCTAATGCTGCTGGGAGAATTTTCCCTTTCTCTTCTTTGTTCGCAAAGCTCCTGAGGTTCAGCTTTGGATTGGCCCCGCCTCTGTGTGTAGGTCTCTGGAGGGCGTCTGTTCTTTGCTCAGACAGGATGGGGTTAAAGGAGCAGCTGATTCGGGGGCTCTGCCTTACTCAGACCGGAGGGAGGGGTACGGATGCAGGGTGAGCCTTCAGTGGCAGTGACTGGCATAGCGTTGCAACAGCCTGAGGTGTGCCGTGCGTTCTCCCAGTGAAGTTGTCTCTGGATCATGGGACCCTGGCAGTGGCAGGCTGCACAGGCTCCTGGGAAGGGAGGTGTGGATAGTGACCTGTGCTTGCACACAGGCTTCTTGATGGCTCTAGCAGTAGCCTTAGCATTTCATGCCCGTCTCTGCTGTCTGTGCTGATAGCCGCGGCTCACGCCCATCTCTGGAGCTCGTTTAGGTGGTACTCTGAATCCCCTCTCCTTGTGCACCCCTAAACAATGGTCTCTTGCCTCTTAGGCAGGTCCAGACTTTTTCCCGGACTCTCTCCCAGCTAGCTGTGGCGCAC
Source organism: Lagenorhynchus albirostris (assembly GCF_949774975.1). NCBI lineage: Eukaryota > Metazoa > Chordata > Mammalia > Artiodactyla > Delphinidae > Lagenorhynchus > Lagenorhynchus albirostris. The sequence goes on from NC_083098.1 coordinate 90,677,925, forward strand.
TAACCCCTTCAGGCTGTGTTCACGCCGCCAACCCCCGTCCTCTCCCTGCGCTCCGACCGAAGCCCGAACCTCAGCTCCCAGCCCCGCCCGCCCCGGCGGGTGAGCAGACAAGCCTCTCAGGCTGGTGAGTGCTGATCGGCACTGATCCTCTTTGCGGGAATCTCTCCACTTTGCCTTCCGCGTCCCTGTTGCTGCGCTCTCCTCCGTGGCTCCGAAGCTTCCCCCCTCCACCACCCGCAGTCTCAGCCCGCGAAGGGGCTTCTAGTGTGTGGAAACCTTTCCTCCTTCACAGCTCCCTCCCACTGGTGCGGGTCCCATCCCTATTCCTTTGTCTCTGTTTATTCATTTTTCTTTTGCCCTATCCAGGTATGTGGGGAGTTTCTTGCCTTTTGGGAAGTCTGAAGTCTTCTGCCAGTGTTCAGTAGGTGTTCTGTAGGAGTTGTTCCACATGTAGATGTATTTCTGATGTAATTGTGGGGTGGAAGGTGATCTCCATGTCTTACTCCTCTGCCATCTTGAAGGTCTCTGCAGAGCACATCTTGCCATAGGATCAGAGCTAAGCAAGAGATAAAGGCTTTGATTTCAAACATGGATATGTACTGCCCACATCTTGGGGTGCCTTTCACATCATATTCTAGATATAGAGCATGCTATATTGGAAGGATGGAGGGGAATCTCCAAATTGATTATATCATACAGAAAAAATAAAGAAACTGTGCACATACATACACAAAATTCTTTATGTCTCCTTAAGAACTCTCTTAATCACCAACTCTTGTTTCTCCCTTGTTGCTTTTGTGTATCTATATGCTCTTCACAATTTCCTTAGTTGTCAGTCCTGTAATCTGACTTTTTATGAAGTTTGGATTCCCATTCCTTCCAGCAAATACATTTTAAAACTATTATGTAGCTGAAGCGTAAAACTGGTGGTGATAAATATGGATAATAACTTTTCTAAAGTAGTTGAATTCTGATGCCTAACCTTTATCACCACTACCCTCTCCTACTTCCCCACTTCTCCTTTTGGGTTAAGAATCAAGTGATTTGCTTCTTTATCTCACAGCCTTGCTTGTCAAGCATTGGTAGTAGCAATTTTCTGTTTTCTAGACTTCTGGAGACAGAATCAGTAATAAGGGAGGAGATGAAAAACTTGGAGGAAAGCTGATGGGACTTGCAGTGGCAAATGGGAAGAATAGGAGCCTTGAATTGATTCATGTGGGGCAATGGATGCATGTTTGATTTTTTAAAATAGTTGTAGAGAAAAAAAAACTATGTCAGGTGCTCATCCAGGCTAAATAACTTTTAAGTAAAAATTATAATAAACTATTATTATTATTAGGTAAAACCTTATAATAAACTTGTTGTTGCTACTCTATACACAGTAGTTTCCTAGATCTTTACATGTTTATCAGTTTATTCCCTTTGATTCAAAATGAGAAGGAAACAATCCTCAACATGTTTCACAAATAATTATTGCCTTATACTCTCCCAGATTAATGATGTAGCACCCAGTGACACCTAACACATTTAAGTGTTTGGAAAAAATGCTTTGTCTTAAAAGTCATGTTGTAATTGGTTCTCCAACACCATTTCTTTAACGCATCACTTGAAGGATCTTGTGCATATTTTCATATAAAAATATGAACACACATGAAAAGGAGTAGCATAAGAGATAAAATATGTTAGCTACTTCATTTGTTAATTTCAATATGTATACATATATACATCTGTATATGTAAGGAGGTACTGTAATAATCATACCAAGACAGTAAGCATAAACCAGTATTGTCTCTGGCAAAACACAAGGTATGTGTGTACACACAAACATATCACAGTTTGTGCATACTAATGTGGATTTGTGCTAAGCCTTTCTGTTTTCATCTGGTTCTTGTGAGATCAACAATATGTATATGTTGGGTTTGGCATGTAGTCATTCCACAGAAATCTCATAAAAGTGTAACTCATAACTTGTCAGCACTGAGTTCATGTTCTTATAAACCTGATAGTTAGACTGCTTAATTCAATATTCCTCAAGTAATAATAGCTCAATAAAGCCAGAGATTTGAAAGTGTTTGTATTTATAGATTATGTAAATGAATAATATTACATAGTTGTCTGGGATTCTATTAAGTATGGTTTGATATATGCCTCAAATAAACTTCTGCCTGTAAAAAAATAAATTGGGCACTAAACTAAAAACACATTTAGTAAATAGAATCAACTCTTTTTGCAATGCAGTATTTTCTTTTAAGCCACTTTTCTTTTTCATAACATTAGTTTATCAAGGACTAAATTGACATTAAATATTTGCAAGTTCAAAAGAGTAAGAGCATCTGTTTGAACCTGTCTTTCTAGGAAGGACTAAGTGAAATAGATTGGACTTGAACAGCTGGTCCTAAAAGATAAAGACCATTGGGGTCATTCAGAAGAAGGAGAGAGGGCATTTGTGATCAATATTACCAGTTGTTAAAAAATTTTCAGTCTCATGGTTTACATTTTTTGAGTAAGTGATGGAAGATAAAAGATGCAAAAGCAAAATAATTCTATAAATACATATATATATATATATATTTACCTAGAGGTTTAAGTTGTGATCAGTTCCACTACTGAGTCTCAAATAATTTTTCAGCTGAAAGTCATCTTCATATATATGTGTGAATGGCCAATTCTACTGCTGAATCCAAGAATAAAGATTTTTCACCTGTATCTTACACATATATGCACATACATATATTATACATATAGAAATTTGTGTGCACACATGTATGCATACCTATATTACACATAGGTGCATATGTATAGTGTACATATATGGACAGATATATACATATATATGTGTTAATATATATATATTTATATATATATATACACACACAAGGGATAATCAGGCAAATAGAAAGTACAATTGCTCTCATTTTACTTTGAAGTACTCAGGAAATAATTTGACAAGTAGAATTGGCATTCAGGCATTTAAATGAAGAATGACTCAGATCTAGTGTTTGTTTAAATCCGATAAAGAGCTCTTACTTGAAATTAATTATAGCTTTATTATATCTGTTTGACCTCTGAAATGCCCTCAACTATATTGTGTCTGAGGCTATAATTAGAATAGGCTGTCAATTATTTGTAGATGGATGGATGGTGGATGAGAGGTTGAGTTAATGGATGGTTGATGGATACAAGAATCACTTTTTCTACGATCTCATGAAGAATTTATTAATACACTCTGACTTGTGTGAATACCAGTACACTTTGTAAACAGTCCTCCCTTGAGGCCTCTGCAGCTAGTTGTCTTCTTTATCTTAAGGAGTCTTCCTGGCCTGGCACAGTGGTACACATGGAAGAGGATAGCAATAACTTGTCTATTCAATTGATTTCACTTCCAGATTTGAGAGGTTATGACCTGGTGATTTGCATCAATTTGATAAGATGTCTAAGCCAACTCTATAAAACTAGTGCTTTTTCAGTGTTTATTTTTTTCCAGTTTATTTGATCTTTATTTTACAAATGATCCTGATTTGCTTCAGCATTCCTTCTTCCCCTTTTTGGGAAGTGTACATCTGCTTCTGACATCTGTCTTCTATCTCCCTTTGTAAATTATGAAGTGATGCCAACTCCTTTTATCAACAAATTACCCTTAGAACAATTTAGAGACTATAATGATTCTTTGATTCTTTATGAATTTGCAAAATGACTCAGTGCTTATATTAGCTTTGTTTGTCCTTTCTTTTTCCATATTTAATATTTATAGTTGGCAGGCCCAGATGGTGTACTTTGTTATGTCCTGAAATGTTGCTGTTTTTTTCATTCCTTAATTACAGTAATGTCAGTCTGTAATATCCCCAGCCTCCATCTCTAGTTGACACTGTAGATTTCACATTTGTTGTATTATTTATTGAACTATATTTGACAATGTGAAATATACAGTAATATTTTCCTAACGTTTCTGTTTTTTCATGTTTGTCTACATTGACTATTTGCCTTTGCTGTTTGATGATATCCTCAATTTATTGTATTTCTTAAAGTTTTACAGATATTTTAGGTATCTAAAATATCCTCATAGTTGAGACAGTGAGGAATGAGAAAAAAAAAAACAATTTGAGGTTCATGGTAGCAATAGGCATTGTAGAAAAATATACAAGGCAATATTTTTTTCATTTTTTGTGTCCCTGGAAGTTCCCTTCTTATGATTTGATAGAGAAAAAGTGCATAGCTTTATTTTATATTTTATAAAAATATCTTTAAAAATTCATTTCATAAAACATATATTAATAGAACAAATTCATATGCTTAAAAATACCATTGATTTCTTCTCTTAAACTTATTTAGTTTTCTTTTTAGACTTTGATCCAGATCACCTTCATGCTCAGATAATCACTGACAGATTGTTACAACTCATTTTCTTCAGAAGCTTCAATAAAATGTATAAGAAAGTCACATGTCAATCTCTTAAGGTCTTGCTTTTGAGTTACATACTAGATTTCTGTAATAATTTTTTTATACTCCCACTCTGTTTAAATTTTGTAAATGTTAATTTAGAGATTATAATGTAAAGTATTTTCTTCTAATTAATTTAAACTTACCACATTAAGAACTACTTGGAAAACATCCTTTTTTTCATTTAAGTAGATATTTTTTTAAATCGTATTTGAGCATTCTCTCAAAACTTCCCCAAGAGATAGACCTAGAAATAGAAACCTCCTATTCATATAACAGTCCTGCTCTGGGCAACAAAATCAGTACTTTACCCTTGGATTCAACATCAAACAAGATTACATAGATTTTTCAACTACTACACCTGACAGTGTCAGCCACCTTTTAAAAATACATTTGTAACATCACTGGAGACTGCTTTTCTCATAGCTCAGTGAAAGCCCTGTACACATATCAGAGGGTGTTGATGCGACCTTTTGTTTTTCATGTCTATTTTATCATTGCTTTTCTAATTTCAACTTATAACAAAGGATATACAGCATTCTAAAATATTACATTAGGGGATGGCTGGAATGATAAAATATTTCCAAATTGGCATATAACTTTACGTTTAATTTGGAATGTGTGAAGACAAAATATATTTTTTGTGCTTAAACAAGCAACACATATTATTGAACACCTTATATTCCAGGCAAAAAATTACAAACAGCTGCCTTATGACCATATTCTAATGTATACATATGTGTATGTACACATACATGAGCTGTGGCCTATGTCATATTTACAGGCACACACATCCACGCATTTAAGATATTTCACATGAAAGAAAAGACTTGGGGATTAATCATAAAGGTTACTCTAACAAAACCAGAAGAGCTTTTTTTTGTTTGTTTTCATGATAACATCTGGCTACCAGTAAGCAGCTTTGACCTGCTCCTTTCCCTACCTTCCCTATATCCTTTCAGATTCTGTGGGAAAATAAACCTTTTACCCTTGATATTGTTGCTTAATTTATTAGCATATAATATTTGAAAAAAATTAAAGCTACTAATAGAATGTGCGCATAGAAATGCTCATTTTCAGGTATTTTCTGCTCATTTCATTCCCCCTTTTCCAGAGTGCACAGATCTTCCTGTTTTGAGTTCCATTGGCTGCAGTTGCAATAAAACCACCAGGCAGGTTGGACAGGATCTCAAGATGTCTGTGCACCAGTTCTATCTGTTAAATAATCCTGTTTGTGTTTTATTGTCATTCTACCACACAAACAGCAATGTTTCTTTGGTAGTCAAATGATAGTTTTCACAACCATATTCTCATTTATTTTAAATCATTTTACTCTTTATGTGTTAGGATTTATGTGCTTCTCTTGCAAAAGACAGCGTAAGTGTTCCAGAAGTGGTCTTGAAACATTTGTTTATTTGGTTGATTGTTTTCCCCAATTATGGACAAAAAAGAGGCTTACACTAAGCATATTCATCCTCAAGATACTTGTGTGTCTTGACACTCAAGAACTACTGTGCACTAGTGTGCTGTGCAGAAATATGAAGAGTTCAGAAAAGAAAACTCTCTCACACTTTCTCCAGCACCAACCTCGATGTCATTCACCATTATAATATATCTGGGCTGCTAACTTTTTCTTAAGCCTGGCCTTTGTAGGCATTTTATTTTATAGTTCCTTGTTAGGTCTCTGAGGATTAAAAAAATGAATCAGACCTAGTCCAAATTTCTAGAAACTCTCAGTGAAGAGAATGAGATAGATGTAAAAACAGGCATTTGTGAGACACTATAAATAGCAAAAGATACAAACTCAGCATACTTACTTACCAAGCAAGACTACAAAACCCAGGTGACTGCAGCGTGAAGTAAGCAGGATCAGCTTTCATCTGACTAAAATTGCATGAGACTCCAAGTGAAAGGTGCCCTGCTGAGCCCGTCTCCTTTTTTATGGCTCACTGAATCACTGAGCTTAATAACTTCGTTGATGTTTTAAGCTCCTACATCTGAGATAGTAAGATACATACAGAATGTAAAAAAACAAGTAATGAAATTGCATGAGCGTTAGAAAATTGACTGAAAAAAATTATCATTCTCGTCTGTATTTGACAGGAAATGTTCCACGCATTAAAGCAGCATATACAATATCTTTTTCATCTTTAGAGCCTACACTGTTTATTTTTACTTCATTTCTCCTTTATATTTCCCAAAACATCCTCTCTATTCTTTTGTGACATTTAGCAACCAAGAATGTGTTCATGTTTCATTGTTGAAATTTTATCTCGTGTTTTTTTTTTCTTTTTTCCCTTACAGTCTTCTGGTCTTCCAAATCAACCAGCCACCTCACCTGCGCACTCATGGTGTTTCATTCTCACCTCTAGTTATCATATAACTTTGTAACTATGCATTTACTCTAAAATGTGTCCTACTCTGTACTCTAGTGTATTTCTCCTGAATTCTGAAACTTACATAATAGGTGATCTATGAGTTAAATAGGAGATTAGGAAAAATGCTTAGTGGAGAAAGTAAAGGAGGCCAGATGAAGTACAAAGAAGTAAGATCAACAAGACACAATTCTCCACAAAGTATCTATTACTACTTACATTTTTAGTCTTGACATAAAATCAGGTACTTTTTCTTATACCCATAATGTCTCGTACTTTCCTGACTTACTGTCATATTTATAACCTTCACTCATCTTAGAATATCTTTTTGTCAAAACTCTATTGTTTTTTAAAGACCATTGATATTTTTACTGCTTTCCCACCATTTGCGTGTGTACTACACTCTCAGATCAGTATAAGTTTTCATGTCATGTGAGAATTCTCAACACCGAGCAACTACTCCCAGTCCTTTGAAAAACACTCTTAGGGAACTTGTGGTCACATAATTATCTTAATGATGATTTTTCTAAGGGTAAATCATTAGATGTCATTTTTTTTTTCATTTCATTTTTCCATTTTTTCCTCCATGTTGCCTTTGTACTAAATAAAATCATTAGCCATGTGCAATGGGAATAATTCCCTTATCTGAAATGGACATAACAACATTGGGCTGGAGGAGGAGAAAGAATGAAGAGAAGGTGTTAAGACTTACTGAGAACTAACTATGCATTAGGTACAGGTATTCCAGGGCCTTACTGTTTTAGATCATTTAATCCAACAAGAACTCTACTTGTATGTATTAATGTATGGACCACACCTGGCACATATTAGGTATTAGATAAGTGTAAGATTCCTTGCCCTCTCTTGGATTGAAAGATATAACTTATTTTGGCTTTCTTATGTATTAGGGGAAAAAACAGATCTTAATGTATCTTCATGCCATTTTAAATTATTTACATTGAAAATATTTTTCACCTCCTTGCTTGTTTTCTGTAATTCTTTAGATTTGTTTAAAATTATTTTTCACTCTTACTCCTCCCCTATGCTCGACTGATGAATTTATTCTGAAATATTAAAAATCATAACATTATATGCATTAATGTAGAATAGATGGCCTACTTTCACTTTGAACTTTCCATTAATGTTTAATAGATTGGTAGTGTGATTTTTAGGAGGCCTATTCAATCCATAAGTCATTTATCAGGCTTGGGAAACCATATTAATTCAGTAGCTCTTCCAGTAAAACAGTAACATCTACTCTACTTTCATTGAGTTAACTTCATTAAAATAAACTTTACTTGCCTGAAGTCAGGAAAATTTTTACTTGAATCTCAATACTTTTTCATCTTCTCTACCTCTGAGTTTTTAATAGACTACAGAAATTAAATATATCAAGAAATTAAGCTCCAAACTCAGCACCCTTGTTCAGGTTTCATAAGAACTTCAATTTTAATACCACATTTGATCAGTTTAACAGGAGTTAAATCAAAGGTCATTATTTTTTAAATGTTTTTATTCCTTTATATTAAGATGTATCCTTTACATACTTTTATTCTGTAAACTTACCAATAATTTTAGAGGAATGCTGAGTACACCAAAAAGTGAATAAGATAATTTTTTAAGAAAAGGGAAGAGTTATAGAATAGTTTATATTTAATATGTAGAAAATTCAGTATACAATAAATTTTCCAACACTGTCATTTCTATATCTTCATAGAAACCTAATAAAATACCTAACATTAAATATATAAATACATCATAGCAAATGCTTCTATTATATTAAAATGTTATAATTGTCCCCTTTCCTTTTGATATATAAAATATTTTTCTACATTTACTTATTCTTTGTTAACTTTTAAAGCAATATACATTTCCTGGATGCTCAAGTAGAAGCATTTATTGCAATGTTACTTAAATATGTACACATAAAAGTAGAAATAAACTTTTAATGCTTATACCATTTATTCAACAACCAAACCAATGCAGTTTCAAATTAAAAATGAACAACACTATAAAACCAATAAAATATATTTTGAAACTATTTTGTTATTGTACTGTTTTGCTGAAATTAATTACTACTCAAAATATGGATACAATAGTGACCTCTGTTGCGTAGGTTCATTTAACCTGGTTGTGCTAATACTGTTGCGTGTAGGGTGCTGGCTTAATTATTGCTCAATTTTTTCTGTTCAGTGTCTGAAAAAAACCTCAATTTCTCCAAGGTTCCAAAACAATATTTGACCTTTACCTGGCAGGGATTCATTTGTGTGGTAAAAAGTTAATAACTTTTTATCATTACTTCATGATAAGTAGCACTCCTTGGCTAGAGATTAGAAACAAAAAGAAAACACTTGAAAAGTGATTAGAAAAACACATATACAGAGACACACACATGCACAGAAATGAAAACCCACTGTATATTTGATGGTAGTCAGCTAGATGTTCAAAGATACATATAGTGATATGCGTGAGAAGCACATATACTTATTAAATTTTTATAAAATTAAATATAAATATTCAAGAATTTCTGGATTTCAGGGCAACTTATGTGGACTTTCAGATATCCATGAACTTAGGGAAACATGCATATCATCATCTCGCTAATTCTAATATTTGTTAACCATGGTGAATCTTGAGTTTATTTGTAGTTTTGAGCAAGACAGAAAAAGAAGAAGAAATCATTGGAAACCCATGATTTTTGAATGAAATTGTGACGAGATAAAATATAATCTGAATTTATGTCACAAAAAGTGTTCCTCACAGTGTTTGAAATTTGAGAGGATATATAAAAATCTGAGTCTGAAAACTAGCATTAACTAGATAATCAAGTTTTGAAATAAATCATCATAATAGAAATGTTTAAAAATATAGCATTGAGAAAAAATATGCAGTAAACTCTGTGTGTGTGTTATGAGCATCTCTGATTTATATTGAATTTACTTTCGTGTCTCTGTCATCCTTAGTTTGTTGCTACATATCCTGCATTTTCTGACACAGCCTCAAATTCAAAAAAATATGTTCTCAAACAACATGTCCCAGTTGTATTTCTTGCTGTGGGATGTTTCAAGTATCTTTTATCACATCTTTTAGCAAAATAAATAAATAAATAAATATTCTTCCAACAAAGCATTTTAAATTTGTATTCATTCTGAAAAAAACTATGGCAGGCGATCTCTCTAAATCCTAAGGAAAAATCTAACCCAATAGATAAAAGATTATTTCAACCTGAATGCAGAACTTTCTCTGAGATTCAAGCGACTCACCAAGGCCCTGGGTTATATTCAGAGAACAGAAATGTAAGATGCAAACAGCTGAGAAAAAGAAAGCATATCTGCCAAAAATGTCAAGTAAATAAATGATCCTATAAATCTTCCAGTATGCAAAATATTTTAATTACTAACACTACTAACAATAGTTCTTAAAAATAAAACTTAAATCAATCAAATTAACAATGACTAAAAGTAAATTATGTGTAGCTATATTGGCAGGTTTTATGTAATCAATTATATATTTTTAAATATATAAATGTATATATATATACATATATGTAAACACACATTGGTATACACACATATTTTAAAGTTTTATCTCATTGTTATCCATTTTAATAAATATGTCCATAAAAAGTGACTAAAAATAAAGAATAAGATTTTCTTTAAAACAAATATATAAAAGGATATATTGAATTAAATTTTAAGTATTCATTTGAAGAAAAATTTTTCTCTTATAATTTACCTTATTTCCTGACTCCCTAAAGGAAGATGAAGATTTTATTTCTGATGACTGGCACTAAGAATAATATTCAAAATATTAGTCAACTGTCAGGACTTTGGGCACTGAAAAATCAAGTATACCTCTATAAACAACATGTGCTAAACAGTGGGTACAGGTTAATATCAACTCTGCTTAATATCGGACATATAGTAAATGACACATGTATTGCCGGAGTAAAACAAGTGAGCCATGAAAACAGAGGAGACGGCAAGCTTATGCTAAGTAGCTCTCAAGTTGGAAGAGAGAATGAAATTCATTATGTTTATTTCCCATGGTCATTGCTGGCCAAGAATTGATTAGACTATTACAAAGAATGAAAAGCTATAGCACAGCCCACATGGAGTGGTGGTCAAGTACAAGAACTCTGTGAAGTTACACAAGTTACTCAACCTGTTTCCTCATATGCAAAATAGGGAAAATAAGTTGTTACCTGGGGACTTGTTTGGAAAATTTAATTATGGAATATACATTTAAAAAATACTCAGAACAATACCTGCCACTTAATACATGCTAGATATTATTATTTCTGGTGACAAGTAACCATAATTCTATGAACTGTGTTTCATAACATTCCATTAATTAGAGGTCTTGAATTGAGAAATAAAATAAACCTTTAAACGAGGTCTTTTTCTTAAAGAGTCTTTTATTCAAGCTAAACTTGATTTTAACATAGCTCACAGTAAACTTACCTTGTAAATATAACTATATTTATTTTGCATAATAATTCTAAAGGAAGGTGTGCTAAATTAAGCTCTTACATTATAAAAACAACAATCTTTACCATAGATATTCTCACTGCCCACTTGTATCATAAAGGTAACATATTCTACCTTCATAACTCTCCTGAAATGTGAGACCAGGGAATAAGTATTTAAGGTGAAAGTATAAACCTGGCATTTCTGCTTGATGTCATATTTACTATAAAATATTTCTGAAGACAGAGGATTTAGGGCTGCTCCCCTGAGGCTATTTATTCTTTATATAAAATTGCATGATCGGCTATGGATAATTTGTATTATATCAATTCTATATGTACTACAAGTTTTACGCTATGAAAGTGTATATTTCAGAAATGAAATACATACATATATCAGGATTTCATTGACCTTGACTTCATGTTATTTTATTTTGGAAGAAAATAATCACCTACGTGTTTCCAAGAAGAGTTAATACAATGAGGCAGAAGCAGTACTATTCAGGAGGAATTAGATTCCAGATTATATTAATCACTCTCTACATCCTCTCAACTTTGTGACACAGAAATCAAGGACAAAAAATTAAGGCCAAGGATTGAAACAGAAACACTGTGCCAGAGTGATGACATTTATTTTCTGAAAACCGTTGTTATAATTCACTTTAAATCAAGCTAGGATTTAAACCTGTTTTAACTATAAGACACTTATCACTTTTTAAAACTACATTCCAAAATTATCGGACTTTTTGAAGAATATTCTTATGAAACAAATATGTTATCTGAACAAATAAATGAGCTAAATATAATTTTCTGTTTTGATTTGATCCTGCCAATAAAATAAGCATGGGGTAGTTGCTATTGAATAATATATTTTAATGGAAAATTTTAAGAAGTAACGTTGTTATATTCATCATGAAAGCTCATTTTGTGACTTAGAGGCATTTGTCACTTTAATATATGGTATCATGTGAAAATTACAGAATAATTTTCACTGTTAACATGTAAGCAAATCCCTGATTTTTGTAAAAATAACCTTTTGACAATTTCTGAAATGCTCATTCCCATACTACTAATATTACTTTTTTAAGGAGAACGTATTTGTGAGTTAGTGGATCTGAACTGAGAAAAAAAATATTATCCATACTGAGCACACCTCCTACCTTTACTCATGGGGGACCTCACCCAAATTGGGATTTCAGGTGCTAATAACAAATATTTCATATAAGGGTTAAACTAACCCAAATTATCATTGATTTTAGCATGAAATCAAATATAAATGTTTACCAGTTAAAGCAATATTATATAGACATAATGATGGGATTTTTCCCATGTCATATTCAATGTAGGTTCTATTTATTATTTTCCCTTGTAACAACAGTGAAGGAAATTTTGTTGATCAAATTTCTTTCTCCTCAGTACAAAAGGAGTCATTAATGAATAAGTAGACATTTATTTCAAATATGGTGCCATTTCTACTACATTAACCCTAAGTTCATTTTAGTTTTTAATTCTCTCTTTCTGTGTCTTCCATTCTTTTGTTCTCTTTCCAATGCAGTTTGTTACAAAGATATTGGCATTCTCGCTCTGTTCATTATTTTCAAAATAAAATGACAACTTTGACTCTTCAAATTTCAATGACATAGATTTAGGGACTTAATATTGATATTATAGTCTCTGGAAATGAAAATATAACATAAACTTATTATAACAAAGTTTTATCAATAGAAAAAATATTTCTGAAAAAAAATTAAATCACTGACCCCACTTTATATCTTTTCTTCTTCCTAAAAGGAAAATGGGAATATAGGACTTTAGTCACAAAAGTAAGATGGCTAAGTTTCACTTAGTGTCTGGAGAAATAGTCACTGTTTGTCTATTTTGAGGAGGAATCTTCTAGGAGTTGAGGATTTTTTTAAAACAGCTTTTAAATAGCTGTAAATTTTTTTCGTGGATTAGAAATGCAGGAATTGTCACACATTTACACAGAGACACACAGACACACATAAGCAATATTCCAAAATGGTGTGTTTTAAATATAATAATTAACTTGATTATTTTACTTTGTGCAACCGGAAATATGGAGAAATAAAGATTCTAAAATCTAATGTGAACTCCTTATGTTTGTATAAATTACAAGCTTGTTACCCAGGTGACAGTGTCATCTACACTTGGAAAAGCAATTTAGATTTGCTGTAATTTGTATGGCAGTGTCAATTTATTTGTTTGATATTCAAATGTGATGCTATGCTCAGCTTGAAATACTATTTTTATATTTTCCCATCAGCCATTTCTGGCTGTGACTTCATTTTCTTGTACATAAGATTTAATTCTCCATTATTTAGTTTTAAATGAATAATTCATGTAGTTCAAAATTCCACTCACAAAAGCATAACCATACATGCATATAACTATATAATTATACATGTTATATAGTTTTACATACTTATAGAATATGAAAATAAAGATGAATAAAAGTCATTCATTATCTTTGACATATAAAATATAACTAAAAATAGCATTAACGATAAAATGATCCTCAATATATATAAATCCTGAAAGCAATAACCTCTTTTTGCCCTTTTCACTGCCTTTACAAGTCTGGAACATCTGGGGATTCAGCTGAAGAGCTAAGAAAGCTTTGAAAATCTCTGTTCATGCTAACACCTGATTTTTGACCTTGAGGTTCTCATCTGTTCTCCTATATGAATTCTGTAACACATCCAGAGTATATTACTAATATGATAGTATATTTGACATATCCTAATAAAAATAATATTAAAAATCAGTCCCTTAAAGTTAAATAACATGTTTCTGAAATAATGGAAGCCATTAAAATAATAGGTTACACAAGTTAGTTTTTTAGTTATTTCCTAGCAATAAAGTGTCATGTATTTGTAAGTCATTCTAAGATAAGAAATTTACATAAAAATAAATATGTTCAAAGAAGAAATTCTAAAAAGAAAAATAGGAATTTGATATTTTCAAAAGCATCACTACCTAAGTGTTTAATCACTATTTTTGATGGTATTTTCTTCCACAAATGGCCAAGCTCCCAAAATAAAAAGCAAAATAAAATATGCAGTGATATGAACAGTTGTGTCAGTTTTGCTTTTACAGATAAACTAAATCAGTTTTTATAGTTTGTAACTTTACGAAAAAGCTCAAAAAATAGTTTATCAATGAGTTCACTTAATTTCCCAATGGAATCACACATTTTCTCTACTTTGCTTACCTCAATTTATTTAATTTATTCATTTATATTTTTTATTAATTCCTTAAATTCGGTCTGAATTCAACAAGAGCAATTCCAATAAATTCTTCTCCTGAACTATCTTCTTAGTTCACATCTGTTTCCTTACATAATATTATAGTCTAAAAATTCCCTAAGGACAAGATTTCAGGCATAATCAACTTAGATATTCAATGATTGATTCTCAAATGAATGGATATTACATAACTATTTTATATGACTTACTCATATAAGATGTATTCAACCTGAGGTTCTTTCCCTTCTACACCAAGCTACTCTGACTAGTATGTATTAAGAGGCATCATTAATCACCAAGTGGTTGCCTAGATACATGCTACACGCTGTCACAAAAAAGAATACTTTTAGACATATTCCTTTTCAGTTTGTCTGCTTTTAGCTGCTTTAGTTAAAACTGCATAAATAAAAATAAACTTTTCAAATATTTATTTGAGTACATGAAAAACCATACAGAGTTCAAGAGTATCCTCGTATTATAGATTCCATTCTAAAGACAAAATTCTCAATCAGGTATTTTCTTTGATTTCATGGTAACTTCAACTCTTGCTATTAATGAAATGGTTTCCATTCCCAAATGTCTGTTTGTATGTTTTCTTTACATAGGTGAGTTTGTCTTCTTAATAGAGACTAGTTATACCAACATTAATTCTGAATATATTTATAGCTACTTTGAACTCTCTTGACATATAAACCCATAGGACTCTCACACTTAATCCAATATATCCAGAAGACTTACAAGGAGATTGACCTTTGTCCTGATAAAACTCTCTAAAATCTAGAACACTGTGCTACAAATGAACTAATGTTAATAAAATAATGAAAAGAAGCAAGTTTTAAGAACTAACCTGATGTGTTTGATTTTGGACAACCTGAGGTACCTGGAAATTTTCCATTTAGAAATATCAAACAGACTTTTAGAAATATGTTTAATTTTTTTTAATGCTTCTGTTTACTAAATGCCCTCTGGTGGGTATTATTCTGTGATAAAAAAGATTCTCACACCTTGTTCCCAATCCAGTATGTCTATCACCTACCTTTTCCCCATATCTTCTCCTCAGTTTTGCTTGTTTCAGGGTCCTGTATAATACGTCAAGGCATTTTTCCTTTGCCCACAAGGCCAAGCTGATGAGCAGGAGCTACACCAAAGTTCTGCCCAGTAGGAAGATTTCTTTTCACCACTGTCATTCAGGCTTACTCTTAAGTGGGACCGTAGCGTAGAAGATACATTTTCAGCTTGCCCCTGCATATTTGTTTGATCCTTTCATGAAAAAATCCTGGCCTTTTTCTATCTCTGTCAGCTGGTTTTAGGGAGTCCTTTATAAATCCATGAGAGACCTGAAAAAAATCAAGTGTGAGCAACTGTTTGTGCAGCTCCTTGTGCCATCTGAATCTGCCCAAGCCCAGTCTTATATGGACCATGTCTATTTTATAATGGATTTATATGCACCAAATGTGTGACTTACATTCCCAGACTCAAGATTGGCAATTTTAGCTATATGAGATCTAAGTCTTCTGCCTGCTCTTCAATTCCTGGGTTTATCCTCTGGGTCCAGGAGATAAATATCTCTATAGATACTGCCAAGGAGACTCTCCCACACTTTCCTTTATAGTTCTGATTAATCAGTCTGGGCTTGCTATTTCCCCCAATTGGTTTATCAATGATATTTAGCAACAATCCTTATAGTTACTATTTCCTCCATATCAAAAGCCAGAAACATCGCACCAGCTATTACACCTCCATCCCAGTCCACCACAGATGAAAGTCTCAGCAGTCACAGTGATATAGCATTCCATTTGACATCAAAAATTTCACAAATTTAAATCCTGCTAAGTGAGGTACTGACTCTGCCCTAAATCAATTAATTACATGAATTTCTGTTTTGTGTTTGTCTTTAAGCTCTCAGAGAATTGGGAGAATAAATACGTTCACTTATGACCTGGGGCTGATGATTTCATTTGGACATCTGTGTTTTGATGTTTAGATACAACTTTCTCAATGGTTATCAAGAAGAAATTTGAACATAAAGCATCTTTTCACATTATCATTGTAAACTAATATAAGTTTAATATATACCTATGTAAAAAAGAAAAAGAACTTTGGAAGTCTGGGACAAAATTTTAACTATAGTTAATTGGTTTATAGGAGTAAAATATCTAGAAATAATTGAATAGCTCATGTGATTTCTGCACTTAAATCTTTCTTTATATAACAGTACCGTTTCCATGGTAGTAAAAAACATAGATTTAATATTTTGAATTTTCTGGGTTTCTTTTTTCACCAACCTAACATACTATAACAGTTCATTTCTCATAAAAATAAATTCATGAAAAATAAAACACATTAAAATAAGGATTTTAACTCTGAGAGCTGTATTCTTGCTGGCACTTCAACATCAATGTAACATCACCGTAGTGATGTACTATCCTGATAAATCATTTCAGAGATACCATTGTGAAGTTATATTATGACTCACATATACATCATCATGGTCATGACGATGCTTTATTAGTATCATATATCACCCAAATAATGGGGCTTTGACGATGTAGAACTTCTCAGTAAAATAGTGATGACAAAAGTCATATCTCTTGGAGAAATGCCCCTGTAACTTTATTCCTGAAAAGTTTATAAATATGCCATCTTCCTTTTCTACCCTGTCTCAAAAATAGAAAGAATACGTGATTCTTTTGAGGCACAAAGCTGAATTTTGCAATGCAACATGCATGGGTTTTCTTATTAAATTCTCCACATTGATTAACATGAACTTTCCCCATTCATTCTAAATTGAAATATTTTCCTGATTTTTCAACCAACAACAGACTTGCTTGTCTCCTTATATCAATAAATTGAAAGGAATCTGTCACAGGCTATGTTATTACGAAGAAGAAAATGAAAATGCAGTGACTCAAACAATATAAAAATTTATTTATTCTGTTGTAGTGTAGGGATAACTCAGTATTCAAGGATACGTAAGTGGTTCTACTACATAATGTAATTTTCCATCCAGATAACTTGTAACTGTCCTGTTATTCTCTAGGGTATGTTCTTCATTTACATGATTAAAATTGTCTCACCACCAAGAGGCATGCTTTGCAGCCACAGGGAAGAGGAAAAGAGAGAGTACAGGGCAAGTAGTTTCCTTTGAAAATAGGAATACAGAATTCCACACCACTGGAGAATAGCCTACATGAAGTGATATAAATATATAGAACATAAAAATTTTTCTGCAAAGTTTATGTATTTCTATTATATAATTCATGTATCATATTACTTAGGTAAATTCACTTCATTAAGTAAGTTTATCAACAACACTTAGAATAATATATAAAAGTATTACCAGAATCCAAGAAACACAGTTATTACCACCTTAGCAAATATCATGTTTATCTTAAAATTGCTCAATATTGCCTTTCATATTCATCATTACATGACATACAAGTGAAATACCATATATGACCATAATTAAATAAATAATTCCCTAAAGCAATGATATTGCTATAATCATTTATGGCAGTATTATTCCTTCCCTTTTGCCTGCTGTGATTGCACCTTTATATAACTCTATTATTACACTTAATCCATAGTCTTATAAATGTTTACCCTATTTCCTCCTGGAATGTAATGTAATCTTTTGGAGTAGGCATTTTGTCTTGAGTGCTGTTATGACTTGTTCACAGTCCAGTGTCTGGCATAGGACTGATTCTCAATATTTGTTTCAAAGGATGTAGTTTTCAGAGTGTTGTCAATATTGACATTTAAAAACAAAACTATTGGGCTTCCCTGGTGGCACAGTGGTTAAGAATCCTCCTGCCAATGCAGGGGACACGGGTTCAAGCCCCTGGTCCGGGAAGATCCCACATGCTGTGGAGCAACTAAGCCTGTGCACCACAGCTACTGAGCCTGTGCTCTAGAGCCCATGAGCCACAACTACTGAGCCCACATACCACAACTACTGAAGCCTGCACTCCTAGACTTCGTGCTCCACAACAAGAGAAGCCACTGCAATGGGAAGACCGTGCACTGCAACGAAGAGTGGACCCCGCTCACTGAACTAGAGAAAACCTGCATGCAGCAAAGAAGACCCAATACAGCCAAAAATAAATAAATTTATTAAAAAATAAAAAAAAACTATTAAATCATTCTTTTACCATAGCGATTTGACATACAACATTATCTATTTAAAATATATGCAAATAAACTCTTCCTTAACAGTAGGCAATTTTACATAAATTTTTTCTTTTTAAGCATATATTTCCATTTCACTTATGTCACAGAATTTTTCTAGTTTAATATATTTTTGTATAAGAAGACTTTTATTGATGACAGTCATAGCTTTTTACAATGAAAATAGGGATATATATTGATATTTTCAACAATCTTATGATTATAGATAAATCAAATAAAGCCATAAACAGTAAAAAATATGATTTACATTGAATTATTAATATTGTAGCTAATATAATGAAACAAAAAGTGCACTATTGATAATTATTAGACCATAAATTCAACTTGAAACTCAATCTCTTAATGAGATTAATAAGCAATTTTTTAAATCCATGGATTATTACCATTTTGTTAAAATGTGATGGGGTTTGTAATCAATTTATTGTAAATTTATTGTAAAATATCTTGCTATGCTATCAATATGGTAATAAAAATATAAAAATAAAAAAATAAAAATATACAGGTGGCCTGACATAATGAACTGGACTAGATTGTCAAATCACATTTCACACTAGAAAGATTCACTGGTGAGACTTCCCTGGTGAGCAGTGGTTAAGAATCCACCTGCCAATGTAGGGGACGGGTTCAAGCCCTGGTCCAGGAAGATCTCACATGCCGAGGAGCGACTAAGCCTGTGTGCCCCAATTACTGAGCCTGCGCTTAGAGCCCAGGAGCCACAACTACTGAACCTGTGTGCCACAACTACTGAAGCCCACTTGCCTAGAGCCTGTGCTCCACAATAAGAGAAGCCACTGCAATGAGAAACCCACGCACCACAATGAAGAGTAGCCCCCGCTCACTACAACTACAGAAAGTTCATGCACAGCAATGAAGACCCAACACACCCCAAAATAAATAAATAAATTTATTAAAAAAAAAAAAAGATTCAGTAGTAATTTAAAAAATGGCCAGCCAGTCTTATACTGAATAGCTACAATTCAAAATTTATTTCCATAAATTAGGAGTCAGAATTATAGTAAATAAATGTTTTGGTCAGGTATGAATATGTTGTAATACAAAATATTTTCTTCTTTCAGCCATTTTAAATTATAAACCTAGACAAAAATAATTCAATAAAATGGTTTGCAATTTAAGTTGACCTCTGAGTGAATTTGTTATGCAGACCAAAAGAAGAAGAAATACATTACAGTAGACACGTTCAAAATACCTACATAATAGCAAGGCCCTAAAATGTAAGGAGTATTATTGTTTATTTGCTATCAAAAAAGTAGGGTTATATGAAATATTGGAATTTTATTTCCAAGTCTAGAATTTGATGGTAGTTAAGTACACTTATGTTGTCAGCTGCCTCCTATTGACAGTGTGATTTTATTTGCTCCATGAAATAACAGCACAAATTTACTATTGCTCTTTTTTTTTAATAACACACATAGAAAAAAAATGACACATTTACTCAAGGCCAACCAGAATTATTTCAACCTATCAAAATTGATGGGAGGGCTTCACTGCCAAAGTCAGTACTGGGTTTTCACAATTCATTGCAGACAATCTGCCACCCCTATTATGATAAGAGGCTAAAAGAGTCATAATCAGAAAAGAAAGCCAAATTAATTCTTGTAATTATCATTGAATTATTTATCCTGCTATAGGATTATTATTATTAGTGTCATTTGACAATTCTCTCTCATTTTATTAAACACAACTGTGAGTAATTTCTCTACATAATCTCTCTCTCTACCTAATATCAATCTGATTGACTAGCTGGAAATACTCATGGAAATATTCATGCCATACATATAAATGCTGTATTATGGTGCTATTGATACAGTACACGCCACTACCAGATCCTTTAGTTCTTTGAGGATGAGAGAATAAATTAATTATAATTTCCTGGATTATCTTCAGTACAACTTGAAAATGTATTATACTCTTAGAGTCCACAAGTAGTATTATTTTTACCGTATAAAACCAGCAATTGCACTGTTTTTTTTTTTTTTTCCGTACGCGGGCCTCTCACTGTTGTGGCCTCTCCCGTTGCGGAGCACAGGCTCCGGACGCGCAGGCTCAGAGGCCATGGCTCACGGGCACAGCCGCTCCACGGCATGTGGGATCTTCCCGGACCGGGGCACGAACCCGTGTCTCCTGCATTGGCAGGCGGACTCTCAGTCACTGCGCCACCAGGGAAGCCCAGCAATTGCACTTTGATTTTCACAACAAAACTAAAAATGTAAGCACACATGAATTTGGATAATTTTTCTATTAGTCTGCCCAAACTCTGGAATCCTATTCTTTAGGTTAATATACATCAAAGTTTTGGATTAAACAATGAACTATATTATACCTAGATACTTGGTTTAGTATTCCGAGAACCAATATACAACTCATTTCTTATATCGTTACATTGCCTTACACAGATCTATGCTTTAATGATCTTAACATTTTAAAATAATTAATGTTATTAATCCTGAGTAGAAAAAAATTGTCTCTAAGAGCACTTTCAGAACTTGATATCTCTTTCGGCTCAGTTTCTCCAGACAACAAAGACTCGGACAAGAATTTGAGTAGAGATAGTTTATTTGGACAATTAACCAAGGTGAGAGAATGGGGGCAATGAGACAGAAGAGGCACATTCTTCATTAAGGTACATGCTAATGTAATTGCTATGGACCATGAAGGCTTGTTTCCATTGGAGTCTCCTGAGAAACCTCTCTAAATCGTCCTCAGGAAGATCTGGAAGCTAGCACCTTTGTCAGTGGTTTATACATCCTCTTTGCTGTCCTCTGAGGATAGCAACTACTCTGCACTTTTGAGCAGTGCTTAAGTTCAGTCTGAGCAAACTCATGTGGGCTGTGCTTGAGAAACTCTAAGATGAAAGATAAAACAAGAGGTACTATCAGTGTTAAGTGTAATTTTCCATGGAACTGTCCACCACAGGTGTAGCTAAATTCAGAGGTTTGGACTTGACATCTGAAGTATTTGTGGTGGAATCGTTTTAAGTTAATCACTGTTATAAGAGATGAAACTTTTGTATAAATCTATAAATATAACAATGAAACACATTTCATTCAAATATTTTATAGCAAATGTGCAGAAAATGCATTAATTGAGTTAGTATTTAAAATTAGGAAAATGTCAAACTGCAAGAATTCTTGCCAGTCTTTTGTAGCAAAGGAAATTATATGATCACTTAACAAACTGTAAGAAGTAGATCTCAGATTGAGATTTTCTTTAATGAATATATGCCTGAATGTTTTTAAAGATTTGCTAAAGAATCAGTGACACTTATGCAGGAATTTTAAACTTTTTCTAAGTAACTATTAGATCTGATTACATAATCTCAGTAAGGAAAACAAAGTTAAATCCACAAGGACATAGAGTATGAGAGAAAACAATAATGGATAAGAGGAATCAATGCATTTGAGGAAAATGGGAATTGAACTATGCAGTGGTTATTGAATTTTTAGACAGAGAAAGAACAAAACCTTAGCTCATAAGAAGGAGATAAACATAAAACAAACCATGATATGATACAGAATCTCAGAAAAGCCAGAAACTTGGGATGGAGGAGAGGGGAAAGTGAATCAGGTAATCTGGGATGAAGGGAGTCAGGAAGTCGGGTAAATATAGCTTGATAAATATCATGCAGTGCAATTAAATGCACAGATTTCTCTTCTTTAACTTATGCAGGGAATAGAGTATTCTTCCTCTTGCCCTTCAGGACACCAGAGGTTTATTATTTCAAGGTAAAAGCCTGGAAAGCTCAGGAGTCATTGCTCAATCACAGTTGAGAGTAGGTATTTCACTTAGGATTTACATTTTGCAGCATGTAATGTAAACTGACCATAGCAGTTTAACCATATTTTCTCATTTAGCAAGAAGACTGGAGGTAATGATTTCTGGTGTTGGTTCAGAGGCTTAAAGAAGTCAAATATAATGTTGGAGATTTTCCTGGCTCTTTACTTGTGGTTGCAAACATGGCTGCTGGAGTTTCTACTCTGAAGCCCATATTTCTGGCAAAATATTGGAACATTATGTTTTGTATTGACTAATATGTGTCATAGGACTACACTCTAACTACAAAGGATGCAGGAAAACATTTGGTGTTTTTTTAAGCTTGCCTATTGTCAACCCCCAATGGGTTCTGATATTAAGGAAAAAGAGTGATAGATATTGGCTTGGCTACTATCAACACGTGCCAGCCTCTCTTTGGACAGCCAACATCTAAATTAGGAGATTGGGACTGACATATACACACTACTATATATAAAATAGATAACTAATAAGGCCCTACTGTATAGCACAGGGAACTCTACACAATACTCTGTAATGAACTATATGGGAAAAGAATCTAAAAAAGAGTGGATATATGTATTTGTTTAACTGATTCACCTTACTGTACACCTGAAACTAACAAACACAACATTGTAAATCAACTATACTCCAATAAAAAAATTTTTAAAAAGAACATACACAATGCCATTTCAAGTTATTATACCAGGCTAAAATTACAATGGATTTTAATTCCCTCCGTATGAACAAAATGCGCTTCCTTGTGATCTTGTGACTTATAAAATAGGAGATAATCTACCTGCCACTAATACACCCAGGTATGATTGTGGAAGAAACACAGGAAAAAATATTACAATATTTATTCAGAAAGGGGAACATCAGAAATTCCTATCAATTGCTGGTTGATAATAGTTTTCAAATCATGCTGATTTCTTTGCTCATTAACCAGAATATACGGCAACCACAGCTCTTACTGCTGAGAGATTCTCTCTTTCTGTTACACTTGAATACTACAGCTCAAGTGTGTATTAGAGAGGATGCCTTTCCTTGGAGTGACACTATTTTTACAAACACATTACTATTGAAAGGGGTTTAGGGGCACCAGATTGCTTTAAGAATTTGCTTATTGGGTATCAGTGTTTAATTATGTTGGAGGAAATTTTGATTTCTACAAAAATAATAGAATTTCATCTTATTTTCCTTGGCTAATTTCCATGTGCTAACAATCAAAGCCAGTGATCTTGTCTGATAGAACTCTTAAAATGTAAATGATTCTCCCCCTTCCCCTCCTTGCCCCCCCCACTTTAAAAAAAGACTAAGAGCCTCATGTTCTACTCATGTTGCTTTAAGGCAATTGAAAAATTAAGCTGTCATAGATCTGTAACACCCTTTAAGACCAGCTTATTTTAATGTGCAATTACCTTTATTTTCTTCCATGTCTGTCAATTCCAGTTCAAGTTCACTCTTTTCTTTTTAGATAGTGGAAAAAGTGGCAAGATATACCAAACACATGCCTAATATTCTACATGTTTCCTACCACTCCCCTACCCAAAGTGTTAGCAGCAGTATGTTATCTAGGCTGGCTTCTGTGAATGAACTTGGGAATGGTTGCAACTGCTTTTTGTGGTTATGCTAAGGTATATTTTGTTCTCCATAAAGTTAAATACACAATTATTATGCAAATATAAAATACTCAAGTGTCAAGGATTTTTACTCAAAAATAAATTAATAAGAGAACCAGTTAGATGTTAAAACTAGTTCACATAAGAATTTGAATTACAGACATTATATTCTCTAGTGGAAAATAACTCACTTGCATTATTATTAATAGAAATCATCTGCATTACCGTCAATTTACTACATTTTATCTTTTTCCCCTACAGAGTTGTAAATAATTTTGTCAGTGGCAAGCCAATAAACAGCGCAACTTGTATAGAATCAGATAATCATCAGAGATTCTGCTAGGCAATGCCCAGGACTCCATGGAGAGGACACCTAGCAATTTCTTTTGCCCAAAGATTGGATTTTTTTCTCATAGTTCTTACCCATTTTCCAAAACTAGTCCTTCAGTTTATCCTTTAAGTCTATGAGCAACCTTCTGTCCCACTGGTTTGTTAATTCTGTGAATGTTTCCCAGATTAATTTGCCAGAGCTTTTCCTCTTATTGATGTCTCAGAATCTTAACGGATTAAGACAATTTTTTTTAAACATCTTCAAGCCTCTCTGTTATCATCTCTATATTGTAAATAATTCATGAAGGCAGCCTTCTGACAAAAAGACCCAGTAGCTGGTTACTAGTAGAAAAAGCACATTTGAATATGTTAAACATGAAAATGGTAAAGGGGACTGAGAAAATATGGCAAAACATTGGAATCAGGTGTTAAAATATTAAATTATATATATAAACTTAATTTCTAATAATGGTTATGCTATATAATTGAGGTGCTTCTCATGAACCACACATTTCTCTAACTTCATTACCTCTGCCAATTAAATTAATTCTCATAAAAAAACTGTAAGTATATTATATTGTGAGACTATGATCAGCATTTTCCAGATGAGAGATCTGAATTTAGAAAAATATCTCTGTTTAAGTCCCATGTACAATATCTGGCATGAACAGAAGGATATACTATCACCACTGAGGCAAATAATTAAGATTACTTATAATGATATTCCTTACTGTTCAGAGTTTTTAAAAAGTTTGTCATAAATTCAGATTCTTTTAAAATATATACCTGATTTTTTTTGTATAAAGATAGAATGTACTGAAAAGTAGGAAAAAAGTGACATATCGGTGCTACCAACTAGTGACTATAACATCATCACCTTATGTATGAACAATGAAACAACATGTATCATTGAGAAAAAAAATTCAATAATGCTGAAGTCTAGAGAAAATTCTAGGATTTTGATTCTTGACAGAATCAAGAATTATTGATTAATAATAATTTGATACTGGTATTCCTAAATTAGGAATAAAAATAAAATTCTGGTATTCCTAAATTAGGTTAGAATGTATTTATAGTACTGAAAATTTATGGTCTCTCTTTCTGTGCTTGCCATATGATTGATTGTTTAACTTCCTTGCATTTTCAACAAAATACACCCTGATTTACTATGTATATATTCAGGAGTGTTGGCTTATATTTTGGCTGATGTGTTTTTTTAAGTTTTTTAAATAAATTCCTCTAAAAACAGTATGATTTGCAGGCTTACTAGCCGAAAAATGGTGTACTACGTGGAGAGTGTGAGCTAAAATTTCACTTTCAGGAAGATAGAGTAATAGGAATATCTGTTTTTCTTCTCATTTGGTCAAAAGGATGTTTAAAGTTAGTTCTACAATAAATTTAAATACAATACAGTTTGTAGCTATGTTTAAGTATTCAGTCTCTTGTGTCAACATTTTGGCTCAAGCTCTTATGAACACTGTTGTTTATCACAAGTTATTAAACCTTTCTAAGTCTCAACATCTTCATTGCTAAAATAAAGAATGATAGTTTCTAAATCAGAGGATTGTTGTGAGAGTTAAGTAAGATGATGAATTCAAAGGACTAAGTATAATGTATATTGTAAGCTCTCAATAAATGATTATACCACCATTTTATAAACAATATTCCTAGCAGACAACATGGCTTTAAAATATTCACTTTGTAACAACGCTGATTTCTTTCACCTAGCCAATACTTACATTGGTCTTTATCCCTCCCCTGCTTTATCCCTTTCTAATACTGGTAAATATGTTAGTTAGGCTCTTTATAGGTTATGAGGATAAACTTGTAATAAATCTTGTTAGTTTCCACCAGCAATGTGACCACCTAGAGCACAGAAAAACCCACTGATGTAGGCTTTATCCCATAAGTTGTAAATACATGAATAATTTTGAATGACCTATCTTGACATCTTGTATGATGATAATGAATGCAGGGTGATTTATTGGAATAAATGTTATTATCACACTCTATTTCCAAGTACTTGGAATTGTAAAATAGATTACTGAATGTGGTATTACTGAGAACTGCCCTCAGTTTGAAATCATAGTGTACTGACCTGGGAGGCAAAGTAAATTTGGGATTATGAACATAAGAATTTAAGTTCCCTTATGAGGATGTTGCAACACAACTGAATGAGCTTCCTGAACCTGAACAGGACAATGGCAGCACCACAGAATCTCTTAAAGAACAAGAAATGAGGTGAACCAACTTGGCCTTATGAGAGTGTGAACATTCCATGAGAATGTTCCCCCCATAGGAAACTGATGCCTGGCTCCTTGTTCAAGGACAGTTTTTTTTAAAAAATATACAAATACAAAATGTTTTCTTTCAGTCTCCTAATTTGAATCTTTTAGTGATAGATCAACACTCAAAAATGTACCTCTACTTATTTTGTGGCAGCAAAATGAAATGTGAAAATACTCACCAGAATGAGAAGCTGATAGAGATTTCTGAGGAATGAAGAATATCTGGTTCTTTGAACCTGAAGTTCTTCATTGACTAGCTTGTGTTTGAACATGGTATATTAAACATTTGCCTTTAACTCTTAAAAAACAAAACAAAACAAAAAACACTGGGAGGTACAGTGATCAGACTACTGGATAATTCCCTTCATTAAGACAGGGAAATGCCCTGATTGAGGTTTTAGGTACATGATTCCTGGGAGAGATCAAGGTGAAAAATGAAGTGAGGAGATTTAGGAAGCCAGAAGTGAGTAATGATTTTGAGAACCACAGGATATATGCACCTCAATTTATCTTCTTGCTTTGACACTGTGATTGCTCCTGGTCCCTCAGGAGGGGAAAATGAGGAAAAAATTACCGATCACTAGAGGAAAAATAAGGTAACCATTGGAGCCTAATCTCAGTGCATTACTCAGTATCCACATCCTACAGCTCTCCCTAAAAGTCAGAAGGTGCTATTATCACTCCTTAAAATATGAATGCATTATGACACAAGCATCTTTAGAAAGAAGAAAACACTTTGTGAGATCATCAACTTTATTTTCTTACTTCTACAAATTTCCAGCACAAGCGAGACAACTTCTCCACATGTTAACACAGTGACAGTTACAGAGAAATGGAAGTGATTAGAGTCATTAATAAGGGAGATGTTAAAAACTATGTCAGGGCAGTGGATATTACCAGGAGTTAATGTTTGGATCAGGCAGCTGTGTAGGGGATGCAATGGAATAAATAACTCACGAAGAAAAAGAAAAGACAGGCATAGCAGTTCTATAACATATCTGCAGCACCCAATGACCTGCTTGATCCAAAGACAAGGATTTACAATTAAAGTCCCATTTATTGTTTGACTGGTAGGGTCTGAATCATATATTCATTATTGTTCTGACTATTACTGGAAGACTGTAGTTGTATTTGAGACATGGGTATTCTGTGAGAATGTGTTATTTTTGGATTATATATTTCCCCTCTTGGTCCCCTAATTTTTTATTTGTTTGTTATTTGCTTTTGCTTATTTGTTGTGATGTCTAATAAACTGATATATCTGAAAAACTGTAAAGCCACTATTAAAATAAGTCATTATTACATATTGTATTTACTTGTGCATTCCTCTTTTGAATCCAGTTTAGTCTCCCCATGTTTTTATCAATTTGGAAAAAAATGTGTTATCATTTTTCTTTATAAAATTTCTCCTGTCAGGCTGTTATGGTTGTCATCAGCAGTAGTTCCTCTGAAGGCTTTGTCAAAATTTGAAAAATTAAAAGCTGTAAGTGAAGCTGTTTGCCAAATATAAATGAAAAAACATTGAAGTCCAGTTCACACTCTTACTTCCACTTCTAAGCTTTTAGATGTTTGACCTTTGAAAATTTTGCTTCTACCAGAGATGCCTGTGTAATTCTTACCTTAAGGAATAATTTATTTGTATAATTTTCTGTCTCCGTAGTGCACAGATATGCAATTTCAGTTAAATTCTAATATCATTTAATAAGTGGAAATTGCAGTCAACATTCAATTTCTGAGCAGCACCAATTTTAGAATGTTGTATAATATATGGCTTTTCTGTAGTGTTAACCCTTTGTTTCTATTATTTTTGTCGCCAGTAACATGAATGACCATGAAATATTAGGCATCAAGAATAAAGAAGGACCAGATAGTCATAAGCCTTATCTAGTAAGTTAAGAATCTAGTAAAAGAGTCAAACACGTCACTCATTTAGCAACGATTTATTGCATGCCTGGTCTGAGCTGAGAACTGTTCTAGATATTTGGGATAAAATCCACGATGAGACAAACTAAATCCCAGCCCTGGTGTAGAATCATTTTAATGGGAGCGGCAGGTTAATGGGAGAAGCCAACTATAAACTTGCAGTGTGTGTGTGTATAATAGTGATGTATATTTTGAAATAAACAAAGCAGATTAAAGGGATAGCAGTGACTGAGAAGGCATCTTTTAACTGAGTGGTCAAAAAAGATCTCTCTCAGGAAGTAAGCTTTAAACAGATTTCTGAATGAGAGCAGATAAAGAGGCCACACAAGGAAGGGTCACACAAGAGGCCATCTCAGGAAGGGGTTATTTTTCCAAGCATAAAAAATTGTAAAGGCCCTGAAGTCATAATACAGGCTGAAAGTTTCTATAATAAGGAAAGTTCTAATTAAGAACAAACAGAAATAACTAACAGGGGTTCGAGAGAAAAGGGAAGGACTCCCTGTGGAATTGATGGTTAATGAAAATGTTAAAGGATAAGTAGGACTTAATTTATAGTCCTTGAATTCAAGAACCTCACATTTCACAAGACAAACACATAAAAAAATGCACAGGCAACAAACATTAACAAAAAATACAGTATAGAATGATTGCTATGATAATGATACATATAGGGAATGGCAGACCATAAACAAAGTGCCATCAACTTTTAGATTGTGTGGGAGTGTTGGTAAGAAGACTAAGGAAAAGTAATACCCAAATAGGTCTTAAATGACACAATTTTTGTGATATAAAGTGTAAATAGGAGTTTGCCTCACTGTTTAAGGGGAAGGTTGCCTCAGCTACAGGAGGTACAAAGCCATAGAGGTGTGAAGAAAAATACTGCAAATATTTTGATGTTTATTTGCTGCTGCTTCCAAGAATGGCAAACTAAATACTTAGAACCAAATCTCCTACTAAAGACAACTAAAAATCCATACAAAATCTTTTTAATGTTCAAAATATCTGAATGGCTATGAAAATAAGTGAAGAATTGCAGGGTCAAGACATAGAATGTAACGGGAACCTAGAGATATATGCATTAAAAGCCAAATTTTGCTATCGGGACATTTGAAACAGTTAAATATACTGTGCTGTGCTTTTAACAGATTCTTGATGCTAGAGAGGCAAATTCAAAACCGAGCAGCAATCAAATTTGAGGACTTTGATACAAACCAAACTGAAGTTGAGATTCTAAAACAGAAGGAGAAAGAAGTAAAACAGTGTAGCCAGCCTAGCTTGTCTTCTGTGTAAGCTAGGAAAGTGAAGCACTGAACTTGGAATATGATTGCCATGTAGGGTCTCAGATGCAAAAGAAAATCCTGTCAAGAGGATGATTCCATTATTATAGGTCATAATTATCCCCAGCCCCCAAAAGTTTTAAGTATAATGTCTTGTACACAGCAAAAGGAAACAAAACACACAAGGAAAGATGATACCATTAGCAATATCCAGCAGAAACAACAGAATGAAGATACTATAGTGATCAGACACAGATTATAAAATAGATTATGATTACTGTGCTCAAAGAAAAGAAAGGTAGAATAAATTTAATGGAAAACTGGTGAGGTGGTAAACTCTGCTCCATGACTAGGCAGTACCATAGGCCTGGCTCTGAGGTTGCTCTGTGTCACTCTTCAGGTTTCTTGTCCAAGGTGAGAGGCTATGCTCAATATTTGAGCAGGGCTGCTGGATTGGCTCCCTTCCTGGGTGGGCTGTAAAATGTGTTCCATGGCTAGTACAGCCCATGGCTGGGGTCCAAAGCAGACAGAACTGCCAACTGAGCTCCCTGACCAGATGGAACCACCAGTTTGACTTTGCAGGTAGGTAGAGATGCTGGTTGGAATCTTTGCTTTGGTGCTGCAATTAGGATCATGACCCACCAAGATCTGAGTACTGGTTACTGTAAGCCTCACCCCAATTCTCTATCTGATCTCTACTGGTCATGCTCTGCATATTTTTCCAGTCAATCCCATGAGGTATGACCTGAGTGAGCCTTCCAGGAAGCATTCCACTATGTGGAAAAGCTGGAGTCTACCTTGGGTCCTCTTTTTCCCACTGAGGAAACTCTAGGCCTAGGTAAGCACTCTAGGTGCAGCTTAGTGTTGTCCTGGTGGAAGAGCAATATGGTAATATTGGAACTGCTCCTCTTACCTTTATAATGTGGTCTTTTCTTGTTCTCTACTGCCTAGGGCATTTATTTAGCCTTATCTCTGCATTCTGGAACTTTCACAATTGTTTGTTGTCTATGGGTATTTGTTAGCTGGTCTACTTGTGAAGGGAACTGAAGTCAGCAACAACACATGTTGACATCTTGATGACAACACTGTCCCCACAAATCTTTATGAAACTGTGCTTTAGCTGATATTTAACTATATCATATTGTATTTCTTCTAATTGACATGCCAGTTTTACTGTTTTTAATTTTTAAGATTTTATTTCTCTTTAACATAATTATTATCTACTTTCTTTTCAACTTTATAAATGCTGCTACATTTGTGGTTTCAAGTACAGAAATAAGTTTTAAAATCTAGATAATATGCTCCATGATGGCAGGGATTTGTCTTTTTCATCACATACACAAAACTGGCACTAAGTGGACCTTTGTTGACTGAATGAATGAATGATGTGTTCTGACACCAGCAGAGCTTACAGAAGCAGAGATGAAGCAGAAACCTTAATGACTGTCAAATGGGTGAACTTGAAGATGAAAAGGCACTTTTAGCTTAGTTACTCTGATATGCACTCTGGATAACACTCCAATTTTGCATGAACTTTTGGAATGGAAACAGCTCCACTCCTAAATAATAAATTTATTAATTGCACTCCTTATGAGTCCTGACAGCAGTCAGCTTTGTGGGTTTCTGATTCCATTCCAAGGGGTTGAATGTCTCTGTGATTTATGTAATAGGCAGGAGTGTCATGAGGAAAGACTTGTAGTATAAAACTTAAAGACAGGAACACAGATGGCTGCCTGTGGAATGTGTGGTGGGTGTTAATGAAAATGCATTGAACAGTGAAGGAAGGGCAGCAAACAACCACAGGAAAGGTGCCCTGAGTTTTGTGTTTTAAAGATAACTACTATTTTTTTTCCTTGTGGAAATATTCTTATTTATTTTACTCTAACAACCACGAACACTTGGGATATTATGAACACAATATGGACATTAAAGAATAAGAACAAACAAAAAGTTGAGTAAATGCTTAGGGTTCATCATACGTTTCAGTCATGTTTCTCTATGTTTAACTGCTCATTATCAAAATTATGTAGTCTGGTTTCTAAAAGGTATATTCTGAGATTGGGTTGTTAAATGAACTCAAAGGAAAGGGCTTATATAATTTCGTATATTGCCATCTAGATTTTCTATACTGGCTGTCTCTACTGAAAATTCATAAATGTCCATGCATTGAATCACCATATATTTAGTATAATCATACTCACTGGATAATTATAGGTATACCTTGGACATATTTTGGGTATGGTTCCAAACCACTGCAGTAAAGCAGATATCACAATAAAGCAAGCCACAGTAATTTGGGGGTTTCCCAGTGCATATAAAATTTCTGTTTACACTATACTGTAGTCTGTTAAGTGTGCAATAGCATTGTCTAAAACACAATGCATGTACCTTAATAAAAAATACTCTAGTGCTAACAAAATGCTAATCGTCATCTAACAAAACAGGGTTGCCACAAAACTTCAATTTGTAAAAAATGCAATATCTACAGACTGAAATAAAGTGAAACACAATAAAATGAGGTATGCCTGTATTTCATTTACTACTCTATTTTTATCCTACCTAATTGTTCAGTTTCTTCCATGTTTTTACCCTTTTCTCACAAATACCAATTCATCACACATTAGGTAAAATAATACAGAGTAATGGCCGTTAGTAGAAAGAATTCATAGGTGATTTGGTAAGATTTTTTTGTGAGACTTTATTATTTACTAGGCAAGCTATTTCCATAACATCATTCTAAAATCTTCATGTAATACCGAATAGTTGTTCAGTTTTAATCAAAACTTCATAAAGTCTTTCTTTATACTTTGTTTTCTTCTAATTCAGAAGTCAGCCCTTCATGTTCCATCCAAAGCCCACTAATTTTATGTAATAATTGGCTTATCTGCTCAATACAATCTTCATTTATTGCTCTGGGAGTATAAGTGGATATAAAAGGAATATTTCATAATATGGTGCTTTGTCCTCTCTACACTACAGAATCTATGTAGGTACTCTTTGGAGATCTAATCAGGAGATCTAATCAGGAGGTCCAAACTGATGAAAAACAAACCAATAAAATATTTGCTCTAAGCTTTCTTTGTAGTATCATTTGCAGGAACCACAAAAGCAAAGCCATATGAAGTTTTTTTGTTTTTTTTTTAACTTTCAATGTTTAATTTGTTGTTGGATTATGCTCCTTTAACCTTGGCTGGTGCCAGGGATATAAATCCAAAAAAATGCATGCTTCCGACAGCAATTCAAGATGCTACCCTCTGGAAATTTCACTGGTTTCACTGGTAGATACTCTCAGTCCATAGCATTGGTGAGTCTTGGATTCATAAGTGTTTTTGTAGGCTTTGCTAATTGTTAAGGCAGTCATCTCAAATAGACCCAGCCCTATGAGATATTTGAATTCCCTTACCTACCCAGCTCATGTATCTAATTGTTCTGTGCCCATAGCTTACATTCCATAAGCTCTGTATTCCATTCATCCAGCAAATCTGCCTTTAGGAACATGTTTTTAAAGTATCTATGTAACCCCAAATTCTTAGTGTCTAGAAACACAGCAATTTCCACAAGTCCTCCTGCCATACTGCAGTATCTCTGCCTCCCTGAGTTTGTCTCCATAACTACATGGCTGCAACTTGAGAGTCAGTGTATTCTTTTGCAATTAATTCTTGTGGCAGACCCTTGGTCACAACATCCAGAGAGCTGTTTTTCTGTTGATAGGATGTTAGGCAACAGATTTCCAAAATTGTTTTTAGCCATTTTAGCACTTGTATCTGTTAACCAATGTCTCTGTTGATTACATTTGTTGCATTATGTCAGGGCAAAGTGTCAGAAGAAGATGGGGATGACCCTCAGAGCCTATAGCCATTTGTTCAAGTGTTTCATGGATGGGATGTTTTCCTTTCCACAGCATTTGACATGTTCTCCATTTATAGCATTTCCTTGAGAAATTCTAGAGTAAGAACTATATCACCAATTATTTTGTTTCAAAGCAAAAAAAAAAAAACCTGATGCAAGTGTTTTCTACCTAGTGTAGTTTAAAACACTAGTGTTTTCTACTCTACTGTGCAGTGAATTTGGGTAAAGAAAACATTGCATGAACTGTATGTCAATTATGTGGTAGTTAGGACCAATTAATATCTTTAACTGTCAGATGTGATTTCTACAAAATTCAAAAAGGCCCAACAAATATTGACCTTCTTACTCAGTTTTTGGTAGGACCAAAACAAGTAATACATATTCACTGGAAGGAGTGAGTCCATGGTGGTTGCAAGCCAAGAAAGAGCCTGAATTCACATTTGGAGTCAGGCCTTGCACTTTGCAACAATTATATTACTTTTGATATTAAATGTTTTAGCTTTATAATATTTTTATAAAAAAGCAAACTATTTAATTTCCATATCAATAATAATACACCTGTCTTTTGCAACAAACTGCCCTTTCCTAAGGATTAAACTGTACTGGCATTGCAAAACCAATAGAATCACTTTTTTCAGATCTTAATAAGCCTCTGTCAGTCTTGATGAGCCATCTGCTTTTCAAACCTGCCAAATGAGACCCTTTTAGAAAGAATTGGTTAATTATTAATTCAGTATTATCTTTGCTAAAATCAATTTAAGTGTTCACTGAAATATGCCTTTTTGCCTTCAGATGTACTTTATATTGATCGATTCTTAAATGGTATCTGATACTAACTCTGTCATCATCTAGAGTCCTAGAAAATAAAATTGTTTGGTTACATAATTACCATATAACAGTATTATATTGTCCATTTGTAATCACATCTTACAGAACCACTTTTACTCAGATTTCTAGAACAGGACAATGGAAGGATTCAAAGATGACTGTTCTCCACCCGCAAGTATAAAAAGCACAGGAAGCTACTCAAAAGTCTCCACAAGAGCAGATCAGCAAAGGCCAGAGGTTTTATCATGCACTGAAAAACATAGTGACTACTGAACATGCTGTGTAGCTGAATGCAGGATGCTATCAGTTACTATTGCTGTGATCGAACAGTGTAATGGAAATAGTCTCATTGACCTGCAGGTTTAGATGGTAGTTTCATAAACATCAGCATCAGAATATTATGGGAAGGGTAGTTTAGTAAAAAAAAATTCTCTTTATTACCCATATTTTAACTAAAAGCTATATGTTTTCACTGGACATATGAATTATCCTGACATGTAAGCTACACTGAGGTCAACAATTTTCACATTCTTTGTTCATTACTGAAATTTAAGTATCAGGCTTTTCCAGGGAGTTCAACCATATTTGTTGGTTGAATTAATTATTTTGTGCTTAATCAACTATCTTGTTTTTCTTGAATGCTTACCTACGTGTCCAATAACGCCAGACATTCTGTGAAGTTAGAATAAAATATAAAATTTAGCCCTCAGTATTCTAGAAATTAGGTCTTTGTGATTATTTTGAAAGAATAATTCTTTAAAAAAAAGGTGAAAGAATTTTTTTTTTTTTTTTGTGGTACGCGGGCCTCTCACTGCTGTGGCCTGTCCCGTTGCGGAGCACAGGGTCCGGACACGCAGGCCCAGCGGCCCTGGGCCACGGGCCCAGCCACTCCGTGGCATGTGGGATCCTCCCAGACCGGGGCACGAACCCGTGTGCCCTGCATCGGCAGGTGGACTCTCAACCACTGCACCACCAGGGAAGCCCTGAAATAATGTTTATAACCTATGTGATACTTGTTGACAATCATCAGAGTAATCATTTTAAATAAAGTGAGATCATGTTATTCTGCAAAACACTGGGATCCCCAGTTCATTCAGTTTAAGAGCCAAAGTCCTTTAATGGTATCAAGTGCCTGCATGATCTGAATTCTTTATTAGCTTTCTGATCTCATCTACTACTTGTCCCCCATAACTCCCATAGAAACCTACTGAGTTGTTTTCTATTCCTTGAACATGAAAGATATTCTCAATCCACAGAACTTTTGCACCAATGTTCTCCCTTCCTAGAATACAGTTCCCCTAGATATCCACATGGCTGACTATTTCACTTCATTCAAGCATTTGCACAGATGTCAAGTTCTCATTGATACACAGCCTGACCATTCAACATTAAATTGCTTATCACCTCCCATACAGTAACTTCCACAGAGTCATGTTCCTTCTTTCTCTGGTCTCTTTCTCCTTATCCTTCTAATAACAATCATAGTTCATGTTACCTTTTAAAGTACTATACAATTTCCTTAGTAATTATATACATTGCTTACTCTCTGTCTCTTCTTCCACTAGAATGTAAGCTCCATAAATTTAGGGATCTTTTGTTTAATGAGGTATTCTAAGCATCTGGAAACAAGTCTGACTTTTAAATGACACAAAAATAAAAATGATTTTTAATTTGATTATTATCTGTGATAAAAGGCTGGCAAATGGCAACAAATGTTTGAAAGTACATTGTTTCTGAAGTTGAAATACATTGTTTCTGAAGTTAAAAATGTGTGTTAACACACTACAATATCCAGAATGTGTAATTCAGCCCTGCCTATTAGGGACCTTATCTTATATTTCTTTGGGAACGTTTCACTGTGTGCATTACTATCTGCCTAGTAATTGCTCACAAAGTACATGTCACATTCACTGAATAAATATGAGCATTATGTTTCTAACAACTACAATAAAACAAGCATGTTTTAAAATGTCTGGTCTGATTGAACCAGTCTTTCCTCATACTCCTAACCAGTACAGTGACAGTGAATCAATCAAAGCACTTGGTAATAGACAGATGATTTAAGTTTCGTAGATCTTAGCTGCATTGCTAATTATGTTTACTCAAATCTTCACACATTTTCAGATAATATTACAACTCCAAGAGCTTGACCTAAAGTATTAGAACCAATTCACAAAATTATGGATGGAATTTTGATAAGTTTATGAGAGTTTTTCTGGGGATATCCTACTTAAAAAAAAAACAACAACACAAAAACAAAACAAAAAAAACCTCTGCTTATCATAATCCACAGAGAATGGGAAAGCATCTTCAATGACCAAGATAGCTCTAGGGTTTCCTGGCAAATCCTAACATTTTGACTTCAAAATGCCATGCTCTAAGAAATTTCAAAAAGGCACATACATTAGCAGTGGACCCATAGACTATGAATTTAAACCTAGGGAGAGGATGAGGTAAGGAGTAGGATGAAACTGATTGAGTTAATAAAAGAAGAGCACTATTTACATTTGGCAAATATTTATAGACTACAAGTATTATTTACTAGGTACTATTCTCAGTAGTGGATATACTGCAGTAACTAAAATAGACAAATTCCTTGATCTAACTGTATAGTTTTTCTAAGAATCTTCAATTTCTAAAAATCTTGACATATGTTTTAAATGAGTCCTTGTAAGCAGCAAACTGAAAGAAATTTAGGTACAGATGATATGGCCAAATGCAGCATAATATGAGGATTTCAAATCTTTCATTGTAGTACCCAATTTATAAAGTAAAAGAAGACAGAATACTTGTTCCATCATTCTATAATCTATGCCATGAAGGGTAATTTCCAATCTTTGCTGCCATCATATATAAAATTTGTATGCACAAAAATATTTTTGTATTAATTTACATATGCACACATATATATATTTGTTTTTTTTTCTCGACTAGTACCACACATGCCATAGGAACTTTTATTTAACTAAAATGAGCTTTTATTTCCCTCAATTTCATCTATATGATGGTTAAAAAACAAAAAACCCACACCTAGATTATTTCTATTAGGTAAAATAATAGGCATTTGTCTTCTTACAAGATTACTTGGAAAGCACGAAAACAAAATTTGAAGTAAAAATTCCAGTATTTAAACATTGTTTTCATCAGAAATATCATTATCATCATCAACATTAGATCACCTTAGGCATTTACTATTCCTTCACTCCTCCTCCTGCTGTTATTAACAATGTGACTTGAGATAGTAATTAACAAGGATGAAGCCCAACAAATCACTAAGTGTGCTCAGAACTCTACATTGTATATTCCAGTTACTAGTCACTAATCATACAAAGAGGGAATTTTAAAAATCCCAGTTGGGTAGATATGAAAACTGAGTACTAGAGTGCTTAGGCTACCTGTGGTCACATAACTAAATAGCCCTGTAACACAGATGTATACCATCTTTCTGATTCCAGAACCCATGATTTAAATGGTCCACTAGACTGCTACTCATTGTGTCTTGTGCCATGCTAACTAAGCCTTTAAAAACTATTATTTATTAAAAATGTCATGATAACCCTACCAGGGAGTCAATACCATTTGCCTTTACAAATAAGGAGAACAAGGTGACAAGGTTAAATACGTTCTCTGAGGTCCATGACAGTTTGGTTTGACTCTAAAATCTATACTATTAGCCATCAAACTACAGCTTTTCTCATAGGATAAGGTTAGTTGTCCAAATCTCTTACATTTGTATTACAAATGTATCTCTTACATTTGCACTACAAATGATGGCAGAGCAGAAACGTCATTTTCTGAAAAGTAAATTCATTCACCAACAAATAGCTAAAAATATATATATATATATATATATATATATACACTTTAAGACTAAGAATGTATTTCTTTATTTTGTCTTTCTAGATAGAGAAAATCTGTCATACACATTTGAATGTTACATTTATCACACAATATTTTCCTTTTTATTTCAGAGAATTGTTGCATATTTAGTCAAAATGAGTTAAAAATTAATAAAAACATTAGTTTTCATCCTAATAGATTTCTATAAGAAAGGTCTCTGTAAATTTACAAGACCATGTTTATTTTATATTGTAAAGATTCCAGAGTGCTTGCTATATTTAGTTTATCTACTTGAAAGAAAGCTAAACATTGTTCCTCTGGCTCTTCTAGATCATAACTAAATCTTCTGGTTTTGAAAGCAATGGAATTATATATCATAGACTATATTACAAATTACTGCACCAAATCCCAGAGACACCTTATTAATAAAAGATTTAAACATTTTTCAGTTTTTTTATATGTTTGAACAGAGTAAAATACATTAAAAGGAGAAAGAATCCAGAATATTATCACATTATTTTTTAATGTGATATTTCTCTTAGGAAATTACTTCTTATTTTGACTTATCTCCAAAATTTGGTTTCTTTGATTTAATTGACAAAGATCTTTCCTGTGATAAGATAGTAAAGGAGGGAGTATGCCTACTTTGATCAGATCACTATCAGATCATGTTTTAGAAATGGAACAAATATATGACCATTTTAAATTGTACGAGCCATTAAATCTTCAAAAATTGAGGAAAAGTTTAGCAATAGAAAATTAATTGTATTCAGTTATTTTCTTACTCCCTCTTAATATTACTTAATATTAAATATCACCATATAACAGGTTTTTTGAACACCATATGCAAAATAGACTCCCTCTTTCCTCCTTACCATGCTTTATTTTTTCAAGGCATTTATAAGCACATAAAATATTATTTTGTCCATTTTTTAATCATCTGCACTTTTTTCTTCCCCACTCCATCCTAAATGTTCACTCCATGAGAACATACACTTTTGTTTTGTTTAAGACAATGTACCTGACCTGTAGGATTTTGTGAGGCCTGTAGAAGATAAACAAATATCTGTTGAATAAAACAAACGTGCAAATACCAAACAATAATATGGAATCAATATTAATTTGTTGCTCAGTTTTTAAAAGATTTAGTAAATTGTCCTTTTATAGCAATATTGTAATATAGTGAGTTCACATTATAGGAAAAAATAGTAATAGTTACATTATCATTGTTTAAAATTTTGTTATAAAGAATTGAAATCAACATTAAGTGACAATGTAAGTGAATATGTGATACTATGTGAAAACATTTTTTTGAGTGAGTCTTATTTATAAAATGCAGGCTTAAGAAATTTCAATAGGGAGAAATTGCTTTCATAAATGAAAGATTACTTCAAATATATACGTTTTTATTTGACAATTTACAATACGTATAAAGAGAACCATATCATTTACCACAGCAATTTTCTACTGTACTATAACAAATATTGAGAGGCCATACCTTCCTTCATATAGTAAGCACTTATAAAAGTTTGGATTTGTTCTTGGCTTATATTCTGACTTCTGCATTACACAGAAGTGTCATAAGCATTGATTGAATGGTCAGACAAACTTGACTTGATTCCTTGCTTTGCCATGTATTAGCTAATTTGGGTACATTACTTAAACTTCCTAAATCATGGACTCTCCACTTACAAAATTATGCTGGTCTGCCTTTAAGGGATTGTAATAAGAATTAAAAAATAATACATGCACATACATTAGCTCATGCCTTATGGAAAGATATGCATATGGAAATATTTGTGTAGATAAATAAGCTTTTTTCTATAAGTCTTTTTATGTTTATAAATAAAAGTGTGTGTAGGTACTCACTACCCAATTAATGTATGGTTTATCCATGTATGATTATTTTCCTTGGATCTATTTCATGGCCATGGCCATTATATATACATGTTTTGTCTCAAAGAAGTTAAGAACAATTTGTGTTCTTAACAAAAGATTCTTATTTTTGATACTTTTACTACAATACAGCTTAACCTGTTTCCAGCTCTTCTTCATTCAAACATTGAATCTATTATCCGTTTTCAAAGACATTTATGATACATGTGTTAGTTGTGCATGATTTATTTTGGATCAAGGCAGAGTCTTTATCTACATAGTTTATTTTATTCTTTGTTGGACAATGATAACCATTTCATGTTGGTAAAAGCACAGCATTTTGCTTTTCTTTCTTAATGTAATTATCTTACATTCATTGGAGACAAGAAGCATAACTATTTGAAAGCTCCATTATTTTCTCTTGCTTTGTGCGTAAAGCATATAATGTAATCCATACAATGGAAAGGAATTTCAGAAGTGACTATTAAATATGCTTAACTGCAGATCAGGGAATGAGTAAAAATGAGGCCATGAGAAATTACAATGAGAAATTACATATCTATATAAACAATAAAAATGTTAAATGACTATATTCTTATAAACATCTGATTAAACATCAAAAATTAAAAAGTCTATTACCATACCATGAACTGTTATTTGGATTCTGCACAGCAAATTATACAGTTATTATTGCAATGATTGGATACATACAAAATAGATATGATTAGCAGCCCTGTCACTCTTAAGTCATTATCCAAATGATGACTTGATTGTACTTTTCAAGGGCCTTGAAAAGAAGGAGCTTTTACATCTGCTGAACAATATGGTATTTGGTAACAAAACATCTACACTGTATTGCTTTTGATTTAATTAGTGAAGAATATAATCAAAAGAAAGACCTTAAATATTTCATTTCAAGACAGTAATTGGATTTATTCTGTAGTGCTACCAGGTTTCATTATTAATTTTAATAATTATATTTAATAGTAGAATGAAAGGTGAGCCATGAAAAACTTAATTACAATAAATATATGCTGTATTTGTGATCCAGATGGTGTGAGAAACCATGACTTGTGCATCTGCCACCTCTGTTATACACCCTGTTACAAAACTATACCATTGATAGATAAAATAACTTTAAATTTAATGCTAAAACATTGTCATGCACAAAACCATTTCCTAGAAATAATTATACATAATGGTAAGTGGTGTGGAAGCTATGGTTTTTTGGGGTTTTAGGGTCATAAGGAGTTAGATATGACCTGAAGACCTACTCTAGCTGACTAAAAAGACTAAAAGTGTCTCAAGTTAATTACAACAATGAAGCCAGATCACCACACAATAAAAGACATATAATTTGGAGGACCCACTGCCTATCTATCTATCTATCTAAATAAGTAAATAAAACAGAGGTTTTAAATATATATACCGAGATCTTATGATATGGCTTAAATACATCAGCATACACGTCAAAATCAGGTCTTGTACTAGGTCTTAAAACACCTTAGTGGTT
Source organism: Lagenorhynchus albirostris (assembly GCF_949774975.1). Taxonomy (NCBI): domain Eukaryota; kingdom Metazoa; phylum Chordata; class Mammalia; order Artiodactyla; family Delphinidae; genus Lagenorhynchus; species Lagenorhynchus albirostris. The sequence goes on from NC_083098.1 coordinate 90,719,793, forward strand.
GTATTTGCAGTATCCCCAATGTTTCTGAAAAAACATTTTTTGTGGTAGATGAAAGAAAACCCTCCTCAAATCTTCTATAAAGAATGATTGAAAAATTGGATGTGTGTTTGTGTGTGTCTTATTTTTAAACACCTCCCACAAAGAGCCTTCAAATAAATTTACAAAACACATGTATTAATCATGTTTTCCACAATACAAAACTTTTAAAGTTTACACTGGGGTTTATTCTGGGATTTATAATTCTAACCATAAAAGTGGGGGAAAAAAGCATGGTAGAATGGGTATTGAAAGCTTTTGTGGAAATAGTGTCAGTTACTTCCACTCACACTCCATTAGCTAGAATATAGCAACAAATAACAGAAGACAGAGAAAAGTAATCTAGCTCTATTGAAAAAAAAAAAGAATATGGACTTCAGGGATTAGTTAGAAGTCTATGTAGTAAGCAGCTAAAAAATGACCACTAACAAAACTACGTACAAAAATCAGTTTTCAAAACATGAATTGAATGCAGATGAAATGAAAATGATGGAGTGTCCTAAAATATGGCCCTAAATTAAAGAAACAGACATGTTATATCCTATCTTGAAAATCAGATGTTCTACACAAAAAATGCAATTGAGAGGTTTTTTACATCTTAAATGCAAAAAAGTGTAATATATTATATGTCAACCTAAACACTTACGCAATTTTCTAAAACCTGACTGGAACACAGTAAAATCATTTATGTAAATAATAAATTATAATGTTAAGAAGCAATCTTTAAATGATTGTTTTTGATTACCAGACAATGAATAAAATTCTACTTAGCATACTTTTCAAAATATCTACCAAATATTCTATTATTTGAACAGTTGTTATTTAAATGGTATCCTGATACTATTTTTGCACAACATTTTGCTAAATTTTTCTACATAATGAATGTCACTATTATTTCTTTATGACATAAATTATCTTCTATATAGAACTGATTATTAAGATAGAGAAAATACTCAATTTTATAAATTAAAGAGAATCCTAGAATCACGGATTAGAATATTATACTTTAGAATATGATTACTTAATATTAACATTTTTTTAATTTATAGGTTTTAAATTGCATATATAACCCAGAAAGTCTTAATCCATCACTTAGAAAGACCTGAGAAAACAATCAAAAAACAATCAAATGAGGATTATTAAATTGCCATCATATTTAAGAGGATAGACAAAAATCCAACTAAGTTTCTTGAAAAGATTCAAAATGAAGATTTACACTATTTTTCACAAGGATATTTTAGGCTTAAAATTATTTACAGAGGATAAGAAAATTTTCCAGATCAGGAATATTATCATTGAAAAATAAATGAATCTTTGATTGCAGTACAAGAAACAGCTTTTACAACTCATCAAAGAGCTTGAAACCACAAGGTAACAAAACTGCATGGTACCATAAAATATTTAAAATGCATTTCATTTTTAAGGTTTTCTTGCTTTAATAATTTATCAGAGATTCACCCCTTAGGTTTAGTGGGATCTGTACTATAAAGACATCTCCATAAAGCAGTGAGAAATCTTCCAAGAAATGTGCATGAAACTTGAGTTATTTTTATTAAAATTTTTAAAACAGCTTAAAGTACCAAACACACATGTGCATACCAACCAGGTATTAAAATGTAATATGTTGCCATGCTTCTTTAAGATTTTTTTTAATAAATAAAAAATTAAATATAGGCTTTTCTCCTCAGTATATCCCTAGCAAACTTCATTATCTAATTGTTCTACTTCTCTCACTAGAAGGCAGAGGTTATTTTTGCTGCCCATGGTTTTAGAGTTATTATAGCTCCATATTTGTAAATAGTTTTTATGTTCCTATTTATTTATTTATAATTTATTTATTTTATTGATTGATTTTTGGCTGTGATGGTCTTTGCTGCTGTGCACGGGCTTTCTCTTCCCTGTGGTGAGCGGGCTTCTCATTGCGGTGGCTTCTCTTGTTGTGGAGCATGGGCTCTAGGTGTGCAGGCTTCGGTAGTTGTGGTTTGTGGGCTCTAGAGCAAAGGCTCAGTAGTTGTGGTGCACGGGCTTAGTTGCTCCGCGGCATGTGGTATCTTCCCTGACCAGGGCTCAAACCCATGTCGCCTGCATCGGCAGGTGGATTCTTAACCACTGTGTCACCAGGGAAGCCCTATGTTTCTATTTTTGTATTTACATAAATGTGTTACACTCTTTGTATGATTTATCTTCCTTTCTTTTATAATAGCATATTTTAATATGCTTTTATGTCAATACATATATCTATGCTTAGTTTATTCTAATCCATCATGTATAGTATTTTAATACATAAGTATCCAAAATATACACCCATATGCTTACTGATAGGAACTAAAGTTTTGCCACTCTTACACTCTTAATAAACAATTCTGTAATGTAAGGTCACATGTTTGTATACTCAAAAGCTAACTTAAGAGTGTGCATTAAAATGTACTAAATTTTTTCCAATTTTTCTCCAAATATTGTTTCTATTTTACCCACCCACCATTATCCTATTAGGTTTCTTGATGGTACTTTATATTTGAGAACTTTAGGTTTGGGACAGTATGATGAGTGTAAAATACCTTTTAAAATTTTGTTATTCTTGACTAACTTGAAGGTTTCCCCCCCCACCCCCATATATTTGTAAGTTATTAAGAGTGACTCCTCTTCACTTTGTCTTTCTGGCTATTTTTACATAGGGTTGGTTTTGGTCATCTACATTTTGAATATTGTTTCCTAGGTTGTGGCTTGCCTTTTTACCTTGTTGATGTTTTATTTGCTACACAAATTCATTTGTAATATAGTCAAAATAAAAAAGAATATTTCCATTAATTTTTCCAGTGTGGCTCATTCTACTAATTATAATATACAATTGTGTTGAATTGTTTTGGTTTGATTTCAATGTTTGAGTGGGATTTTTATTTTGTTTTAATATGTAGAATGTTTAAATGTTTTAAAATTGGCCAACATTCATTTAATTCATTTGTCAGTCATATTTCAGTGTAGTAAAATTTATACTCCTGTTATAAGCATGATTGAATATTTTTTAGCTGATTTACTTTTTTTGTGTGTGTGTGTGGTACGTGGGCCTCTCACTGTTGTGGCCTCTCCCGTTGTGGAGCACAGGCTTCGGACGCGCAGACTCAGTGGCCATGGCCCATGGGTCCAGCCGTTCCGCGGCATGTGGGACCAGGGAACAAACCCGTGTCCCCTGCATTGGCAGGCGGACTCTCAACCACTGTGCCACCAGGGAAGCCCCAGCTGATTTACTTTTATGTCCAGTTTTTGTTTTATTTTCAAGTTTTCTTTATTTTTTCCTCTTAATTTGAAAAGTTCTTCATATTTTATGATTAGTCCTTTTGCTTTGCTACATGTTGCAAATATTAATCCCAGTTTATTTATTTTTCTATTTTTCAATGGAGTTTTTTGTCATGAAACTATTACTATTTATTTAAATGTAGTTAAAGTGATCAGCTTTTTAAATTGCCTTTAGATTGCCTTTCCTTTGTTAGATTTTTTTTTTTTACAATATAAAATAAACAGTTTTATTTTTGATGTGTCTCTAGACATCAATCAATGGCCACTTTCAGAGTCCTATTTAGTGTAATTACCACTGAAGGAAGAACAAGATTTGTCATGGGACTTGTACGTTTCTTTTTGCTGATCCAATTTTCCATTGTTTACTTTTCATATGAATAGTCATATATATGGTCAAATGATCTTCAACAAGGGTGTCAACATTACACAATGGGGAAAGACTACACATTTTTCCATGTCATGAAGCTTTCCCCTATGCTTTCTTCTTGGAGATTTATAGTTTCAAGTCTTGTACTTAGTTCATTAGTCCACTTTGAGTTGATTTTTGTATATGGTTAAATTAAGGATCCAATTTCATTCTTCTGTATGTGGATATCTAGTTTTCCCAGCAACATTTGTTGAAGAGAATATTCATTGAATTTGGCAGTTATTTCTTGGCTATGACACCATAGGCACAGGCAACAAAAGCAAAAACTGACAAATGGGACTACTGTGGTCCCTAAGTATCCAAAGGGGTTTGGTTCCAGGACCCCCTGTGGATATCAAAATCCACAGGTGCTCAAGTCCTTATATAAAATGGCATAGTATGTGCATATAACCTATGCACATATTCCCACAAATTTTATTTTTTTGAATTTTATTTATTTTTTAATACAGCAGGTTCTTATTTGTTACCTATTTTATACATATTAGTGTATACATGTCAATCCCAATCTCCCAATTCATCCCCCCACCACCCCCCACCACTTTCCCCTTGGTGTCTATACATTTGTTCTCTACATCTATGTCTCTATTCCTGCCTTACAAACTGGTTCATCTGTACCATTTTTCTAGATTCCACATACATGCATTAATGTACCATATTTATTTTTCTCTTTCTGACATACTTCACTCTGTATGACAGTCTCTAGGTCAATCTACGTCTCTACAAATGACCCAATTTCGTTCCTTTTTATGGCTGAGTAATATTCCATTGTTTATATGTAACATTATCCATTCGTCTATTGATGGACATTTAGGTTGCTTCCAGGACCTGGCTATTGTAAATAGTGTTGCAATGAACATTGGGGTGCATGTGTCCTTTTGAATTATGATTTTCTCTGAGTATATGGCCAGTAGTGAGATTGCTAGGTCATAAGGTAATTCTATTTGTAGGTTTTTAAGGAACATCCATAGTGGCTGTATCAATTTACATTGTCACCAACAGAGCAAGAGGGTTCCATTTTCACCACACCCTCTCCAGCATTTGTTGTTTGTAGATTTTCTTATGACGGCCATTCTGACTGGTGTGAGGTGATACCTCATTGTAGTTTTGATTTGCATTTCTCCAATAATTAATGATGTTGAGCAGCTTTTCATGTGCCTCTTGGCCACCTGTATGTATTCTTTGGAGAAAGGTCTGTTTAGGTCTTCTCCTCATTTTTTGTTTGGATGGTTTGTTTTTTTTAATATTGAGCTGCATGAGCTGTTTATATATCTTGGAGATTAATCCTTTGTCTGTTAATTCATTTGCAAATCTTTTCTCCCATTCGGAGGGTTGTCTTTTCGTCTTGTTTATAGTTTCTTTTGCTGTGCAAACACTTTTAAGTTTCATTATGTCTCATTTGTTTATTTTTGTTTTTATTTCCATTACTCTAGGAGGTGGATCAAAAAAGATCTTGCTGTGATTTATGTCAAAGTGTGATCTTCCTATGTTTTCCTCTAAGAGTTTTATGGCGTCTGGTCTTACATTTAGGTCTTTAATCCATTTTAAGTTTATTTTTGTGTATGGTGTTTGGGAGTGTTCTAATTTCATTCTTTTACATATAGCTGTCAGTTTTCCCAGCACCACTTATTGAAGAGACTGTCTTTTCTCCATTGTATGTCTTTGCCTCCTTTGTCATAGATTAGTTGACCATAGGTGCATGGGTTTGTCTCTGGGTTTTCTATCCTGTTCCATTGATCTATATTTCATTTTTTGTGCCAGTACCATATTTTCTTGATTACTGTAGCTTTGTAGTATAGTCTGAAGTCAGTAAGTCTGCTTCCTCTAGCTCAGTTTTTTCCCCTTAAGATTGCTTTGACTCTTTGGGGTTTTTTGTGTCTCTATACAAATTTTTTTTTTTTTTCTGGTACACGGGTCTCTCACTGTTGTGGTCTCTCCTGTTGCAGAGCACAGGCTCCGGACGTGCAGTCTCAGCGGCCATGGCTCACAGGCCTTTATTATGTTGAGGTAGGTTCCCTCTGTGCCCACTTTCCTGAGAGTTTTTTTTTTTTTTTTGCGGTATGCGGGCCCCTCACTGTTGTGGCCTCTCCCATTGCAGAGCACAGGCTCTGGAAGTGCAGGCTCATCAGTCATGGCTCACGGGCCCAGCCACTCCGCGGCATGTGGGATCTTCCCGGACCGGGGCATGAACCTGTGTCCCCTGCATCGGCAGGTGGACTCTCAACCACTGCGCCACCAGGGAAGTCCCAGGATAAATCTTTTCTCTGCCTCCTTGGATTTAATATGGTTATAATAACCTTTATAATGTGTTTGCCTCTGCTTCTATTATATGTATCATTATCATGTCTGTTTCTATTGATTTGTGTTTCTTTTTATTAGGAATCATATTTTCCTGCTCCTTTGAATACCTGGAATTTTCTATTGGATTACAGCATTGTTGATAATACCTGGTAGGGTGATAGATTTGTTGTTTTTTATTCCTTTGAATATAATTGACCTTTAAGTTACCTGAAAATAGTTTGATCCTTTGAGACTAACTATTAAGTTTTATTAGGTACAATCAGAACAGCCTTTAGTCTAGGACTTAGTTTTCACCACCAAAGCAAAACTCATCTGATTTCCTAACCCAACATACTTCAAATTATGAGGTTTTGCCACTGTTGATCAGCTGTCCCAATTTGCCTGGAATGGATGGGTTTCCTAGAATACAGAGACTTCAGCTCTAAACCCAAGACAATCTCAGATAAACTGGGACTGTTAATTATATTTTGGGGAACACATATTATTTTGCCTCTGTGTAAGTTTGGAGGATCATTTGCTCTGATCTTTCTGTGTGGTTCTTTTTGCTGAGCAAAAGATTTTAGGGGAACTCCTACAGGTCTCTGGAACTCCCTATTGCAGCTATCCCTCTCTAGTATTCTGCCCTGAAATACTTCAACTTTTGAGCCTTGCCAGACTCCCAAACCATCTTTTCAACTCACGCAGACTAATAAACTCTCCTGAGGTCCCCTTCCTGTCATTCAGTCTGTAAACTGAAACAATCTTAGGGCTCACCTTGTTGGCTTCTCCTTCCTCAGGATTCCTGTCCTATGTTTTCTGACATCCAATGACTAAAATACATTGTCTAAAGTATTTTGTCCAGATTTTTATTGTTTCAGGGAAGAGAGTAATGCTAGTCCCCTGTTATTCCATCTTGGTTGCAATTAGAAGTCTTCAGTGCATTTAGACAAGTATCTTAATATTTTTTGTGTATTTATTGAAAGTCAGCTAATAATACCATTTTGGTACATATACATTTTTTACAGAAGTGGAAAAGGAAACTAACTGGCTTATTTAAATAGCTGTAGCTCTCATTTTAGGTAAAGAAGTAAATATAAGATAATATTAGATTATGAAATAAGCATTATGGCCTCATAAGAATAAAATTCAGTTGTAAAGTTTTATACATGTTAAAATAATGGATATGTAAAAGACATAAAACACAACAAATATAAATTGGTGTGAATATTAAAACATAAAACTATTTGATATTTACTGAAGTAATTATATGTGTAGTGATATGGTGTCTTGAACTTTTGTTAAACTATTCCTGGAGAGACAAAAGCAAAACCAAAAAATCACACACAGCAAAATAAGTGAGTGTAGTTATGAAATAAGATAGACAAAATGTTGTTAATTGTTGAAGCCTATAGGTGGACATAGAGTAATATATTCTACTGTTCTCTTTTTATGTGTTCTCTAACAATTATTTATAATAATTTTTCTAAACTGAAATAGAGCTAAGAATAACATCTATAAATTGCAGTGGAGAATGATCAGGCAGGTTGAATCTGATGAGAACATGTTTGAAATTGGGAGGTTTGTGGCAACATTTGACCAGGAAGACAATGTTACCAACAACAACTGATAATTTCAGCTCACTATCAAAGAGATTTGTGGCGAAATGAAGACAAATGATTTAGACAGTAGGAATACAAGTGTAGTTTAAAGTAAGATATTTATATGGTGCCATGCAGGAGACATTTAGAAATGTGGAAAACGAGGAGAGATGGACAATGGAGTTCTCAAGGTCTTCTTAACTTCTCAGATAAAAAATAGGAGAATAGATTCAACAGTTGAATTTTAGATGATATAGGTAATGCTTAAGGAATAGAAGAAGTTTCATGAATGACTAATGAAATAAATTGAATCATTTCAAAATTACAGTTCACACCTGAGCTGAGGGAGAGCTTTAAAGACTGAATTATTCACTGGAATTTTGATTGGAATGATAGACAGAGAACTGGGCAAATCCCTAGAGCAGAGGCCAAGCATGAAAGTAAGGACAGAGAGTTATAAAACAAATGAAGTATAATTACTATGCATAATGAAAACTTAGATGATGCCAGTAAATCTGGAACTTAAAAGATGTTTCCTTGTTTTAAGCATTTAATGTTTACTGGATTTCAAACCATCATGTAGCGGGATTAAAAGGGAATAATTGTGAGGAATTAGGAATAGCACTTATAATTCATTATTTTGAGATATTCAACCCTGACAAGGAGTAAATATGACAGTTTAAAGGAGGATAAGTTTTTATTGATTTCCATCCCCAACCAGTATGACCAAAAGGGATTCTAGAACAGATTTGCAAAGGTCAAGAGCTAGGGAGGAAGGAAAGAATTGAAGTTTTTTTTTTTTTTTTTTGCCGTACGTGGGCCTCTCACTGTTGTGGCCTCTCCCATTGCGGAGCACAGGCACTGAACGCGTAGGCTCAGAGGCCATGGCTCACGGGCCCAGCCGCTCTGCGACATGTGGGATCTTCCCGGACTGAGGCACGAACCCGTGTCTCCTGCATTGGCAGGCAGACTCTCAACCACTGAGCCACTAGGGAAGCCCAGAATTGAAGTTTTTGATGAAATATTTGCTCCACATGCTTGAAAGAAAATGATGTGATAGAATTAATGATGGAAGATGGACAAAAATGAGAAGAATTTTTAAGCCCATAATTGAGAGGGTTCACATGAGGTAAATTTGCTATAAGTAAAGTTAGAATATACCTAAGAAAAGTGAAAGGTTTTATGTAGTTAGTTTTAAGGTTGGGGGATAGGGATTTGCATTAGGATAGAAACTGACCAATATTAGGGAAAGCCTAAAAGGTGGAGGTAAATATATCTATATATACATACATACATGTATACATATATGAGAGATCTACTGAGACTTGCTGTCTATAGCTGCCCAAAAGAACTGTATCTGATGTGGAAGTAGGGAATATCTTTATTGCCTAGTGTATTTAATTTTTAGAGAATATTGTTGCCCACACAATTTATTATTTTTATTTAGCACTTATATTTGAACATATCATCAAAATAATGGCTTATTCAAACTGATAGAATACAAACAATTTAATAATTTGATGTAGTGTGGCTGCATGTCACATAATAATAGACTTTAAAAAAGATCCATGTTTTCAAAATGTCCCTGGAGGTCCTCATGGAATTTAAATTACTAAGTATTGTGAGTCAGAAGATATAAACTACAGTTTGATAGCAAGACTCAGTGGCACTAGGAGGCCTAAAAGAGAAGAATTGGTGTTGTTTCAGTGTAATACATGCCCATGAGTGCTATTATTGATTTTATGATATGAGGTTTGTAACTAAGATAAAAGCAATGGTAAAGCCTCCAGGTTTTTTTTTTCTTCCTCCCTCCCTTCCTTCCTTCCTTCCTTCCTTCCTTCCCTATTGCACCATAATACAAGAAAATAAGCCATTTTAAAAGATATATAAATACTTCTAAAATCATTTGTTAATGGTGGAGTGGGTGGTCAGTTTTATAATTTGCTTTCAACAAACAAATGGAAAGAAGTAACCAGATTATCACTCTTCAGAAAGTCAGAAACAGGAAAAAGTACATTTTAAAAGGGCATACTTAATGTGTCTAGGGCAACTATATGATCATATGTTATGCTTTATTTAAGATTTTATGTATATATCTTTTCTCCACAATATTAGAAAATGCTAAATTCTAATTAGTGTTTAATTGAAATCAATTAGTTAAATAAAATTCATTAAATGAAGGTGATAAGCTGGTAAAAATGTGAACTATCTTATAAAACTGTCTCAAATTTTCTGAAACTGAATTCTAAAATGCTTAGTAAAAACTATTTTATAATCTGATTTAAAAGCTAGTTTAAAGCACAACCACCTTGACTGGGAAATTACAAAAAGAAAATAAAAACACTTTCTTTTCCTTAGGAGAGTAGGAATAAATACATATAATGAATAGTTTACCACAGCATAGAGATGTTCAGGAAATCTTGCAAGAAACAAGAACCCTGTAATTCAGTTTTAAAATACTTTTCTTAATGTGTGATGATACCAGTGTGACTTTATTTTAAAACTGGAATTCATAATCTGATGGTCATTTAAAAAATCTATGTCAGCCTTTCTTTTATTATTTGATACTATTGTGTCTCTTCTGATCTTCTATGTTTTCGACTGTTTTCCTCTGGGTTTTATTAATTCCTTTTCTACTTTCTGGTCTCTATCTCTAAGAGTCTATAAGTCTGTTTTTTTCCCTATTTTCTTTCCCTTGGCTACTCTTTATCCCAAAAAGTATCTGCTTCCTTGGCTTCTACTATAACCTGGACTCAGATAACTCTCAATTTTCATGCCTCTGTTACTTTCTTGCCTTTAACTTTTCAGTGACTCTCCACTGGCATTTAGGATAGCAGCCCAATGTTAACCAAGTTCTACCAAACCCTTTCAGACAGCACTTGGCAGATGCTACTCCCTCTGGTAAGAAAACTCTTCTCTGGTCTTTTGCTAAGCTAAATCCTATTCATCCTTCAAGTTTAAAAATAAATATCACAGCCTTCAGAGGCCTCCTCTGACATCCACAGTAGAAATTAATTCCTTCTCATTCTTATTTCATCATGCTCTGTTCTTTGTCCTCAAGGACTATATCACAGTTTGCAGTCATATGTTTATTTGTATGATTATGTATGTTATATCTGTCACTGATCCTATGCTGTAAACACTCTGAAGACAGGCACCATACCAAATTTACTCCTCATTCTATACTCAGAAACAAATACAGAGTGGCTCAAAACATGTGGTAAGAGGGTGAACCAATCAAATGCTTTTTTAACTTATAAGCTAGAGTTATATTTACAATTGTTTTGGGGATTTATACAGATAGGTAATTGTCACTTCCCCAAACTCATCATGTCAAAAACTACATTCATCTTTTCTTGAGACTCCCCACTCAAGGCTACATTTTATAAACCTGGAATCATCTTGATTTTATTTCATTTTTTCTTCCCCATTATTATTTTATTTATGAAATAGGTTTATTTCTTCTTTCATAATTTCTCTCAGATTCTCATTTTTTTCTCCTTCCTGCAACCACAAATTTCCTCCATACAAACATCTAACTGAAAATACAAATTCAACTTATATATATTTTTTCTTCTGAGCTGCAGGGTGTTTAGAAGAATGCTTTCTGTTCATGCAGACATAATTCCCCATGTCTCTTTTGACAAACACATATTCATTCTTCAGGTCTCTGCTTAGGTGTCACATTTTTGTAGGAAAAACCTTGTTGATCACTGTCATAGGTTGCTTCCTCAGACACTGAGATGGGGTTTAGTGATCTGAATGTTACTTAAGGTTTTAACTGGAATTTATACCTTTAGAATGTATAATTTATACATTATACCTTTAGAAGGGAGAGGAAGAAAGCATGATGGGCTAAGGGAGAAGCTCATCTATGATGGTAGTCTGATGACTGCATTAGCCAACTGCAGGGGCTCTGGAGCTAAAATGGTCCATCAGAGTTGTACTGTGTTAGTTCAAAATGTCACAGCATTTTTATGTTCACCTCCATCAGTCATTGGATATGGGTCATCCTGGGAGGAGACTGACCTTGTATAAAATCATGTACCTGTCCAACGGTAAGGCAATCCCTGAAACAGCTGACCATGGCAATCCCATCAGCATGCACATTTCTTACTTGATGGAGCTGAGTGACATGTCATCATATGTCACCACAATCATTAAAAGTTGAATTAGTGCAAATGTTTTGCACACCACTTTCCAATCCCAAGGGGACTTTGGGTTTACCCATACATTTTAATTTATTTTATTAAAAAGAAAATACAATCTAAGGAAATTTGAAAAAAATTATACAGATCTAGGATTTGTTAATTTAGGATTCCAGATAATGTTTGTTATATTATTCAGTGGATTTTTCTGTGCTTTACAATATTTTTGAATAAAAAATAAACACAAGCTACAGTTGCCTTTTTCATACTTCCAGTATCATGCTGTGTTTATCCAGATCATGGTATCAGTCAACCTTATTGCAATTTTCTATTTAGTTATGTATTAATCATTATTCTCCAAATTTCCACAAAGACAAGTTCTCCCTCAAGTTAATCCTATAAAAATGCCAGGAATAAATGAGCACATCTACCAAATATGCTTTTGAATGAATAAAGATTGCTGTATATTAGAGTCCAAAGATGTAGTTCAAGTGGAAACTTGCCACATGATTCCTCTGTGTGTCCTGTCTATAAATCATGAACCTTATAAATTCAGAAAGTACAAGACCACAGGCTCATGAATGGACCTGAGGCACAAAATTCCATTAGAGTAGTCAACTTGGACTCTTGGTCCCAACAAGGAGAATCACTTTATCCAGTTTCTCACTCTAAGAATTTCTTTTTGATCCTGTAATTAACTTGGCATTTGCATAGTGGTATATTTAACTCCTAAATTTACAAACCTCTCTTCAAGAACTTTTACTAAGACTGGAACTGGGCTCTCTCATGGTACATACTTCCTGCAAGCCAGCTCATAGAACGTACTCTGACAGCCAGTCCACTTCACACAGACCCCATCCCAATGCCTGACTGTAACCATTACAAACTCATTGATGAGCAAGTGCCAAGAGTGACCCGAGGAAGAGGGGACCATGTTGACAGCTGATAGTGGGTCCTGACAAACTTCATTTCTATACTGACTTATCACACATGCCCAGCTTAGATCTTGTATTGAAAGAATTTAGGGTTAATTTAATGGAATCAACTTATTTTTTCCTGGAGTTTCTATGGTTCCATGTTTGAGTAAACGTATCATTAAATGTCCAAAGGAAAACCTCTGCATTGTAGTAGCTAAGTCTTAAAGCTGTATTTGCGAATTCAAGCTTTTTATGTACCATAGTCACATACAACTCTTCCAATTATTATCTAATATTTTATATAAATCTACTTTTGTTACCTATAAAAAGGTTTTTAAGAAAATATTAAATCACTGTCTTAAATTTTAAAAAAACTGTCATTCTCAACAATAGAAATCATCCAACACTTAAATATTATTATATTAAATTCAGATTTCCATGAAAAGTTACTTTATGTATTATCAAGAGAATATGCCCTACACAGTGAAAAGTACTCTCCTAAAGATTAGTTTAGTTATTCCTCTTTCCTTGCCCATTCACATCCTGCATAGTTTCAAACTAGAGATCTGACACAGTTTGAGAAAAATAGCCCTAAAACTATCAACATGTTGTGAAATCATGTTGTTCCTGAACCTTAAATATAAGAGCCACATAATTTTTTAAAAAGATTTAATCATAATCTTACAGAGCTTTAATGAGCAGAATTTGTATTCCCTAGTGAGGTTCATTAGTGAAATTATTAAAAAGTACTGGACTTAAAGTTAACCATAAGAATATTTTATCATCCTAGAGTATATTCAAATCTGTCAATTTGCTTTGAATAAGATTTAGAATGGGGAAGCTAGAAAGCTGAAAACTCTTCTTTTCTATGAAATCATAGTGGAAAGGTCATGTAACTCCATTATCTAACTTTAAACTACTTTATCTAACATCTAAACTACTCCAAACAGATGAAATTCTGTTCTATTTTAAGATATCACTATCTAAGGAAATTTTAACTTGATTTTTAGGGATATTTCTTCAGTACTGTACTAATAACTTTAACACAGTGAGAACTGTAAACATTCAAGGCAGAGCTGAGAGTACTCAATATTTTTGACCTATTAAATGTCTTATTTACTTTGAAATAATGAAATAAACAAATTGTAAATCATCTTTTAAAGATAATGCTTAAATCTATGTTTGCCTTATCTTTTTTAAACTAAAGACCTCAGGTTTTTTTTTTTTTAATAACTCAGAAAATTCTGAAAGTTTGTAAGGACTTCATAGTCTTTAAAATGTTGACTTTTGAAATGGAAATAATTTTCATATATTGAAATAATTTTCTATTACAGAAAGAAGGTTTCAAATATCCAATTTTCCACACTCTAATTTCCATACTATTATTTAACTTATATTGTTCTGTTTCATAAGCTATCATCAGAAAAAAAAATTGGCCAATAATATATTTCCCAAGTTTATGGCTTTGTCATTACTTATCAGATATCCTAAGGATAAATATTCCCATTTAGGGTAGGAACATATCCTTTTTTAATATTTCCTCTTATGTTTTACTAAGCCACTTTCATTGACCTATTTAAAACTTTATGTTAGCAAATAAAAATGACTATAGGGAAAATGGTTAATGACATTATAGTATAGAGACAAGCCATAATATTCTAACATGAAATACTGGTAATACTAAAAAGAAAGTTTCAGAAATTTCGGGTCAAAGAAGTTTTTAAAATTATTTTTATTATTGAAATGGATATTTCCAATATCTACATTGTTCATGTAGTTAACTTTTTTTAAAGGGACAAAATCAGTGTAATGACTAAAGCTTTTTAACCAATGAAAATATCAAGTGGAATAGCTAATCTCAGGATGAGAAGGGTGGTTTCTTCAGTTTTTCTTCCCTAACTTAGAGAGAAATAATTCAGCCTATCTCCACTAAGTAGGATGTTAGTTGTAGGTCTTTCTTTGATGCTCTTTCTTAGTTTGATGAGAGTATTTATTATAATTCGATGTTGTACTTTATTAAACTCTTTGATACATTATTGGAATGATGATATGGTTTTCTTCTTTAATCTATTGACATAGTAAATGACTGGTTTTTGAATGTTCAATCAACCTTGTAATCGTAGGATAAACCGATTTGGTCCAGATAAGTTATACATTTAGCATATTGATAGATTTAATTTGGTATGTGTTGATGACAATAATAGCAAAAAGAATAAGGCAAAATGATTTGAAATTCTTCTTATAAGTGTCTACTGGAAAGAAGTTGTCATTGAATATCATTTCAAACAACACTGAGGTAAATTAAAATTACATTGTAAACTTTAGGGCAACCACTTTATTTTTTATTTTTTTTTTACATCTTTATTGGAGTGTAATTGCTTTACAATGGTGTGTTAGTTTCTGCTTTATAACAAAGTGAATCAGTTATACATATACATATGTTCCCTTATCTCTTCCCTCTTGCATCTCCCTCCCTCCCACCCCCCTAGGTGGTCACAAAGCACCGAGCTGATCTCCCTGTGCTATGCGGCTGCTTCCCACTAGCTATCTACCTTATATTTGGTAGTGTATATATGTTTATGCCTCTCTCTCGCTTTGTCACAGCTTACCCTTCCCCCTCCCCATATCCTCAAGTCCATTCTCTAGTAGGTCTGTGTCTTTATTCCTGTCTTACCCCTAGGTTCTTCATGACATTTTTCTTTTTCTTAAAAAGAATATGGTATTTGTCTTTCTCTTTCTGACTTACTTCACTCTGTATGACAGACTCTAGGTCTATCCACTCATTACAAATAGTTCAATTTCGTTTCTTTTTATGGCTGAGTAGTATTCCATTGTGTATATGTTCTACATCTGGACACTTAGGTTGTTTCCATCTCCTAGCTATTGTAAATAGAGCTGCAATGCACATTTTGGTACATGACTCTTTTTGAATTATGGTTTTCTCAGGGTATATGCCCAGTAGTGGGATTGCTGGGTCATATGGTAGTTCTATTTGTAGTTTTTTAAGGAACCTCCATACTGTTCTCCATAGTGGTTGTACCAATTCACATTCCCACCAGCAGTGCAAGAGTGTTCCCTTTTCTCCACAGCCTCTCCAGCATTTATTGTTTCTAGATTTTTTGATGATGGCCATTCTGGCTGATGTGAGAGGATATCTCATTGTAGTTTTGATTTTCATTTCTCTAATGATTAATGATGTTGAGCATTCTTTCATGTGTTTGTTGGCAGTCTGTATATCTTCTTTGGAGAAATGTCTATTTAGGTCTTCTGCCCATTTTTGGATTGGGTTGTTTGTTTTTTTGTTATTGAGCGGCATGAGCTGCTTATAAATTTTGGAGATTAATCCTTTGTCAGTTGCTTCATTTGCAAATATTTTCTCCCATTCTGAGGGTTGTCTTTTGGTCTTGTTTATGGTTTCTTTTGCTGTGCAAAAGCTTTTAAATTTCATTAGGTCCCATTTGTTTATTTTTGTTTTTATTTCCATTTCTCTAGGAGGTGGGCCAAAAAGGATCCTTCTGTGATTTATGTCATAGAGTGTTCTGCCTATGTTTTCCTCTAAGAGTTTGATAGTTTCTGGCCTCACATTTAGGTCTTTAATCCATTTTGAGCTTATTTTTGTGTATGGTGTTAGGGAGTGATCCAATCTCATACTTTTACATGTACCTGTTTAGTTTTCCCAGCACCACTTATTGAAGAGGCTGTCCTTTCTCCACTGTACATTCCTGCCTCCTTTATCAAAGATAAGGTGACCATATGTGCATAGGTTTATCTCTGGGCTTTCTATCCTGTTCCTTTGATCTATCTTTCTGTTTTTGTGCCAGTACCATACTGTCTTGATTACTGTAGCTTTGTAGTATAGTCTGAAGTCAGAGAGCCTGATTCCTCCAGCTCCATTTCTCGTTCTCAAGATTGCTTTGGCTATTCAGGGTCTTTTGTTCTTCCATACAAATTGTGAAACTTTTTGTTCTAGTTCTGTGAAAAATGCCAGTGGTAGTTTGATAAGGATTGCATTAAATCTGTAGATTGCTTTGAGTAGTAGAGTCATTTTCACAATGTTGATTTTTCCAATCCAAGAACATGGTATATCTCTCCATCTATTTGTATCATCTTTAATTTCTTTCATTAGTGTCTTATAATTTTCTGCATACATGTGTTTTGTCTCTTTAGGTAGGTTTATTCCTAGATATTTTATTCTTTTTGTTGCAATGGTAAATGGGTGTGTTTTCTTGATTTCACTTTCAGATTTTTCATCATTAGTATATAGGAATGCCAGAGATTTCTGTGCATTCATTTTGTATCCTGCTACTTTACCAAATTCATTGATTAGCTCTAGTAATTTTCTGGTAGAATCTTTAGGATTCTCTATGTATAGTATCATGTCATCTACAAACAGTGACAGCTTTACTTCCTCTTTTCCGATTTGGATTCCTTCTATTTCTTTTTCTTCTCTGATTGCTGTGGCTAAAACTTCCAAAACTATGTTGAATAAGAGTGGTGAGAGTGGGCAACCTTGTCTTGTTCCTGATCTTAGTGGAAATGCTTTCAGTTTTTCACCATTGAGGACGAAGTTGGCTGTGGATTTGTCGTATATGGCCTTTATTATGTTGAGGAAAGTTCCCTCTATGCCTACTTTCTACAGAGTTTTTATCATAAATGGGTGTTGAATTTTATCAAAAGCTTTCTCTGCATCTATTGAGATGATCATATGGTTTTTCTCCTTCAATTTGTTAATATGGTGTATCATGTTGATTGATTTGCATATATTGAAGAATCCTTACATTCCTGGAATAAACCCCACTTGATCATGGTGTGTGATCCTTTTAATGTGCTGTTGGATTCTGTTTGCTAGTATTTTGTTGAGGATTTTTGCATCTATGTTCATCAGTGATATTGGCCTGTAGTTTTCTTTCTTTGTGACATCCTTGTCTGTTTTTGGTATCAAGGTGATGGTGGCCTCATAGAATGAGTTTGGGAGTGTTCCTCCCCCTGCTATATTTTGGAAGAGTTTGAGAAGGATAGGTGTTAGCTCTTCTCTAAATGTTTGATAGAATTCACCTGTGAAGCCATCTGGTCCTGGACTTTTGTTTGTTGGGAGATTTTGAATCACAGTTTCAATTTCAGTGCTTGTTATTTGTCTGTTCATATTTTCTGTTCCTTCCTGATTCAGTCTGGGCAGGTTGTGCATTTCTAAGAATTTGTCCATTTCTTCCAGGTAGGACAACCTCTTTAAAAAATAGAGTTATAATTAATAAACCAATGTGTTGCTTCCCTATGAATATTTGCTTTTAAATAGGGGACAACTTTCTTGTTTATTGGAAAGCAAATAACTTAATCTCTAAACGTACAAAATAAGTAATGTTGGCCTAAATTTACAAAAATATGCTAAGAAAACTAGACTTTGCTCCATAGCTACCTTGTCTTTTAAGTGCAAAGTCAGACAAAGCCTTTTTTTCACTCTTCTTTCAGAAAAAGTCCAGTGTATGTTGTAATATTTAACCCATGCCCCTTTCTGTATAACGGAGAGGACTATGGCTCTTAAGAGTGAAGCATTAAATAATACCATTTGTATAATTTTATTTTCATTGATTCAGTAGGCCCTCTTACACACTACCCTTGAAGTATTTATTCTCAGAAACTGGAGTTTTCATAAAGCAAGTTGGTAATGAAGTAATTCACTTTAGTCTTGTCATTGATATAACATTGTTTTCTCAGTGTTTTAGGTCTGAGAACTTGTTTTTGTATATTTCAATCATATCGCACATTTCATCAGACACTTTTAAGCTTTAGAAAGCATGAGTCATGCAATACTAAAGTCATGCATTTTGCGTACACAACACAGGATAAAGCAAAGCACTGCTGAATAAGGTGTAAATATGGGGAGTTTTTGTTTATTGTTTTATTATCAGTCTACAGTTTAAAGATTAGTAAAACAATGCAAATAGTCTCTATTCACATTTTAAAATCTAGGATAAATGAAGTAATAATAGTTGTATGCACATAGGATATCTTTTAAAGGATGAATTAATGTCAAGAATTTAATAAAGATATCAGGAAAAAATACTTGAAGGTTAACCAAAATACAAAAACGGCTAGGAAAGTTATAAATTGTGTATTAGCTATGTTCTTTGAAATTAGAACAGTTACTGGCACATCATAGGCATCTAATACATTCAAGAAATATTATTTAAATGAATGGTTGAATGGCATGCTTGAGCAATTTTTAAAAGTAAAACATGGGTATACCTGTGTATTGTATTAACAAGGCAAATATCCTGTGTTTTGATTCATAAGAACTATTTTTCTATGTTAACCTGATGATGTCTACTTAAGATACACTTAAAAGATAAAACACGGGCTTCCCTGGTGGCGCAGTGGTTGAGAGTCCGCCTGCTGATGCAGAGGACGTGGGTTCGTGCCCCGGTCCGGGAAGATCCCACATGCCATGGAGTGGCTGGGCCCGTGAGCCATGGCCGCTGAGCCTGTGCATCCGGAGCCTGTGCTCCGCAACGGGAGAGGCCACAGCAGTGAGAGGCCCGTGTACTGCAAAAAAAAAAAAAAAAAAAAAGGATAAAACACAAATAGGCACATACACACTCACTCATGCACCCACAAAACAAAAGGCTTTGTATGACACTTTATGAATATCTAAACAACATGGCACAACATATCAGCAGCAAAGGTGTATGTCAAGGGGACACAGCTTTGCATTGTGCTGTAAGCAGTATCATACCTGACCTTGGTCACCTGGTGGAATTCCAGAACTAGCTGATGGAAAGGATTTTAACTAATGTTTGCTAGACAGATTAAACACTGTTATTTAAAAATTAATGTGCATGTCTGTTTTCTAAAAATATGTTAGGGAACTCCCTGGTGGTCCAGTGGTTAGGACTCTGTGCTCTCACTGCCAAGGGCCCCGGGTTCAATCCCTGGTCAGTGAACTAATATCCCATAAATCATGCAGTGTGGCCAAAATAACAATAAAATAAAAAAAAAAACTGTATGTTAATTTATTTTATTGTTTTATTCCAAAACCAAATAATTTCCACTTATTTAAATGTACAGGTGAAGAGAGTTCTTTTTAATTTAAATCAAATAAATTTTTAGGGAAAATACACTGCAAGTACTGAAACTTCCCACTCCTGCGCATACAGTATATCTTGAAAAGATGAAAATTCTAATGTAAAAAAAGATACATGCGGGGCTTCCCTGGTGGCGCAGTGGTTGAGAGTCTGCCTGCTGATGCAGGGGACACGGGTTCGTGCCCCAGTCCGGGAAGATCTCACATGCTGCAGAGAGGCTGGGCCCGTGAGCCATGGCCGCTGAGCCTGCACATCCTGAGCCTGTGCTCCAGGTGGGAGAGGCCACAACAGTGAGAAGCCCGCGTACCACAAAAAAAAAAAAAAAGATACATGCACCTCAATGTTCATAGCAGTGCTATTTACAATAGCCAAGACATGGAAGCAACCTAAGTGTCCATCAGCAGATGAATGGATAAAGAAGATGCAGGGTATACATACAATGGAATATTAGCCATAAAAAAATAATGAAATAATGCCATTTGTAGCAAATGGATAGACCTAGAGATCATCATACTAAGTGAAGTTAAGTCAGAAAAATAAAGACATATTATACCATATCACTTATATGTGGAACCTAAAGATAATACAAATAACATTTGCAAAACAGAAACAGACTCACACATAGCAACTCAGACATGGAAAACAAACTTATGGTTACCAAAGGGGAAGGCAGGGAGATAAATTAGGAACATGGGGTTAACAGATACACACTACCATGTATAAAATAGATAAACAAGAATTTACTGTATAGTATAGGGAAATACGTTCAGTATCTTGTAATAACTGATAATGGAAAGAATCAAAAAAATAGAATATATTTATATGTATACATATATACGTATATATGAATCACTTGGCTGTATCCCTGAAACTAACACAATATTGTAAATCAACTATACTTCAGGAAAAGAAAATACTGAAGCTTATGTTACTTATGAATCCTTTAGAAGAATCACTATCAACTTGCCTTTTTTCACAATTTTTCCTAAGTATTCTTCAATAGGTTGGAAATATTTTTTGCACCTTACTCAAGGCTATTAACGCACCATTTCACTTTAAGTATGGTCCTAAAGTTTCAACCAAAATGTTGTGTAATTTTTTTCCAACACCACATGTTTCATCTACTGAGTGGATATCTTTCCCCTGCTATCACATAAACACCATCCTCTGCCTTGTCTTTGGGATAAGTGAGGGCCATCTTTTTCCCCTAATACTATGTCTTATATGCATCTGAACTTGTTGACTTTTAATACAGTCACAACATGAGCATGAAATATTTGATTCTCCTTTAAATAATGAACAGTGAACAACCAAAGCCCATATTCCAAGCTACTGATATATTTATTCCTATATATTATTTTTATATTTGTATAAATAAGCATGATTGAATTGCAGAACAATGGTTTTAGGTGTTAGCTATTCTTATTTTCACCAAAATTATCTTTATCAGACTGTTTTTTGCCCCCATATGTGTAGAGCATTTTTCTCAGGTTTATTTTTCAGATATGTTTATACAGTGAATATTTAACACTAATTTATGTCATAAAATTATTGTAATATCTTTAGAAAGATTGTGTACTTTGGTCAATATCTATTTCTTGAATTTCTTGAAGTTATTTTTCACTTGTTTGTTTCCAATGCTTTCTTCTAAACAATGACTGTGAAGTAGTTTGAAATTCAATACTACTGGCACTTTCCCTTTAACTGATGGAAATAATGAATGTAGTCCACAGTAAGCTATCTCAGAATAATCCTATATTTTATTCCTATTAAATGAAGTTTGAGGTATAGGCAGCTAACTTAAGTAATATTTTAATGGTTGCTATGTGGATAGCGCTGTGTACTAGGCATAAAGATAAGAATAGTTAAAGCAAAGATATTCTATGCATTTAAAAAATAATCAAATAAGAGCAATAAGTTCTTCTATTTATAGAATATCAACTTATAAACTTTCCTACATGTGAACTGTGTCAAATACCAGAATAAGGATCATCTAATACAAATAAGGAATAGCATTAAAGGATTCTCAGGAACCATTTTATCTTGTGAAGTGGCACTGTTTTTGTTGATTTGTGCTTTGCAATTACATGATAACTGATAAGTGCAGAAATAATGAATACTAAATGAGATAGTAAGGAATGATATATATTTAGGATATTTTTGGAATTACAGATAAATACAAATTTATACATACAATACAGATCTTCCTTAACTTACAATGGGGTTATGTCCTGATAAGCCCATCATAAGTTGAAAATATCATAAGTCAAAAATTCATTTAATACACCTAACCTACTGGACATCATAGCTTAGCCTAACCTACTTTCAATGTACTCAGAACACTTACATTAGCCTACTATTGAGCAAAATCATGTAATACAAAACCTATTTTTATAATAAAGTGTTAAATATCACCTGTAATTTTTTGAATACTATGCTGAAAGTGAAAAACTGAATGGTTGTCTAGATACAGAGTGGTTGTAAGTGTGTGAGTTGTTTACTCTCATTATGGCATGGCTGAGTGGGAGCTGCAACTCACTGCCCTGGTCAAAATCATGAGAGAGTATTATACATCACTAGTTCGGGAAAAGATCAATATTCAAAACTCAAAGTATGTTTTCTATTGAATGAGTATTGCTTTTGCACCATCATAAAGTTGAAAACTCATGAGTTGAACCATGGTAATTTGGGAACTGTCTATTATAGGGAAGTAAAAATAAAGAAACTATAGCTATACATTATAATATGGATACATTTTAGAAACTTAATAGTGAGGGAAAGTAAAACAAGGAAAGGGCATAAAGTGTGATGTATTATGTGTGTGATGTATTATGTTTTGAATATGACAACGTAACCTTAAAATTTATATGAAAAGGCAAAAGACTCAGAATAGCCAATACAATATTGAAGAAGAAGAACAAATTTAGAAGATTGACACTACCCTAATTCAAGCTTTATAATATAAAGCTATAGTAATCAAGACAGTGTAATACTGGAGAAAAAATAAAGAGATTGATGGAACAGAAGAAAAAGCCCAGAAATAGATCCATTTTTTATAGCTAGTCTTTGACAAAAAGGCAAAGGCAATACAATGGAGTGAAAAAAAAAATGGTTCTGGAAAAACTGGACAGTTATATGCAAAAAACTAAATCTAGACACACATCTTACAGCCTTCAGTAAAATTGACTCAAATTGGATCACAAAACTAAATATAAATCTCCTAGAAAGTAACATTGGAGAAAACCTAGATGACCTTGGGTTTGGAAATAACTTTTTAGATAAAACACCAAAGGCACTACACATGAATGAAAGAATCAATAAGATGTATTTCACTGCAATTAAAAACCTCTACTTTGTAAAAGACACAGCCAAGAAAATAAAAAGATAAGCCAAGATTGGGAGAAAATATTTTCCAAAGACTCATCTGATGAAAGGTTGTTATCCAAAATATACAAAGAACACTTAAAACTCAACAATAAGAAAACAAACAACCCAGTTAAAAAGTAGGACAAAGACCCCAGCAGACACCCAACCAAAGAAGAAAATCAGATGGCAGATAAGCATAGGAAAAGATGTTTCACACCATATGTCATCAGGAAAATGCAAATTAAAATGAGGTATCCTACACATCCATTAGAATGGCCAAATCCAGAACAACAACAAAACACTAAATGCTGGTGAGGATGTGGATCAACAGGAATGGGCATTTCTTTCTGATGGGAATGTAAAATGGTACAACCATTTAAAAAGTACAACCATTATGAAAGACAGTTTGGCAGTTTCTTACAAAACAGAACAAACTCTTATCATATGATCCAGCATTCGTTCTCCTTGATATTTATCCAAATGAGTTGAAAACTTATGTTTATACAAAACCTGCATACGTTTGTCTATAGCAAATTTACTTAAGTTTTCAAAACTTGGAATCAACCAAAATTACCTTCATTGGTGAATTATTAAATAACCTGTGGTACATCCAAGCAATGAAATATTATTCAGCTCTAAGATGAAATAAATTATCAAGCCATGAAAAGATATAGGGGAACCTTCATTTCATTACTAAATGAAAGAAGCCAATATGAAAGGGCTAGAAACAGTATGACTCCATCTATATGGCATTCTGGAAAAGGCAAAACTATGGAGACAGTAAAAAATCAGTGGTTTCCAATGGTTAGGGGGAGGAAGAAATGAATAGGCAGAACACTGAGGATTTTTTAAGGCAGTGAAACTACTCTGTATGATACTCTAATGGCAGATTACATCATTATACATTTGTCTAAACCCATAGACTGTACAACACCAAGAGTGAACCATAATGTAAACTATGGTGTTTTAGTGATAATATTGTGTCAATGCAGGTTCATCAACTATAAGAAATGTACCACTCTGGAAGAGGATTTTGATGATGGGGGAGGCTATGTATGTATGTATGAGGGCAGAGGGTATATGAAAAATTTTCCTCTCTATTTTGCTGTGAATTAAAACTGCTCAAAAAAATAAAGTTTATTTTTAAAAAAAGAGAAAGCTTTGGTTCCCTCTTATCATTGTTTTCCTCCTTCCCTGACTTATACCTCATTTTGCTCACTTTTGCATTCCTAGGCTGACACATCTCAATAATATATTACCACACATGATCTAGTCTTGGGGTTTGTTTCCTAAAGAGCATGGACTAAGACAAGGAGGAAACTGTTTAAACAGGAAAACAGATGGAGAATCTCTTTATGTCCTTGTTTTTCAAAATCTAAAATCTCTAGAGGAATGGAGAAGAGTACCAGGACAGATATTTGAGAACAGAATATAAAGAAAGGAAGAAAGAGAAGAGACTGGAAAAAGTAAGGAGTCTATGGGATTTTGGGCTTCCAAATAAAGACTGCAAGAGCTTATCATGAGATTCATGTGCAGAAAGCAAATTTCAAAATAGTTTTGTAGAAGTTGAAAGCAATTAGGGTTGTGTTCTGATCCCCAAACAGAGTCTCTGTGGAAGCTGTAACATCTGAAAGAAGAGATTCTCAATTAAAAATTTTAAGATGGGCTTCCCTGGTGGCGGAGTGATTGAGAGTCTGCCTGCCAATGCAGGGGACACGGGTTCATGCCCCGGTCTGGGAAGATCCACATGCCGCGGAGCAGCTGGGTCCGTGAGCCATGGCCACTGAGCCTGCGCGTCCGGAGCCTGTGCTCCGCAATGGGAGAGGCCACAGCAGTGAGAGGCCCGCGTACCACAAAAAAAAAAAAAAAAAAAAAAAAAAAAAATTAAGCAGAAAGGGCTGTAGAAACCAAATACAGCTAGAAGGCCCGTGTCATCCAAAATCTTGGTATATGTAGTCTGTCATTAGATACTTCCATAAAATGTGCATAATGTATTTAACTTTAAGTTTGTATTTTGGAGCTCAAGGCAGGTCAATCAGTATGCTTCAATGGCATATTGATTATTTGAATTAAAGTTACTTAAGAAATGGTCAGTTAGAGAGGGACACAACTTCCTTTCTGTCTCCCTGAAAGCAGGAAATAAGCCTCTCATGTTAAAGGTGCACGCTCTGCATAAGTAGGTACCCTTATTATCAGAGATAAGGAATGCACGCCGAGAAACCTATATAAACAATCTTGGCACTTCTTCATTTTTCTACCTCAGTCCCAAATGCTGTTTAGATTCTTCACTAAATGAGCACCCATAGCCTGAATTTCTTTGTCCTGTCAATTCCTCATGCATGTATTGTTTCTTTACCTAAAAAGTATAAAAGCTGCCGGCTTGGCCACTTCTTAGGTACCATTTCTATGAGGCCTCCACGCACCTGAATTGAAATTTGTTTCTTCTTTTCCTGTTGTGTGTGTCAATCTTATTATTAGTCTAGCCATAAAAACTCAAAAGGAGTAGAAGGGAAATTTTCCTTCTCCCTTACTGTACAAATCTATTGATAATATTAGTGTTGCTTCAACAGTGAATGCTCAGAAAAATACCTAATCAAATATTTTAGGTTCAATATTTTAAATACCTCAACTTCTATGATTATCTTACTAATATGTTACAATGATAATTTTGGAAAAATGAATTCATTTTTTATAACTTGTTTCTTATTGCAGAAGGGGTTCAATGTAATTGTAGAAAATGTAAATTTACAAAATAAAAAAAACACATAGTTTATGATTGACAAGTAACACTTAAAGCATTATATTTCATTGAAAACATACTTTTTTTCTAAACTGATTTACACAACAGTAAAACCAAAAACTTTTAGTCATGCTAGATTCTGTAACATACGACGTGTTAGGAAGTCACCTGGCAATGATTTGCCTGAGATGGAGTTAATAAGATGGGTGCTGTCACTATGCAAGATAAAAACATAGATAGGAAAACAATTGAGTGTTACATAACGTTTGTGCTTTGTGCAAAAATATTTCTCTATGAAGAGGTTTTATCAGTGACAGATTTGGAAATTTAACAAAACTGTACAACTAATGTAATGTAATTTATTCCTGGGGTTGGGGGTGTCTTTTTAGATGAAAACACAAGACAGTTTCTCCATTTGAATAGGAGAGGTAGCAACCCAAAAAGGTTTATTGAACATGAAAACTTGAAATGCTATAATGCTCTAAGGAATTAAATGATTCAGTCATGAATCACAAAGAGGATATAAATTACCAAAAGTGTTTGCATAATTGTAATGTACAAGTGCCCATTATAGTACATTACTGTAAGATTCTAAAGAAATTCTATAAAAGAATTCCACTACTAAATTGTAGAAATTATGCTTCCTTTTCCTCCTTGTATTAGTATTAGGCCATTCATTTAGCTTTCAAAATTTGCCATTTAATACAAGCTTTTACTCATTTGAACTTGTGCCAGGATTCTATTTCTACTGCTCCCATATGAAGAGTAGACTACTAAAGTAAGAGGCAGAGCCTACAAGGAGCCCAACAACAACAAAATGCATTTAACAAATATTAATTGATCACTTATAATCTGCCAGTTGCCCTTCTAGGAATACAGATATTAAGAAGACATATGAAATACCTGACAGCAAAGAGCTTACATTCTATTGAAGTATAATAGCAAAATAAACAGTTAATAGATTAATAAATGTATGGTTGATGGTGATAGGCGTTACAAAAAAAAATAAACAGAGGTAAAAGTTGATAGCAACTAAGGAGGTCACAGAGATGTGAGAGGAAGAAAGTAATGATGTGTAAACTTCTAGCCCATAGAAAGGCTTTGGATTTTCATTTAGTGTGAAAGGGAAGATACTGAAAGATCTTTTAGCAGCAGAATGAAACCATCGGATTTTATTTTTAGGTTATCGTGCCAAAAACAGACTGGGGAGGAGGAAGAAGTGGAGCAAGTTTGGAAGGAGGGAAACCAATCAGGTCAATAATTCAAGAACATATGATGGTGTTTTTACCAAGTCGATGGTAATGGAAATGGTGAGACATGGTTTATTTGGCATTTGTTTTGGTAGTTGATGAACATGATTTGCTGATGAATGGGAAGGTATATGTGCAAGACAGAATATGTCAACATTTATTTTATCTGCAGAAAGAGTAGGTTGGAGTCTTCCTTTCCTGATATTAAGAGAACTTTGGGTGGAGATGTCTTTTTTGATTGAATAACACAAAGATTATTGGAACTTAGGCATACAGTGAGTGGCAATAGTAAATGCAAAGCTTAAGAAGTAAAACATTCAGAATGGATGTCATCAAAGAAGCATTGTGATGGATCTTCTGTTATGTGAATGAATAAATGAGTGAAGCCACTTGGGGTTCAGGTAGGATATAGGGTGAAGACAACTACTAAAAATCTGACCTTACAAGTTCTCAGTGAAGGAGAGGGTGTAATCAGACATGTGTTATTGATGTTACCAAATATAATGAAGGTAGAAAATTAGAATAATAATAAGTATAAAAACGCAGAGGTTTTAAAAAGAGGTGCAGGGATTTGAAAAGAGAATTTCAAAGAGTAAACGAGGTGAGGCATACTCCTGATCCTAAGGACAACAGCATTTGGAAGATTATTCCCTACTTTGAAAAAAAAACAAAAGATTCAGAGAAGAACTGGTTTTTACTAAGGCAAAGAGATGTGATAAATTTTCAACAAAGAATTTTCTGATAGGCAGGATAATTATTTCCTATAAAACAGGGCATACAGAGGGAAAGGCTTGGAAGTAAAATAGATCATACTGAAAATAAGAATAAGGAAAAAGATAAAAGACAAATGATAAGGTTGAAAACCTGTACCTTTGACAGAGGCCTAGTGTAACAGGAGTTTTCAGCTGTGGTTTACTGATTTTAGGATAATACAGGATGATGCTTCTAGAGCATGCTTCTAGATGATGACTTCTAGATGATGGCTTCCTTTCTAGATGCTTCTAGATGATGGCTTCCTTTATTAATTTTTATTAATTAAATTCAATTTTAATTAGCTTAATTATTAATTTGTTAATTAAGGATTAAATATTGAAGTATCTTAAAATTAAAAGTAAAACATATGTTATATTAACATTAATCAAAAGAAAGCTTTGATGTTTATATTAGCATGATGCAAAATGGATTCTAGAGTAAAATACATTACTAGACCTAAAGAATGTCATTTCAAAATTATAAAGTAGTAAAAGGGTCAATTCATCAGAGAAGTATAACAATTCTTGACTTTTAGACACCTAATAAAAGATCTTTGGGATACATGAAACAAAAGCTTATATGTTGGAGGAGAAATAGAAAAATTGACAATTATGTTAGAAAATTTCAACACTCTTCTTTTAATATTTCATACAAATAGTCTGCAAATCCAGGAGACATAGAAGACTTGAACAAAATTATCAACTAATTAGAAATGACTGATAATATAGAAAACTGCCCAACAATAGCAGAATTCACACACATTAATCAATGACTTTCTTTGAGAAGGTCAAAAATTGATAATGTTCTAGTTACTAATTCTTACTGCTATCAGGAATGAGAGAAGTAGCATATTCCTTGAAAGACACAAACTATTGACACTCAAGAAGAAACAGAAAATATGAATAGACTTACAAAAAGTGTATTTCACATTAAAATTATGCCCACAAATAAAATCCAGGAAGAAGCAGTCCTAATTCTATACAAATTCTTCAAAAGACTGAGGAGTAAAGAATACTTTCTAACTGAGTGTTCAAGGCCAGCATAACTCTGATATCAAAACCAGAAAAAAAATTATAACAACACAATATCATTCATGAACATAGATTCAAAGGTCTTTCAGACGTTTTACTAAAATAAACCCAAAACATATAAAAAGGTTAATGCATGTTGACAAAGTGAGTTTTATTTCAGAAATGAAAGTATAATAACTTACCAAAGGACATCCATATGATACTTTTAATAAGTTTAGAAAAATCTTTAGGTAAAAGCCAACATCCACTATGGATAAAACTCATCGAACTGTGAATAGAATAACAAACAAAAAACAAACAAAAAAACCCAGAACTCATTATGGTAAAGGGCATCTACAAAAGAAAAAAAAAAAAACAATCAAACATCATGTTTAATGGTGAAACCCTGAATATTTGCTCTCTAAAATAAAGAATAGCAAGGATGTCCTCTCTCACCATTTCAAACAACATTGAACTGAGATTTCAGCTAGTGCAATAAGGCAAGAAGGAAAAGTAATAGTCTTGTTTGGAAAGAGAGAAGTAAAATTTATTCACAAAAGGCGTAATTGTCTACGTCTGTGATGAGAATTGGCAAGGTTTCAAAAATCAACAACAAGATAAACAATCACGTATTTCTGCATTCTAGCCATAAACAAAATTAAAAATACCATTTACAGTAACAAAAAACATATGAAAAACTTAATCTGATGAAAAATGTGTAAGACCTACACTGAAGACAAAAAAAAATGTAAGATAAAAAGAAAAATAGATTGAAAGCTATATGGTATTCATGGATCTGAAGACTTAATATTGTCAGATGTCAATTTTCCCAACAGATAAAATGTTATGCCAATTAAAAATTTCAGCAGTCTTTTATTTCTATTGTGAGAAATTGGCAAGCTAATTCTAAATTCAAATGAAAAATAAAAAGACTTAGAACAGCAAAATAAAAAAAAGAAAAAAATAAAGAACATATAGATACTGACTTCAGGAGGTTTTACAAAACTGCAAAAACAAGACAATGAGGTAATGATGATAATAGACAAATCAATGTAACCAAAAATAGAGTCCAGAAAGAGATTCATACATCTTTGATCAATTGGTTTTCGACAAATATTCATAGCCATATCAATGGAGAAAAGATAGTCTTTTCTAGATATGGTGCTGGAACAATTACATATCACACTGAAAAAAAAAAGAATGTTGATCCAAAGGTCACATCAGATATAAAAATTAGCTCAAAATGTATCATAGACTGAAATATAAAAGCTAGAAGTATAAACACCCTAGGAGAAAACATACAATAAAAATATTTTTCATCTCAGTTTAGCAAAGATTTCTCAGAACATGAAAATCATTATCCATAAAAGAAAAAAATATACTAATTTGGTGTGATCAGAATGAAGAACTTTTGTTTCTTGAAAACACTGTTAATTTTTGTTTAAACAGAAGAAGCCATAAAATTGGAGAAGGTTCTTGCAAATCATATGTCTAATAATGGATGTTTACTCAGATTATTAAAAAATAAAAATAAAAGACTTTACTAATTGTAAAACAGAGTAGGGACCCAATTGTATATATGAAAAAAATATTTGAAGAATCACTTCACCAAAGGTACACGGATGGCTTATAAGCACATGAAAAAATGTTCAACATTTAGACATTAAAGAAATACAAATTAAAATCACGATGAGATGCACCTACACATCTATTAGAAAAGTTGAAACTATAAAGGCTGATTGTACCTAGTCTGGGCAAGGTTGTGAAGCAACAGGAAATCTCATAAACTGCTGATGGCATATAACATGATACATTGTGAAAAACAGTTTGAAAATTTCCTAAAATGTTGAACATGTTCTGATTATATGAACTAGCTATTCTTCTCCTAGGGATTTACACAAAAGAAACAAAGCCTATGTTCATAAAAAATCTTGGAAACAATGCAAATATCTATTAACATGACAATGATAAACAAATTATGATATTTCCATACATGAGAATGCTTTTCAACATAAAAATGAACTGTTGATTGATAAACAGATTATGATATATCCACACATGAGGATACTCTTCAGCATAAAAATGAACTATTGATGTACACAACTTAGATGATTCTCAAAATAATTTTGCTGAGTGAAAGAAGCCAGAAAATAAAGAATATATATACTGTGTGATTCCATTACTGTAAAAAAATCTAGAAAATATAAACTAATGGATAGTCACAGAAAGTCACCAAATATATCAGTCTGATTTTGGTAGCCTTCTTCTGTGTCTTCATGACTTCCTACACTTGGTTATCATAGGATTTGTCACACCATATTGAAACCTGAACTCTTTTTCTTATTTTATCTTGCTAGAATACATATCCTTGAAGTTATGGACATTTGAACTCTCAGTTATTAGTAGAAATTCTATCCCACAGTAAGATTTCAAATATAAAAGCCAGAGTTTTACAATGACATCTAAGCTTTTACATGAACTAGCCACTCATTTAACCTCTGTGACCTCATTCTTGCTACTCCTCACTCACTCGCAGTGGCATCCTTGATATTCTTCAGATATGCCAAGCATGATCCAAACTTAAGGCCTTTGCAGTAGCCAATCCTTTTGTCTGGAGTAGCCTTACTGCTGACAGTTCTTGGCAAACTGTCTCACCTTTTCACTTCTTTGCTCAAATGTCGCCTTCACTATAACTACACTGAGCTTTCAACTTAAAAATTTAACTCCCTATCCCTGCTCAGCAATCTTGATTTTTCTCACCCTGATCTAATTACTTCTCCACTGTACTCCTTATCTTTGAACATATACATAACTTCCTTATTTATATTTCTTACTTTTATTTTATCTCCCTCATTAAAATAAAAGCTCAGCAAAGCCCAGTGTTTCATTCACCAGCATAATCTAATGTAGCATCTGCCATGTAGTGGGTGCTACTTGATAAATTATTGAATAAATTAATGTTGAAAGAATGCATAGTTACAAAATTTTTTCTTCAAAAAATAAATTATATAAAGCATAGCTTGGATTTACTTAGAAGATATTCTATAGCACATAGTGGACCAAATACATGAAACTTAAAGAGACAATCATACAAATTATCAATTCACAACTACTCCAAAACCGTATATTCCCACTTTTAGGTCATCTCTGAAGACCCTAAAATAATCTCTCAAAGGAAAGAAATTTTTTAAAAAACAGCTTTTTTCTCAGTAGATAATTTAACAAAGCAAAAACTACATAGAATATCATCAGTAATCATCATAAATTTTTTTCTAATTTATTTATTTTTGGCTGTGTTAGATCTTTCTTGCTGCAAGTGGGTTTCTCTAGTTGCAGCCAGCAGGGACTACTCTTTGTTACAGTGCACGGACTTCTCATTGCAGTGGCTTCTCTTGTTGAGGAGCACGGGCTGTAGGCATGCGGGCTTCAGTAGTTATGGCACGTGAGCTCAGTAGTTGTGTCTCATGGGCTCTAGAGTGCAGGCTCAGTTGTTGTGGTGCATGGGCTTAGTTGCTCCACAGCATGTGGGACCTTCCCAGAACAGGGCTCGAACCCATGTCCCCTGCATTGGCAGGTGGATTCTTAATGACTGTGCCATCAGGGAAGTCCCAATAAATGTTTTTAATAAACATGAAATTATAACTCTGAAGTGTACTAAAATTAAACCACCAGCTAAGGGTGAGGAGATGAGAATAAACATTCATTTTCCAAATAAGTGGAATGTAATACCTGCTTTAGTCAAAGCATATGGAATTGTTCATATTGACAATAAAGGAATGTGCAACCAGAAATCATAGAAATTTATATTTTAAATTTGTAAAGAATTTCAAAATGAAGGGTATACAACTTTTAAATGATACCTAATGCTATATAATGACAGGATGACAGGTTGTGACAAATAGCATTTTAAAACCTCTGCTCATAATGGAACTGAAGGTGTCATTTCCCTATAATTTTACATATGTCATTAATTTTCTATATCTGGATACAACATATTATCAAACAGATGGTCATCAAGGACTAAATCATTTTTAATAGAACATAATAATTTGAACTTACATCTATTAATCATTTTTCAATCTAACATTCATAGCCTAGCTAAACATTTCATGTTACTAACAAAATTAAAGAAAAAATGGAAAAAAGTTGTGTTTAACAGAGTATTTTTCAAAACTGTATTTAAGTGAAAATTTTTGCCAATATTTGTTTTCTAAAACTTTTAATGTAATTTTATAACCTGGATACATGACCAATTCATGCAATGTAAAATTTGTTGGAAAATAAAGAAAAAATGACATGTATATTTAAAATTTGTAGAAGGTTTTAATAAAGAGCACTTAATTGTATAATTTCTGTTGTGATATGTCAGCTAATAGAAATTGATAACTGGTATAAGACATAGTTTTTAAAATTATAGTTTATTACCAAAATATTGAACTAACTTGAGTTTTTGGATTTTCTCCTCTAAAGTCAATTCTGGAGAAATTTTACAAATGAGAAAGAAAAATATGTTTCAGATACTAACAACAAAAAAAGAAACACTAATAAATCCCTGAGAAGACTCAAAGCTGTCTTCCACTGATATATTTTCGGTCCCACTTCTGCATTTGGGGCAGTTTTAAACTGGCCCCTCACAGCAGAAATCAGTCCAAATTATAAGAGGATTATAAGGCTGTATAAAATCCTTGAAGGGGTAAGGACTTGATACAATTTTTTTAGAGAGACCGGCTTCCTTAGGTATTATTCCTCCACACTTCTCCCTCCAAACACCTAGGGCTGATGGACGATAAATTGTGAAAACTGATTCCTCCCAGTGATGCTTCTCAATAAGGGTTTAAAATTGAAACCTTGACTATAGTATTTCCCGTATAGAGTTAACATAAAGTGTGAGTGGTCAGTATAAGTTCTGAAATACTTGTGATTCTGAATCCTTGCCTCATTGGTACATTTCTCATTAAATTATCCAATTCTCCCATGGAGTGGTGACTGGCCTTCAATCTTTCACTGAAGCACAGAGTAGTCATAGCAGAAATATACACAAAAAATATACCGCAAAAAAAAAAAAAAAATATATCAAAGACAAAAAGAAGAGTGTAAATGATGCCCAAGAGAAAGAACAGATAACCTGAAATGTACAAGAGTCACAGTAAGAAAATTCTCAATAGTAATAGCATATAGAAAAAGACTGTTGACTGTGTGTGTGCTTTTCTATGTATAGATGGAAAAGTTATTTGAAACTAGATATTGTACATCAAGCCAAACTATTGATTAAATGTGAGAGCACAATAAAAATTCCCTGGAGAATGTTAGGTCTTAAAATATTTGTCACACAGAGACACACATTTAAAAAAAAAATTGGAGGACAACTCAATTTATTAGAGGAGACACATATTTTGAAGGGAAGATCGAGTATAATAAGCACTGCAAAAATTTAGTTAATCCTTAAATTCTGAGTTTCCTAAATCTGAGTATTTGTCCAATTCTTCATCTTTAAATAAAACCCATGTAGCTTTTTCATGAATTCTGGAAAATCTGTCCATTTTGATCTCTCTCTCTTTCTTGTTAATTGAAATCTCAATAGCACTTAACTGTGGAATTAGTCTGATCTACTGTTCTAGACATTTCTGCAATACATGGGGTAGTGTGTGTGTGCGTGTGTGTTTAGTTATTTAATTTTTTTTTTTTTTTTTTGTGGTACGCGGGCCTCTCACCGTTGTGGCCTCTCCTGTTGCGGAGCACAGGCTCCGGACACGCAGGCTCAGCGGCCATGGCTCACGGGCCCAGCCGCTCCACAGCATGTGGGATCATCCCGGACTGGGGCATGAACCTGTGTCCCCTGCATCGGCAGGCAGACTCTCAACCACTGAGCCACCAGGAAAGCCCTATTTAATTTTTTACAGTTTTACTTTGCTATGTGATTTTTAAAGAGACATAATTTTAATAAATTATGATTTGTTGAAATTTTTTTGAAGTTTTATCAAGTGGAATGGAATTTGTGTGAATTAAAGAGGTACATCTCCATCTTTTTAAAATAATAAAACAGACTGGTCTCTAAAAATGGCCCAAAGAAGTACATTATATTTAGTAAGTTAAAACTGAAAATGTACTATAATGTATTTCTGGTCATGGAGAACTAAGACAAAGGAAATATTTTCCTACCTTTATTTTAATTTACCTCTTTATTTCAAATTCTATTAGTTCACATTGATGACTATTATAAGAGGAAAAAAGACTATTTTTCAGAATAAAATATAGTGTTATTCACTAAACAAATGTCAAAATTTAAAAAAGTATGTATACTGATTTTGAACGTGAGTTTGAAAGTTTGTAACAGTGAATTATCATGGAAGTTGACTTAAAATTAACCAGCCTTCTCTGCATTGCTAGGCAGGATAATCAAGCATCAGTAAAAAAATTTAATCTCTGTGCAAATTACCCTGGGTGCATTACATCAAGTGTCCATGTAAGAAGTACTCAGTCACCAATCAAGTTCTATAATTTGGACTGAGTGACATGCGATTTTTAAAAACTGGGACGTATATTCAAAGTGATTGGTTTTTCTTCTCCTTCTTTGTGTCTTAATAAATTGCATATGTCTATCCTAATTGGAAATACAGTAAAATACATGGTATTTCATCTCGACTGTAACACTTCTAGAGGTTTAATTACCAGTCTCTGAATGTCCTTTACAGCAGTGTAACAAAAAATAAGGACGATTAATGATGATTCATGAAGTATTTGTTATGCTTCACAAGGAGATAAGGAGCTTGTACAAAAATGTAGGTCACTTTGTCACTAAACACACCATTTATTTCAGCTGACTTTTTTTTCTTTCTTCAAACCAAGACTTTCTCAAAAAAGGAAGCAATGACTTGCATTTTCTCTCAAGCTTCTATCTCCTCCTGGCCAAATAACCCACGGTTCAAAGCACAACTACTTTGAATACCATTATTTCACACTATTCGTAACATAGTCTTTAATTTAGTGACATTCTGTCCAACTATGTTAATTTGACGAAGTAAAAGACACACATACAAAAAGATCATTCTTAATTTACATAGATTTCCAAACTCTGAACTTTCTGTATAAGACCCAGTGAAGAATTTTCAAATAACAAACAAACAAAAAATGCCAGAAATATTATTAGGTCAGCCTTAGGCAAAAAGTGACTCAGAGTCCACCTTACTCTCTCCCAGGAAGTATATAGTAGTCACTAAATCTACTACCCTGAGGCAGTGATATCAAATTCCTTAGGTTAGAAAGTTTTAAGAAAAGTTTGTGTGGGTTCATTTCATTTACAGTTTGACAGAGATTTTGCTGTTTGTATATTTTAATTGTTGATTTTTAAGGAGTAATAACTATGTTTTAAATTCATGCTGGTATTTGAATACTGTGGGATAATTTTACGAAAATTGGATATCCATTCTTCCTAGGAAACAGAAATTACAGAATAGTAGTGCTTTTCAGATCTGACCTCTTTGACTAGTTGATGCTTCAATATAAATACAGTAGAAAAAGTGACATTCAAGTATACAATATTTTCTATAAATAAATTAAGATACACTGGAAGCCTAAAGTAAATTGGAATGACTAGACTCCAGTAAAATCTTTTCCATTCAAAATAAACTGTAAAGTGAATTTTATACACATACAGCTCAGAGATGTCAATGTTCATTAAGACAATGGATAAAATCAATTTGTTGAGATTTCAGGGACATTAATATTGTCACTTACCAGATGAACAATGGCTGATATTTCTGATTATGGTTTCTTGTCAAAATAATATACTCCTCAAAGAGTAATATTATGAATTTTTATTGCTTGTTATTAATCATAAAGGATATACAATCATTATAAGGAGAGTAGGAAAAATATGACATCAGTAAGGGCATGTAGAAAATAGGAAATGCTAAGAAAAATACCTTCCCATACTTCTCAAGTTAACCCAATATAACAGGTCTCAGAAATATTTCTTAAAATTATTATGTGTTAAATTCATTTTGGTAATTCTTTTCTACTTGCAAGTTTAGGAGTTGAGGTATATGATAAATATTACACAAAAGCAATCTCAAGAATTTTTTTTTAATTCCTAATAAAAGACACATCCAAAAGGATTGTCTCTGTTCTGATTTAATTAACAAACTGTAAATTAACTCACCCATTTCATCATAGTGTATCAGGCACTAATAACATTTTTAATAGTCATACCTGATGCAGTAGATACTATCTTTTAGACACACTGATCAGAAGCCAGAAAATAAACAAGAAAACTGTAGTTTAAGCATCCACCTGCATCAGTATGGGACTATATCAGACAATCTTTTGACCGCAACATAACAATGAACAGAAATCATACATGGTCTGTGATGAACCTACTGATGAAGTGGAAGAAACTGTGATGTTAATATATATAGAATCTTTATTACATTGTAAATCCAATATAAGCAGGCAAAGCAGAATCCAATGATAAAAATACTCAGGTCACACTCATTAATTATTTTATTTTTATATGTGTAGATCAGTAGTTTAATAGTCAATCAATATTCAACTTTTTATATTTTGAAAATTTTAATAAAAGTAACAAACCTAGAAACTAGAAAATTGTATCTACATGAAAAATACTGTTTTGCCAGTGCCATAGAGGAAGACTATAACAAAAAAAAAGGTTAAAACTTCACAAGAGTTTTATTTTTTCTGCTTTATTTAATTAAAAGGTCATGATCATAACCTAAAAGTGGTATTAAACCAATTTGAGAAATTATTTTTCCATAAGTTATAATACATTAGTTTGGTGATTAATTCAAAACAATTATATTACAAGCTTTAGTGTTCTTGCAGTGAGTACCACTTCATAAACAAATGTGTCAGGGAGTTTAAACTAATGATCATTCTGAATGTTATTCAGAGAGAATATTCTGTTCTTAACATATTTCAGATAGTCTACAAAAGGCAAAATGGATCTAAGTAATCTTTAGATTAGAAAAAATTTGAAAGAATTATGTGTTTCCTAAAGGATGTATGAAGTACCTTCTCCATGTAAAGCACTGTCCTGGGCTTTGTGGAAAACATAACGAGGAGTAAGATGTGGTTCTTGCTTCAAGAAACATATACTATACTAAGGTTTAAGAGACAAAGTAGCATCTCTTCTTTAAGAAAAATAGTGCCTATTCACTTTACTGAAATGATAACCTCACTGCTTTAATTCTCTACCATATTATTCCAGTGTATGCAGGCTGCTATAATAGAAACATCACAGATTAAGTGGCTTAGAAAAAACAGAAATGTATTCTCACAATTCTGGAGCTGGGAAGTCTAAAGTCAAGGCACAGGCAGATTCAGTTTCTGGTGAGAGCTCACTTCCTCACAGATGGCCATCATCTCAAGGTGTCCTCACACAGTGGAAGGAGTGAGGGAAATCTCTAGGATCTCTTTTAAAAGGACACTAATCCCATTCATGAGGGCTCTACCCTCATGACCTAATCATCTCCCAAAGGCCCCACTTTTCAGTACCACCACCTTGGGGGTTAGATTTCAACATATGACTTCTGGGGAGACACAAACATTCAGACCATACATATATAAACAGGGCAAGACACAGAAACAAACAAAATTCTCCTTTTAATTTTCCTATTGTTTTCAACTACAAAAAGATTGAAATTTAATTTGCTTCTTAAGTGATTCATTTGAGTAATTCATTCATATCCAATGCATCTAAGCCCAAGACCATTCAGCCTAAAGTTGCTTACTCAACATATCCAAAAACATATTTCTTCAGAATATTCCATTTGTTTTCCTCACAGGACTTAGTATAATTATTAGATAGATAGATATAGATGTATATATATACACACACACCTACATGTATATATGCATATTTTTTTCTGTTTAATGATAACCATGCAAAGAAATCTTAAACTTAAGGAAAGTGGGATGCTTGTCTTGTTTGTTACTTAATATCCAGTTTTTAGCCCAGATTCTGCCCCATAATAGGAGTTCAGTCAAAAATTTTGGAATTAGTTAATGGACAAATCTACAAGAGAATGGATAGACAATGGATGAAATTATCTTTTCTGGTATGATTTTATATCACTTGCCTAAAATTTTCTTTATTCCCTTTAAGATTCCCTTCTTTTATTTTGAATCATTAAACAAAAACTTCCTGAATGATATGGACCTTTGTCTCAAAATGATTTGAACAACATTGTGAGATATGGAATGGAGTCCATAAGAAAATAAATGTAAACCAGACCCTTTATCTTGTCTCTACTACTGAATACCTAGTACTTCCACAGGTGCAGGTCTCTGTGGCAATAGTTCCAGCTTACTTGTGTGACACTGTCCAAAACTGTAAAGGGTCTGAGAGGTTTTTTTTTTTCCTTTACTCACAAGCTAACAAGTGAGTCTGCCACAGTTTCATGGGTGATGATAGAAGACCCAGACTCCTGGTTCAGAAATAAAAGACAGTTTATTATTCACAGCAATAGTGGTAGCTAGTATTAGCAGTATTTGTGTGCGTGTGTGTGTGTGTGTGTGTGTGTGTGTCAGTTCTCTGAGCCCCAGTTTCCACATGAAGCTACAAAAGAGAGGCAGGGAATATCTGCAGACACAATGGGTTGCCTTAAAAAAGAAGGAAACATGCTTGCACTTTGACCTGAAGGAAGATACTATCTCTGTCTTACAACTCTGTACAGCATACAAACATCCTTCAACAAATAGGCTAGAACAATTAATAAGGGCAGAAACACAGGAGACAGATAGAAAATTGTCTCCTCAAAGCATACTTAGAGATTCTCCACTTGGGACAGAGTTTGAAAATACTGCAGGATGTCACATGGATAAGATAAGGTGAATACTGGCTGATTAGGGACTGTGAAGGACCAAATATTGTTAGACAGTTCTGGGGTCCTACTGGATCCTCAGGCAAGTTTCGCAGAATTGAAACAAGAAGCCATCAAAATCTGAGCCCAACTATCCAAGATGTATGTTTGTAGTTCTAGTCCCTGTGGGGCTATCCCCTGGAGCCAATGTCTTTAATTGAGTTGGAGTAGTTTCCTTAACAGTGTACCCCCATTTATTCTGAAAGAGAAACAATATGCAAAAGGAAAAATGACACATGGAAGCCCCTTGGTCTTCAGTGGTGTATAGACTTTATTTCCTTGGGATGGATTTGTTCCACATTCGACTTACTACGTGAGAGAAAACTAGAGTGCCTCATAATAGAATTTAAATTGGAGGTGTGGCAAAGGGAAGCTTACCCAAGATTATAAAATCATGGGAAATTTCATTTAGACAAGCAATAAATTTGAAAGTGCTTTTGTTCTTGTTAATATGAAAGACTCTTCACCTAATCATAATTTTATGTTGATACTATATGGTGACTTTGAATGCAGTAAAAGTGTAAGAATTTGCCTTTAAGATCACAGGGAGTCTGGTGGTAGTTTAATGATGAGAAGACTTTAATTTAGAAAGGATAGCCTACAAATTATTAATAAATTTGGATATGGTAGTGAAATATGACAACACTTAGAACAACAGGGAGAAGAAGTAGAACAAAGCTGTTTAATACAGTCAAAAGATAATGCTTTTGGACCTGGTAAAGAAATGGTCATTCTTTGGAAGGAGAAATTGAGGCTGTTGATATTTTATAACTAATTTTCTGAAATAAGGATAGAAAGGGTCATCCAAGCTGCAGCCAAAATCTCATACAAAGCAGCAGGAGAATGATCCTGCCCTAAATAATGGTTTTTCTAAATGGTCATGTTAAGGGGCAGGATAGATGAGGCATTGTAGGTCTGTAACCATCAGATTCATACACTGACTTAAAGGTGATCAAAACGTTTTCAAAGTAATAGGTATTATTCATCTTCTTTTATCACAGACAAGAAAAAGAATCACTAATGGGCTCTTTTTTTTAAAGGAGGTAAACAACAACAAAAAACTGGGTAAGGCATACTAAAATAATAGCATAGATTGAACATAGGTATTGTTAAAGCATGAATACAGAGGATAGAAGTTCTGGTACAGAGGGAGGGAAGGGCAACCAGGTGGCAGAGTAGAATAAAAGGAACTCAGGTAATAAATTCAGGAGAAATTACTCATTATCCAGAGCCTGTAAGGAGTGTGGAGTGGGGGTGGACAGGGTGGGGGGGTGGGCAGGGGATAGTAAGAGAGATCTAATAGCAGAGAGAGGAAACAGACAGACCAGAGAAAAGTTTACAACATTTTAGACTCTAAAGGGAGAACTCCCAAGGCAGAATAGGAAAAGAAATAAAGGTATTTATAAGATTAAACACAGATAGGTCACTCATTGTTACACTGGCCACTTCAAACTCACACATGGTTTTAATAATGTAATAAGGAAAATTACCTGGAAATGAAAAATTTTAAAAATTGTTTACTTTGTTTAATTAGCTCTACCAGATAGTAGACAGAGTTGAAGACAAAGCATGATGTCATGACAGGGAAGAATATGAATTACATGCTTGAAAAAGAAGATAAAATACAAGATAGCCTGGACTTTCCTCACTGAGTCATGTGTGAATCTTGTAGTTACATATCTACAATGCATCATTTTTTCTATTCCTTAATGTTGCCATTTGGAAGGACCCATGATCTAGGACAAGACTTACTTTCCTGTGCCTTTTAAGAGTTTTTGGTTGCTGCTTAGTTTACCCACTCTCCTGTTAATCATCACCACAAAAATCTGGACCCACCCAGAGGAAGGGGTAGTAGAGAAAATCAACAATTTTGAGAATGTCTTTAAGAAACAGGGTATAGGGCCTTCCCTGGTGGCACAGTGGTTGAGAGTCCACCTGCCGATACAGGGGACATGGGTTCGTGCCCCAGTCCGGGAAGATCTCACATTCCACAGAGCGGCTAGGCCCATGAGCCATGGCCGCTGACCCTGCGCGTCCAGAGCCTGTGCTCCGCAACGGGAGAAGCCACAACAGTGAGAGGCCCGCGTACCACACACACACACAAAAAAAAAAAAAAAAAAAAAAAAAGAAACAGGGTATAAGAGTGATTTCTTTTTCTCCCAAATAACAAATTCTTGCAAGAATGACATCATATAACAAGAGAATATACAACCCATAGCAGCATTATCTTACTGGACCTAGAATCATTTACACTGTTTTTTTTCTTCTCTGAGTAAAGTAGTTATCTACACTACTGAAACCTAGAAAATGTTTGATATAATGATTACTAACTAATGTCACCTGCATTACATCAAGCCCTGTTTAAGGCTTCTCAAATACCTCTGTTCTGCAAATACTTACTAAGCATCCTTTCCCTATCAAACCTTCTAAAAGTCTCTGCCTTGATGGAACTTTGAGTCTGAAGATCTGGGCAATATACATGGAAACAGCAGTGAAAATAAAATAATTACATCTTTGATTATATAATCTAAGGATGTCACATTAAATTGATCTAAGAACAGTGATAAGGATCTGGATTTCTTTACAAAGAATTTTGCCTTACACAGAAATTGACATTAGGGAAAATTATTACTGGAAATGTCCATGTAAAAATATTCCTCCGTGGGCTGACTTAATGTTCCAGTTGTGATCATTGCTTTGTTCAGTTGTCATGTATTAAGCCTAGGTTTGAGTCATTGTGTTAGAAGCTGGTAATAAAAGCTTTCACATATACCTTCAACCTTTCTTCTCTTGGCTAATAAAACATGTTTTCAAGACAAGTGTTTCAAGTGTAGGCAATTTAAGAAAAATTTTACCTGAGAACTCAGATTAACATTATGAGCTAAAGGTTTGAGCTCTTTGTGATAGTTTGTATTTGAAAATATTAAATATCTAATTCTGGAAGGGTTATTCTACTCTATGCCATTCACATCAGGAACGACTATATGACTTTCTTTGGTCAATATGTCATTTGGACAGAAGATTTAAGAACCAGCTTGTAGTTTGCCATATTTCTTTTCTTTCTGTCAAGAGACTGTCAGTGTTCTAGACATAGATGATTCTTCAGGTTGGTCCTGGTGGGAAAATGGCATGAATGGATGGATACTTAGCATAAGTAAGGAAAAAAACCAAACAAACACGGGTTGTTGCAATATACTATGATTTAGAGTTTACTTGTTCCATCAGTGTAGCATAGTCTTTTTTTTTTTTTTTTTTTTTTTTTTTTTGTGGTACGTGGGTCTCTCACTGTTGTGGCCTCTCCTGTTGCGGAGCACAGGCTCTGGATGCGCAGGATCAGCGGCCATGGCTCACGGGGCCAGCCACTCCGTGGCATGTGGGATCCTCCCGGACCGGGGCACAAACCCATGTCCCCTGCGTCGGCAGGTGGACTCTCAACCACTGAGCCACCAGGGAAGCCCCACAGCATAGTCTTTTTTGATTGATAAACTCTCCACAAGCTTAACTGGCTTAAAAAAAAAATTCCCGATATATTTTCCTTGTGAATTCAGGCCTCCTGTTAAAAACTCATACATAAATAGAAAATGTATATAACCCTGGTGGTGCAGTGGTTAAGAATCTGCCTGTCAATGCAGGGGACACAGGTTCCAGCCCTGGTCTGGGAAGATCCCACATGCCGCGGAGCAACTAAGCCCGTGCGCCACAACTACTGAGCCTGTGCTCTAGAGCCTGTGAGCCACAACTACTGAGCCCGCGTGCCTAGAACCCGTATTCCACAACAAGAGAAGCCACAGCAATAAGAGGCCTGCACACAACAACAAAGAGTAGCCCCCGCTCGGCACAACTAGAGAAAGCCCACACACAGCAAAAAAGACTCAACGCAGCCAAAAATAAAGAAATAAATTTATAATTTAAAAAAAGAAAATGTATATAACCTTGGAAACTCAACTGAATTCTTCCTGACACCCTAAGCTTACTTAATCAATACTACACTTAATACATTTGTATTGGTCTCAATACATCATTTTAATACTTCCATTTCCATCTAGACTATAAACTTCTTAAAGGTAAAAATCACAGTTTATAGTTCCACAGACATTCCAACACTGTCATTAATAAGCACTTATTGATGTAAAATACTAGCAAATAAAATTTTTCTAAAAAAAACAAGAAGATATATTTGGCTGAAAAGAAAATGTAAAGCATAAGAATATGTTGAATAATAAGAGTAAAGATTGGAGGAAGAGAAAATAAATACAAAATAGAGATTTCCATTAAAAGGAGAAATGAAGAATAGGCAAGGAATTTAAAAAATTATCATGGGAAACTTGAGAAAAAATAAATGAGGCATTTTTAGAAAACAGTAAAAGATGAGCAGAAGGCAAATTAATGCTACCTCTATAATAATAGTAGTTCTTTTTGTGTGTGTTTTACTTATTTAAACTATTAAATAGACAATGGAAACATTTACATTTAGGGACAAGTTTTCAATATTTTTTTTTCTGTTTGAAAATTTGTCACAGAAAGTATTTTAGCCTAAAGATATAACAGAAACATGCAATGACCTACGCAGTTTGAATGTCTAATTTGTAAATGCTGTTAAAGCAGACTTG
Source organism: Lagenorhynchus albirostris (assembly GCF_949774975.1). Lineage (NCBI taxonomy): Eukaryota > Metazoa > Chordata > Mammalia > Artiodactyla > Delphinidae > Lagenorhynchus > Lagenorhynchus albirostris. Next base: position 90,764,175 of record NC_083098.1, read on the forward strand.
GTGTCAGTGGCCTTATAAGGTTCTAGTCCTGGAATTAAATGTGTTAATTAATGAAGACTGGTTTAAAAGTCTAAAGTGACCAGTTGTGGACATTTTTTCTAATTCTGCCAGCTCTTTCCAGCTCTTTTTTTTATTAGTTCCCCTTAGGAATATTGGTTTTATTCATCTAATTAAATTTTGTTACTCTTTTACTAGCTTTTGGCCTTTCTTTCCTCCTTTCCTTTTTCCTCTCCTCCTCATCCTCTTCTATGTAAGTATTTTCTCCAATCACATATATTCACTTAGCAGCCAAACTCGCTTCCCTCATATGAATCCTCATCATCAATTTGCTTACCCAAGAGATGAGATAGCATCAATACTTAGAATCTAAGAATTTAAATAATTTAAGTATAAAATTAAAAATAATTTAATGAGGTATAAATCCATTGAATTCATATATTTATAAAATTTATCCCAGATACTCAAGCTATTGACATTTTCAGAACATTTGTTTTTGTTCAATGCTCAAATTAAAACATGGTTATCATTTTATAATTTTTAACATAACAAAGACAATTTGAGAAATATCAGGCCATTGCTTTTAAGATTTGAAAGTTTATTTTATGGATTAAAAAAATAAAATAGGAATACAGTAACATTTTTTTTCTTAAATATCAACAGTGAAGTTTTCTGAGTTGTGTTCTGTTAAAAGTACTGATAAAGTGACCCTCAGTTCCTTGTTTAAATTATCAGCTAAAAGGGTAATTATGTAAAGTAGAGGATCTTTGAATTATTTATGAATGTATTGCTGGTGTAGGGAGTTCCATATGTGGTTGCTCCTCTCTTTTATGCTTTGTTTAGTGAGCGGCAGCCAACACCACGAATGAGATTAAATGTAAGGACATTCACAGAAATTCTTAATGGCTTTCTGAGGAGGGTCAGAAAGGGCAAGAAAAACTTCAGCAAGGCTGATTATAAATTTCAAATGGCCATCACTTAATTATGGGAGCTTTTATGTTCAAGTTATGTATCTTTTCATAATCCTATCGTATTTCATTAATTACCACAAACTGCTCTCTTGAAATCATGGTTTACCACTTACTTATATTCTTTTCACATATTTCATATACTTATTACTTAAAATGACCCTTATGATTGATAGGTAAAGATATTTCACTAATTGGCTAAACATATTTATTTATAAATAATTTTATAACATATATTTATATATATATAAAGTCTGAATATATTATATGCGTGTGTTCAATAAAAAATCTTTTTAAGTTAACATTTTAAGACTACCATACTTGTTACAAAAAGACACAAACTTTATTGACTCTTTAGTTCTCTGATTCTAAATTCATATTGCATTTGTGAAATAATGAAACTATATACATTAAATATGATAGTTATTAATGCTCTACAGAGCATATGTAAGACATGTCATCCTCAGACATTGTGGATTATTGGATTCAAATTTCTATCCCAGGAGTCTTTTGTACATGTCTGTGCTTTATATGCCACAATCAGATGGGACTATTCTTTGCCAAAAGCTCCCAAGTAAATATATGTGTGTGATAGTTTCAGAATAGATCATCTGTAGACCAGTGATATAATGTTATAATTTAATACATAAAGTACTATAAAATAGATGCTCTTGACACATTTATTTTTTTAGTGAAGCATCTCTTCCTTCAGTTATCAAGCATTTTATTTACTTTTTACAGAAGAGACCGAGCAATACTACAGAGTAGAAAATATAGTAAAACTCCTGGAAAACTTGATCATTCTGTTGTGTCAATTTTAGAACATAAAATAAGATAAAGTTCAGATGTAAGTTATATTTGTGGCAGTTGAAGAAAAGCTAATTAAGAATTTGTTTACTACCATAGTTTTAACACTTTGACAATGTGATGAACAGTCAAAATCAGTGAAGATATATAGTTTACAATTAAAACAATAATCTCAAGTGTATAATGACTCATGGCGTCTTAATAGGCTACATGGTAAAAGGAAAGTGTCAATAGGATCCATTCAGTTCTCTGCCCATCAGGTTAATAGATTTTTCCACATTGCCCCACTTTCCACATTAAATTGCCTATTTGGGTTTACAAGAGTTAAAGATAATGTGATATTGGCTGAAGAGAGGGTGAAGAATCTAAGATAGCTTAGAACTGAGTCCTGTCTATGCTCCTTCACCCTGCTCTCTGGTCCTACTGGACATATAGTCTTCTCCCTCCTCTGAAGATGGGATTCATTTCTCTCTCCTCAGCTCATATGTTTTCTCGTCTTCAGTAGAACAAAATCTTGCTTTACCAAAATGAATTTATACTTCTGTCCCACACTTCATGGATTTTTTGGGGGAACTTTATTTCTCCTGTACTGCTTTAGAAAGAAAGCAGGATGGTTAAAAAAAAAAACACATATTAGTTGTATATCACAATACTTTGTGATGTAACTCTGCCATAACACAAAAGTTGTAGAGAATATTTTATTTAAATGACTTGTTAATTATTTTCTATTATTTACTGATATTACAAAAACATTTCAATGAAATACACAATAATCTGAATGGATATTATGTTTTTCCAATCACAAGTTGCAAAATAAGCTCTTGAGAGTTAGAATTTGTTCAAATCCTTAAAATATGATGGAGTCAAGATTTCAATTTAGGTGTAAATAATTTCCGTGGCATTATTCCTTCCACTTTGACACTCTGCCTCCAGCTGCACTTCATTTTTAATTTTGGGGGGGAGTATCATTTAATTTACTTGGCAAATTTCTTTTTGTTTTATTTCTTTTGTCAAATAATGATAAACTTAGTTGACTTCATGTTAGCAATATTGCAAATACCATATATCTGAAATCTAGTTACTTATTTTATTATTTAAAAAAATTTTTTTAAATTTATTCTTTAGGCTGTGTTGGGTCTTTTTTGCTGCACGCAGGATTTCTCTAGTTGTGGCGAGCAGGGGCTACTCTTCCTTGCAGTGTGGGCTTCTCATGGCGGTGACCTCTCTTGTTGCCAAGTGCTGGCTCTAGATGTATGGGTTTCAGTAGTTGTGGCTTGTGGGCTTCAGTAGTTGTGGCTCGCGGGCTCTAGAGCACAGGCTCAGTAGTTGTGGTGCACAGGCTTAGTTGCTCCGAGGTATGTGGGATCTCCCCAGACCAGGGATCTAACCCACGTCCCCTGCATTGGCAGGTGGATTCTTAACCACTGCACCACAAGGGGAAGTCCGAGAAATCTAATTGCTTTCAATTGTGGTATTGCTGTGTATGACAACTAATTGTTTCAAGGATTAGTTTGTAAGTGGTGTTGATATATTAACTTACAATTTTTGCTTGGCCAGAATTTTTTCCCCATCCCTCTTGTTCTTGGTCTTACTTATTTACTTTGTTTTATTGGTTCAAGAAGTTTCCCTGTACCTCAACATAGATGAAGTCACCAATCACAGTGCCTTGCCCCTCAAAAAAGGGTGGGCTTAGAATACATGCTGGGTCCATTAGAATTCTTTATCCACAATATAAACCAATGAGAATCTTCCCTGAAACATCTTAAGGAAATTCAGTGGAAGAAAAAGCTAACTTCATCTTTGACAACAAAACGTTAAACAAAATTTGCCTTAAACTGCTGATGGTTGTATTGCCTGGTTGCAAGGAGAAAAGATAACTGTAAGACAAAACCAATATACAAAGGGAAACAGAGACTGATACAGGGCTTTAAAATGACCATTAAAGACGCTAGATCCATTTGTTCCTGAAGTCACAAATTCAGGACATAAGTACACAAATTCCTAAGCTTTGTTATCTAAAGTAACATAAGTACACAAGAGCATAAGTACACAAATTCCTAAGTTTTGTTATCTAAATTTCATTGTGTTATTTTGTCACTGGTAACTGAAAGAATTTTGACAAATATAGAAATTATTTTCTGGAAATATGCTTTCAAAGAGACTGTACATAAAATATGGTATGGACTAAGTAGAATTAAGGACAAAGATTCCTCTTATTCCCAATGAAAAATTAATAATCTTCATCATATCATAATTAAGCAGATGACCAATTATACTAATAGATTCTGCCTTTTGAGATTCAGACTTTACTTTCTAAAGCCTGAAATTTTAGAAAAGTAGCAGAAAATATCTGAATATTGGAGTGGACTAATTATTTATGGAACTCTCTTTTCACAAAATAATAAAAATACAAAGTCATTGAATTTGTGTTCAATTTATTTTAGTTTTGTATTTAGAAAAAATGGAAATATGCAGATGATACTAAATTCTTTCAGAGAATAAAATGCCTAATTCATGAGAATAAATGATATGAAGGGTTCTTCACTCTGCATGTTAGCAGAAAAGTGATTTTCATTGATTTCAGGTTGTACAAGAAGTGTAAGGTAATTTATCTAGGAACAAAATTCACATTATAATTTTTTAAAAGAGGTCATAAAATAAAATAAAATAAAATAAAAGAGTGACAGGCTTTATCAAGCTGCTTACCTAGTCCAGTAAACTCTTAAATCTGCCGTCACATTTCTGCTGAGTGGGCATTTCACAAGGTCCCAGTCCTGGAATTTTAATAGATAAAATAGGATGGTTAAGGGGGTGGGAGGTAATGGGAGATTGGTGGTAAAGTTGCACCTATAGTTACACTTCTTTTCTTTTTTTGACCACAGCTTGTGGCCTTGGATACAGAGCTCAGACTATAAATTATACAAGGATTTTCCACTGTACTGAGGGTCAGTGCCCCCAACACCCCTACACACACACCTTGTTCAAGGATCAATTGTAATGGCAAAACCTAGTAGGAAGACTTAAGTAAGCTGGGCTTAAGAATGACATCATAAATCTAGACTCTTCTTAGTGTACCCCCAAGTTTAGAATAAGGTTTCATCTTTTTATAACAACTCATACTTTCAAGTTAGCTACTTGCCCTTGGAAGCATGTGTTCTATGTTCTAGGGAAGAGGAAGAAAGAAAGGCTAAAGGATCTAGAGGTATCCCAAACAATTCTGTTTTTGGTTTGTTTGTTTGGGGTTTTTGTTGTTGTTTTTGTTGTTTTTCCTGAAGCTTTGTTTTTGTTGTTTTTCCTGAAGCTTTGTTTTTCCTGAAGCTTTGTTTTGTTGTTTTTCCTGAAGCTTTCTTTCTTTTTCCTGAAGCTTTCTTTTCATCTCTTTCCTTACCTAAGCTCCCTCAGCACTTGCATACGCCACCTGAAAAATTATTTTGGGGTATGAAAACATGGAAGAGGAGGGAATTGAGAAGGGTTAAGTGTTTAAGAAGGAAAAACTAAACTAAAAGTGTATTAAAACTAAAAGTGCAGATTTTAAACTGGTTATCACTGTGGGAAACTGGACATCAGTCCAACTGTTCCAAATACACCTTAGAATTTTTTCCCTAAAATGAGGAAGAACCTATTTACCCACTGACTCCTCCCTCCCATCCCCATTGCACAAAGGTTATCCCAGAAATAATTAACGCCCTCTGACTTCACTTCTTCTCTATGTGCTGGAAGAGCTGAGTGGGCTTGGTCAGCATCCCATTCAGTGAGAGCAGAGCAGATCAGGCAAAACAATTATTAGTCCTTTCCAAACTTGATTTAATGGAACTCTATTGATCATTTATTAGTTCATTTCACATTATATTCCATCAATCTTTCCAAACCTAGGCCAATATTCTACTGCACTTTTGTATGGTAACTTGTATTTTGTGTGTTATCTTAAATCATTTTTCTGCTACTTTTGTTTAGTGACGGTTATTGATTTCTTCTTCCAAGTTTATGAGACATATGATTTCAATTTCCAAATATATTATTTGAATTTTTTACATTAAACTTATAAAATAACTCTGAAAAACATCAATAATTGCACAATGGCATATAATTCACCTTTTAACTTATTTTAAAAATTTGAATGTGCCTTAGCAAATATGTTTTGTTTCTTTTAATGTTTATATAGACTCTTTATAATTTCTCCCTAGGTCATTGGCTTGTATTTTATAATTCCATTATAATTTTCTTACTGTTGATTAATGTATTTCTTCCATTGTATTTTCTAATTTGCTATTGACATTATAAGGAAAAAACTACTGAAAATTTATATATCTGGCCAAGTTCCTCAGCTCACGTATTACTTTCAGGCTCTAGCTTGATTTTCTTAAGTGTTCTAGGTAGACAAGTTTTTCCGCAACTTGTTATTATTTCTATTTCTTGCTTCCTGCATTTACTATCTTCAGGGAAACCTATGAATAATAGAGATGAGAACAGGCATCATGTTCTTATTCTTGACTTTATTGACGATGACTCTAGTACAGTATGTTCAGCGAGATATTAGTAGATATGTGTAAAAGAATTTCACTGACCAAATAAGTGGAGGAGGAAAATGTATCTTAACATGCTTGATCAGGGCCTGGCAACTAATTAGTTGTAGAAAGTTGAACTATTATTTTTGTATAATTTTCCCCTTTATCTCCATATCTCTTTGATTTCCTATAACACATTCCCAAATAATATTTTAATGTATTTAAAATTCACCTACAGAGAAATTATCATGGAGTTTTTATCTAATAATCCTTTGTCAGTTTCAGATATTTTAAGTATTAGTTACTCCTGTGTCAGTTGTCCTATTAACTTTTTTCCTCATTGTACTTAATTGAAAGGAAATCTTTAATTTTAATATAAATTAATCAAATTAATATTTTTTTATGGATTTACCTTTTTGGTTTAAAGAAATACTTTATCATTCTTAATTGATCTTCTATGATACAAAGATGAACTTCTATAATATTACTGCTAATTTTATTGTTTTATACTTAGGCTTTTTTTTTTTTCTACTAGCATTTCTAATCAATCTCCTATGTCCATAATTTTATTTTAATATATTTAACTTAATATTTTATTTATTTGCATCATCTCTCAGTATTTTTTGACCAGTGCTTACAAAGGCGAGTCTTTCTTATTAATCTATTCAAAGAACATATTTGTTTCTACAGTCTTGAATTTTTGTTGTTGTTGTCTTTGGTTTTGCCTTTATATTGATTACTTTTTTTTCTTGATTCTTTAGTATTTTTATTGTTATTGTGTCTGTTGTATTTTTTCCTATGTTTTTCATTTGAGTTAATGAATTTAAACCTTTAGATTTTGTTTTTACAATTGCTTTAATAGTTGTCCCACATTTTGACAGACAGTGTTATCATATTACTTTAATTCTAAATATTTGTTAGTTAGCTGCATGATTTCTTTTTAAGTATAAGGTGAATTTCCAATTATATGGATTTATAGTCTACATTTTGGTCATTACTTTCTAATTTTATTGCCTTATATTTGGAGAATGTAATCTGATGTTTATCTCTAGGAATTTATTGATGTATATTTCTGACTTAAATAATGGTTTATTTGTGAAAATGTTTAACATATGCTTGTATATGCTGGGTACTAATGCTTTTGGGATCAAGATGTCTATATTTCTTCATAGTTCAGGCATATTAGACTTGCTAAATTTTGAGGTCTCTTCTTAATTTTGTCTAATGAAACAAATTATTAACTAATGAAAGAGGTTTTTTAAAATTTCTAAGTACTACTAATGCATCTAAACTTATTAATGTCTGTATTTTTCCTGTAATTAGATAAGTATATATAGCATGTTTTCATACCAAATCATATATCCATCTCTAAAATTTTATTTTATTATATCATTTATCTCTCTTTTTTCCCTTTGTATATAATTTTTTTGACAAGACTGAATTTAATCAAGGTATATGATCACCTTTTTTCATAGCTCTTGGAGTACGTTATTTATTTTTTTTAATTAATATCATTACTTAAGTACTTCCTACAGAAATATTTTCCATGTGGATTTTTTAAGGCGAATCATATATGGTTTGTATTCCTGAAAATATTTTCACTGTATCTTCATATTTCAGTGACATTTTATTAGGATCTAAAAGTTTACATCTAGGATCATTTTGTTTTTAGATAATAAAGTTGTTACTTAATGTCCTATTTCGTCCAATGTTGCTGTTCAAAATTTAATGTCAGCCTGATCTTTGTTTCTTTATAAAAGAACACATTTTTTCCCTCTCTCTAGAATCTCTCATAATTTTCTATTTGTCTTGGCATTCTTTAGTTTAATGTTCATAAATTTCATTATAATAATGGATATTTCCTTTCATGTCTGCCTTCTATGCAAATTTCTAGCCTGAGATCTTGCTAATTGTTTGGGTTTTTTTACTTTTCAGTCTTGCAGAACATTTGGTTTTGTCCAAAATGTCCAGAAGACATTTGGTTCATAAGACATTTTGTCCATGCCCAATGTCCTTAATATCTGGTCATATTTGGTCCTGTCTAAAACATTGATGGAGACATTTGATTCGCTCCAAAATATCCATAACACATTTGGTCCGTGGAATATTTGATCCTTAAGACATTTGGTCCACACCAAAATGTCCTTGATATTTGGAGGACGATTTGGTCCTGTCAAAAACACCCATAAGTTATTTGGTCTATGCCAAAATGTCTTTGATATTTGCTCCTATCCAAAACCTTTAGGCATGGACCAAATACGCTCATGGACATTTTATATAAGACCAAATTTAAAGGACCTTCTGGTGTAAACCAAATGTCTTTTATACATTTTGGACAGGATGAAATGTCTGATAATCCTTCTGAGAAATAGATCTACATTAATTTTCAAACATCTCACCTCACACACCCTTCCTCCCTTTCTTCCTTTATTTTTATTTTTGCTCTTGTTTTCTAATCAGTGGGTCTAATATTATCCAAATGATGGCACTTGTGTTTCATCCTCCATATATCTTACACCTCTTTTATATTTGATATCTTTAATGTTTTCTTGATGCCTAGATAGATGTATCCTTAAGTTATTCTTTACCTATATCTATCTCATTACTTATACTATCCATTGATTCAGCTAGTTTACAAATATTTAATCAATTTGTACCACTAGCTTCTGATTCCTGTTTGTATTTTAATATCTTTTTTCTTTTTCTGAATATTTATTGGCTGTATTTTAAATCCCTGGTGTGTCTCTTCTATACTCATTTAGTATAAGCTGTCAACTTTAGTCTTTATTTTGAGGTAGCTATATGTTTAAGTATTTATTTTGTGTTTTAAGCTAATATTTTCTAAAGGTCTCATCTATTCTGTCTGGTAATTGGGACTGGGGAGTGATTCACAGCCAGATCTCAGTCTTTATTAGCCCAGTGAGGTCAGAGAAAAGCAGCAGGCGAGAGCCTTAGGCAGGAAGCTCCAAGTACCACAATTGCCTACTACTCTCTTGACTTTTTTTTTAAATCAGGAAAGTTCTCACTTGAGAGTTGCACTTTTAAACTTTTGGGAATGTGATACAGGGAGAAAGAACTCAGTCAAATGTGGAGACTTGCGGAGGCAGAATTAGGGTAGTGAAGGCCATTACCAACAGTTATCTAAGATGTTAATTACTGTTCTCTTGAACCTAGGGGAAAAGAAATGTAAAAAGCAAAAGGCAAAACTTTAAAATCTGTCCTGCAGCTCATCTGACCACCCACCTTACTCACACACCTGTGTGTCGATTTAAGGCAATATTCAATTTCCCCTCACATTCATGAACTGTATTCACTTAATAAGTAAATATAAGAAAAGAATCATATCTGGGATTCCACCACTCTGTGTGATTAAAATATTAGAAGAATTTACTTCCAATAACATTCATCTTATAAGATCATATTTTATTTATATTATATACTACATATAAGATGCCTGTATGTCTCTTATTATCCAACTACTATTACTTGGTAATTAATATTGTTCAATAAACATTTTCCTGTATACATTATATCTTCAAACTTCTAAAGTTATTTAGACTTCCAGATAGGAATAATTGTTTTAAAGGTCCTCACAAGCCTTTGTACAGCATGATTTCTTCATTCCTAGACTACATCCTGATCAGTCAAAGTTTAAAGATTGCAACTTACTGATAGTAAAGATTTAACTATAAACAAATAGAGACTATGATATATTATCATTCTTAATAGTCAAGGATTTTTAAAAAGTAAAATTCATAGAGTGATAAACGTAAGAATTACTGAAAATATTGAAATCAGAAGATAAAATTTGGACCCTGTAGAAGACACTTCTAAATATTTTTTTTCCAGTGAAGTTCTGTCAAAGACTAAAATGCTTTATTATTAAAGAAATGTATGCAATTAATAATACAGGAAAATAATATCTTTTAATGAGTTAGAAAACACATGCAAATTACACCAATGATTAATACACAATCTGTTTATGCTAAAATCAAGAAACAATAAAAAGTTGATATATATAATATTAAATAACAAGCATGAAAACACTGAATGAATTCAGAAACGTATTATGAGAATGAATCATTTCCAAGTCACAAAATATACTATCAACTTTATTTTTATTGATTCCTTTTTTTTTTCTTTTTTTACTGATTCATATGGATTGTTTTTATTCTTCAAGTATAATTCCTTCTTAGATTCTTTAAGGAAAAAATTTTAATAAAATGCTATCACCTAAAAATAAATATTCTACAATTGATCTGAATGCTGAATCTATTTGAATTTGCTTCAAGTCCAGAGTCCATGAATACTAAGCTACATCTTTAAGAATTTTTTTTTAAAGACAACTGCTTTTCAGTATAGATTTTCATCAACATCAAAGAGAATAAGATCACATATATCTTAGCAGTGAAAGGAGAATTGTTAGAAATCTGTACTATAGACTAATTTAGTACATACATTACATGTAAATCCTTTAATATAGATGTTGTAATAAGCTAAATCAGAATGCTAGTAGTCTGTGATTAAGCATCAAATATGATAAATTCATGTCAGGTAAGAAAAAAATTAATGATTGACTAAAAATATCTCTCTCCTCACACATTTAATCATTGATCCCTTTTCTGAAATGTTTATTTAGCTTCTTCCTGAATTTTTATGGTCAAAATCTTTATTAAATTAGACTTGGAAAACTAAAGTACAATTATATCTCTTCTGTAGTTGATTTTTAAAATAATTTTAGATCATTTTGCTGAGGACAATATATTATTCTATTAGTTTCATATTGTCTCTGGCAAATTACCACAGCTTAGAGGCTTGATACAACACAAATTTGTTATTTTAAAATTCTGGAGGTCAGAAGTCAGGACACACAGGGCTAAATATCTTTCTGAAGCGTCTAAGGAAGAATCTATTTTCTCACCTTGAACAGCTTCTGGAAAGCATTCTTAGACTCCTGGCTCCTCCCTCCAACTTCAAAGCCAACAATAGTCATTGGAATCTTTCTCACAATGTCAACTCTGTTTCTGACTCTTGTGCCTCTTCCTAGATTAAGGCCCATTCAAATACTTTTAAACAATTTCTTTACTTTAAGATCAGTTGATTAACAGCCTTCATTTGATCTGTGACCTTAATTCCCCTTTTCCATGTAATATAACATTTTCATATGTTCCAGGGATAAGGATGTAGATAGCATTAAGGTTTGGAGTGGGATCGTTTTGTCTACCTCAATTCTCATTATAAAAATAACTCAATGATTATGTTTGTTATTCATTAAAAAAAATATTGATCATCTACTATGCACAAGGCACTATAATAGGTGCTGATGATACATGGTTCTTACTCTCAAGATGTAGGGTGCATAATGAGAGAGTAAGGGATGTTAATATGTCATTAAAATACTGTGTGCTAAATATATGATAGTGAGAAGGGCAAGAAAATACACCAAAGGGGCCCTCATTAACCACTCGGGATGCAATTTGCTATTTTTTTTTTTTTTGCGGTACGCGGGCCTCTCACTGTTGTGGCCTCTCCCGTTGTGGAACATAGGCTTCAGACGCGCAGGCTCAGCGGCCATGGCTCACTGGCCTAGCCGCTCCGTGGCATGTGGGATCTTCCCGGACCGGGGCACGAACCCACGTCCTCTGCATCGGCAGGCGGACTCTCAACCACTGCGCCACAAGGGAAGTCCCACAATTTGCTTTTTGAAGATAGTATCTTTTAAATTGAAGTTCTAAGAAAAAATATAAATATCCCATGCACACATACATGGATGGATGTGTGTATATGTATATGTATGGGTGTGCAAGCTTGCAATGCATATCCAGGTAAATGGAGCAATTTGTGCAATGATCCTGAGGTGGAATGGCATTAATGACAAATTTTAGGAAGTAAAATATAAAATGCCTCTATATTAGCAAACGGGAGATAGATGATAGTATTGTCAGTGGTAAACATGGGATTTAAGAAAAAAATCAGATGGGGAGGAACCTTTCTTTCTGCATGAAGAGAGCAATAATATCTTCAATTCTGAAGACTTCTGGTAGAGAATTAATTTAATCAGACCTGTTTTTAAGGGGATTATTCCAGAAATTATTGGAAAATTAAATAGAGATTGGGCTAGGATTATGAAGGATTAAAACAAGCTCACAATTTGTTGAATAATCAAAAAAGAAGAGAATGAGATTCTCTAGGTGACTGAAGCAAAATCTGTCTGTAAAAAAAGTAGGTTATAATCTGTGAAATCATTGCTTTAGGAGTACCTATCAACAGTTTTCCTAGCATGGACAGAGGACCCACCTCTTCATGGCAAGGTGTGCAGTCCACAAGAAAGTACAAGGTTTTGTTTCACATCATGTTAAACATCCTAGATTGTCAAAAAAGTGTGGATTGCAATGGTTACAAATGTGTCTGTTCAAGTCATGTGTACCATAGGAATGATGGTTTTTAGTGTCCACAGCTAAAAAACTCTAGAAACTCCAGTTAATATAACTATATGTATATATATTTTTAATTTCCCATAACTGCATGTGTGGACATTGCCTTCATTATATGAGCCCACATTTAAGTAGTTCCTTGCCCTCAACAAGCTTCTACATAAAAACTGTATGCTAAATTATTTAAGAATTAACCTATTGAGATCATTTTCTCTCTAGCTAATCCCAGCACATTCAAAGAGACAGGAAGATTATTATCCAAGCTGTGGGTATCAAGAGCTTATTTTATAACTATAAACACAAGAATTCCACTCTGTTTTTTTCTCTATTAAGTGTAATCGATTTTCTAATTTGCTTTTCATGTATTAAGGGAGAGTTCTTATGTTAAAAAAGACATAAGAAGTATATAAACACAGTTAATGTCTTAACATTTTACTGAGCAACAGGTGGCATTAGCAATCATAAAAAAAGGATTTTTTCCAGATTTTGGAAAAAATTGTAAAAAGCAAATACTATAGGAGAATGGGCAAACCAGTCTCAAGCTGCCAAGAAATATTATTAAGCCGTGCACTCCAAATCCAGCAAACTAGAAAAGAAGAGGTCAGCTAAAAGGGTAGTCAGATTTCACTTAGGGAAGAAGGTGGAATGCATGTTCTGTGAGGAATTTTTTTTAATTTGATTCTTCCAAAGGAGAGTTTTTAAGGCACAGTGAAATGGGTCACTAGAGACACAAACTCACAAAGAAAAAGGAGCAAAGATGAAAATCGTAAGAATGGAAGCTTAGGATAGGAAACATGATTACTGAATTGCATTTGGTATGGCATTCAAGGCTAATAGAAATGAGAAATATTCTGAATTGACTGGTCTTGACTAGTAGAATCCAGGAAATATTTTGTTCCAGTTATCAGCTGAGGTCTTCACATAGGTTTTCAAATAGAGCATTAATAGGAAATTGTTCAATATATCTGAGGATTATGACAATAATAACAACGCATTTTTATTACATACATTTCCCAACTTATGATGGTTCCACTTACAATTCATCTACTCTATGATGGTGTGAAAGTGATATGCATTCAGTAGAAATCCTACTTCAAATTTTGAATTTTGATCTTTTCCCAGGGCTAGCAATATGTAGTATGACACTCAGCTTGCAGTCAGTTATCCAGTCAAGAGGGTTAACAACCCTTCTGTACCCAGACAACCATTCTGTTTTTCACGTTCAGTACAGTACTCAATAAATTACGTGAGATATTCGACACTATAAAATAGGCTTTAGTTTGATTATTTTGCTCAACTGTAGGCTAATATAAATGTTCTGAGCATGTTTGAGTTAGGCTAGGTTAAGCTATAGGTGTATTACATGTATTTTTGACTTAAGATATTTTTAACTTATGATGGGCTTATTGGGATGTAATCCCATCAGAAGTCAAGAAAGATCTATATATATTAATAGATTTATATTCAATTAGGTTATTAATAGATTTATATTCCATTAAATTGGAATTTTATTGGGGGCAGAGTAATTTTTATCTCAAAATTACTAACATCTTGTTTAGTGCTTACCAATTACAAGTTCTAAGTGAAGTTTTATTAAAGAAAATAAATGAATAAATATTCATGAGTTTATATTTTCCTTCAACAAATATTATGGATCACTTACCAGGCATTGTTCTATGCCTGAAGGTAAAGTAGTAAAGAAATGCCATTGTATCTTCTCTTTTACTTATTGCCATATTGGTATAAGAGGAATTTTTCAACGTTTATATTAATGTGTCATGATTAGTGTTTTGTAATGAGGTAGAGAATAGGCAAAGATTTTTCTGGATTTCGTATTTTGATAAATTCACTTCTTCAACATAAATATGTAAACACGCAGCTAAATATGTATATACGTATACATATATGCATGTATAAAATATATATGTATATATTTGTGTATATGTGTAAATATATATGTTTCACATTTGGAAGAGTAACATCAACACATGAATGAACATATTGAAATATGTTCTTATTCTTTTAACTTTGTATAAAGCAATAAAATATGGAAATGTTAGAATTTAGCTAATTTGTCTAACTTTGTCTTCCTATACGTGGGGAGAGACAGATGTCAGGATGATGTCAGCCAGTGATTAGTAAGAACCTCTGATTTTAAAAGAATATATTAAATTAAATGGTATTTGTAAACATTTAGATATTCTAGATAATTAAAAGGTGACCAGAAAATTCCTGTATTTTCAACAATTTACACTTTGTATTTAATATGTTTGGGGTATTGTTTTTCTGTACTATTGAAACTAAGAAAACTAAATAATAGCTCTGTGTCAATCTTTTTTCCGTTGAATAGCTTTCAAATATGTATGCAAATATTATAAATAAAACCTTTTTTTTAATGATTCCTACCATGGATGCACTTCCAGGGCTTAGAACTATTCTGCAAGTCAGCCTCTTTTGTTTTTCCCTACAAATTGTTGTATTTTCTCTTTTTGAAACGATCTCATATGGTAGGATTTTATATAATGTTGAGGGTATTTTGCATGATGAGACATTGGCAATTAGGATTAATATCTTCATCTTGGCAAGTAGAGTGATCAAATGGAGAAGGCTGGAACTCAGAAAAGGTTTCTAATTGATTGTAGGCACATAGACCCCCCTGTTTAATGACATGACACTGGTAAAGTTTAAGGGCTATCAATTTGGAACCGATTAGAGGAAAGCCTTCCCATAGTGTGGTGACCACTGGCAAAATACTCTGCATCAGGAAATCAACCAGAAAAATACTGTAGCTGCACCTTAAAATGGACTATATAATTTTATGGCCAGTGTAACATGTAGTTATAAAAGTTAAAATAATGATGGGTAAAATAAAAAGAGGTAATTAAATATCACACTTCAGTGCATTAACCATTTATCCACAGGGGCAAGAGAAGTGCTTCTTCTCTAACTGATTCTTATAAAAAATCATGTTTGAGTTGCTATGCTTTAGTAAGATCTATTTTATTTTGCTATTGCTAAAACATCATTTGTGGCTTTATGTTAAAAATGGCTTACAAATGTGTTTGGAAGGACATGATATCTATACCCAACACTTGGTACAGTGTAGGCACTCAGGCATCCTATAGCCTTTATTTATGTTTCAGATTACAGCAGTTTGGGGCTATAAAATGGTTTCAATCTCACTTATAACCTCTGTTTCTCTGCCGCCATTATAAGTCTTTTCAACACTTTCAAAATTTCATGCAATTTTCTTTTTCTGGGAGCAACAAGTGATGATATAATCCTGATATAAATTATGACCAATCTTAGGAAGCTTTCAGAGAATATCATTAAAAATCATAATTTAAAGGGGGCTCTACTTATGGTTTTTAAGGCCTCCAGTTATGTAAATTAAAGGGAAAAGTGTTTGAAACACTGAAAAAGTAGTCTGACTGTAGGTAGTGAAATTGATCCAAATACTAGGCTTTCAGTCAGCCTCTACTTCATGTAACACTGTAATTCAGGAGGACCTTATACATTATCTAATGCAATTATTCAACCAATGCACGTGTTAGGGGGGAAATAATTTTCCTCTACCCCTTTTAGGTTCTTCTGGCTGTTCTGAGAATTCAATTGACATGAGAGAGATCAAAGAAAAAAAATCAAACAAACGTTTAATAACAGGTATACATGGCAGAGACCCAGAAAAATTAAGATATTCACCAAAATGGCTGAAGCCCTCACCTTAAATACTATGTTTGGCTAGAGACAAAAGAGGATGTTGAGGGTAGTGTTTTGAATTTCAAAGGGGAGGAAGACGATTCATATGAAAAAGCAAATGTTTGGTAAATAAAAGTTTGCTGGGCCATGCAGAAACAACGGGATACAGAGTGGACTCTGATCTCTAGGCCCTGTCAAGTTTTTCCCACCACACCTAGCCCATATTTTTTGCTGATATCTCTGCTGATAGCTCTATTCCAGGAACAGCCCCTCTATCTAAATTCTTTGGGGCAGTTTGGGGAAGGTCAAAGGCTGTCTCTCAGTCTTTTGGGCCTTGGTTGTTTTCAGCTTGAAATAATCTGCATGCCGAAAAGACACATTTTGGGGTGGCCAATTTTACTCATCTACAAATGCAAAATAAAATAATTTAAAAATAAATAACAGGGCTTCCCTGGTGGCCCAGTGGTTGAGAGTCTGCCTGCCGATGCAGGGGACGTGGGTTCATGCCCCGGTCTGGGAAGATCCCACATGCCGCGGAGCAGCTGGGCCCGTGAGCCATGGCCGCTGAGCCTGCACGTCCGGAGCCTGTGCTCTGCGATGGGAGAGGCCACAGCAGCGAGAGGCCCGCGTACCACAAAAAATAATAATAATAATAATAATCAATCAATAAATAACATGACAGTTAAATAAATAATAGACTAGATTGAATGTACTGTATCTCTTGCATGTCACTAAATTAGCTTCAGCAATCAGCTCATAGTCTCTCTTATGACGGGTCATTGCAATATTTCCATAACATTTTATACTAGCAGTTTTTCTTTATTGAATGCTACCTATATGTGAAAAACTATATTTGATAATTTATCTGCTTTAACTCAGTTAATTGCCACAATACATTTGCACTATATAATTACCTCACTTTATAGTTAAATGAATTAAAGCAAAGAAAGACAAGATGACCCAAAGGTCACCAGTTACTTCATGATAGAGTTGGGATTCACTCTCAGATTGGACTCAAAAGCTCGTACTCCCAGTTACTGTGTTTACAAACCTACACTCAAATTTATCTCACTGTGGTACACCTCATGTGTAGACATCAGTACATTAAGCTCTTTAACAGAAGAAACCACAATTTACCCAACTTTATATGCCTGTCATTCATCCTAGGTGCTCATACATAGTGGTCCTGCCACTTGTTGGCTGTGCAGTATTGGGAAAGACAATTTACTTCACGCTACCTCAGGCATATCATCTGTAAAATGAGGAAAAGTTTAAAAGTATGCATTGTAGGACAAAGGGAGGGAAAAGAGAACAGAGAACAAGAATGGAAAAAAATTGGCAGTTATCTGAGGGTGAAATATTTGAAAAACTGTCTTGCTGGATTTGCTATGTAACAAAATATTGCCACAGTATTCCCATGGGCTATAGAGAGAGACTCTTTCTCTGGCAAATTCACATCTGAAAGTATGAAAGAGAAAGAGAGAATTAACATATGTTAATTATTAATTAAGGAGAGTGTGTGATCTTGGGGTAGGTAGACAATAGTTAGTTAATGGTTGCATATTGACAAATTTTTGACTGGTGGTCTCTAAAGTAGGAAATATTTTATCCCATGGGCTGAAGAAGAAAATTCTAGAGATTCTGTTCACATTTACTTATTTAGTGTTATAGCTATTTAGTTTAGAATTTAAAATAATTAATAAACTTTATCTACATTTATCATCTGACTTTTTTTAAATGAGCTTACAGTAAATCAAGTTTAGAACAGAATAAAAATACATGTTAAGAATACAAGAAAAGAAAAAAAGAATGCAAGCATCTACAGTGTGAAGATATTCTATGTTTTATCTTATGTAGCCCTTATAAAAATAAAACACCTGGTAATATATTACAAGATGATTCTTGGGTTCTATTTTTCTTGATTTATGATAAAGGAGTAATGTACAATTTAGCTGGAACAAAGTCAAAGGAAATAATAGAAATGAAATGATTTCTTAAGACTCAAACTATGTGTTTGCATCACTCTCAGTTATATACTACTCTAGTGTATATATAATTTAAATCAGCTTAGGGAAAAAAGAATGGCTTAAATTGTGATTTGAGGAATGGAATAAAAAAGAAAATAAGAATTCTTAAAACAATGTATTCTTTGCTACCCATGAACTACAGCAAACTAGGGAAACTGTCATCA
This sequence comes from Lagenorhynchus albirostris, assembly GCF_949774975.1. NCBI lineage: Eukaryota > Metazoa > Chordata > Mammalia > Artiodactyla > Delphinidae > Lagenorhynchus > Lagenorhynchus albirostris. The sequence continues at coordinate 90,782,776 of NC_083098.1, forward strand.
ACGATATGCTCTAGAGATAACCTTTAATCATTTCTCAGGATCACATGAACTTTGAAAATGTCAAGGAACAAGTACTATAGCCTTTTCAGAATGGAATTTGGGTGCCTGTAGTCATCCCAGGAAGAGTTTTTAGGAAATCATTGCTGTGTTTCTCAACAAATGCAGTTAGAATATGAAATTGTTTTTTTTCTTTTGGATAGCTATGCAATTGAAAGACTTTTGTAGCCAGTCTATTAAACTTTCTATCTGTCCTATGAAATTTAGGAAAGTATAGTATTATAGTATTGTACATAATATAACCAGGAATTTAAAAAAAAATTAAAATTTTATCTTGAAAAAGCAATGCTACAGTGAAAAGTAATTTTAAATTAATTCTCAGTTGTAACTTGGTTGATTCAAGGAGAAAAAGAGATCCCACTCTTCTGAACATATCTTTATATAAAAAAATGGCTATTTCCATACTATATTTTCATCTCCTTTTTCAAATATTTATAACCAAACACAAATAAAACTTGGAATGAATTTTTGATAATATCTGTTTTGCTTGATTTAACTCTTGCCTTAAAGTCCAAGTAAATGAAAGATTAGTAGGAGGAGGAAGAGGAGGAGGAATGGAAACTGCTTTGTGTCTTTGAGTGATGACACCAAGTAAAAAAATACAATGTATTATTACTTCATCAATTGTCTTAGCAGAGTTATGTCTTAGAGTAGTTACCACATATGCCTTAGAGTAGTTGAGAGAATTTTGTGCTCTCAAATTATTTATAACAGTAGACTAATCATTAGGGTCTACCATACCCTACATATATAGTTTTTAAGATACAATCTAATTGTAAATGTATTATAATGCATATAGCTGCATGATGATTATAAGACAACATTTGATACATTTACAATGGGTTTGAGCTAATGATTTCAGAAATATAAAATGACACATAATTCTATAATGATGTTTATCATTCCTGGTATCTTCACACAAAGGTTGCTATGGTTTGAATATTTGTGGCCCCCCAAAATTCTTATGTTGAAATCCTAATGTCCAATATGATGTTATTAGGAGGTGGATCTTCTGGGAGGTGCTTAGGTTATGAGGGTGAAGCCCTCATAAGTGGGGTTATTGCTCCTTTAAAAGAGACTCCACAGAATTCTCTTGCCCCTTCCACAAAGTGAGGAGACAGTGAGAAGTTGGCAGTCTACACCCCAAAAAAGTATCTTAACCAGAACCTAACCATATTGGTACCCTGACCTTGGACTTCCTGCTTCCACAATTGTGAGCAATAAATTTCTGTTGTTTATAATTTTTCCTATCTATAGAATTCTGTTATAGAAGCCTGAACAGACTAAGACAAGTGTGTTCCTATGTTGTAAGCTCATCTAAGATAGAATCTAGTGACTACATCCAGTTTAGGCACCTGGCATTCTCAAGGTAGACAAGTTTATTTCCTATAGGTTCTTATTTATTTATTCAACCAGTATTTACTAAGCATGTTTAGAAACAAAAGATGCATGTTATGTTGCATACAAAAGAATCTTTCATATGTATATAGATAATAATGGGACACAAATAATTGAATAATACCGTGATAATGTAACTGCTAATAGAAATAATAGAAGCTGGTATTTAGGGAAGGAGTTTACTATGACCTCAATCTAACTTTCTGTTAAGAATCTTTTAGATCAGTGATTTCCAATGTCAAATTTTTGAGTGACAATTTTTGTTTCCAAATTACTTGATTGCAGAGGAATTAGGAAGAGGTTCTAGTATGCTAAGAGGCCAGTGTCTATCTCAGAGAGGGAAGACTGCCAATTGTTAAGTGACTAACAGCACCCAAGATCTTTTTCCATTTTGTGAAATTTTGCTGGTCACATTCCCTCATCAATATCTAAGGAAGGGACTTCCCTGGTGGTGCTGTTGTTAAGAATCCATCTGCCAATGCAGGAGACACAGGTTCCAGCCCTGGTCCGGGATGATCCCACATGCTGCAGAGCAAATAAGTCCGTGTGCCACAACTACTGAGCCTGCGCTCTAGAGCCTGCAAGCCACAACTACTGAAGCCCACATACCACAACTACTGAAGCCCATGCATCTAGAGCCCGTGCTCCACAACAAGAGAAGCCACTGCAATGAGAAGCTTGCGCACCACAGAAAAGAGTAGCTCCCTCTCACCGCAACTAGATAAAGCCCGTGCACAGCAACGAAGACCCAACACAGACAAAAAAAATTAAAAAAATATATATCTAAGGGAGATGGAGATAGAAGTTGACCTTATTTCTAAAGGAAAACACTCTACTATTTGTATCAGGACAGACACTTTGGAGATTCTGCTTGAGGCAAAAGCTTTGGAAAGGAATATCTCTGTTAACTCTATTTTCCTGTTTTGTTATACATAACACAGACAAGTGACACAACAGAAAGCACGAACTAACAGATCATACTTGTGGAATGGAAGGTGCTTTATGAAATAATTTATATTATCAAAATGTATTTAAAAAAACGTTTTTAAAAACCTGATGTAGCCAACAGCCAACACTAGAATTTACACATTACAAATACATTTGAAGTCTTATATGTCTCTTTCCTGAACAAATTCTCCTGTCTACCAAGAACTAACCATTACCCTTATTCCAATGCATTTTCATGCATATCTTTGTATTTTACTACATTTAAATTCATCCCTAATGAATTTAATATATTCTGATTAGTATGTACTGTTTGCATTTTTATAATCTAAATTCATGGTATCTTTATTTTAAACTTGCTTTCTTCACTCTTGTTATATTTATTTATGTTGATATGACAGCTATACTTTGTTTTTATTTTGACTTCAGTCTACTATTTTGCTGCATAAATATTCTACAGTATATTTACCTGTTCTACTGGTGTGAGCTTAGTCCCCTTTCCCTCACTTTTTCACCCTTGTAACTTTTTATTACAAGCCTTCATGTCTCTCTGGGATTACAGAACTACATAACCTATAACTGGGTTATAGGATATGCATATCTTTACCTTTACTGAATATTTTAGTAATATACTCTGTTAGCACTCCAGTGAGTACTATAGGGAGGAGTCTTAGAGTTGATGGGTATTCTATTAAATATTTAAGGCATAGATGAGGGTGTTATTTTTGGAAATAGACATATAAATCTATAACTAAACTGGATGTAAATAAACTTCTTAGAATATGCTGCCTTTAAATGCATTTATCTTTCAAAATAATTGTTCACCAACATCCAGAGAATATGTTTGATTAAAATCAGGTAGCCTTTATTTCCATCACCAATGTACTCGCTGATCCACTAATATTGTTAACTTGGTCAAATCTAAATCATATTAGCAACAACTACATTTGCATTTATTAGTTTCATTTTATGTATTTTTGAATATTTAATTATCTAACTTTTGGAAAGAATTTTAATCAGGTCTGAACAGAAATCTTAAATTTTTAAAATTGCTAGTGGCAGAGGAAACATTTTCAATACAAATTTTCACTATTTCCTACACATTTGTGATTGCATTTACATTTAAAAATATTTCCTCTACCCTAACCCCATTGGACATAATTAATCAAATGCATCCAATTTTGGAAAATTAGTGTGTCTTTTAAAAAGATTGAGATTATACTTCTAGGCACTTAACTTGTAAATTTGTACCTCTTGAAAAATGATATTAAAATTATATGGAAAATGTAGCACTAAGCACTTTTTTTCTGTACATGTCATGACAAATATTAGTATTGTATACTTTCAGCATAAAAGGAGTTGACAAATTGTCAGAAGTCATAAATGCCTAGAGTTAAAGAAGTTTCTTGAAATTTAGTCCCATCCTTTCTTGTAAAGGTTGTTCTTCTTGAATTACTAACAAACACAGGTAGAATTGAGGTGTTAACAGTAAAGATTAACAAAAAGAATGTTGATCAGATATTTCTATTTTTTTTTGTTTTCAAGACTATCACTAATTTGATTGTCTTCATGATTTGATCATTTAGTCAAATATCTTAGGGCAATTGTACACTAATAAATCAAAGAATTACAAATAAAATGAGGCCAGTCTTTCATTTAAGTCAATATGTCTGTAGTAATATCAATAATTATACAAAGAAAGGAACAATCATATTTCCCTAATTTCCATGCAATTAAACTCTCCTGAGGAATTCAAAATCTGACTTCTTGAAAAAAATGTGCCTCACTGTGAATTTAAAATACCTTTTCATTGTATCTCAACACTGGAGAGTGTATTTTAAGTTCTTAAAATACAAAAGGTAAATTTCAAACAGTCTTTCGTCATGTGAATATTACTCACTAGTAGATAGAATAATAGTCTCCAAAGATGTCCAAAATAATTGTCCCCAAAGAGGCTTAGATATTTCTAAGCCTTGGAATGTGTGAATATGTGAGGTTATGTGACAAAGGGAAGTAACTTAAGGTTGTGTATGGAATTAATGTCAATAATCATCTGACCTTAAAATTGGGAGATTATCCTGTATTATTAGTGTAGAACCAGTGTAACCCCAAATGATCCTTAAAAGTAGAAGAGATAGGAAGAAGAGGAAAACCAGAGAGATTTCCTCATGAGCAGACTTGACCCAACATTGCTGGCTTTGAAAATAGAGGAAAAAGATGGGCCATCAGCCAAGGAATGTGGGCAGCCTCAAGAAAGCTTAAAAGGCGAGGAAATGGATTTTATCCTAAGCCCCAGAAGGGACATATACCCACACCTTGATTTTATAATTATCTAGAGATACATTATGAACCTTTGACCTCTAGAATTTGAGATAATAAATTTGTATTGTGTAAGCCACTAATTTTATGGCAATTTTTTACATCAGCAATAGGAAACTAACACTGCCCCAGAGGATATTTAAGGTTTTTTGTGTGTGGCATTTAAGATATTTCAATGAATATAATGTCAATCTACAAATATTTCATATGTTGGAATGTATACATGAGTCAGGAAATTTACCCCATGTTCAGACAAAATTCACAGACATAATATTTTACTCAGAAGCTTGGATTACCAAATAACCACAGAAATTAGAGACAGGCAGCACATTAATACTGGGTAAATTTGTTTCTGTTCTTAACTCTTCATTGTTAATGCTTCTTTTAGGTGGATAGAGCTCACTTGCTGCTCTGATATTTTCCAATTATTTTTCTTTGTGTGCCACTTTGATATAACTTTCCTTAAATTATCCCTACCACTTAGCTTTAAAAATTTCTACACACTTATTAGTTCTATACACTTATTTCAGATTGTCAAGCTTGTGTTTCATTTTCTCAAGGATCGCTTTTTTGGTACTAATCATCTAATCCAGGATAAGGCAATAAGAAAGCAAATCCTTTGCTTTATGAGTAGATAAGACCACTGTTTCTTAACTCTATTGACTGACTTCAGCGCTAGGAAATTCACATAAGTTATTCAAATTCAGCCATTACTAGTTCCTGTATGAACAGCTCATTCCTGAAGAGATATCCTGGCACCAGCCAGTGGCAGTGTCTCAGTACACCTCCCAAAACAATGTACCAAGTGGTGTTGGATGTGTCTCCAAGACTGGGAAATGCAAGCTAAGGAATCTTTTTAGGGAAAATAAGCAGTAAGCCATCCTCCAGCAAAAAATATGTAATCATAGTAAAATGAACATTTAAAGCAAACAAATGAAATTCTAGATTACAATTAAATGAATTATTTCTTTAAACAAAGACAATAGACTGTTGGTGAGCTCGATGGCTTCAAAGGGATTGTTTAGCCTCTTAAACAGAAACTTCTCATTAAATCTGTTGGAAAAAAGCACACTAATCAAGGATGGTGGGCAGGAAAGACTCAACTCAGCAGACCTGGGTTGCTAAAACCCAACACGTTCCAAAGAAAGGCCTGTCTTTAGAACTAGCCCTTGGCTGGCTCTGAAAATAACCTCTGATCTCTTAGGATACTCTGCTTGATAAGATTATTATTTTTTTTATGCCTGAGGCCTTGGGCCATGCTCTACCAGTTTGACCAGATAAGTTTATCATAATGATGTGATTTGTGGTGAATGCCTGTTTTTGCTTTGGGATGAAGTGTGACTGGAGTCTGAGAAGCTGAAGTCAGTCACATGGCAGTACTTCACACATTATCATGCACTGTTGCTGGGAGAATTAAGTGTATGCCTATATGACTCCATTGGCTCGGGACACCTAAAAGCTTGCATCTGGTTTCTCTGGCCTTCACCCCATGAGCCTTTTTACTTTACTGACTTTGAGCTGTGTCCTGTGTTACGTGATAAACTGTTACTGTGGGAACAACAGATGTATTATGACTAGTAGGGCCTTCTAGCAAATTATAGAACCTGAGGTTGTCCTTGGGACCCCAACATAGATGAGGAAAAGAATATTATAGTATAATAATGTTTATTTTCTTTTACTTACAAATAAAATGCATCTTGTTTAATCAAAGTCCTAAACCCCAGTTACTGTTTCCATGAAAGCTTTAACATCATTCAGTCAAAATAAAATTAAAACAACAAAAAAATTAGGGCAGGGCTTCCCTGGTGGTGCAGTGGTTGAGAGTCCGCCTGCCGATGCAGGGGACGCGGGTTTGTGCCCCGTTCCGGGAAGATCCCACATGCCGCGGAGCGGCTGGGCCCGTGAGCCATGGACGCTGAGCCTGCGCGTCCCGAGCCTGTGCTCCGCAACGGGAGAAGCCACAACAGTGAGACGCCCGCGTACCGAGAAAAAAAAAAAAAAAAAAAATTTAGAGCAGTGAATTTTCCTAGTTCTGTATGTTATATAAATAGCAAAGATAATCATATTTACTCAAAAATTAAAAGCATTAAGGGAATTAGGGCTACAGGGACTATCTACCCCTTATAGTATAAAATTTAAAAGGATTTTTTCTGTTCCTCACAGGAACTCATCTTTAATCATATAATGTAGGTAAATGAAACCAGGGTCTCATATGCCTAATTTCAATTTATTGAAATTTCAACTTTACAGAAGGATGGTTAGAGAAATGACAGATATGTAATTTGTACGGATGCCTGAGATCCATTTGAATTTCCTTTTACCATGCATTCATATGTGCTAGGAGATGCTAGGAGAGCTAAAAATCTAAAACTGTTTCTCAGATGCCTTTGCAGCTAATTTTCTGGATGCACTATGTTTACTCTCATGACATAAACTCAGATTTGAATTAAAGGAACAGGGAGGTGGGAGCTGAGGTGTCCCTTGTGCTGACCCAGATCAGGAAAGAAACAATGCAGTTAGGTCATCTCTGCTTTCTGATTCTAAGTTTTTTGACTGTTTGTTTTTTCTACAATGGAGCCTATGATCATGGTACAGGCAGTTTTGCTTTTTTGCTTTCTTTCGTTTGTTTTCTTTTTTGCTGTACGCGGGCCTCTCACTGTTGTGGCCTCTCCCATTGCGGAGCACAGGCTCCGGATGCGCAGGCTCAGCAGCCATGGCTCACGGGCCCAGCCGCTCCGCGGCATGTGGGATCTTCCCGGACTGGCGCACGAACCCGCGTCCCCTGCATTGGCAGGTGGACTCTCAACCACTGCGCCACCAGGGAAGCCCCAGGCAGTTTTATTTGGAAGGTGAAATCATTCCTGGAAGTGTGGCCAGAACATTTGCTTTAATATACTTCCAGTGATTTTGTATCCATCTAATACTGAGTAATAAATCCCTTTTGATTTAAATTTGCCTGAAAATTTTCAATTGCCTGAAAGCAAAATCAAGGGATTCATTATTTGGAGGAAGAGAGTCACCTTTAATTTATGCTGCTTCACAGCTTTACTTGAAATTTTTCAAAAAAGGAAAAAAAATCAATATTTCACATAATTTTCATGTTTTCTTCAATAGAACACAACCAGTTGCAGTACAAATTTACCTAATGAATTCCCAACCTACCAGAGTGAGCTCTACTCACATAAAAGACACAGTCAAAACTTATGCACAGCTTTGTTCCAAAAGGCTCTTTATACTTTAGTTCAACAATGCAGGAAACTCAAGATAAAAATGATATTATTAAAAAAAATGATATTATTAACTGGATATAGAGAGTTCTCTGTTAAAACCATAAAACGGTTATGCCAACATAAGAGTCACTTTAATGTAATCACCTCAAACCATTTACTTCTTCACCTCTGTCAGAATCTCTGCAGAGCATCAACATCGGTACATAACAGATGCATCCTATTTTCTGTAGCTGACAACAAAGAAACAGCCGGGAACACATCCTGAATCACAGACCAGAAAAACTCATGTTTTTCACTAAAACTGTTCCATGCCTTAGGCGCCTCCTAACCTAGAATTCCGAGTGAAGGACAATCATAACTCACAATTTTGCCTCAGGTATCTCAAAGAATTTAAGAGTTAGAAGACATCTAAGTAAAGTTAGATTAAGAGTCCCAGTCTCCAGAAATTCTTCTGTTTGCAAAGTTATTTACATTTCTGTGCCTGTGACCTGAAAATAAAACTGAAGAGTCGCTAGAATGAAAACATGTCTTTGGGAAACTGTTTTACAAAATAGGCACAAGAGAGGCCTGAAGGGTCCTTACCATCTTCTACCATGGGTTTCCTAATCTTTATTGCAAAGGAAGAACATGTTTCTTTGTATTCTGTCCTTTACCTATACAAGAATTATTGTTAAAATTCCATTCTGCAAATAATAAACACAAGGTTTTAACCTTTTATATATATTTAATTTCATTGATGAATGAGAAAAAACAAATATTGAGGAAGCAAAGGCAGTTTTAGTTACCAAATAGTGAAAAATGGGAACTGTACCAAAAACTATAATCAAAAGCAGTGGTAGCAAATATAACTGTAATCTTCTAAAACAAGCCAGGTAATATATGTGTGTAAGTTGAAAAAAATAGTGGTGACAAAATAGTTTGAAATACTGTTTGAACATTTAAGTTTGTGCCTCTAAATAACAGGAAATGTAAGAAAAACAATATTTGCACATCTTCCCATCTCTAAGAATAAAGTGTATGTGTGGTCATTCTTAGTTCTCACTTACCATATCACACTTTAAAAACCTCTCACCCTCATTTAAGTCCCATTTTAAGTGAACAGAAAAATCATTCAGGTACATTTAATTTGTATCTCCCCGCAGAACATAAGGAATGATATAGAGTTGACTCTTGAGCCATGCGGAGGTTAAGGGCGCTGACCCACCAAGCAGTAGAAAGTCCATATATAACTTAGAGTGGACTCTGTATATAGGATTCCTCCATATCCTCGATTTAATATCCAGGAATTCGATTAACTTTGGATTATTTAGTCCTACAGTAGTTATTGAAAAAAATCCACATATAAATGCAACCACAGAGTTCAGATCCTTGTTTCTCAAGAGTCAACTGTATTCAAGAAAAGAAATAAAGGACTGATTAAAGATAAAGAAATACAAGTCAAAGAAGAGATCATAAAATCTAAAATTATGATAACATTAAGCTTATGTTTATAAAACAAAGGCAGTTTGTCTTTATCTTACAGTATAGGCTGGACAAATATGTTGATAAAGCATTTTGTTGGTTGTGGCATATGGAGGGACATTGGAGAGCTGAATCTTTTCCTTTTCTGACAGTTGGCACACTTAATTCAGGTACCATCAGGTCTTACCCGAGTTACTTTAGTAACATCGCATCTAGGGCAATTGCCTCTGATTTATGCACCCATCCCTATGAAATAAAAAACAAAAACAAAAACATTTATCTGTCTCTATTAGTGTTCTCCTTTTTAAAGTAAACAGCAATAATAAATGATTACACCAGCTGCAGTTGATTAAAATCTATCTATGGAACCCACAATTGTGGAGAATATAGTGCCATCACTTTATTACACGAGACATTATCTTTTAATCCCATCTCTTTCTGGAATAGCTCCCCATAGGTCGAGTTAAACCCTAAAGTTCCTACAGCAGATAATGCTTCCTTGAATTAGAGAATGTAAGGAATGTGTGCCATATTTTATATGTCTGCCATCCTATGATCAGTGTCTCTTTTTATTTGCATCCCCTGAGCTTAGTATAAAGAAATATTGTTAAAAAGTAATAGAATGGATAAATTAAAATTGCCCTCTCCTATATAGATTTCTTCTCTACCACATTTTGTGTTCTCCTATCACATAACAGACATATCCCAATATTCTTATCTAGAACAACAATAATCACTAACAAAGACTCTCCACTTGACCAAACTTTAGTCAGGCTCCTCTGAGCATTTTTAAGACTAGGCATCATCTTTGGGCTTCCATGTCCATCCTTGAAGAGTCTACTTTTGGCAAGAATCCTGCTAAAGCAATTTGTAGAGAATCTCCTACCTCTGTTATCTGATCATCCTCAATATCTGATCAAATTCCTCTATCCCACACCATCATTTCCCAGGTGATATCTGATCACCCTGGCCTACCTTCAAGCACGAATTTTGTCAAGTTAGTTAAGAAAGAATTCCCCTACCCTTTATACCTCTTCTCAGTAATTTTCCATCTAGCAACCCCCTTCTCCCAACTGCTCCATGGCTATCAATCCCCATTTTCCTCTTTTGTATATATTTAGAGTTGAGCCTGATCTCTCTCCCCTGCTGTGATACTCTTGACACCTGTTTGATGCTTGTTCTTACTTTTTAACAAGCATCAAAATAACTTATTCTTTAGCACCATCAACAAAATGAAAAAACTAAAACAAAAAAAAGGCCACTGTTAACTCTTTTCCCCAATAGCTGCAGCACTATTTCCTTGTTTCTTACTTCAGCAAAGTTCCTCACAGAATTGTCTACATTTGGCCTCAAATTCTTCTCTACCAGTTCTCTTTTAAACCCACTTTAATCAGTATTTCACAGCTACTATTCCACCAAAACCGTCCTTGTCAAGATCCCCGAGATGGAGATATTTGATCCAAGTCTTGAAGGAGGCAACGGAGAAAATTACTCAAAACTACTGCCTTAGAGAAAGCAAGGGAGACAGTGAGACTCCGTATAGTAGAAGACATGTTCAGAATGGAAAAGGTGTCAGGTGGAGGAAGCATTTTATGTTATGAAGATATTGTCAACTCTACCCTGCCCTTAGAGAATTTGGAACAGAGCAGTGGTATGGTAAGGAGATTAACCTGGCTATGGTACTGGTACTGACAACAGACAGAAGCGGAGCTGGCTGGAGGCAGGGAAACCAGTTGGGAGGCCATGGAATAACAAGGAACTAGATAACATTGCCTTTGGTCCCAGTGGTTTGGGGTGGATGCAGGTAGTAAATCGTTGAGGGAAATTGGATGTATTTTCAAGGTTGAGGCAACAGGATTTGCTGAAGAAATTGACATAGAGTGTGAGAAAATGAATCAAGGACAATTCAAAGATTTCCTTGTTATCAATGGAGAATATGGTATTCCCATTTTCAGTCCTACAAGGGGATTGGATTTACGGGGAGACTTCAGTGTAGGAAATGTGAAGACAAGTACAATATGAAGTGGGAGGTAACTTTTCCTTAGTTAGGAGAAATTGAAGCATGTTTCATGCTGAGGATAAGGATCCAATTAAAAAGGAAAAAAAAAATGGATCAGAAGAAAGGTGGGGAAATTGCCTGAGAAGTATCCCTGTGGAGGAAAGTACAGATGGAATATAATGTATAAGTGTGGATTTTGGGCTTGAAGAAGCACGTGGAAACTCAGCAGGGAGACGTGTTTTCACCTTAATTGCTCTTTCAGGAGCACCTTTCTTGAAACGTCCTTATTGAAATATCTTCCTAATGCTTTTCATTGTTGAGGTATATGTTACATACTTTGAAATGAACAGATATTAAATATAAGTACTATAGGTTTTGACAAATGCATACATCCATGTAAAGTGTGCTTTTATTAAAATATAGACATAACTCCCTCTGTCTCAGTTTCCAATCAACAACATCCCCATTCTCACCAAATCCCTGGGAGCAAGTTCTCTTCTGCTTTCTTTCACCATAAAACAGCTTTGTCAGTTTTAAACTTGATAAATGAAATGATAAAATATGAACTCTTCTGCTTGTGGTGTCTTTTGTGAAACTTAATGCCTTGGGATTTATACATGTTAAATGAATCAGTAATTTGTCCTTTTTATTCCAGAGTTGTAGTACATTGTATGAACATACACATTTTATTTATCTACACCTGATGAGAGATATCTGGGTTGTCTTCTGTTTTTTGGTGAATATGAATGAATTTGCTAGAAACATTATTGTAAAATTCTTTATATTGGCATATAATTTCATTTCTCTGGATTAAATGCTTAGTCGTAGAAAGGTTGAATTATAGGAAAGGTATATTTTTAGCTTTATAATAAATTACCGTATTGTTTGCTAAAACGATTGTTTTACACTCTCCTTAGCAATGTAGAGTTCTGGCTGTTACATTCCTCACCATCCCTCAGTTGGATGTGTTGCTCTATCTTGTTACAGATTTAATTGCATTTCACTGAAGATGTTGAATACTTTTTCACGTGCTTGTTTAACTATTTGCCATTTTCCTCTGTGAAATGTTTCTTAAGGTCATTTTAATTGTTGTTCATTTCCTGGTTTGTCTCTAACACTGGAGTTCTTTTTTTTATACATAATACATATTTTGGGATTCAGACATATGTATTATAAACATTTCTCCCAGTCTATTGCTTGCCTATTCATTTTTTAAATGTGTTTTACAAAATGCAAATGTTTGAATTTTGATAAAGTCTGATTTTGCTCCTCTAAGATGATAAAGTAATATTCTATGACTATGGCTGAGAGAGGAGGAAGGAATGTCACTGGGGCTGTTTTGCATGAGAGGTGCAGGAGCTGTGGCCACCTCCTGCTATCATATCATGGTCAGAGCAATCTGGCAGTGGGATGAACTTGAGGTGTTGGCAACATTTCGGGAAAGCTTCAGCAAGGTGTTTTCCTGTGGAGGAAGGCTCCAGTTGCAGTTCTAAAAAACCAAAGGTCCAATGCCCCTCCCCCATCCCCAGCTCCCACAGACTAAGGTGCCCGCCCCCAGGTGCCTGGTTGTTCTCTTCCTCATCCTCAGAGATTCAGTTCCTTGTGCCTGGACCGTTCTTTTGTTCAATCTCCTTTTTAGTGACCCCAAACTTAAACTCAAACTTATCATTTACTCCAGAAAACTTTTCCTTGACCTGCCCCCACTCCACAAGACATCCCCCCCAACTTCCACCACCATCATTTAATCCTCTTTAACACTTGACACTTCTCATTATCTTTTTTAAAAAATAATGTCTCTACTCTCTCTATTCTGTTTCAGAATCATGTCAATTTGTTTTTCACTGTGTTCCCAAACCGAAGCAGCATTCCACTTTCATTCTTTTCTAACTTTCATTCTCGTTAAAAAATCAGCTCTTTTCAAAGTCCATTTGCATAAATGTGTTTTAGAGATACTTCCTTTTAACTGAAAATATGGTATAGGAAACTACGAGACTTCAACAAATAAAGGGTCCTGAACCATGAAAAGCCACAACAGAACAGGTAAATAACTTATTTCTACATTTTAGCAATTTAAATGAAAATGAGGGAAAATTCAGTTATTATTTTATTAGACATATTTATGAATTTTTAGTCATGTCAAAATACACAAACATATTAGTAGCTTTGTAAAATGTCTTATCATAGATTTCATTTTTCTTGTTAACTTTATAATTATGCTATTTAAAAAGAAGTACACACAAACACTCATACCCTTACACACACACACACACACACACATTTTGCACAATATTTTCTCCAGACAGACACTTTTCTGATTCCAAAAAGCAGTGTTCACTGAATTAATTCAAATTAAATCTGAGATAAATCAAATAGCATCATTCGATTTAGTAACTAAAACAATGAGAAACATGTTCAATTATCCCAAAGTTCCATTCGCTCTAAAATATAGAAGATGCAATGTGACACAAAATTATCATTGTAAATGAAGAATCTGTACAGAATGGTAATATGTTACTTCTACCTACAAAGTTACCAAACTCCAGTCTGTCATGTACAGAGCCTTGAAGTCATCACCCCCATCCTCACAACAACAAAAAAATGCTGAACAAACTGAAAATCAACAACTCTCCTTGGATCCATCAGAGAACTGAGGCTCCAGGGCAAACTTATGCCATGAAAACTGGAGAGATAAACAGGCACATATAGAGAAAAGCTTATGGGAGGAGTAGCCCAGATGCAGAAGCCCAAAGCTGGAGCCAATATCAGTAGGAACATTTTAAACTCTAAGTAATAAATTGCTGGAGGCTTAGTACAGACTAGCTTGTGACTTAAAGACTTTGAAGGAGCCCAGTCTTAGGGATGCCCCCACAATTTTGTATGGAGGGCTACCAGATTCTCACTTTCAACACTTGAAATAAATCTCCTCCTGGTTCCAGCAGAGATAAGGGTAAAGCAGTCACCATTTTGAAGTAATATTATGCTCTCTGTTTTTCTTAACAAGGTCTGCCCTTTAAGGAAAGTATTTTACAAGAACTTGATCAACCGAGATTTTCCCACAGTCTACCCAACCTGTGGGAATAGAAAAATCCAACTCCAGCCTTTGATATGGAAGAAGGAAAACACCCAATTCAGGTTCAATGAAAGACATGTGCCTAATCATAGAACTGTAGAGCACTTCCCCTGTCCTAACACTTTACCACCATATCAGTAAGGATCTTATATAACAACAGGGGATTACAGATTAAAAAAAAAAAAAAAAAGGCCTGCAAGTCTCAGACCCTATTTGAGGAGTCTCTAGGAAAATCCAAAGAAAACAAGAGAGATAAAAATAAAGATATTAGAGGAAATTTTAGCCTCTGACACCTATAGGTAAAGCAAACAGTAAACATATGCGAACTCCTAGCCAGTTAAGCATAAACATCTCACATAAAAGACCTATCTACTTCAATTCTTTTACTGGAAACATCACCTCTGGCTTTCAACAAAAAATAACAAGGCATGCTAAAACACAAAAATACAGTCTGAAGAAACAAAGCAAGCATCAGAACAAAACTCAAATATGGCAAAAGTTCTTGGAATTATCAGAATAGGAAGACTATGATTAATAAATAGACTGATATGATATGATAGTTTCATATGAAAATTTGGTATTATCATAGGAAAAATATGGTTCTTCATGTTGCTGATGCTCATCCCTCAGAACTCAGGTAAAACTCATGTCTTTCTTTCTTTTTACATTTTTTATTGAAGTATAGTTGATTTACAATGTTGTGTTAGTTTCTGATATATAGCAAAGTGATTCAGTTATACATAATTTTTTTTCATATTCTTTTCCATTATGGTTTGTCACAGGATATTGAATATAGTTCCCTGTGCTATACAATAGGATCTTGTTGTTTATCCATCCTTTATATAATAGTTTGCATCTGCTAGTCCCAAACTCCCAATCCAACCTTCTTCCCCCTTGGCAACCATAACTCTGTTCTCTATGTCTGTGAGTCTGTTTCTGTTTAGTAGATAAATTCATTTGTGTACTATTTTAGATTCCACGTATAAGTGATATCATATGGTATTTATCTTTCTCTCCTGACTTAACTTCACTTAGTATGATAATCTCTAGGTCCATGGAGATGAAAATGACATTCATTCTTTTTTATGACTGAGTAATATTCTATTGTACATAGTGGGTGGGCCAGAAGGTTTGTTTGTATTTTTCCATAAGGTGGCTTTAGTAGCACTTAGTTGCCTTTAACTTCATTGGAAAAATTTTTTTAGATTGTATATGACAGCTGTAATATCAGTGTGCATTTAAAAAAATATATCAAAATTGGTGAATATTTGTATAGCCATTTTAATATTGAAGATGGAAGAAAAAACATTTTCAACATATTATGCTTTATTGTTTCAAGAAAGGTAAAAATGCAACTGAAACACACAAAAAGATTTGTGCATTGTATGGACAAGGTGCTGTGGCTGATTGAATGCATCAAAAGTGGTCTGTGAAGTTTTGTGCTGGAGATTTCTTGCTGGACGATGCTCCACAGTAGGGTAGACCAGTTGAAGTTGATAGTGATCAAATTGAAACAATATTTGAGAACAATAAACGTTATACCACGTGGGAGACAGCCGACATACTCAAAATATCCAAATCAAGCACTGAAAATCATTTGCAGCAGCTTGGTTATGTGAATCGCTTTGATGTTTGGGTTCCACATAAGTTAAGTGAAAAAAACCTTCTTGACCATATTTCCACATGTAATTCTCTACTTAAACGTAACAAAAATGTTCCATTTTTAAAACAAATTGTGACAGGTGATGAAAAGTGGATACTGTACAATAATGTGGAACAGAAGAGATCGTGGGGCAAGCAAAATGAACAACCACCAACCACAACAGAGGCTGGTCTTCATCCAAAGAAGGTGATGTTGTGTATATGGTGGGATTGGAAGGGAGTCCTCTATTACGAGCTCCTTCCAAAAAACCAAAGGATTCATTCTAACAAGTATCACTCCCAATTAGACCAAGTGAAAGTGGCAGTCGACGAAAGGCGTTCAGAATTAGTCAACAGAACACGCTTAATCTTCCATCAGAATAATGCAAGACTGCATGTTTCTTTGATGACCAGGCAAAACCTGTTAAAGCTTGGATGGGAAGTTCTGATTCAACCACCATATTCACCAGACATTGCACTTTGAGATTTCCATTTATTTCGGTCTTTACAAAATTCTCTTAATGGAAAAATTTCAATTCCCTGGAAGACTGTAAAAGGCACCTGGAACAGTTCTTTGCTCAAAAAGATAAAAAAAAAGTTTTGAGAAGATGGAATTATGAAGTTGCCTGAAAAACGGCAGAAGGTAATGGAACAAAAGGGTTAATACGTTGTTCAATAACGTTCTTGGTGAAAATGAAAAATGTGTCTTTTATTTTTACTTAAAAAACAAAGGAACTTTTTGGCAAACCCAATACAAAACTCTACTTTTTAATTTATTAATTGTATGACTTTGGCCAATGGTCCTTCTGACTCAGACTCCAAATATGGAAAATGGTGATAAAACTCTCTATGTCATATAACTGTGGGGAGAATTAAAAGAGATAATATATACAGAAAGCTTTGTCCAGTGCCTGGTGTGTAGAAGACCTTAGTCACTGGTCTTTATTAACGTTCATAAAAATCACCTCAGTGTAGTATCACTTTTGTTTAATTATTTCATTCATTTAAGATCTTCCATCATCTGGGGGGAGTTTTGAACCCTGTGCTTTAGAGCCAGACTATAAATATTATTATGCTAAGGAGCATTTTCATTACTGAAAGTGTTAAATTTCATAGAAACATAGTACAATCTTCAATTTTCTGGAAACAAAGTTGCTAAGTGCAGTGAAAATTTAAGCATTTGGAAATGCAGGCTACAAGTAACAAGCTTTGCCCCAGCAAGATATCTCAAGTTTGCTAATTTGGTTTACACTGACCTACTGCCTTTGTTTTTCCTTTCCATTCTCTGTCATCAAACTGACAAACTCATTCACACTCAATATATTTTTCTGGAATTTATATATAATTATTTTTAAAATACTTGGTGAAATATATTAGAATACATAACAAAAAGCATAACTCCTGACAAAACTGTAGAAAAGTAATGGCAAACTCTTGGGGAAAATATATCAGATAAAGTCAATAGTCTTCTCAGCACTTCCCAAAATATTCTTATGTAGAAGGATGCTGGCTTTAAGAACAAGTATTGTGAGACTAGAAGATTTTGCATTGATATCTAAATTATTTGCTTAATTGTATAACTATACATTAACCTACTTAACCATAAAATGATTATATCTTAATTCTTTCATATTTAGATTGTCTGGATTCTATAGAGCCAATATGTTCCCTTTAGAATCTTCAATAACAAGCACTTAATATTCAAAGATATTACTTAAAAGACGTTGTCTTTAGTAAAGGTTTTTCTCCAACATGCATTTAATTTATCCATGTGACTGCAATTATTGCCTTTGTGAAATCAGGAAACTTTTATGAGGGGTCCAAAGTAATCAGTGTTTATACACCTTGAGTATTTTGATCTTTTGTTGGCCTTGGTTTTAAAGTATGAAGTGTGGCTACCCAGCATCACTCATCAAGTGTGTACTTCATTTTTAATAACATATTGCAATAACACTTATATGGCAGAGACTTATATTTCTTTCCTAATTACAACTTTTTTTTTGCATTTAGTAGAATGTGTTGAAATTATTAAAAATGATGATGCTTTTTCAGCCTGCATCTTCGATCATGTGTGAAGACTGTCACAGGGGAACGAATAAATTACTTAATTAAAGTTGTTTTATGTAAACCACTTTTATGAATGACTTTTAATTCCTGAAAATGATAAAAAGTTGTATGTATTTGCAAAAATTTTGCATACTAAATTAACTTATAATGGTCTTGTCAGATCCTAGAACATTGGAAATATTTTACAAAGGTTTAATGGGCATGAGCTCATGACAAGTCACTAATGGAGTCTACTTAATATATGTCTTAGGTAGCTCTTTTTTGTTTTTTTTTTACATTTCATACAGATCAACCCTGAAAGAGATAATTTTCCCTATGACTAGTTATGTAGAGTGAGTATAACTAAATTAAATGGATAAAAACAGGTTATATTTACTCTCATATAATATTATCTCTACATAAATAGATAATCAATGTGTCCCAGAGTACTGTACTTTTACTCTGTGAGGAAAAGATCATAAGAAGGCCTTCTCCATTCTCAATCTCCTCTCCTTCCCCCATAGTTTAGAAGCTGGTTATTTTTAAAGGGAGAAGCATGTGAATTGAGCGATTAAATGTCAACAGGAAATCATAATTTTAAAGTATAGTACTGGATATGCAACTCTGCAGAGTACATGGAATTATTTATTAAACATCAATCTCTTACTTGGCAAGTTTCAATATATAAACCATATGGCAAATAACGTACAGTCAAATAATAAGTTGCTATGTGGAGGAATATTTTTGCTTCATTTGTTAATCATTAACTCAGTATTTATATACTAGACTCAAGTTTGAAATAGCATACGTATGATTTGTATGCCATAAATTTTCTACTTTTACTTTGAAAAGATAGCACTTCTATCATGCTATTCTTTTACATTGAGTCAAGGTAAATTTCACAGTCTTCTCAAAACAATGCTTCCAGAAAATTTTGCCAATGCATTGAGATTGGAATATAAAATATAATTTATCTAGGACAGTTTAAAATAAATCAACTACTGAGTTTATCTATTTCAAAGGGGAAATCAAATGCTTTTACTAATTATTTTACCAAATTAACTACCATAAAATTTTTTTTGAATTGTGCACTAGTGTATCCCATAAGATGTAGTTTGTTAATTATTAGGAGGTAGTGTAGAGAGGAAAGAATTTTAAATTGCTGATTAATTAATTAATTAATATCATCTCCCCCCACCATGGAAAACTGTGTCACCTCTAAAATTACACATGGTATGTGCAATTTTAATTTGTTTCATGCAATGTTGATCTCATTAAGGTTTTTAAGGTAGAATTGGAAAACAATATTTGAGTACTAAATAAGATTAAATTTATTAGATAAAAATTCAGTTGTGTTTTCATACAAAATGGATAAATTTATTTACTGTGTGATAAATAATTATGTCCTATATGATTGTTTAATATGTCTGTGAATTCTTAATTCAGGAGTGATTATGAAAATAACAAATTGAATTATTATTATGCCTTTGGAAAACATTTCAGGATAGAATCTTTGCTATTTATTATTATCTTTGCTATTTATTATTATCTTTGCTATTTATTGTTATTTTAGAGTAAACACATTTCCAACAGTGAGATTGCCTTTTTTTATACATTCCATACTTGGCCACTTAACTAATTTACAATTATATGTATTGTAGACATACATGTACTGAATGTTTATTCCATAAGGTAGGAATAAAAACAGGCTTCATACTACAAAATTATAAAATGATACATGTTCTCTTTCTGTACTCACATTTCTGGTTAGAATTAAGGTTCAGAATATCAGTTTTTACTGCGAATATCAGTAATTTTAAAAGGGTTTTTACTTTTAAAAATAGAATTATGTTAGAGTTATAATGTTAGTATTATACAATTTTTAAGATATTTGAACTTGAAGGCACCTATAGGATCATCTAGAAGTCCAACCAAAGGTCGAGATAAAATTGAGCTGTTTTTCTATGCAAATCATAATAAACTTCCTTTAAGAAAATATTTCTTTTCAAACTTTGTCTCTTTCAACTTGAAATTTTATTGCTCTGCACTTTTAAGATTCATCTTCTTGTAACAAAGTGGTAGGAGTTTAGAGATTAAAAAAAAATCAACAGCTGAAAAAAACTCTAGAAAACCTCTTAAACACTCTTTAAAGTGAAATGGCAGCAAGTGTTCTGAATTTGAAGCAAAAGCAATAGAGCAAATAAAGCTTTCACTAATATAAACATGTTTTCTTTAAGAAAAAAGTCCTTGTTTAGCTTTAAAAGCTAAGACAATGCCTGCAAAACCTTGTTCTTAAATCTTTGCCCATAAATTAGATTAATTCATTATCATAATCTAAATATACCTATAGTCATCATCAGAAAGACATATACTTATGTATCAGAATAATAGAAGGATATTTAGAAATGGAAGAGAAATAGCTGATTTTTTTCAAAGTTTGGAGTCCAAAAGCTCAGTTTACATTTTATTTTCTCTGACATCAAAGATTCCTTCATTTCATTCACCCTCTGTTATGGCATAGAGAGAAAAGTTGGAAATAAACAGTGCTTTGATCTTATATGAGAAAACTCAGGAATCCAGGCCACCTGTAATTTAAGCTCCTTTTATTACCTTTCTTTTTTCTCTTTTTTTAAATGGAATCTCTATCCTTGATCAACTATGTGAGGTATGAAAAAGATGAGAAACGTTTTCTGAACTTCAGGCTCTGTATTAGCTTCTCATTTAAAGTAGCTTTTACATCTGCTTAAGACAGCATGGAGTAAACTGTTTTTGACATGAGTTTCACATTATTAAGACGTTCTCCCCAACCATCCCCATAAGCATAGCTACACTGAGTGGAAAGAAAATCAGTTTTATAAGGAAATTTGTTTCTTTCTAACGACAAATTTTGGTACACGGTAGTTTTGTTTTTTTTTTTCTATCACTTATGTGAGTTTTATTCAAGTAACTCAAGTTACTTCTGTGAATGTGAAAAGTAAAACACAAGTCATGGGATGTTGAATTCAGTGAAATATAAAACTCAGCTCAAAAATCACATATTTATGCCAAAAATACAAGGAGAGGCTTGAACTAAATGAAAAGATCCTATGGTTTGTGTCACTACTAACGAAATTTACTGATGTTGCAATTTCTTCAAAAAGTTAGACCATGTTACTTAGAAGCTTATACAAAGCAAAAGATATAATCCTTTCAAGAACTCTGAACATATTAATTGGAAATAATATTCTGTAATCCTTCTAACATCTAGTTTATTTATAGCATCTACAAATCTGGGCTCACACTACAAGTGCTCAGCCTAGGCCTGGCAACCACTTTAATGCATTCAGCAAATAACTTTAGCATTCTGTTCTCATTTCTCTGGTTATAAAATGAGAATATTAAACTTTGCCTTGAGTGTTGTGAGAATTAATTATTTAATGTTTATAAAGTTCCTTCCAGCTCCAAAGTAGAAAAGTCACAGACGTATTTCTTCTATTCACAATGGATGTTCCCATAAATGCAAATCAGGAAGGAAGTGTTATTTTTAACTGTAATAAAAATCTAAAAGAATGAGAAATAGAGTCAAAGAAAAGATGATGTAATGCATAATGTATATTTTAATTGTTAGAGTGACTTTCCATGTTCTGTAATTTTTACCTCCAGCTATGCGAAATAACACAAACGTAAAGAACATGTAAAGATGGTCTAACATGCAGATGAGTTCGGTCAGCCCTCCTTATCCACGGGTTTCAAATCTTCTGGGTTTCCAAGGCGCAGATTCAACTAACCTAGAATGGAAAATACTACGTGACCTGGGGTTGGTTGAATCTGTGGATCTGGAACCTGTAGATAGGATAGGAAGAACCGACTGGAGCGTTCAAGGATTTTGGAATCCTCTGGCTTCCTGGAATCTAGCACCGCAGAAAAGGATAGGGAGAGATGACTGTGCTTACTTCTGTGAAACTAGAACCACTCAATGAAAAACGAATTAAATCGAGTCAGTAACATAACTTTACAATGGACACCTGTGCAATTTAGAATCTGTAAAAGGAGGGCAACGTGGGGAATGCTTATCTGGATCAGGCTTTGACTGCATTCGGTAAGTTGTGATTGGAGGGTAAATGTATGGTTCTTTTTTTTTTGGCGGTGCATGGGCCTCTTACTGTTGTGGCTTCTCCCGTTGCGGAGCACAGGCTCCGGGTGTGCAGGCTCAGTGGCCATGGCTCACGGGCTCAGCCGCTCCCCGGCATGTGGGATCTTCCCGGACCGGGACACGAATCCGTGTCCCCCTGCATCGGCAGGCGGACTCTCAACCACTGCGCAACCAGGGAAGCCCAAATGTATGGATCTTAATGGTTCATTTGCTGGTCTAAAAGCTGTGCTGATCAATGGCAATATATTTGTTACTTTGTTCCTTTGTTTTGTTTATTTAAGTATGCTGAGAAAGGAGAATAAGGACAATGAAGTGAATTTTAAATAAAACAATTTATTTTTAAAAATTGTAGTCTTCTCACTTGTTTGGTTTAGCAGTCCTCTATTCCTTTTTTCCCTAGTTTTACTGAGATATAATTGACATGTAACATTGTGTACATTTAATGTGTACAACCTGATGATTTGATACATTGCAAAATGATTACCACAATAAGGCTAATTAAATCTACCACCTCACATATTTACCTTATTATTTTTGTGTGAGTGATGAGAGCATTTAAGATCTACTCTCTCACAGTATTGTTAACTGTAGTCACCATGCTGTAAATTACATTCCCAGAACTTGTTCATCTTATAAATGGAAGTTTGTACGCTTTGACAAACATCTTTCTATTGCTTTTATCAGGTAGTTGTACTAATGAACAGTAATATTTTGTTTGTGTGTCCTTCACAAAATTTTAGAAGATAAGATGGCAACTTATGTTGGTCTTTTTAACTTTTTCCAAAAATGTTTTTTTTTGATATCCAAATGTTTGAAGAATAATCTTGAATTTGCATATATGTGTAAAAGGATTGTGTTTCATAATTCTTTTATTACAGGCAGACAACACATTACTGATGTGGTTACAGAACATTAAATTTTTATTAATAATAATGAAAATACCTGGAGTGTTTGTTCTGCAGATTTTGCATTGTATGTGTAAGTGTATGTAGTAGACAGAAAGGATGATATCATGCCACTAATTCAAATATTTTGGGTGAACATGGCTTAGAGGTTTAAAATTTAAATTTGTGATTAATTTTGAATATCTTATACCAATTGAAGTAAAGTAGTATTATGATACTCTTTCTTACTACTACATTATAGAGAAGAAAGTAAATAAAATGGAACTAAAGAAAAAACTAAATACAATTTAAATTTTAATAGTTTTCCAATTCCAAAATATATTAGAAATTTTGAAAAACAATATATTGAATTAACATATGTACTTTGGCTATGCCAAAATTTGTTTGATGAGTTGATAAAAGTGGTAACTTTTCTTCTTCAACATTTTGATTGGTGAAATAGGGTTATGTTATCACATTGAACTTTTGGAGTCATAACTTTAAGAATAATCAATAATGTGAAGCCTGTAGTGTTAATCTTATTGCTCTTTCAGAATGATTGATAGAAAGGGTTGGCTTTATAAAACACTAAGCTGTTCAGTTTTGGTACATGACAAATAGCATCAACATGATAATATCTGGAATAAGAAAATAAAATCCCTCCCGAAAGCTTAAGATCTGTGCTAAATAAAACACTGGGAACCATTCAGCATTTTGTGTTCCTAAATGACTAAAATTTATTTAAGCAAAATTGATGAAGAAAGGAAATAATGGCAATTTTAAAAATCAGATTTAATTTAAAAGGCTATTGATCAACTATCCAGCTGTGAGCAACAAATACTCCCCACTTTGTAATTTTGCTAAATATCTTGCTTTATGTTTGGCCACTGCAACACAAAAGTGCTTATGTTGGCAATAAAACTAAGGGAGATTTAATTAAGCTGTATAAATGAATGTACAGTACTACATGGTACTTTAGTATTGTCATAAAATCAAGTTTTGTTTTATTTTTCCCATCTAACCATGGTCTCCAAAAATGCCTAATAGAAGTACAGATATTTATATGAATTAAAAATTTAGTAAGCTCTTATTAACTAATGAGCCAGCTCTTTAGACAGAAGATGACAGAAACAAATTAAAACCACTTGAAGTACCCAGAATATAGTGTACTGCTTCTTTGATTAAACTCTAACCAGTATTTTCCTTTGGTAAGATTTTCCTTTGGTAAGGTTTCTGTGTAAATATTAAATTAAATATTAAATATTTGGCCATTTTTATTGAGTTGGTTTTTGAGATTATTTAAAAGGTTTTTTTATATATTTTAGATAAAATTTATTTATCCAATATATGCTTTCCAAAAATTTTCACCCAGTCAGTGGTTGGCCTTTTCACTCTTTTAATAGTGTCTTTTAAAGAGCAGACATTCTTATTTTCTCTCTCTCTGTCTTTCTCTTTTCTGTTGTTGTTGTTGTTGAAAAATGGACTGTGCTTTTGGTGTCTTGGCTAAGAAATCTTTCCATAATCCAAGATTACAAAGATTTTCTTCTGTGTTTTTTCCTACAAGTTTTATAGCTTTAGGTTTTACATCTAGGTCTATGATCCACTGAGTTAATTTTGTAATAGTGTGAAATTTGGATTAAAGTTCATATTTTTACAAATGATTATCCAAATGTTTGAGCATTGTTTGTGGAAAAGACTAGTCTTGCTCAATGAGTTACCATTTTGCCTTTAATAAAAATCAGTTGTCAAAGGTTTAAATACAAAATTTGAAATAAGCCTGTGTGGGTCTATTTCTGAGTACTCTGTTCCATTGATCTTTTTATCTTGACATCACTACTACACTTTGATTACTGTAGCTTTATAATATGTGTCAAAATTAGGTTCTGTTAAACTTCCAACTCTGTTTTATTTCAATGTCATTTTGGCTATTTTAGAGATTTTAATTTCTGTATTTTGGCTGATTCTGAATTTTAGAGTTGTTTTTTCAATTTCTACAAAAATGCCTGTTGGGATTTTGATTGGGAATTCTATGTATAGATAAATCTGAGGAGAATTGACATCTTAAGAATACTTAGTCTTCCAACCCATGAAAAAGCTGTTTCCGTTTATTTTAATTTTTCTCAGCAATAGTTTGTAGTTTTCGGTATATAGTTCATTCACATTCAAAAACATATTTTACCAGATTTACCCCTAAATGAACTATTTCATAGTTTTGATGCTTTTGTAAATGGTATTTTTGTTTTTCTTTTTGAGGTATGCGGGCCTCTCACTGTTGTGGCATCTCCCATTGCGGAGCACAGGCTCCGGACGCTCAGGCTCAGTGGCCATGGCTCATGGGCCCAGCCGCTCTGCGGCATGTGGGATATTCCTGGACCGGGTCACAAACCCGTGTCCCCTGCGTTGGCAGGTGTACTCTCAACCACTGCGCCACCAGGGAAGCCCTGTAAATGGTATTTTTAAATTCAATTTAAGATTTTTATTATTATAAGAAATAGAAAAATAGTTTTGATTTTTATGTACTTCCTTGAAGATAATACCAGAAGACAGTGGTTATATAGGATATTAGAACAAGGGGAGTAATAATTTTACACATAGTGTAGGGAAGGAAAAATATATTTCCCTCTAACATTTGACTTCTTAGCCAAGAGCCCTCTAATGAAAAACAGATTAACAAGAGAAAAAGAAACAGACATTTATTAACATGTATACCTCATGTATGCATAGGAAATACCCAGGGAAAAATGAGTAACTCAAAGAGGTGGCTTAGAATTCAGGCTTAATTACCATCTTATTCTGGAAAGAGGAGGGGGGATGTAGGTCTCTTGAGGGAGAGAAAATGGTTTTTAGGAAAGTTGAATGGGCCCTTAGAAGAATAGATGAGATATGTGATAGTTTGTGACAAAGTTTGTCTGGGTGTGGTATCAACTTCTAGCTGATGAGAAATCAATCTTTCTTGGTTGATGAAACTCCCGGGAGAGGATTTAAGACAACTTGAGTTCTTTCTGGAGGATTTGTCTTTAGGCAGATAAGGAGAGTTCAGAGAAAGACTCTCCCTGCATTTGCTGGTTTTTAACTGCCTACAGCTCAAAATAATCAATATGCCAAAGTGGCATATTTTGCTACCCGTCAACATCAGTGGGCCACAATTTACCCTGAACTGGAGAGCAGTAGAGCATGTCAGTAGTCACTTACATGGGGGGAAAAAATTCTGCTGCTCTGAGGCTGGCCAGGCAGTTATGAGTTCTCCCAATGAGCAGAGCCATACTCATCAGTAGTAGCCTTAATACTGAAAGATCAGTATGCCAGGAATAGGAATTGGAAACCAGGGAAAAAATGACTGTGGTCAAATATAACATGCAAACAAAAGTATTAAGTAGAAGTGACAATGAAAACCATGCATATGAGCAGAGACTGAAAGGAAATATGCAGAAAAATGAGTTATTTCACTCAGAATATGGACATATATGATGTGATTATTTTTCTAATTGTTAAGTATATTGCAATATTATTATAATAGTTTTATAAGAATGACAACAATGATAATATTGTGATGGTCGTCTTGCTAAATAGTTTTACATGCTATGAGTGTTCACTTATGAGGAAAGATTCTGAGTGTGACAGGAACTAATAAATGTAGTCATTTATGAAACATTAGTTCTTCTGAAAAGTGGATTATTTTACATAACTCTGCTTTAATTGAATACATACCATATATTCAGAATCAAAAAAGAAGGTAGATGAAGAATGAGGGGAAATAAAAACAATCTACGAACAATTAGTATCAAAATGATATTCTCAAGGCATGGAACATCCTTGAACTCTTTTTCCTAAGAAATGAAATTTTCACCTCAAATTTATTTAGATCAAAGGATACTTGGGTAAAGTAACTTTAGATTCTATCCCTGACTTTGATTTTCACTTTTAACTTTGTATATTCATGGTAATATTTGAAGGTACAGATTTTTTTAAACCCAAATAGATTAAAAACCTTGAAGTCACATCTCTGGAATAAATATACTACAATTTTAAACACTCTGGGATTGCAATTTGAGTGTATTAAAATAATTATGCTGTAAAATTAATGCTTTTACATATTTTATAGAGAGAACAAAATTTTATTAGATAATTTTACCTAAGATTAAAAGTAACATGCAATGAACAATGACAATGGAAATATCAAATGATAACTATCTCAAACTTATATGAATTTTAATGTCATTCTCTACATATTTTTCTTATTTATCTTGACATATTTTATTAATAGTATGAAATAAATTAGTAAAAAAGAAAGCATTTCCATATAAAAGTGTAAAATATACTTGAAACATATACTATTGTGCAGAATTTTTCAATATTTATTTTACCAAAGCTGACAGCAAAATGAAAAATAAGAGATTTTGTGAAAATATTCAGAATTTTTATATTCAGCCAAGAGAAACATGAAAGTTGATTTTTTGTGTCTATTGTATTTTCAAGAGTGCTACAAATAGGATAGTGAAAAAGAAAAAAAGAAGAATTTTTAAGAAGTCCAGTAAAATACAGAACTTTTTTTTTCTTATTGCTAGAATGCTTGGAAGTTATAACCAAAAGAGCTCTTGACCTCATGAGCACCTCTGTCTTTTATGAGAGCAAAAATATCTCAAGTGGCACAGTGCTTCTTTTTCTACCCCTGGTTTCATTAATTTAGATATACAGTAAATGTTCTTTTTCAGTGTTCTTGTTTGGTCATGTCAAAAGAGACTGTAATAGCTGTGAGATCACAGGGAAAATGATGAAGGATTGGTGAAAGTGAAGTAAATCGGTTTCAGTATTGGCCTGTCAGTAGAGATGAAGCAGGATACAGCAGCCTTCTCTTTTAAATATTTTTTTCAAAAAAAAAAGAGAATTTTATCCTTGAAGCAACTACTTTCTCCATCTTATCATTGATCTTATTCATTGTTAATATAGAGTTACAGCTCAGGAAATTCTAGAAACTAAGTGTACATTTCAAATGTCTTTTTAGTTAAATGTACTTGGGATATGTTTCAGTGGGAAAATCAGAGGGCTTGCACCCTTCCTCTTCCCTAAATTGATAAAAATTTGGAACTGCATTATTTAATAAGCAAAGTATACCCTCCATACAAAAAAAACCTAGATGGATACCTAACCATGATTAACTTGTTAGTTTTAGGTAAAAGAAAATAGCGAGAAAAATCAACCTCTAAATTTTACTCTTAGCTTTAACTGGCTAAATAATAGAAAATATGTTTTTATTTCCTTCAACTAGCCCTACAATTCTGTTGTCATTCTCTTTGTTTTCTGTTGTTAGCGCTAACCCAAGAAGAAGATATAAAATAAACAAATCTAAGTTCCTAACCTCTTACCAAAGTTTATTAAATCTCTCAAAATTAACACCCAGGTTGTGCTCAAATTGATAAGCTAAAAAGAATATGTGGACTTTCGTTTTTCAAAAGGAAGCATTTTGAGAAAATATACATTACAAAATAGTTTCTGAGTGATTTGTCCCTCAAAGAAATATGTTTTTTGTACTTTGTCACTGATTTACAGCTTTGCATACTTCAAATTTTTTTCTAGATTTATTGAGGTATAATTGACAGTTAAACATTGTATATGGTTAAGTGTACAACTTGATGATTTGATATGCATATATATTGTAAAATATTCACCACTATTTTGCTAATTAACATACTCATAAGTCACATAGTTACTATTTTCTTACTTTTTGTGTGTGGTGATCTAAAGATCTACCCTCTTAGCAGATTTCAAGGGTACAGTACAATATTGTTCATATAGTCACATCGTTGTCCATTAGATCTCCAGGACTAATCTTCTTTCATAACTGAAACTTTGTAGCTTTGCTTACTTTTTAATCTGTCAAAAAAATTTTTTTAAGAATATTTAAATTTTTCTGAGGCCAGGGGAGTAAGATAGCTATATGAAATGGGAACTTTAAAACTGAATCAGACTTCATTGGCCTTCTATGTACTAAAGATTTAACATACAATGGTCTTTACTAAAAGGCTAACTACGTGAAAAGATGGAAGAGATTAATAGTTAATCACACTGATAAAAATTCTATTTTTGGCTTTATTTTACATAAGAAGTCCAATTCTTAAGATTTAATTAAATTGTCCCATGTTTTACTTTAATGTTTGAAATTTTCCAAGTGTGTAATGATAGTGATCATTTGACATAAAGAAGAAAGAGTCCTTTTCCTGGGAGCTGTTCTAAAAAAGTGCAAACCAATTTCTCAGAAGAGTAAAGAATCTGACTAGTAGTGAAAAGTCTGCCCTGCTGAAACCATGCTAATTAGTAATTACTTCCCCCATCTAATGCTATCTTAACTCCAAAACACTGAAGCGGATTGACTCTAAAAAAAAAAAAAGTGAATTAAATAAGAATGTACTCACCACTCATTTTAATTCTATTGGATTTGGAGAATTGATTTATGGAAATTTTGAGCAATTTTCCAATTTAAGGGGAATTATTTCAGATAGTGTTCACTGTAATTTTAAAGTTCCTGTCTTTTCTAGAGGTTACTACATCATTGATAGCTGAAATTTTCCTCAGAGCTGTTCCATTGCAAATAAACAATTTGAGCTTCACTTTATTATTTATAACTCAGTGATGTCAGGAACAATGAAATAGATATTCATCTACTTGGCAGATTTCATAGAAACATGCATTTATGAAATACTGATGTTATATCTGTACTGTATAATGGCAATATGTACTAAAGAATAACCTATTTGGAAGACTATTGTATTATAATCTCAGTCCTCTGGGGAGTTATTTAATCAAAATAGCTCTGCTTAAGTGCACTACAAGAGGAGACATAAAAAAATGTCAGAGGATCAAGGAGAGACAAAGGACTAGAAATTGTAATACTAAAAGTAATTTAGTGCCTTGAGGAATGGTAATTTTTTTTCTTGAAGTGGAAAAAGCACTGATAAGTCAGGAATGTCAGAGCTCCAACTGAGATCTCTGGTGAATGGCAAAATGAATTCTCATACCCATGAACAGCTAAACACCTAGATAAAAAGTGTTAAGTGAAAATGGAAATGTAAGTCACACTGTGCTTCTTAATATCAGTGTTAGTGAAACACTAATTGGTATCATATGATTATAAGCAACCATATTGGATCTTATTCCTCTATCTTCTTAACTCTTTTTTGTACAGCACAACTTCAAGTAGGCTTTCCAGTAATTCTATGAGCTAAATTCTAGCAATCCTCATGAGTTATAATAAAGAGTTAAAGAACATAGTGTCCTTGAATAATAAATCATGTATTAAGATATACACTCTTATCTTAATGTGGAAATCTATGGTAATTACTCTATTAATAAGTACTATGTGTTTAACTAGCATGCCTAATTATCTTAACTTTGATTATTGAGGATAAAACAATATAGGAGGCACAGAATGTTATAGAGAATTTTACTTCTATTTATTTGTTTTTGTGTGTGAATTCATCGTCACCTTTCTCCACTGTAAATGCATCATGTCAAAGTTGCCTCCAAACTATCTTTACAGGGTTTTCCTCCTGTAATCCAATACCAGTGATCTTTTCCTCCTCTTTAGTAGTCAGTGCTTTGGCATTATACAATTATTGATATTACCGTATTAATCTTTTTCAAAGCATTCGAGGTTATAGTACATGACCATGCATGACCATCTTCTTAAAATTTGTCATCTGCTTCAAAGTAATCAAGGATAATACTTTGTTGACCTTCTCTGTCTCTAGCATTAACTATTATCACTGAGCAATATATTTCTACTAATACCTCAGGATACTATTGGTAGTAGATGGGTTATAAAGCATAAATTATGAATACGAATTTGATCCTGTATTTCTGTCAGGGTTTAGTTGCTTGGTGTTTGAGAAATCACTTGCTTCAATATATTTCATATATTCTCCCATCGTTGCTCTGAGTTCAAGAGTATTACCCACCTTACATGCCGATCAGTGTGTAGCCAGTGTTTCAACCAAACATGATTCAAAACTTACCTCTTATGAGATCATCCCACAAGCATGGATGGTCCTCTTTATGACAAAATCCACCTAGCACTGATGTACTCCCTTTAGATATACTTTCATATTTAATTGTTTTCAGGAACACTTGCCATTTAATTCAAAATGATTTTAAATGTCAGTGATAATGATTAGTAATGGATAGCATTTGCTAATTTCCAGACACTGTGTTAAGTGCTCTATATGAAATATCTCATTTAATGCAGTAACACTAAGAGGTAAGGATAGCAGGATAGCTCTATTAATTTTTGACAAATAACATAGAACTGAGATCTAAATCATGTTTTAGAATACCATAGTTGTTGGCCTCTAGGAAGAAATTTGAGCTCAGTTCAAATATTATTCTCTCTCAGAGGCCTTCCCTAACGACTCTATACAAATACCATCTCTGCCATTATCACAGCCTGTCTTTTTTGGCACATGGTAGCTACAACCTACCTACCTGTGGACAGTGAAATGTGATTGAATTTTCTATTTATCACTTCTCAGTGGGAGAGCCTAAAACCAGTGTGAGGTTGGCTTAATCCCTGTTTCCTTGCCATATTGGCAGGCAATGTGTCTGATGGCGGAGGCTCCATCAGGTCCTAGAGTGAGGAAACATGGATCAGAGCCCCTAGCCAATGTGATAAATAAAGCTTTATTATAAGCTGCCACGGTGTTGGGGATTCTTTTTAGAAACCAGAGGCTGATTGTACACTATTAATTCATGTATTCATTCAATCAACAAACATTTTTGTGTACCTGTTATGAATTAGGAACTGTTCCAAGCACTAAGAAAATTATAGTAATCAAAACAAAAACCCATGCCTCTTTGAAGCTTGTTTTCAGGGAAAAGACAGATAATAAAGAAAAACAAACCAACAACAAAAAAAGAAAACTATTTTTTTTTAACTGTCTGTTAATGGTGATATAGTGCTGTGGGAAAAAATGTGAACTTGTAATAGGGAGTGATGCAGGTTAAACTATGTGTTCAAGGAGTTAGTTGCTGATAGAGTGATATTTGACCAAAGGGCTGAAAGATGAAAGGAAGCCTGGCGTATAGTTATATTGAAGCACTTTTCCAGGAAAAAGGGACAAACTTCTGTCACTAAAGAACAGTAAGGAGGCTAATATTTGTGACAAAGGGGAATTACAATGAAGGCAAGACCATAGAGGCAGAGGAGGGTCTTGTGGGCTCTTCAGTTTTCATCTGGCATAACTCGCTCAACAACTCGCATGGTTGTTGAATAAATGAAAGAACAATCTCCATAATGATAAGATTTAAGTATTCCACTTCATTCTACCACAAACCAAAAGAAAAACTCAGTTGAACTCACCAGGTCTACATCAAACAAATGCAGGTACTATTAACAAGTATTTGCGCAGGTAGGTGTATTCTAATAACACCTCTCATTGGTTCAAAACCTTATTGAAAGAAAATTGAAAAAAAATAGTGATATCTATAAAAATGTGTTTCATTAGTTTTAACTTAGCCACCTATGATAAAGAACCACTGGCTAATGTTTTAGTTACAGGAATAGATTTTTTTCCCCAAATAGCTTCCAAAAAGTATCTTTATAAAAATTGTCCTAGAAGAAGAATGAGATTATTGATAAACATTTTGTACCAAACAACGCATGATTATTCTTAAAAGTAGCCAGCTATGCTTTGAGATATTTTATTTCATGATTCTTAACTCAACATCTTTGTTTCAGTTATCTAATGTTATGTAACAAAACATCCCAAAACTTAGTTTACTATTTACTCACAATGTGTGAGTCAGCAATTTGAGCTGAATTCAAGTGAGAGTTCCTTCTACTTGTTTATGAGTCCTCAGATGGAATGGCTCCTGATTTTCCACATGCCCTTTCACCCTCTAGATGCTAAACTAGTCCTTTTTAAATGATTGTAGAAGCATTCAGAAGTTGCTGTTTAGAGACAATTCTCCACGAATCCCTCACATTTCTACATGGCTAGGCATTTATGGACAATTTAAGAATGTTTGTATAAGGGGTTATAGCAAGCTAGTACTGTGTTATCAGGGAAGACTTTCTTATATTCCAAAGTAATAAACACAATGTCTCCTTTGGAGCAAAGTTTAGGCAAGATTTTTAGCATCACCTTACGGGATCGGGGGGTTCAAAGCAGGACACAGATTAGCTGTGTGTTCAGAATTCACCTAGGCCCATGTTGAATCACCCCTGTGGGACTTGGAAGATAAAAGAGATCAGTGAGAGCATGAAGTTCAAGCTGCCTGCTACCCTAGAAGTTATAAACTGTGCAAAACCATTTGGTCTGGTTGTCTCCTTACTAAGTCTGTGGAAGTGTGACAAGTTGACCTAGCAGCACCTTGCAGTTTAGGGACTACCTGATTGCAAGCCTTTCCAAATAGTAGACTTGAAAATAAAAGCAGTGTCACTTTTGCCACATTATATTGGTCAAAGCATGTCCCAGGGCCATACCAGATTCAAGCCTTGAGGGATTAGACTCTGTGCTTTGATGGGAGGAGTGACAAAGACACATTAGAAAGGAATATGTGTAATTGTAGAATTCTCTCTTCTGTGTATCTTGTAACCTCTTGTTCATAATTTTTATCTCTTTGAATCTGTAAACTCATAATTCCTTCAATTTATATTTATTCTCCTAATCTTCTCTTCAGCTCTGTCTAATCTGCTATAAACAAGTTCACCGAGATTTCCAGCTTTTTACAGAAGTAAAACAAATACATAAAAATGTGCATAAATCACAAGTATAAACAGCTTGATAAATTTTCACAAATTACCAACAGCCTTGTAACTAGAACCTAGATCAAGAAAGAAAATATCACCAGCATTCTCAAAACCTCCCTTATGCCCCTACCTAGTCACTACATACTCCCCAAGGATAAGCAATAGTTTTGCTTGTTTCTGAACTTTATGTATGAATGGAATCATATGTATGTATTCTTTTGTGTCTGTCTAACTTAGTTCTACATCACGTTTGTTAGAATCATCTATGTTATGATTCAGTTCACATTCTCTGAACACAATGCTATTATGTTAGAAAATATCTAAAAGTTAAGATTTTTAAAAATGTATTTTTAAAATTTAGAACACACAAATAAATAATTTATATCAAATAAGAAAGAACCCATATTTGAAATTAGAAAATATACTTAAATATGTAAAAATTATTACTTCTCAAAACTTATGAGATGAGGCTAAATTTTTATTATATGAGAATTTAAATATGCTAATATATAAGAAAAGAAAAATAGCAGCCAATTAAGTAGCTAAGCATCAAACTTGACAATTAGTATACGATTAATAAAATATCCCCCAAACAACTATAGAAAGGAAAAAAAAAGGGTAGAAATAATATAGACATACAGACATAAAATTAAGATTGTCAGAGACAAGTTTACTTTTTCTCTTCAAAGATTAATACATTTTAAAATATCTACCAAAATTAATGAAAAAAATTTTGATTAGTTACAAAAATGTCCCAGATCCTATATGCTTCCCTGTAACTACTCCTTTGATAACATAACATTGTAACTTTAAAAGAGTTGTACCTTATTTCCTGAATCTTTTAATGTGGGCTGGCTTTGTGACTTGTCGTGGTCAATAGAGTATGAAAGAAGTGCCAGTGTTCCATTTCCAAGAAAGACGTCAAGAGTCCTTTATTGCCTATGTTCTCTTTTTGCTCTGATTCCACTTTGAGAACAAGTAAATGCCAGCTAACCTGCTAAAGAATAAGAAACCAAGTGAGGAAGAGCTTAGTCCTCCTTATTGAGTCCAGCCAGTACAAACAGAACCACCTAGTTGTCTGCTGCTAATCACAGACGTGCACGTGGGTATCTCTAGGCCCTTGGAGACTAGATGCTCTGCTAGCCAACACACACACATATGAACTTAAAAGAGCTTATTGTTTTAAGCGTATAGGTTTTGTGGTTGTTGGTTACACAACATTATGGTAGCAGTAGATAACCACACAGAACCCATTATAATAGCATATTATGTATTTCCAAAGAATATATTTTATAAGTTAAAAAACCTCTTCTTAATTTTAATAATGTTGATGAGTAATCAGCAAGCTATAAGAATTATAGAAATAAAATAATTTATTTTTTTATTTTTTATTGTTTTTTAATAAGATGAAAAGATACTCAACTTAATTCAGGTTTACTTTAAAAAGGTGTTGTGGACTTCCACCCCGGCACTGAGGCCCGGCTGCAGGTCGCCTAGGAGGTGAAGTCGGGATGCGCGTGATGCGGAGCTCCAGCCCCGGTGCGCTGGGGCAACATGAAGAAAACGCCACAGGCGAGCCCAGCGCCCCGGGAGGGCCCCGACCCTTCCTCTCTGGGGAACGGGGGGTCTTTTCCTGTGGAGGCCGGTGCCTCCCCTCACCCCGGGCCGCCTTCCCTCCATCCACTCCAGGGACCTCACCCTCAGGGAGTCAAGAAGAAAACCTGCACCCCAAATATCAGTCGTAAGATCAAGGAAGAGCCCAAGGAAGAAGTAACCGTCAAGAAGGAAAAGCGTGAAAGGGATACAGATCGACAGCGAGAGGGCCATGGACAAGGCGGGGGACGCCCAGAAGTGTTCCGGTCCCACTCCATCTTTGATCAGGGCCCAGCTGAAATGATGAAGAAAAAGGGGAACTAAGGCTGTGAATGTGTCGGACATGGGGACCTCTCACAACATCAACATCAAAAAGAACAAGAGGGAGACGAATGAAGAAACAGAACAGATCCTGTACACGCTGGAGAAGGATGATTTCATCGATGACCCTGGGCTGAGGAATGACACTCGAAATATGCCTGTGCAGCTGCTTCTGGTTCACTCGGGCTGGCTTTTTAAGGAAGAGAATGAAGAATCAGATGTTAAACCTTGGCTCAAGGAAGAGGACATGGAGGTGGGAGGGGCCTGCTGTGAAAGTGAAAGACGAGCCATGAGATGAGAGGAGGAGGAGGCCAAGATGAAGGCTCCCCCCAGAGCAGCCAGGAAGCCCCCGGCCTCCCGAAGGATATGTCTGTGGCAGAGCTTTCAGGAAGCTGAGCCTCACGCAGGAGGAAGAGCTGCTGTTCCTGCAGCTGCAAGACTGGCTCCCCGGGGGCTTCCCTGGTGGCGCAGTGGTTGAGAGTCTGCCTGCCGATGCAGGAGACGCGGGTTCGTGCCCCAGTCCGGGAAGATCCCACATGCCGCGGAGCGGCTGGGCCCGTGAGCCATGGCCGCTGAGCCTGCGCGTCCGGAGCCTGTGCTCCGCAACAGGAGAGGCTACAACAGTGAGAGGCCCGCGTACCGCAAAAAAAAAAAAAAAAAAAAAAAAAAAACCTGGCTCCCCGGCCAGCCACCTACTCTGGATGTCGAGCCTACCAAATCAGCGGTGCAGAGCGAGGACGGACAGATGGTGGTTATAAAGCAGGAGAAAGACCTGGAAGCCAGGCAGGTAGAGAATGCTTGTACCCTAACCGAGGGTCAGGTTGGCAAGCTGCTCATCTGCAAGTCGGGGAAGGTGCAGCGCCTCCTAGGCAAGGTGACTCTGGACGTGACGATGGGGACCGCCTGCTCTTTGCTGCTGTCCTGTCTGTAGGCCTTGGAGACAGTAGGATGGGTGAGATGACAGTTTTGGGACGTAAAGCACAAACCTGTATGCTCTCCCAATTTTGAATCCGTGTTGGATCACAAACATCGGTAAAATAAGCAGACGGAGGATGGTGGTGGCCGTGCTAACAGCGGTTGCTGCCTGCTCCAGACGTTGTGATCTAAAATTTGTTCGACCCAAAAGGGGCCTGTTTAGCCCAGCCACTGTCCCCGTTTTGTCCACAGGGCCCACGTGGCTCCCTCCCACAGCAGCTGTGAACGGCGCGAAAACCTTCCCACAGCACCGAAACCGCTTGCTGCTGGGCGTCTTGTCCCTGCTACTTATTTTTATAGTTAAGTTTCGGCTCTTCAACTGACTGCATCCTCCCCAGGTGGAGAGGGGACGGTCTGTGGGAAAGGACAGGCTCCTTCTCTTGGTAACGTCTTGGTTCTCAGGGAAGAAAATGGAAGGATGGCTGCTGCTGCTTTTTGCTCCCTCCTTCCTCCCTAGGGGCGGCGCCCGAGAGAGAGCAGGGACTTGAATCTGAGACTCAGTCGCAGCTCTGTCTCTTGCCAACTGTGTTACTGGACAAACTACCTAACCTTTCTGAGCCTCATATTCCTCTTCTGACAAAAAT
This sequence comes from Lagenorhynchus albirostris, assembly GCF_949774975.1. Classification (NCBI taxonomy): domain Eukaryota; kingdom Metazoa; phylum Chordata; class Mammalia; order Artiodactyla; family Delphinidae; genus Lagenorhynchus; species Lagenorhynchus albirostris. The sequence continues at coordinate 90,820,172 of NC_083098.1, forward strand.
GAGGGTGATACCTACCTTCCAGGGTTGGTGTGACGATGAAATAGAATATTGTCAATGAAAAATCCTTGCACAAGGCCAGACATAAAAAGTTGCCACTCAATTAATGTTAGGTTAGTTTACCGAAAAAACAAAACAAAAAAAAGGTGTTGTGATATCTGTAGTTAACACTTAAAAATATTCATAGAAATTGTCTTCTATTGTAGTTTACTTAAAATCAACATACTGAGCAGTAGGAATGACTTTTGGGAATTCATTGCTGGGATACATAATTGCTATGTATTTGAAATATTTCATATCTCAAGGAGTTAAAAGAAATTTAAGAAATGGTGTGTTTTGGGTCAAAGGTAGTCAAAAAGTACCAAAAATTTAAAAACTGTGTCTTTGTAGTACTGTCTAGGCATGTAGTTTGCAGCCCAAATAACCAAGGTCTCAAACAACTAAATTTTGGATGCCAAAAAAATATGCAGTTAGAAGTATGACTGTGCTTACCATCAAAATCAAAATTTAACATATGGCTTGATAATATAATTGACAGTGTTTATGAGTAGAATTTAAAAGTAAGTCACAAAGGTGACCAACTCATCAAGCAGAGTGTTTATTGGTAATAAAATATAAACAAAAGAAATAGGATATTTCTAATGATTTTTTGGTTAATCTATGCATTTCATAGATTAACATAGATTATCTTATGCTCCTGCATAAAATAGGGATATTCTCATTGACAAAACTAGGGCAGGTTGTAGAACAAAGCTCCCCTTCTCCACTGGCTTTGATAAATGCTCGTTGGAACTTTGCTTGAAAATGTCCATTTTTTCTCTGCTAAATACAGGTTTCTGATGCTTTTCAGGTGAGCAGGAACAAAATGAAAATAATAAAGTTTTTGTTGTTGATTGCTTTGTCATATTCCAGGCAGTATCTTCTTCAAAGTGTATTATTCCTGAGATTAAAAGTGAAGGTTGAATACATTTCTGACATAGATCAAGTTTGTGTGTCTGTGCCTCACTACACCTGCTTTCCTTCACTTGTAAATTAGTGTGTCTGGTAGTGCCATATAAGTCTGTTATGAACATTAATGGGAAAATGCATGTGAAAAGCTTGGCACAATATCTAACAAATAGCAAATGCTGACTAAAGTTAACTATTTATTACAGATCATTCCTGAAAAAGAAGCATTTCTGTGGATAGTATATCCCATTCACTATATACTGATTTTTAAAATCTTTTGTTTTAAAAGATGACTTTTTCTTATCTTCATTCCCATCACTCAATAGTAGTGATCTTATCTGAGCCTTTGTTCCCTATGGAACAATTACAACTTCTACTCCATCAAAAGAGAACTAAATCAAACTGTACTAGTAGATTCATATAATCAGAAAATATTTATTGTGCATTTAATGAATCATAGCACTCTATCAGAGATTCCTCAGGTCATGGGGACCAAAATAATATAAAATTTTCTGATGCTGTACCTTATTATTCACCTCACTATGCTCTAAATGAGCAGCACAACCATAATTTTATTCAAGACTGATCTAAAATGTTCTTTTTCCACGCTTCCCTTGCACACCCCTGACCCAAGTTATGCCCCACTCCTCTGAACTCTCAGAGAAGTTTGTCCATGCCACCATCATGACACATCTCATTTGCAAGGCGTGTATTGGTCTCTAAAAAATGATTTCGTCTGGTTTTCAAAATATATGATGAAAGATTGCAGAGAAAATATGGCCTCAGCACTTTACTAGCACAAGTTTATGAAAGGGAAAATTAAGGGCAAGATAAATCATTTTGTTCACTTCAAGTAAGAAACTAATGTTGTGCTAAATACACTAATTCAAAATGCATGGCTACGAGGAAGTAATAATGGTGTCATCACCAAGGTAAAGATATCTTCTTGGAAAACAAAATAGAAGTAAACGAAACACTACTAGGTGTCGCTGGGGAAGGAGAAAAAACAAGAGAAGAAGGTTAAGGAGGAGTTAAGTTGAAGTCTTACCAAAAATGCATTATTTATGAAAAGATGAACAGCAGCTTTTGCAGAAAAGATAGCATGACATCAACAGTTCCCAAGAAGTGCAGAAGTAGAGGGGGAAAGAGTGTGGCTTCAATAATTCTGAAAGCAGCTGCTGAGATCAAACCAGAAGAACTACAGCTGCTTGTTCTGTGAGCATTGCCAAAGGTTTCACACGCTAAATATGTATCAGAACTCCCGGAGAACACCAACACTTAAAATAGGTATTAACAGACAGAAAATGATATTCCAGTCCTTTGAGAAAATTTGATATTTAATTCTAAATTTTGTTATGATTGTGTAACTTGGGGTAAATCACTTAAAACTTCCTGCTTCCTTCAGTGTCATCTTTTACACAATAATAAGAGGAATACGGGACTTCTGATTCACAGGTTTTCTGTGGAGATAATATAAGAGCAGGTGTTCTATAAATTACTCTTCTAGAATTAATATCATTATCAATTTTACTCATTAATTTATTTTTCTTACATATTTAAAAGAAAAGAATTAACTATTTTAAATCGTTTTATTAAAGAAGAATTTCTTTTTGGAAAACAATTTATGCTTTGAATCATAAAAAAATCATGATCTAAAACAGTTGAAACTATTTGGAATTCTCCCACTGTTAGTTCATCTATTGTTCATTTATTGTCTTTTGGAGGCCCTAGTTTCTTTAGCTATTATTAAAAGAATTGTGAGTTGGGATGGGCTAGTTGGAAAAAAGAGGATTTTTATGCAATATATCAGTAAATTGCTGGAATAAGGAGGCCTATGTTCCAGACTACGAATTCTGTTTTCAAAGATTTTAGACAGTGATATTTTCCTTAGGAAAATTCTTTTCTAGGACTTATCCAAAGTGCTAAAGTCATCTTGTCCCTGATCCCAACCTGGACATAAGCCAAGTATAACCGTTCTAAAGTTGGTTTTGTGGTTTTTGTCATAAATGGCCCCTGCTTGATCTCCCTGTGCTTCCCAGGCCCCAGCCATGGGTGCTCTGCTATGCAAATCTTGCTCATTGTATAACTCTCAACACAGTAAGACCCATGCTCACAGGCTCTAATTCATGCTACACACTTGCTGAGCAGGATTACCTGATGATCTCACCCCCTCATTTTACAGAGGAGGAAATAGAGAGTTCTCATGATTACTCAGCAGCAGAAGTATTGTAGAAGCATACATTTATGTATAAATTATCATTTATCTCCAAGAGAGGCTACTTCCAAAGGCTCCTACAAAACTACTCCCATAGTTATGTTTCTAAAAAATCAAGCAGGGAATTCCCTGGCTGTCCAGTGGTTGGGACTCAGTGCTTTCACTGCCGGGCCAGGTTCAATCCCTGGTCGGGGAAACTAAGATCCCACAAGCTGTGAGACATGGCCAAAATAAAAGGAAAAAGCAAGCAAAAAAGTGCAATCTTGTCACTCTCCTTTATAAACAACGAACCTTCCAAAGAACCTCAAAGAACCCCAATGCATCCATCAAGCCATATCTTCGTCACTCATTGATTCATTTAATATATATTGATTGAAAAACAAGAGACATTGAGGTAGATGCTGGGAGTACAGTAAACCATACAGAAATGTTCCCTGCCATCAGGGCACTTAAAGTTTAGTACATGAGAAAGGTCGTACAGATGATTACAACTACATTATTTACACAAAAGACTAACTGAGCTTCTGGCTTTCTCCCACCCACACTCTCAGCATCAGTTACACCACTCTTCCCACACAATTCCCAGCTTTTCCTAATCAAGCCCCGTTATTTCACGTGGCCTTGGATTTACACATGTTGTGTTTTTCCTGTCTAGAATATTCCAGTTTCTTTCTTTCTCTGGCAAACTGCAACTCATTCATTTTACTCAGTTATGACCTCTCTGAAAGCCTTCTCTACCAGACTGACTGTTTTCTGAGGCACCAGGGCACTGTTCATATATCTGGTGTGTTCTGTTATTAAACCATCTTTTAATTAGTACATTTTGCTCACTGGTTAAGAGCAAAGTTCTAACATGCATGGGTTTGAGTCTTGTCTCTGCTAATTTCTCACTGTGCTCTTGGACAAATAATTTAACTTCTCTGATAATCAGTTTCTTTACTTTAAATGTGCTTGTAATAACATTTAGCTCTACATGTTGTTGCAAAAAGGGAAAGAGTTAGTACCTGTAAAACATTTCAACAGAGCTTAGCAAATATTAAGTGGTTTGTTAATACAGGTCTTTGATATTATTATCAAGCTAAATATCCCGAATCACAGTAATTGTCAGTAAATGTATATTGAAAATGTGAAAGTGTGAATTTACAACTAGTGTAAGTCTTTGTAGTGGACTTTAAATAGATTAAAAAAAAACAAAAGAAAACTAGAAACTGAAACTAAGCCTAAGGCTGCCTACCCAAATATAAAACAGCACCCAATAAGGGACTTCCCTGGTGGCGCAGTGGTTAAGAATCTGCCTGCCAATTCAGGGGACACAGGTTCAAGCCCTGGTCTGGGAAGATCCCACATGCCATGGAGCAACTAAGCCCATGTGCCACAACTACTGAGCCCGTGCTCTAGAGACCGTGAGCCACAACTACTGAAGCCCCTACACCTAGAGCCCATGCTCCACAACAAGAGAAGCCACTGCAATGAGAAGCCTGCACACCACAGCTAAGAGAAGCCCCCGCTTGCTGCAACTAGAGAAAGCCCGTGCTCAGCAATGAAGACCAAACGCAGCCATAAATAAATAAATAAATAGATAGATAGATAGTTAGATAGATAAATTTATAAAGTACCCAATGAGAATCAACATTTTTTAATAAACAGACTTTAAAATTCTAACCATATTCAATGATGAAAAATGCTACAGATATTTGATTTTTTTATTGCATTCATTTGTTTTAAGTTGACTTGGATAGTTTTAATAAGGTGACCTCTTACTGTTAGTTTCAAATTGGTTTTCCTTCCTTATTTGGTTACGTGCGAGTCTAATGAAGCAGCACAATAGTGTTTCCCTTTTTGCTATTCCTCAAGGGACAACTCATTTAATCATCTGAACACTTGAAACTCCATTGTGATACAAATAAATGATTATGCGGTATAGCTTTAAAAAAAATCCCTGAAAATTTCACCGAAAAGAAAACATGCAAAACGAATTTAAGAAAAGCATGTATATTTTACTGTAAAATTATATCCTTTGACTTACTCAAATATTACTACATGTGTACCCAAAATAAATACATAAATAATAAAAGGAAAGTAAATAAATTATGTTGCTTTTCCAAAAATGCATATTTCTACTCTGATGGTCAAACAACAAACTGTGACCACAGCTTTACCACCACATGAGTGACACAGGTGTCTAATCCTGGAGAGCAATCGGTACCCTAGAAAAGAAATGATTGCAATGTCACTAGTCATATACAATGCTCCTGGCCCTGTGAGGAACTACAGTTTATACATAATGAGACATAACCTTTCCCATCTCTAGCTGGAAATTACCACATCATCCTTGTGTATTCTCCAACAAGGTCTGTTTTCAGGTTCAAAGTCACATATTTGTGGATTACATTCTTCAGATTCTACATTACTATGGTATGGATCTCAAAGAGATAGAATACTGCCAGCCCTTAAATATTGATCTTTGCATCATTATATTTATTTATTTATTAAAAAAATATTTTATATCAGAATATAGTTGATTTAAAATGTTGTGGTAATTTCAGGTGTACAGCAGAGTGATTCAGTTATGCATATACATATATCTATTCTTTCTCAGATTCTTTTCTCACATAGGTTATTACAAGAGTATGGAGTAGAGTTCCCCGTGCTTTACAGTAAGTCCTTATTGATCATCTATTTTATATATAGTGTGTATATGTTAATGCCTCATTATATTTTAAAAAACAATTAAAAAAACCCAAATCTGAACAATTTAAACAATTTTGGTGAAAGCCATATAAATAACATTTGAATGAATCCAACAATTTATAAAGATGAAAAAACAAAATTTAAGTAAGTGGATGGAGTAACAGATTGTGATAGCTTCATCAGCATCCTGAAAGAAGAGATTGATTACTTAAGGACTAGAATAAAACATTAACAATGAGGTTTTAAAAAAACCCCAAACCTTAAAGATTATATTTCTAGGAAATGATGAATAATCATACAGGAAATGCCAGCCAGTATTAAGAATCCATTGATATTGTTTCAAGAAAATGACAAGCAGCTTAACATACATGATGGCTACCTGTCACCATTTTTTAAAAGAATCACTAGCCGCAGTGTGTATACACACAAAAAAATTCAAGATGAAGTGGAGCTAACAACATCTCATTCTCTGACGTCTAAGGCTGATGGCTCACTGCCTGTTAGACTGACATCAGACACTGAGGACCTAACTCCTGCCTCCCACATGAAGTCAGGAAAAATAATACCAATTATTGCAATGTGTACAACATCCATCTTCATCTGTTCAATGTTCATTTGGTGGACGTAATTCTAGTCAACATTATCATCATGCATTATCCCTGCATCAGCACTGGCCTAGTCAGCTTAGCAATATTACCATGTCCTTATTCTAGCAAGAGTATCCTGGGTGAAATCTGTCTTAGCTCGGCTATCATAACAAAATACTGAAGATCTGGGGTGGCTTAAACAACAGAAATTTATTTTCTCACAGTTCTCGAGGTTGGAAGTCCAAGATCAGGGTGTCAGCATGGTCAGGTTCTGGTGAGACCTCTCTCTGGCTTGCAGAGGGCCATCTTTTTTTGATGTGTCCTCACATATTAGAGAGAGAAAAAGAGCCCTCTCTCTGGTGTCTCTTCTTATAAGGACACTAATCCCATCATGAGGGTCCCATTCTCATGACCTCCTGTAAACCTAATTATCTCCCAGAGGCTCCACCTCCAAATACAATCACAATGGGGATTAGGGCTTCAATATATAAATTTGAGGATTTCACATTTAGTCCATAATATAATCCTAAATGCTCAGGTTTGCAGTTTTCCTTTTTCACTCTTTAGTTTTTCTTTCTATAAAACATAACCATTACATTTTTATATATGAAAATGATTGAACAGAAACTGTGTGAATTAACACTAAAGATCAAATTATTAGAGAATTAAGAAATCAAGGACCTTAACGAGTTTACTTTACTAACAATATCAAAGATACAATTAATTGTGAGCACTGACAAAGCAGAGGGAGGCATAAGGACCACAAATATAGCTCCCCAGGTTTTTTTCTTGCCACATTAGGGCATTCTCTGGCCCATATCAACATAAAAGGTCTCTAAGCTCCATATTTCATCACATCAGTTGTGCAGAAATAAGTTGTTTTGGTCATGAAATATCTCCATTTTATATTCTGATAGGTACACTGCTTAAGTGACATTTTCCACATTAAGCCATAGGTGAATTTAATAAGTAAAACTTGAAACCCTTGATCAACATGTGTAGTTAAGTTGAAAAATATAACATAGTCATGCATTTTTAAGTGTTTTGTGCCTCCTAATGTAGCAGAACAGTTTTACTTCCTAATGTTGATGCTTCTAGCAAATTTATTTTTCCCCATAAATCCATAATTTGTTGTTTGGTTACAATAATTCAGGGGCTAGAAATTTTATTTTTTTTCTGTCGAGGGCCAGACAGTAAATATTTTAGACTTTGTGGGCCACATATAGTCTTTGTTAATCTTTGTATTCTATTTTTACAACACTTAAGAAATGTCAAAACATTCTTAACTCATGGGTCATGGTTTGCTGACCCCTGCATAGGCAATAGTAGACAGATCAGATAGATTCTGCTAAAAGCATGCCTTAAATGAGGACTCTCTTGCTAGAAAATATTATTTGTTTATTTGCCAGGTGTATTGTTTTATATATATATATTTATTTTCTGTATATTATGATGTTTTGAAACCTTTCTCTTCCTTAGCAAATAAATTTAATTGTAGTAAAATATTTATATGTACAGATATTCATTACAGTGTTACTTCAAAAAAACAAAAACAAAACCCCCACAAAAAACAAATGAAAAAACAACTGTAAACAACTTAAGTGCCCCAATAAAGGGAATGTTTAAATAAATTTACTTGTAGGATGAAATATTATACAGCCATTAAAATAAATGTTTACAATGCTTCATAACATGAGAAATGACTATAATATAGTGTTAGATAAAAATTAACATAAAACCATGTATATATAGTATGATCTCAATTTTATACATTCATGTGGGCAGAGAACACAGAATGAAAATAAATACACCCAATATATGTCAGTGGTGGACTTGTGTTTTTTCCTGTTTTATATTTCTGTTTTTCCAAATTTTCCATCAGGAGTAGATATTATTTTTATAATCATATTTTAAATTTTTGATTGAGAACTCTAAGTGAAAATTAAATTAAGATTCCTGAGTTGCCTGCAGTTTTCCTTGGGTCACTCTGACTGCTGATTCCTCTGTTCATTTCAGTTATAGACTCTGTGAGGTCACCCCAACTTTTGTTCCTAGTACAAGTGGTCAAACATGAGTGATTGGATAAAAGGCCTCAGGGTGTTGAATAAGAGCTGAGCTGGTGGAAAGCTTCCCAAATCAGGTGGGCTAACTGAATCTCTTGATTACTTTGCCTTTTTTCCCATGACAGACTAACATCCCACAAATTGCTTACTTTTGAGAAGAATCTTTCATGCACTGCAGAGCAGAGATATCATTCAGTCAGTTCTGGGTCAAAGAGGAAAAGCTGAAGAGATTTAAAAAGGAAATGAAGAGATATGGGAATATATGTATGTATATAACTGATTCATTTTGTTGTGAAGCTGAAGCTAACATACCATTGTAAAGCAATTATACTCCAATAAAGATGTTAAAAAATAAATAAATAAAAAAATAAAAAAAATAAAAAAAAATAAAAAAAATAAAAAGGAAATGACTCGACTACAAAGAAATTAGAAGTATAAGTGAATAAAATGAGCCAGGCACAAATGATGAATTCTAGGTGTCCTAGAAACAATAGGGCCCGTTGCCAGCTCAAATGGGTGGAATCCCAGGCTGATGAAATGCTCCAGAGCTCCAAGGAGATCACTCCTGGATCCATCACACCTGTGTCACATGTTTTGCCATCTTAAAAAAACTTTCTGGATGAGGAGACTGTCCCTTCTGGGCTAGCCAATTCTTGGAGATGGCAAGGGACTTGGCCTGCAAACTTCTGATATACAAATTAATCAATCCAGATCCATCCCTCCTCTAGCTGGCTCATATACCCTAGCAGGCAGTAGCCTCCTGTCTTAATTATCCCAAGGCCAGGTCCCAGGCAACTAGAGACCACCCGTATAGCCCAAAGCCAGCCAACTTTATTCAAACCACCCAATCCTAAACTGTTTACCCTGTCTTGCTTTGTCTTTCTTGTAGAAACTCCAGTAAAGACATGGGTTTTTCCTCACTTCTGCTTCTGCTTCCTGACCAAAACCTGGTGTTTCTCCTGTGGATCTGTGTGGTGAGCCATGTCTCTTGTTTCTATGGGAAATGGAAGTAACATTAAACTTTTCTTTCAATAGCGTTGACTTCACAGTGTGATCACTCAGTCATCTTTATAAATTAAGACCTGAGCACAAAATGCCAGAAGGTCTGACGTCAGTATATTTACAAGGAGACTTTCAATGGGGTTATCTGCCTTCTTTATTCCCAGGAATGTCACTCAGTAAAGGGAGGGAATGCTTTGAGAGTCTGCAGCCAAACATTTCCTTTCCAGGCTATTATTCTCCACTTCATATATTTTCGCATGTATTGTACTAATAATGACTTAAAAAACCAAATTATAAATACTATACTTGTATTGCTTTACTAGTGATTTTAGTTTCTTTTCTTCTTTTAAGTCTAATGTTGTATTTGCTTCATGCTTATTATTATTCTGCAAATTCTCTCTGTTGATAGCTTATGGGTCAAGCGGAGATTCTAACTACACAAACGTACTAAATGTTATTCACAATGGTGTGCATCTAGCCCCTTGGTGGTTTCTATACCAAAGCAAATCTGAGTGACTTACAAATTGCATGGTTCACCAACGTAGAGTATAGTATATAGTCTAAGAACACAGGCTCTGGAAAGAGATATACCTTGTTTTTTATCCCATCTTTGCTATTAACATATTTGGGATTTTGGTATAACACTTCATTGCTTAAAGCCTTATTTCCTTCATATATTAAATAGAAATACAACTCTCTATAGAGTTATGATTAAATAAAATGATTCATAAAATGCACTTAACTTACCAGTGCCTGAATCATAGGAAACAATCAATTAAGATTGTGTGATTCCAGCCCTAGTAGTTGTCTACTGTTACCTCCCAGGAGCTTGGGAGTTTCTCATCTAAAAGTAGGAATCTTACAATGGGACTAGGGCCTTTTCACTATTCTTATTCAATATCTTTCATTGGCAGTGTTTCTAGCAAAACTCATAGGTTAGAGAGCAAAACTCTTCTGCTATACTGGGAGGTAAAAAACACTTAAAAATGCATGATAGTGTTCCATTTTTCAACTTGACTCTACTGCACACTGATCAGGGGTTTCAACTTTTACCTACTCAATTCACCTTTGCCTCCAACCCCAGTTGAAGTTAACATCATCCTTTTACTGCATTGGCCACTGATGAAACAAAGTCCTTTCTGGAATTCTTTCTGGGCATATCTGCTGCAGTTCAATATCGAAACTACACTCCTTAAAGCCACTACACTCTTAAAAAGGGTTATTTCACTTGCCTAGGAACTCCCTTGAACCACCTTCTTACTGGCCCAAAGCACAGTCCAGTTTAAAGGAGGTTTCTCTCTTTTCATATCTATCTTCTTTAGTTTCCTTTTTTCGTACAAAATGTTTCTTCTAAGTAGCTGGTTGCAGGTTTCAAGACATTGTGGCAGACTTAAAGAGAGAAGCTACACTTGCAAACACTTTTTTTATTGTGACCTTTGAATACCCTTTCATTAACACATTCATATTCCAGAAGTTAGCCAGATTGTTATGACTCCTACAAACTTAGTCAATTTTAACATCATGTTTATATGTTATAAGTTTATATTTTTTTAACATCTTTATTGGAGTATGATTGTTTTACAATGTTGTGTTAGTTTCTGGTGTATAAAAAAGTGAATCAGCTATACATATACATATATCCCCATGTCCCCTCCCTCTTGCACCTTCCTCCCACACTCGCTATCCCACCCCTCTAGGTGGTAACAAAGCACTGAGCTGATCTCACTGTGCTATGCAGCTGCTTCCCACTAGCTATCTATTTTGCATTTGGTAGTGTATATATGTCAATGCTACTCTCCTCCCTTCATCCCAGCTTACCCTTCCCCCTCCCCGTGTCCTCAAGTCCATTCTCTATGTCTGTGTTTTTATTCCTGTCCTGCCCCTAGATTCATCAGAACCATTTTTTTTTAGATTCCATATATATGTGTTAGCATACGGTATCTGTTTTGTTTGTTTTTTTTTTTTTTTCTGACTTACTTCACTCTGTATGACAGATTCTAGTCCATCCACCTCACTACAAATAACTCAATTTTGTTTCTTTTTAGGGCTGAGTAATATTCCATTGCATATATGTGCCACATCTTCTTTATGCATTCATCTGTCGTGGACACTTAGGTTGCTTCCATGTCCTGGCTATTGTAAATAGTGCTTCGATGAACGTTGTGGTACATGTCTCTTTTTGCATTATGGTTTTCTCAGGGTATATGCCCAATAGTGGGAGTGCTGGGTCATATGGTAGTTCTATTTTTAGATTTTTAAGGAACCTCCATACTGTTCTCCATAGTGGCTGTATCAATTTACATTCCCACCAACAGTGTAGGAGGGCTCCCTTTTCTCCACACCCTCTCCAGCATTTATTGTTTGTAGGTTTTTTGATGATGGCCATTCTGACCGGTGTGAGGTGATATCTCATTGTAGTTTTGAATAGCATTTCTCTAATGATTAGTGATGCTGAGCATCCTTTCATGTGTTTGTGGGCAATCTGTATATCTTCTTTGGAGAAATGTCTATTTATGACTTCCACCCTTTTTTTTCTTTCTTTTTTTTTTTCTGCGGCACGCGGACCTCTCACTGCTGTGGCCTCTCCCGCTGCGGAGCACACCGGACACGCAGGCCCAGCGGCCATGGCTCACAGGCGCAGCCGCTCCGCGGCATGTGGGACCCCCCCAGGACCGGGGCACGAACCCGCGTCCCCTGCATCGACAGGCGGACCCCCAACCACTGCGCCACCAGGGAAGCCCCTTCCACCCATTTTTAATTGAGTTGTTTGATTTTGATGTTGACCTGCATGAGCTGCTTGTATATTTTGGAGATTAATCCTTTGTCAGTTGCTTCATTTGCAAATACTTTCTCCCATTCTGAGGGTTGCCTTTTTGTCTTGTTTATGGTTTCCTTTGCTGTGCAAAAGCTTTTAAGTTTCATTAGGTCCCACTTGTTTATTTTTGTTTTTATATCCATTTATCAAAGAGGTGGGTGAAAAAGGATCTTGCTATGATTTATGTCATAGAGTGTCCTGCTTGTTTTCCTCTAAGAGTTTTATAGTGTCTGGCCTTACATTTAGGTTTTTAATCCACTTTGAGTTTATTTTTGTGCATGGTGTTAGGAAGTATTCTAATTTCATTCTTTTACAGGTAGCTGTCCAATTTTCCCAGCACCACTTATTGAAAAGGCTGTTTTTTCTCCACTGTGTATTCTTGCTTCCTTTATCAAAGATAAGGTGACCATATGTGCATGGGTTTATCTCTGGGCTTTCTATCCTGTTCCATTGATCTATGTTTCTGTTTTTGTGCCAGTACCATACCCTCTTGATTACTGTAGCTTCGTAGTATAGTCTGAAGTCAGTGAGCCTGATTCCTCCAGCTCCGTTTTTCTTTCTCAAGATTGCTTTGGCTATTCAGGGTCTTTTGTGTTTCCATATAAATTGTGAAATTTTTTGGTCTAGCTCTGAAAAATGCCAGTGGTAGTTTGATAGGAATTGCACTGAATCTTTAGATTGCTTTGGTTAATAGAGTCATTTCCACAAAGTTGATTCTTCCAATCCAAGAACATGGTGTATCTCTCCATCTGCTTGTATTGTCTTTAATATCTTTCATCAGTGTCATAGTTTTCTGCATACAGGTCTTTTGTCTCCTTAGGTAGGTTTATTCCTAGGTATTTTATTCTTTTTGTTGCAATGGTAAATGGGATTGTTTCCTTAATTTCTCTTTTAGATTTTTCATCATTAGTGTATAGAGATGCAAGAGATTTCTGAGCATTAATTTTGTATCCTGCTACTTTAAAAACGTCATTGTTTAGCTCTAGTAGTTTTCTGGTAGCATCTTTAGTATTCTTTATGTATAGGATCATATTATCTTCAAACAGTGCCAGTTTTACTTCTTCCTTCGCTATTTGGATTCCTTTTATTTCTTTTTCTTCTCCAATTGCCGTGGCTAAAACATCCAAAACTATGTTGAATTGTAGTGGAGAGAGTGGGCAACATTGTCTTGTTCCTGATTTAGAGGAAATGCTTTCAGTTTTTCACCATTGAGAATGATGTTGGCTCTGGGTTTGTCGTATATGGCCTTTATTATGTTGAGGTAGGTTTCCTCTATGCCTACTTTCTGGAGAGTTTTTATCATAAATAGGCATTGAATTTTGTTGAAAACTTTTTCTACATCTATTGAAATTATCATAGGGATTTTATCCTTCAATTTATTAATATGGTGTATCACACTGACTGATTTATGTATACTGAAGAATCATTGCATTCCTGGGATAAACCCTACTTGATCATGGTGCATGATCCTTTTAATCTGCTGTTGGATTCTGTTTGCTAGTATTTTGTCAAGGAATTTTGCATCTATGTTCATCAGTGATATTGGCCTGCAGTTTTCTTTTCTTGTGACATGTTTGTCTGGTTTTGGTATCAGGGTGATGGTGACCTCGTAGAGTGAGTTTGGGAGTGTTCCTCCCTCTGTTATATTTTGGAAGAGTTTGAGAAAGATAGGTGTTAGTTCTTCTCTAAATGTTTGATAGAATTCGCCTGTGAAGCCATCTGGTCCTGGGCTTTTGTTTGTTGGAAGATTTTGTATCGCAGTTTCAATTTCAGTGCTTGTGATTGGTCTGTTTATATTTCCTGTTTCCTCCTGGATTAGCCTCGGAAGGTTGTGCTTTTCCAAGAATTTGTCCATTTCTTCCAGGTTGTTCAATTTATTGGCATAGAGTTGCTTGTAGTAATTTCTCATGATCCTTTGTATTTCTGCAGTGTTTGTTGTTACTTCTTTTTCATTTCTAATTCCGTTGATTTGAGTCTTCTCCCTTTTGTCCTTGATGAGTCTGGCTAATGGCTTATCAATTTTGTTTATCTTCTCAAATAACCAGCTTTTAGTTTTCCTGATCTTTGCTATTGTTTCCTTCATTCATTTTTCATTTATTTCTGACCTGTTTTTTATGATTTCTTTCCTTCTGCTAACTCTGGGGTTTTTTTTGTTGTTGTTGTTGTTGTTGTTCTTTCTCTAATTGCTTTAGGTGTAAGGTTAGGAAATTTATTTGAGATTTTTCTTGTTTTTTGAGGTAGGATTGCATTGCTATAAACTTCCCTCTTAAAACTGCTTTTGCTGCATCCCATAGGTTTTGGGTCATCATGTTTTCATTGTCATTTTTTTCTAGTTATTTTTTTGATTTCCACTTTGATTTCTTCAGTGATCTCTTGTTTATTAAGTAGTGTGTTGTTTAGCCTCCATGTGTTTCTATTTCTTACAGATTTTTTCCTGTAATTGATATCTAGTCTCTCAGCATTGTGGTCGGAAAAGACACTTGATACTATTTCAATTTTCTTAAATTTACCAAGGCTTGGTTTGTGACCTAAGATATGATCTATCCTGGAGAATGTTCCACAAGCACTTGAGAAGAATGTGTATTCTGTTGTTTTTGGATGGAATGTCCTATAAATATCAACTAAGTCCATCTTTTTTAATGTATCATTTAAAGCCTGTGTTTCCTTATTTATTTTCACTTTGGATGATCTGTCCGTTGGTGAAAGCGGGGTGTTAAAGTGCCCTACTATGATTGTGTTACTGTCGATTTTCCCTTTCATGGCTGGCTGGTAGTATTTGCCTTCTCTATTGAGGTGCTCCTATGTTGGGGTCATAAATATTTACAATTGTTATATCTTCTTGGATTGATCCCTTGACCATTATGTAGTGTCCTTTTTTTGTCTCTTGTAATAGTCTTTGTTTTAAAGTCTATTTTGTCTGATATGAGAATTGCTACTCCAGCTTTCTTTTGCTTTCCATTTGCATGGAATATCTTTTTCCATCCCCTCACTTTCAGTCTGTATGTGTCCCTAGGTCTGAAGTGGGTTTCTTATAGACAGTATATATACTGATCTTGTTTTTGTATCCATTCAGCCAGTCTATGTCTTTTGGTTGGAGCAATTAATCCATTTACATTTAAGGTAATTATTGACATGTATGTTCTTATACCATTTTCTTAATTGTTTGGGTTTGTTTTTGTAGGTCTTTTCCTTCTCCTGCGTTTCCTGCCTAGAGAAGTTCCTTTAGCATTTGTTGTAGAGCTGGTTTGTTGGTGCTGAATTCTCTTAGCTTTTGCTTGTCTGTAAATGTTTTAATTTCTCCGTTGAATCTGAATGAGATCCTTGCTGGGTAGACTAATCTTGGTTGCAGGTTTTTCCTTTTCATCACTTTAAATATGTCCTTCTACTTCCTTCTGGCTTGCAGAATTTCTGCTGAAAGATTAGCTGTTAACCTTATGGGGATTCCCTTGTATGTTATTTGTTGCTTTTCCCTTGCTGCTTTAATATATTTTCTTTGTATTTAATTTTTGGTAGTTTGATTAATATGTGTCTTGGCATGTATCTCCTTAGATTTATCCTGTATGGGACTCTTCTTGCTTCCTGGACTTGATTGACTATTTCCTTTCCCATATTAGGAGACTGTTCAACTATAATCTCTTCAAATATTTTCTCAGACCCTTTCTTTTTCTCTTCTTCTTCTGGGACCCTTATAATTCAAATGTCATTGTATTTAATGTTGTCCCAGAAGTCTCTGAGACTGTCCTCAATTATTTTCATTCTGTTGTCTTTATTCTGCTCTACAGCTTTTATTTCCACTATTTTATCTTCCAGATCACTTATCCATTCTTCTACTTCAGTTATTCTGCTATTGATTCCTTCTAGAGAATTTTCAAGTTCATTTATTTTGTTGTTCATCATTGTCTGTTTGCTCTTTAGTTCTTCTAGGTCCTTTTTAAAGGAACTTTCTCATATTTTCTCCATTTTATTTCCAACATTTTGGATCATCTCTACTACCATTATCCAGAATTCTTTTTCAGGTAGCCTCCCTATTTCCTCTTCATTTTTTCTCTGGTGAATTTTTACCTTGCTCCTTCATCTGTTGCATGTTTCTCTTTCTTCTCATTCTGTTTAACTTCCTGTGTTTGGGGTCTCCTTTTCACAGGCTGCATCTTCATAGTTCCCATTGTTTTTGGTGTCTGTCCCCAGTGGGTGAGGTTGGTTCACTGGCTTGAGTAGGCTTCCTGGTGGAAGGGGACTGGTGCCTGTGTTCTGGTGTGTGGTGCTGGATCTTGTCTTTCTGGTGGGCAGTGCCGCATTTGCTGGTGTGTTTTGGGGTGTCTGTGAACTTAGTATGACTTTAGGCAGCCTCTCTTCTAATGGATGGGGTTGTATTCCTGTCTTGCTTGTTGTTTCGCATGGGGCATCTAGCACTGGAGCTTGCAGGCCGTTCAGTGGAGCTGGGTCTTGGTGTTGAGATGGAGATCTCTGGGAGAGCTTTTGCCAATTGATATTACATGGGCCGTGAGGTCTGTCATGGTCCAATGTCCTGAACTCAGCTCTGCCACCTCAGAGGCTCAGACCTGACACCCAGCCAGAGCAAAAAGACCTTGCCAGCCACATGGCTCAGAAGAAAAGAATGAAAAAATAGGAAAAAAAAAGAATAATAAAATTTAAAAATAATAAAATTAAAAAATAATTAATATAATTTTTAAAAAGAGCAAACAAACCAATAAACAAATCCACCAATGATAACAAGCACTAAAAAGTAAACTAAGATAAAGATAAAAATCAGAAACAAATCAGTCACAGAAAGCAAACCCCAAGTCTACAGTTGCTTCCAAAATCCACCACTTCAATTTTGGGTACATTCTTTGCCTATTCATGTATTCCACAGATGCAGGATTCATCAGGTTGATTGTTGGGATTTAATCTGCTGCTCCTGAGGTTGCAGAGAGAAATTTCCCTTCCTCCTCTTTGTTTGCCCAGCTTTTGGGTTTCAGCTTTGGTTTTGGCCCCACCTCTGTGTGTAGGTCACCCTCAGGTGTCTGTTCCCTGCCCAGACAGGAGGGAGTTAAAGCAGCAGCTGATTAGGATGCTCTTGCTCACTCAGGCCAGGAGGAGGGAGGGGTACAGTAGTCATAGTTGGAATGAGGCCCGAGCCTGCGACAGCAGAGGCTGACATGATGTTGCAACAGCCTGAGGTGCGCTGTGTGTTTTCCTGGGGAAATTGTCCCTGGGTCTTGGGACTCTGGCAGTAGCATGCTGCGCAGGCTCCCAGGATGGGTGTGGATAGTGACCTGTGCTTTCACACAGGATTCTTGGTGGCAGTGGCAGCAGCATTAGTGTTTCATGCCTGTCTCTGGGATCCGATTTGGTAGCCATGGCTCACGCCCATCTCTGAAGCTCATTTAGGTGGTGCTCTGACTTCTGTGGGCACACAGGGAAGGAATTCCCTCTCCTCATGCACCCCAAAACAATGGTCTCTTGACTCTTAGGTAGGTCCAGACATTTTCCCTGACTCCCTCCCAGCCAGTTGTGGCACATTAGCCTCCTTCAATCTGTCTTCACACAGCCAGCCCTCTGTGAAGGGTCTCCCTGGGATCTGACCTCCGAAGCCCAAGCCTCAGCTCCCAGCCCCCACCTGCCTTGGCGGGTGAGCAGACAAGTGTCTCATGTTGGTGAGTGCAGTCAGCACCAATCCTCGGTGTGGGAATCTCTTCACTTTACCCTCTGCACCTATGTTGCTGCACTCTCCTCTGTGGCTCCGAGGCTTCCCCCCAGCCCTCACCCCCACCTCGCCAGTGAAGGGGCTCCCTAGTGTGTGGAAACTTTTCCTCCTCCACAGCTCCCTCCCAGAGGTGCAGGTCCTGTCCCTATTCTTTTGTCTCTGTTTTTTCTTTTTTCTTTTGCCCTACCCAGGTACATGGGGATTCTCTTGCCTTTTGGGAAGTCTGAGGTCTTCTGCCAGCATTCAGTAGGTGTTCTGTAGGAGATGTTCCACATGTAGATGTATTTTTGATATATTTGTGGGGAGGAAGGTGATCTCCACATCTTACTTCTCCACTATCCTGAAGGTCTTCCATAAGTTTATGTTAATGTAATTTTATCCCATAGTTTCAAGGGGTCAAAATACCTCCAAGAACTTTTGTAACAAGAGAGATATAGATGATAACTTGTCATTGAGGTGTGGGGATAATGCAAATATAAATATAATTACCCAACCTCCTTTCTTTCCTATCAGCATTAATTTGAGTCTCCTCTTAGTCATTGGAAAATAAAACAATTCCCCTCTCCATTAACTCCTTTGTCTCTAAATATACCATGGACTGTTTATAGGACGATAAGATCAAAAGAGATACAATGTACAAAGCACTTAACATTAACCACCCCATTTCACCTGGTGTCCTTGATTCCAGAAAATCTTAGAGGCCACAATGCTACCAAGGACAGAACATTTCTGATGCAGATCTCTTGTATCACCCTTGACTAGTGGCTAAATTGTGCCAGCTTATCCTCAATTCTGATAACATAATACCATGAACAATCTCCCCTTTGATATATCATGGTGTACAAATTTAATCTCTTGTCTCCTGAAAGTTGTAAAGTATCCTCTTTGTGCCATGTCATTGTAATGCACCAATATTTCAATTTTTCCTCAGTTATGGTCTTCAACTGACTATTTTTCTTTTCCAGTTAGGATATTAGAAACAACTATCCCTGAAGTTTCTGAATTTGGAGAAAGAACGTTATTATATTATTCAGATGAAGTCCTAATGTGATTTAGCATTGTCTTAAGTTCCTTCCTGAAACTAGGGAGTAAGAAAATGAGTGGGGTTTCAGTGTATATTCTCTCTCTTTCTCAAACTTTAGGAGATAATAGCAAGAAGAATTATAAACCTTCTGCCTTTGTCAGCCATTTTATCCCTTTCTCATTTATCTTAAACATATTGGTGTGTCTATAGTAAAAGGTATGATATCAGTCACAATATATTTTCTCCTGTCTTTCTTTCTAAAGCAGTCATTTACTCCAAAGGTTAGTTTCACAATGTCCTAGGGTAGTTTTAACTTTTAATTTGGATATTTGGTCTCAAAAACTATACAGTGAAGTATTACAGTTGAAATAGTATTTGAAACACTCTGACACTGGCTACACTAATAAGCCTTGTTTTGTTTCAGAATTATTGTACTCATATTCACATTGATGAGTATTAAAAAAATACCAGGTGTTCTATAAATTATATAAAATAAATGACTCCACCCTATTCATTTAACCCTGAAATAGAATTGTTCAGTATCTGTGTATTTTGGTTTGGTGTACCTTGTACATATAGCAAGAAAAATATGGAATAAATGAGCCAGACAGGCAATAAGATGCCAGCTTTGGCATACAGTAAATCAAAGAGGAAGCACAAACTACTAAGGCTGTAGTGGATAATTTTTTTTAAAAAGCCCTCTAAATATATGAAGTGTAAAATAGATAATCAGTTGCAGATGAGTCATCACAATCCTCATACCAATGAGTATGATCATCTTCATCCATTTAAATATTTATTGAGCACCATTTATTGTGCCTGGCACTGTGCTAAGAACTAGGGATAAAGTAACAAGTGACAAATCTCTGACTTTAGATAACTTCATCTTACCATTTAAATTTCAGCAAATTATGTTTCAAACAAATATCTTCTTAATGTTTCCTCCTTTAAAATAAGAGATGATAAAGATAAGACATGGCTGTTTAAATCTGTATTTTGAATTTGGCACTTGGATGACTGAAGCACACTACTACTGGGATTTCTCTTATGTATCATGAATGTAACGGAATAGAAATGTTTCAAGGATGTATACTACTGTGCAACTATTTAAAATCAAAGCAGTTTTTGTTGGGCTATTTATATTTCTGATCAAATCTCTAGGTTTGATCCTGCTAAGTCTAATTTTATTTAGAATCCCTAAAAAGACTCCTTAGAATAGTTTGTCTGTGTCATTCAGCCATGAGTTCCTACTACATTATAAGTCATTTAAAATTTTAAATTCATATTCTAATAGGAAACTTTCAGCATAAAAGCCACAGCACTCAAATTATTGCTGTGAAAACCAAATTATTCATATTACCATATTCATATCAATAAATTATCTTATTTTTCTACCCAAATCATTTTCAATTAATCTCTCATCAGGACAATCAGAGTTGTTTTGTCATTCTAGAATTAGAGGATTTGCCAATGTATTCTCCATTTCTACTACATTTTCATCATCTTTACATTTAATCTTTTTTTGAAATGTTATGTCTACAGCAGAACATATCCGGGAACAGTTGAGGAAATCAAGTAGTGTTGATATGAAATTGTCTGTCTAATTCCAGGAAAGAATTCCTGATGAACCACATGCTCATTTATCATTGTCTAATAAATGTTTTGCACCAATCCTGCTTATGTCTTACAAGCAATTAAATAATTTCACACTTTGCTTTCTTTAAATCAGAGTTTCCCAACCACAGCACTATTACATTCTAGACCAGATAAATTTGGGCATAGAGGACAATTCTATGCATTATAGAATGTTTAGCAGAATTCCTGGTCTCCACTAAATGACAGTAGCTCCTGCCCAGTTATAACATTCAAAACTGTCTCCAGACATTGCCAAATATCCACTAGGAGACAAAATCACCCTGGTTGTATTATAAAGAAATATAATAAAATATAATACAAAGAAAATGAAAAAAAGAAAGGATTATTCAGCCATACAGCATATTTTGATTGAATATCCACTGTATGATAACTATGGAGAAGGATATTAAGATGCATAAGATTTGGACTATAGATATTTTTTTACCTTCGGTTAGATGAGATTATGTCCAAAATTCAATATACTAATAATCATGTTAAATATTTTATTGACATTATTATTTCAATATATTTTGAATTTATTATTTCAATATATTTTATATTGAATTATATATTCAATTGAATATATTGAATATATATATTATATATTCAATTGAATATATTCAATATATTGAATTATATATTCAATATTCAATATATTGAATTATATTATTTCAATATATTTTATTGAAATTTTCCATTTCTTCATGAATTTTTACTAATTTCCTTTCCTAACATGTTTGTTATTTTATTTTTAGAATGTCTTACCTAATTAAGAAACCCATAAATTCCTTTATATTATGGTAAGTGAAGTTTATGTAATTATCTCTATTTTGATTTTAATTTTTCTCATCCATGAAGATAACGCTAAATGTAGGCTTAAATCTCCTATGGTAGCTGTCTTTCAGACATGGAGTTCCTATTCCTTCTGGAAGAGAGCATTAAGCTTAAACTCTGCTTAGAGCTTTGGAACTTAGATTGGAGTCCATGGAGAGTTTAGTTCCTGACTCTTGGTTTCATAGACTCTTTGAATATATTTACCATGTGATCCAGAGTCCTTCTAAAATCACACATACATTCTATTATTGCCCAGTATTAGAATTAGGGAGGAGTGCTCAAAGACACCAAAGTTTATAGTAGTATCATTCATGTCTTCCATTTCCTAAAATTCTTTGAGGATTAATAAGAAAAGTCTAAATAAATCTGAATGTTGCTGGTTCAAGACTTTTCTAAGCTGCATAACATCACATCAAAATGTGTGTGGGGGGGTTGTTGTTATTTTATGGCACCATGTCTCTTTGGTTATTTGACATCATTTTTTTATTGAAATGCCTTTATGCACCATATTAATACATTTATTTATATAAAGTTTACCATATATAAGAAAATCATACAATTTCTTGGAGAATTTGCAAGGAGGACAATGTTAACTTTTTGGAAACTTCTTAGAGAAAAATTATTTGTCCTCACCTTTCTTACATAATTTTTTCTCAGAAAGTTAGTTTTAATTTGTGAATATGTAGAATTACGACTGGTTATCAAGGTTATTTTACAGAAGCAATCACTTACCATGAAGAAAAACATAATAGTGATATATAGAAAATCAAGTAAAGTAATAAAAATAACAGTACAATAATTTACAAGCATGCTTTCTAAATTAGGTCACTGCTATGTTAGTTTTACACTCATTGACAATTATTGGAATAACATTTAAAAACCAGGTATCTTTGTGAAATTGTCTGTATTGAGCACAGGGAGTGATATACACCTAACTTGTTCTCATGAAAATTTCTTCAGGTCGTGATTTGATTAGCTTATGATTCTTTTAGTTGCCATGTTCCAAATGCAAGTTAGAGTTATAAATGTATTTTGCATTTATCTGTAATTGATATGGAACTCAACTAACATATCTATATCTTGTTATTTTGGAAATTCCTTGTTCTAATACAAATTGAATAGATATCCTGGAATCCAATGCATCTGAAGGATGACCTATTAATTTATTTGGTACTTGGCACTATAGTTTATTACCACATCGTACAAATCATGAATTTTAGAGCCAGATTTTACTTTGGAGACCATCTACTTGATCCGAACCTCTTGTTATAGTGACTAAATTGGAGTAGGTATTGTATTAATTTTCTAATAATATATGAAAATTTGTGATTAAGAAAACACACATTTATGATCTCACATTTTCTGTGGGATAGGAGTCTGGGCATGACTTAGTTGGCTCTTTGCTAAGGGACTCACAAAGCTACAGTAAAGATGTTGGCTGGGGCTGCAATCTTTCTGTGGCTCAGGGTCCTCTTCCAAGTTCACGCGGTTGTTGGCAGAATTCAGTTCCTTGTATTTGTAGGCCCTCAGCTCATAGAGGCTGCCCATAGTTCCCTGCCATGTGGCTTTCTCCACATCAAAGAAATTTGCTTTTTCAAGGCCAGAAGGGATAGAAGGAGAGCAAGTCTATTCCAAATGGCTAAGTCAGAGTCTTATACAATGTAACATAATCAGGGGAGAAACATCCTATCACCTTTGTCATATTTGACCTGTTAAGAAGTGAGTCACAGGTCTACCCATACTCAAATGGAGAGATTATAGGGCATTACTCATTGGATATAACCTTTGGGTATGTCTTTTTCAGTCTCCCTTCTGATCCCCAAAGATTCATATCCCTCCTAATATTCACCATGTTCCAGGTTTCCTAGAGTTTCATACCATTTCAACATCTGCTCAATATGCACGATCTCATCATATAAACCAGGTACAGATGCAGATAAGGCTTTAGGACATAATCCATTAAGTACTGCTCCTGTAGCAAAATCTCTCCATCTGTGACCTGTGAAACTAAAGAGGCAAAATAATTGCCCCCAACAAACCTGACATACAATGGTGGAACAGGTCTAGGAAAAAAAGCACATTCTAAATTCCAGTTCAAAAGGGGGCAAATGGAAGGTAAAAATGTTGCAAGTCATTGAAGTTCTGAACTCTAACCTGACAAAGATTGAGGGCTTCTTGATTGAGTTTTGTGGCCTCAGAGTAGTTTACAGTGGTCCTAGGCTGTTCCTTGTAGAATCTTGCTCCTACCCTCTAATTCCTTCTTTCTTTTTCATGAAAGGTAGCACACACAGTTTTGCTGCTGAATAATTTCATCAAATATCTTCTTGTCAGTAGAATTTTGGATACTTTTTAATTTTTATTCTTTATGTCCTTTTTAGTGCAGATTGGCAGTGTTTCTGCTAGAACAATTTTCTGAAATGCTTTTTGAATCTTCCATGGGTTTTACTAGCTTTCACTTCATTAGATAAAAGATGCTTCCACAGATTCTTTTAATATAATCCTTTGTTTATATTGGCCTTCTCTTGAGATGATTCAGGAACAGTACTCCAAAGACTTATAGAGCCCCAAAATTTGATTGATAGGTTCAAGGAGGTATACCCTTAATCTCTTAAAAGACCCCTTTGTGTGACAAAATATTCTGACTTTGAACTTTTGATCTTATAATGTTTCTGCAAAAGACTGTATAGTCACACTTTTGGCCTTTTCTCTAGAGCATGGTATCTGGACAATAAATCTCTTAATTTAGCATTTTTTGCCATCTGGAGATGATTTTTCAAAATCATCAACTCCATGTCCCCTTTTGTTTATCAATTCTTTCTTATAGTTATCTCTCTGCTCTGCCATTTTACTATTGCTTCCCTGAAAGAAACCATTATCTCCTATAGATTCAGAACTAAGATGCTGAGAACCAAATCCAGAATCACATTTAGCAAATAGCTTAGTTACTACAGAAATTTAGTATCTAACCTCATAGAGTGTCTGTGATAAACTGAGGGCATTGATTAGAAAAGAACAGGATCCTGAAAATTGGAATGGGAACATATTAGGAGATCCTGGTGAAACTGGGGACATTAAGCCCCAAATTCTGATGAATGTTTGCTAGCAAAGAGAGCTCTATTATCTCTGAATGAGGAGATTCACTTTACTTTTTCTGAATAAAGTATAATAGCTTCTTCTGAGGTCGTTGCCTTACACGACATTGCTGATTCTCCTTAGGACCCACTCCCATCACTCTGCTGCTAGACCTATAACTGTTCTATAACGAGTTCCAGTGGCTTCCTAAAAGTAGGTACAAAGCATGTGACACATGAGGAAGTGTGCTACACTCCAAAAAAATCTAAATGATTTTTCCAATTTATACAGATGAAAATCTCGGGAATATGTGTTGAAATAAATATTAAGTAGAAAGGACATAAAGTTGAGTTAGACTGAATTTATTGATTTGGGTCCACTAAACAGAGATTCAGGATTTAATGTTGCAAATTGGGTGGTTTAAAAATAGTTTGTTTAGTTGGTTGACTCAAACAAAAGTTGGCCGACACTAAATGAAGTTGAAATATCAGAAGTGTTGCGGTATATATACTACAATGGAAGAAATCCAAAGGCTTAGGGAGATTGGAATGTTAGAGAGGATTATTTATTTAAGGACTTCTCACCCAGGGACAAGAGAACACAAGTTTTACCAAGACTGTGAGGAATAAATTTGTGAGGGAGCCCCAGCATCCTTGAAGAGCTCTGTGACTACTTGTCTAAAGGCCAGAAATTACAGTGGGCCCTGCTGCCACTGAATTGGTAAATCTGAATGCAGTGGAGATAATTGGATCCCTGGGTGTCAGGGGTCAAGTGTCAGCACTTAGTCACCAAAGGCAAGGTGGGCATGGTTACCATAATGGATAGCAGAATCAAACCAGTAATCAGAATAGTGTGACTTGCAGAGACCTATGGTGTTGTCTAGTTGATCAAAGTGTTCCTAGAATTCTTACTTGATCTGTAAAAGTAGAGAAGTTCTAGGACAAGTGAACAAAAGTTCAACTTGAATCATGAAAACAGAGATTCATGGCCTACTTAATTAGTTCCTAGACTTGAGCCAGCTTACAGAATTCCCCTTAATAAAGGAGAGGTCAGGTCTCATTAATGAAGGATCTCACTACACTGCCAAAATTTTATACAGTTAATCTTTCTCCCAGACTTCTGTAAAGGGACCTATAGGCTATCACCAGGGTGACTGTACATTGGTAAAAGGAAATAATCAGACTCTTCAAGGATTACTGAGCACTGACTCTGAATTGACACTAATCCAGGAGACCTAATATGTCACCATGGTCTACCAGTCAGAGTAGGGATTTACGGAAGTTATCCTGTGAACTGAGGACAGCTGGACTCACGATGCAAACCTATCTTGATTTTCTCACTAGTCAAGCAGAAAATCTGGAAGAGTGAAAAGTTATGGAAGGCCATTGAACTGTATTTCTGCTTAAGAAGTGGAAGATAATGAGTGATCTGAGGAAAGACTCTTCGTTCTGGTTCACTCAAGTTGGCATACTTCCTTGCACAATGAGACCTCAGGTATGGACTTGAGTTTGGTCATCAGCTTAGTGTAAGGACAAACATCCAAGACTACATGAAGCTGAACCTCTTATTGTGTGAGTTGACATTTAACACATCTATTCCACCAAAAAGTGAATACAGAGCAGGTTAATTTCAGGTTCTTGTCAATAAAAGTATATAGTCCTCCTCATTTCTGGAGGATCAAATTAAGACTGCATTTGGAATAGAGACTAGAAAAACTGAAGCCACTTACCCTATGGATACATGAGGAAATAGCATATATTTTCTCCGATAATATTCTGTAATCTTGAATGGCATTACTAAAAGTAGTTACATACCTATTTCTCTTGTAGGTTGTATCATTGTTCTCACTTCTTCACTCCTCTCTCTTCTTCAAGGATGTGGTTTTCTAATCAAGACATTTAATATAACTGAGAATTGCTACAGCTTTCTGGTGAGCTTTTGAAAACAGCCTGCTTCAGTGCTTCATGGTGAGATCTTCAGTGTTGGTTCCAGTGACTTTCTCAGGTATTTGCTGATTTCTGAAGCTCTTCAGAGAAGTATGTTAAGAAAGATGTCTTTGAAACAGGGCAAAATTTTGGGTAGTTTCAGACAAAAAATTTGAGGTAAGGACATGCTAAAGAGGAGAGGTATTGTTAAACACTCCGGGTTCTCAGTTGAAAGCCTGGAAGAATGCATTCTAAGAGTAAGAATAAAACAGAAGTAGATAGAGTCTTTCAAAATCTTCAAACAAAAATCCAGGTAGCTAATTAGGTTGACATTATCTTCTCACTGTATCTTTCTTGTTGAACTCCCGCTTCAGAGATTGTAGAGATTTTTCTGCAAAATCCATTACATCTAATCAAAAATTACCAAGGATCCCAAGAACCAAGATCTAAATATAAAATATAGAAAATAAAGACATATCCACAGATAAATCAGGTTTTGAAAGTATCAGACATAGAGTTTAAGATGAAAATAATTGTGATTAATAGGTTCAAAAATATATGATCAGATAAATAATTTAATCAGAAAAATAGATTTGTAAAAAGAATTAAAAAGAAATGCCAGTACTGGAACAGTACTAATCAAAGACTACAGCAAATGTACTTGTGATTAAGAAAAAACATCTTTCAATTTGCCTCAGCAAAGGTTATTATAATCAAAAAGAACTGTAAATCTTCTCCAAAGAGGAAAGTTGGGGAAAATGCACCAGGGATTTTAGATTTGGGTGTTTTAGTCTTAACAAGGATTAGTCAGAATTTATGAACAAGGCAAGTTGCTGGAAAAATCAATGCTTACATTAAAATATGTAAGTCCATATTGAATTACTATTAATTCAGGTTGTTTGTGGTCTAACCTTATACATATATTTCTGAACAAACTGGTCTAAAAGGAATTTGACCTCAGATAGTCTGTGATATCATGGTTTAGTTTGATATAGTTTTGAGAGTTTTTTGAGAGTGGTTTTGAGAGTGCAGTCCTTTTTTGCAAAGAGTAATTTCTGATTTAATTCTCAATATGAACCAAATCTAAAAAAAAAAAAATCTTTAAAAATCTCTAAAGAAAATCAGGAAAAATAATTATAATAAATAAAAATGATAAATGTTTTCATGAATTCTAGATTTATGGCTTGGCTGCCAGGAAGAATGATCATTTAATTAATTAAAATAGAAAATCCATGGAAAGGTCAAGAGTTAGATTAAAGAGACAATCATTAGTTTTCAAAATGTTAATTTTGATGTTATTAAGGCATATCCAGGGGGTAATTTGAATAAGAAGCTGATTCTTCCTATGTAATATCTGGTATTAGGAAGGTATAGAAAGTAAAATTCATTTAAATATGTAATGCTTATTTTAGCCAACTGTTTTCTGTTCTTAGTTTTTCAATAAACTATTTTTTGTACGTTATACAGTTACTCTCAGTTATTTCAATGTAAATTCGAATTGTTTTACTATAAAACTATCCTCAACTTGCTTTATAACTGTTGCTTTATTAATAAAACATGCCATAGCAAAGCTTATATAAACACTGTAGCAAAAATGAACTGATCTAGATATGACAGATTCTTCTAGTCATCTTAGATGTTTTAAATAATTCCTAAAATTTGTTTACTTGATTATAAAGTGTCCTATGGGGTTTTGATAATGAAGTAATCTGTAATACTCGGGATGACATGCTGAGTTATTAAATTAGCCTCTAAATTAAATTTTGAGTATATCTTAGCTTGTCTTTGGCACCACATAAGTTTATTTAGCTCAGAAGTACATTCAAGTATATTTTAAATGGTATGATATGTCTTTGAGGATAATAAATTTATGTATAGGATTACATCTCCTTTTTTTAGAACTTGGAAATCGATATCCACTTAAGTTTGACTGACTTGTTAGCTATGTAAAATAAGAGGCAGTATTTCTAAAAATTTTGTGACTAATAATCATGCAGGGTGGAATTCTCTTCAAAATTCATGTTTAATCTTACTTACCTAAGGGTATGGACAGTTCATTTTCATGATTGTGTCATCATGCCCTTTATTTAATCTCCTTTTCTGTTTTGAGTTCTATTCTTTTTTTCTCCTCTTGAGTTTCTGCATATTTTCCTCTATTGTTTATTGCATTTTTTCTTCTTTTTTATTTACCCCATTTCAGTCTCACATCATGAGGTAGCTAAAATTTACTGATTTCCAGTACCTGGAACCATGGGCTAGGGTCATGTTTGAAATGTGTAAGATAAAGTCTTCAATTTTTATAAACATATGAACATAGTTGTACATAAAGATCATGGGCTTTTCAGCTTTCTCCACATGCTCACAAAGCAGAGTGTGAACAAGTGCAAATATACAAGGTGAAAACCACACTCATGTAGGCCAGGGGCAACAAGAAAGAGAGTGTGATAGTTAGAAACATCTGATTTAAAAAAAATCTTGGATAAATTTGAAAGGGAGATGGCTCTTAAAGAAAGAGACAGAAGAATATCAAGTGGGCAAAAGTCACATGCACAGTGGTGTCTAGCACTGTCTCACAAATACCATCTGTTTGTTGAATTAGTCTCAGGTGGCAATGAGCAAGTGATAAGTAGGCAAAATCAGTCAAGTGAATCTGGCTGGAGTAGGGAGTCTACAATGGGAAAACAAAAATTAAAAGGTAAAGTGAAGGAATTTGGAGACAATTCCAAAATCTTAGAAAGATCTGTATGCATTTTGTGTTATTACAGAATCAAATTTGGAATATGATAAAAGTACTATTTCAAATAGTTTTAGATGTCTAGAAAGTAGTGATTCTTGTGGTAATCTACACCTAAAATATTGTACTTTTGATGGAAAAGTACTATGAAACCAGATAACAACAATTTTATACTTGCATTAGAAAGGTATTTGCATAGGTAGTAGGCTAGCTAACAGGTGCAAAAGAAGTTGAATTAAAAATAATTCCAATTAGCTGCTATCATTGTCAAGAACGGGCACAAAGTTACATTTAAACCAAGTAGGACAAACAATAATCACATGAGTGTAACCCTATTATATGGTGTTATTTAAAAAAATGTAAGATTAATTCTGTTTTCCTATTTCTGTAATGTATTCAAGCATTAAAATAATTACACAAGTACTACATGAAATGTAGTGATTAAGAAAATTCAGGCCCATACCTGTTGTGTTCATATCCTTTTGAAATACTAGCTTTTTGGACATCAGATGCATGACTTAACCTCTCTGCCCCTCAGTTCCTTTACATATTAAAGGGAGGTAATTGCAGATGTCTGATAGTATTTTTATGAAAATTAAATGAGTTAACATTTGGAATTTGGAAATGCTTGTCAATTAGTAATCCACCCCTAAATGTTAGCTATTATGGCTGTTGATACTGTTGCTATTAGATAAGATTCAAGTAATACCTAAAATATAAAGTAAAACACAAAATTTACTCTTTACTCATATAGAATTGCCTCATTCTCCTTTCCAGAGTGGAGAAGAGTTTTATTTTCTTTGTATATTTTTATTGTGAATTTACCTGAAAATATGTGTTTATGCATGTTTATTTAACCTTTTAATGTAAATTGAGGTCATACTCTGTGTTTAGTTCTGTATTCTTTTCATACATCATGATGGTATGCCTGAACATTCCGTGTTAGCAATAAAACTTAAAATAGCTTCAAATATCTACTCAGTAATTCATAATGTTCATGTACAATGATTTATTTAATCAGTTTCCTTCAGCTAGTATTTAGGATATTTTCTTTTTTTTTTCTATTATGAACAATGTTGCAAAGGGTATTCTTTTGCAAACAACTTAGTATACATATGATAGTAAAAACTGTTAACCAAGCAGTGCAAGAACCAACTCATCACCATGTGTAAAATAGATAGCTGGTTGGAACCTGCTTTTATAGCACAGGGAGCTCAGCTCAGTGCTCTGTGACAACGTAGATGGGTGGGATGAGGTGGGGGTGGGAGAGAGGCCCAAGACGGAGGGGATATATGTATACATATAGCTGATTCACTTCATTGTACAGTAGAAACTAACACAACATTGTAAAGCAACTTTACTCCAATAAAAAAAAAAGAGCCTACTAATCGGAATAGCTGCTAGATGAATGTGTTATAGTAAGAGACAAGCAAACAAAAAGTAGCATCTAGCAAAATAGATAAATATAAATTCTGATAAGTTTTTCCATGGACTAATTCTAAGAAGTGAAATTAGTTGTTTAAAAGAAGTGGCCTTTAAAATTTTAAAGGTATCATCAAATCTGTCCTTCTAAAAGGATTTTATTTTAAAAACTTTAAATTAATCTAAGTTAATGTTTATAGACACTGATATTATAGTGATGACAGAGTAGTAAGAAGTCATGAGTATTAAAAAAGTAACTGAATAATTTATAAAATAGCAATGTTGCAGAATCAATTAATGACACTACTTACTGAGTTAATGGTGGCAAAATTAAATGAAATGTTTAATATCTATTAAAATGCCTAATATATGTATATATTTCATAGAGCACTTGATTGTCTCAAAATCACAACTCACGATTTTTAGTTTTATATTAGAATCAGTGATCAAATAACTGCTAGAGTATGTAGTCAACAAATAGTGGCCAGTAAGACTTTAACTCTTTGTATGTTAGAGCTAAACTTTAAGCCAACATGATAGTAAGTTTTTCAGAGGAATTTTATATCTCTGTGTATATTAGTCAAACAAATTCAGCAGCTGAATTCTGCAATGGCCAGAGCTAAGTAATGGTTTTTCAGTTTGAATGTGATTTGAATCAACTTTTGACAAATATTGACTAAACTTACTTTATGTCCCTGGTACCATGTTAGGTCCTGTGGATTCAAAGGTGAGTAAGATACAGTGACTTCCCTCAAGGAACTTAAAATCTACAGAGCTAGACATATTAAACCGAGGTCAATGCAAAATACTATTCAGGGGAGGAGCTTCAAGATGGCAGAAGAGTAAGACGTGGAGATCACCTTCCTCTCCACAGATACATCAGAAATATATCTACACGTGGAACAACTCCTACAGAACACCTACTGAACGCTGGCAGAAGACCTCAGACCTCCCAAAAGGCAAGAAACTCCCCAAGTACCTGGGTAGGGCAAAAAAAAAAAAAAAAAAAAAGGAAAAAACAGAGACCAAAGAATAGGGACAAGACCTGCACCAGTGGGAGGGAGCTGTGAAAGAGGAAAGGTTTCCATACACTAGAAGCCCCTTCCTGGGTGGAGACTGCGGGTGGTGGAGGGTGGAAGCTTCAGAGCCACGGAGGAGAGTGCAGCAACAGCAGTGCAGAGGGCAAAGCAGAAAGATTCCCACAAAGAGGATTGGTACCAACCAGCACTCACCAGCCCAAGAGGCTTGTCTGCTCACCCACCAGGGTGGGCGGGGGCTGGGAGCTGAGGCTCGGGCTGTGGAGGTAGGATCCCAGGGAGAGGACTGGCGTCGGCTGCATGAACACAGCCTGAAGGGGCCTAGTGCGTCACAGCTAGCCAGGAGGGAGTCTGGGAAAAAGTCTGGAGCTACTGAAGAGACAAGAGACTTTTTCTTGCCACTTTGTTTCCTGGTGCATGAGGAGATGGGATTAAGAGCTCCGCTTAAAAGAGCTCCAGAGATGGGCGTGAACTGCGGCTATCAGTGTGGACCCCAGAGACAGACATGGGATGCTAAGGCTGCTGCTGCTGCCACCAAGAAGCCTGTGTGAAAGCACAGGTCACTATCCCCACCTCCCCTCCAGGGAGCCTGTGCAGCCCGCCACTGCCAGGGTCCCATGATCCAGGGATAACTTCCCAGGGAGAATGCATGGCACACCTCAGGCTGGTGCAACGTCACACCGGCCTCTGCTGCTGCAGGCTCGCCCCGCATTCTGTACCCCTCCCTCCCCCCGGCCTGAGGGAGCCAGAGCCCCCGAATCAGCTGCACATTTAACCCCGTCCTGTCTGAGCGAAGAACAGACGTCCTAGGTGACGTACACACAGAGGCGAGTCCAAATCCAAAGCTGAACCCCGGGAGCTGTGCGAACGAAGAAGAGAAAGGGAAATCTCTCCCAGCAGTCTCAGGAGCAGTGGATTAAAGCTCCACAGTCAACTTGATGTATGCTGCATCTGTGGAATACCTGAATAGACAACAAATCATCCCAAATTGAGGGGGTGGACTTTGGGAACAACGATATATATATATTTTTTTCCATTTTTCTCTTCTTGTGAGTGTGTATGTACATGCTTCTGTGTGTGATTTTGTCTGTATAGCTTTGCTTTTACCACTTGTCCTAGGGTTCTGTCTGTCCTTTTTCTTTTTCTTGTTTTTTAATTACTTAAAAAATTTTTTTCTTAATAATTATATTTTATTTTAATAACTATTTTATTTATTTTATTTTATCTTCTTTCTTTCTTTCTTTCTTTCTTTCTTTCTTTCTTTCTTTCTTTCTTTCTTTCTTTCTTTCTTTCTTTCTTTCTTTCTTTCTTTTTTTCTCCCTTTTATTCTGAGCAGTGTGGAGGACAGGTTCTTGGTGCTCCAGGCGTCAGGGCTGTGTCACTGAAGTGGGAGGGCCAAGTTCAGGACACTGGTCCACAAGAGACCTCCTAGTTCCACGTAATATCAGACAGTGAAAATCTCCCAGAG
Source organism: Lagenorhynchus albirostris (assembly GCF_949774975.1). Classification (NCBI taxonomy): domain Eukaryota; kingdom Metazoa; phylum Chordata; class Mammalia; order Artiodactyla; family Delphinidae; genus Lagenorhynchus; species Lagenorhynchus albirostris. The sequence goes on from NC_083098.1 coordinate 90,853,348, forward strand.
ATCTCCATCTCAATGCCAAGACAGATCCACTCAATGACCAGCGAGCTACAGTGCAGGACACCCTATGCCAACAACTAGCAAGACAGGAACACAACACCATCCATTAGCACAGAGGCTGCCTAAAATCATAATAAGGCCACAGACACTCCGAAACACCACCAGACGTGGACCTCCCCACAAGAAAGACAAGATCCAGCCTCATTGACCAGAACACAGGCACAAGTCCCCTCCACCAGGAAGCCTACACAATCCACTGAACCAACCTTAGCCACTGGGGACAGACACCAAAAGCAATGGAAAATACCAACATGCAGCCTGTGAAAAGGAGACACCAAACACAGTAAGTTAAGCAAAATGAGAAGACAGAGAAACACACAGCAGATGAAGGAGGAAGGCAAAAACCAACCAGGCCTAAAAAATGAAGAGGAAATAGGCAGTCTACCAGAAAAAGAATTCAGAGTAATGATAGTAAAGATGATCAAAAATCTTGGAAATAGAGTGGAAAATATACAAGAAACATTTAACAAGGACCTAGAAGAACTAAAGAGCAAACAAACAGTGATGAACAACACAATAAATGAAATTAAAAATTCTCGGGCTTCCCTGGTGGTGCAGTGGTTGAGAGTCCGCCTGCCGATGCAGGGGACACAGGTTCATGCCCCAGTCTGGGAAAATCCCACATGCCATGGAGTGGCTAGGCCCGTGAGCCATGGCCACTGAGCCTGTGCATCCAGAGCCTGTGCTCCACAATGTGAGGGACCACAACAGTGAGAGGCCCACGTACTGGAAAAAAAAAATTCTCTAGAAGGGACCAATAGCAGAATAACTGAAGCAGAAGAATGGATAAGTGACCTGGAAGATAAAATAGTGGAAGTAACTACTGCAGAGCAGAATAAAGAAAAAAGAATGAAAAGAATCGAGGACAGTCTCAGAGACCTCTGGGACAACATTAAATGCACCAACATTTGAACTATAGGAGTTCCAGAAGAATAAGAGAAAAAGAAAGGAACTGAAAGAATATTTGAAGAGATTATAGCTGAAAACTTCCCTAATATGGGAAATGAAATAGTTAATCAAGTCGAGGAAGCACAGAGAGTCCCATACAGGGTAAATCCAAGGAGAAACACATCAAGACATGTATTAATCAAACTACCAAAAATTAAACACAAAGAACAAATATTAAAAGCAGCAAGGGAAAAACAACAAATAACACATAAGGGAATCCCCATAAAGTTAACAGTTGATCTTTCAGCAGAAACTCTGCAAGGCAGAAGGGAGTGGTAGGACATATTTAAAGTTATGAAGGACAAAAACCTACAATCAAGATTACTCTACCCAACAAGGATCTCATTCAGATTCAATGGAGAAATTAAAACATTTACAGACAAGCAAAAGCTAAGAGAATTCAGCACCACCAAACCAGCTTTACAACAAATGCTAAAGGAATTTCTCTAGGCAGGAAACACAAGAGAAGGAAAAGAGCTACAATAATAAACCAAAACAATTAAGGAAATGGTAATAGGAACATACATATTCATAATTACATTAAGTGCAAATGGATTAAGTGTTCCAACCAAAAGACATACTGGCTGAATGGTTACAAAAACAAGGCCCACATATATGCTGTCCACAAGAGACCCACTTCAGACCTAGGGACACATACAGACTGAAAGTGAGGGGATGGAAAAAGATATTCCACGCTCATGGAAATCAAAAGAAAGCTGGAGTAGCAATTCTCATATCAGACAAAATAGACTTTAAAACAAAGACTTACAAGAGACAAAAAAAGACACTACATAATGATCAAAGGATCAATCCAAGAAGAAGATATAACAATTGTAAATATTTATGCCCCCAACATAGGAGTACTTCAATACATAAGGCAAATACTAACAGCCAGCCATGAAAGGGGAAATCGACAGTAACACAATCATAGTAGGGCACTTTAACACCACACTTTCACCAATGGACAGATCATCCAAAATGAAAATAAATAAGGAAACACAAGCTTTAAATGATACATTAAGCAAGATAGACTTAGTTGATATTTATAGGACATTCCATCCAAAAACAACAGAATACACATTCTTCTCAAGTGCTCATGGAACATTCTTCAGGATAGATCATATCTTAGGTCACAAGCCAAGCCTTGGTAAATTTAAGAAAATTGAAATAGTATCGAGTATCTTTTCCAACCACAATGCTATGAGACTAGATATCAATTACAGGAAAAAATCTGTAAGAAATACAAACACATGGAGGCTAAACAACACACTATTTAATAACCAAGAGATCACTGAAGAAATCAAAGAGGAAATCAAAAAATACCTAGAAAAAAATGACAATGAAAACATGATGACCCAAAACCTATGGGATGCAGCCAAAGCAGTTCTAAGAGGGAAGTTTATAGCAACACAACCCTACCTTAAGAAACAAGAAACATCTCAAATAAACAACCTAACCTTATAGGTACAGCAATTAGAGAAAGAAGAACAAAAAACCCCAAAGTTAGCAGAAGGAAAGAAATCATAAATATCAGATCAGAAATGAATGAAAAAGAAAGGAAGGAAATGATAACAAAGATCAATAAAACTAAAAGCTGGTTCTTTGAGAAGGTAAAATTGATAAACCATTAGCCAGACTTATCAAGAAAAAAAGAGAGAAGACTCAAATCAATAGAATTAGAAATGAAAAAGGAGAAGTAACAACTGACATGGCAGAAATACAAAGGATCATGAGAGATTACTAAAAGCAACTATATGCCAATACAATGGACAAACTGGAAGAAATGGACAAATTCTTAGAAATGCACAGCTTTCCAAGACTGAACCAGGAAGAAATAGAAAATTTGAACAGACCAATCACAAGCACTGAAATTGAAACTGGGATTCAAAATCTTCCAACAAAGAATATCCCAGGCCCAGATGCTTCACAGGTGAATTCTATCAAACATTTATAGAAGAGCTAACACTATCCTTCTCAAACTCTTCCAAAGTATAGCAGAGGGAGGAACACTCCCAAACTCATGCTATGAGGCCACCATCACTCTGATACCAAAACCAGACAAAGATGTCACAAAGAAAGAAAACTACAAGCCAATATCACTGATGATACAAAAATCCTCAACAAAATAGCAGCAAACAGAATCCAATAGCACATTAAAAGGATCATACACTATGATCAAGTGGTGTTTATTCCAGGAATGCAAGGATTCTTCAATATATGCAAATCAATAAATGTGATACACCATATTAACAAGTTGAAGGAGAAAAAACATATGATCATCTCAGTAGAGGCAGAGAAAGCTTTCAACAAAATTCAACACCCATTTATGATAAAAACCCTCCAGAAAGTGTGCATAGAGGGAACTTTCCTCAACATAAAAAAGGCCATATATGACAAACCTGCAGCCAACATCATCCTCAATGGTGAAAAACTGAAACCATTTCCACTAAAATCAGGAACAATACAAGGTTGTCCACTCTCACCACTATTATTCAACATAGTTTTGGAAGTTTTAGCCACAGCAATCAGAGAAGAAAAGGAAATAAAAGAATCAAAATCAGAAAAGAAGAAGTAAAGCTGTCACTGTTTGCAGATGACATGATACTCTACATAGATAATCCTAAAGTTGCTACCAGAAAACTACTAGAACTATTAATGAATTTGGTAAAGTAGCAGGATACAAAATGAATGCACAGAAATCTCTTGCATTCCTATACGCTAAAGATGAAAATTCAGAAAGTGAATTTAAGAAAACATTCCTATTTCCCATTGCAACAAAAAGAATAAAATATCTAGGAATAAACCTACCGAAGGAGACAAAAGACCTGTATGCAGAAAATTATAAGACACTGATGAAAGAAATTAAAGATGATATAAATAGATGGAGAGATATACCATGTTCTTGGATTGGAAGAATCAACATTGTGAAAATGACTCTATTACCCAAAGCAATCTACAGATTCAATGCAATCCCTATGAAACTACCACTGGCATTTTTCACAGAACTAGAGCAAAAAAATTCACAATTTGTATGGAAACACAAAAGATGCTGAATAGCTAAAGAAATCTTGAGAAAGAAAAATGGAGCTGGAGGAATCAGGCTCCCTGACTTCAGACTATGCTACAAAGCTACAGTAATGAAGACAGTATGGTACTGGCACAGAAAAAGAAATATAGATCAATGGAACAGGATAGAAAGTCCAGAGATAAACCCATGCACATATGGTCACCTCATATTTGGTAAAGGAGGCAAGAATATACAGTGGAGAAAAGACAGCCTCTTCAATAAGTGGTGCTGGGAAAACTTGATAGCTACATGTAAAAGAATGAAATTAGAACACTCCCTAACACAATACACAAAAATAAACTCAAAATGGATTAAAAAACTAAATGTAAGGCCAGACACCATCAAACTCTTAGAGGAAAGCAAAGGCAGAACACTCTATGACATAAATCACAGCAAGACCTTTTCTGAACCCACCTCCTAGAGAAATGGAAATAAAAACAAAAATAAACAAATGGGACCTAATGAAACTTAAAAGTTTTTGCACAACAAAGGAAACAAGATGAAAAGATAACACTCAGAATGGGAGAAAATATTTTCAAATGAAACAACTGACAAAGGATTAATCTCCAAAACATACAAGCAACACATGCAGCTCAATATCAAAAAAACAAACAACCCAATCCAAAAATGGGCACAAGACCTAAATAGACATTTCTCCAAAGAAGATATACAGATTGCCCACAAACACATGAAAGAATGCTCAATATCATTAATCATTAGAGAAATGCAAATCAAAACTACAATGAGATATCATCTCACACTGGTCAGAATGGCCATTATCAAAAAATCTAGAAACAATAAATGCTGGAGAGGGTGTGGAGAAAAGGGAACTCTCTTGCACTGTTGGTGGGAATGTAAATTAATACAGCCACTATGGAGAACAGTATGGAGGTTCCTTAAAAAACTAAAAATAGAACTACCATATGACCCAGCACTCCCACTACTGGGCATATACCCTGAGAAAACCATAATTCAAGAAGAGTCATATACCAAAATTTTCATTGCAGCTCTATTTACAATAGCCAGGACATGGAAGCAACCTAAGTGTCTACCAGCAGATGAACGGATAAAGAAGATGTGGCCCATATATACAATGGAATATTACTCAGCCAAAAAAGGAACAAAACTGAGTTATTTGTGTAAGGTGGATGGACCTAGAGATGGTCATACAGAGTGAAGTAAGTCAGAAAGAGAAAAACAAATATCATATGCTAACACATATATATGGAATCTAAAAAATGAAAAAAACAAAGGGCAGAAGACCCTAGGGGCATGATGGGGATAAAGATTCAGAACTACTGCAGAATGGACTTGAAGACACGGGGAGGGGGAAGTATAAGCTGGGACAAAGTGAGAGAGTAGCATGGACATATATACAGTACCAAACATAAAACAGATAGCTAGTGGGAAGCAGCTGCATAGCACAGAGAGATCAGCTCGGTGCTTTTTGACCACCTAGGAGGGTTGGATAGGGAGGGTGGGAGGCAGGGAGATACTAGAGGGAAGAGATATAGGGACATATGTATATGTATAACTGATTCACTTTGTTATAAAGCAGAAACTAACACACCATTGTAAAGCAATTATATTCTAATAAAGATGTTAAAAAAATACTGTTGGGAGTAACTATATAAGAAGCACCTAAACAAATATTAGGTGGAAAGTGAGCAAGTGTTACAGAATGTTTTCTGAAAGAAGTAATTGCTTTTTAGAGTTTTAAAGGGAGATGGGGACTAAGGCAGTTGAAGATGCAAGGAAGAGACTGTCTAGCCCTAGGTCTTACAAACACCAAGTGTTGGTTCAATTTTGTAGGTGTGAATTAGCAAGTTATATATTGCTAAGATCATAAAAGTTAATTTTGCTGGAGAAGAGATCTTGCAAGTAGAAAATCTGGAAATAAGGTGCTGAGATTAAAACTCAAAGTTGTAAGAGAGCATGGTTTGGTCAGAGAGCTGGCGTTTTTGTTGCTAGTAGCAAACAAGTGGAGTACAGATTATGAAATGGGGATTGGTAGGAGATGAAACCTAATGCCCAAGTATGGAGTGGGATTAGTGTAATTTTAAAATTATATCTTGTGGGAGACTGTGGTAAATTATTACAAAGATGGCCAGAAAAAATCTTTCCATCTCTGTTTGCATGACATTTTGTAAACTGACATTACCATACATCCCATCAAAATGTGATATTTATTTTCCGTGAATCTGGTACGGCCTTGTAAATTGCTCTGATCAACAGAACATGGCAGAGGTGATTTAGTGTGGCTGCCAGGTCCAGACCTCAAGAAGCCTTGAACCTTTTGCTTTCCTTCTCCTACTGTCCTGAGGTTGCCACCTAAAGAAGCCTTATCTATCGAATTGTAAGCTAATTGGCTACTGGACAGAGAATTGCAACCAAAAGTCAGAACCAAATGCAAGATATGTGCATGAGGCCATCTTAGATCACCCAGTTCCACTGAAGCCACCAGAGAACCGTAGCCATATGCATGACTAGGAGATACCAATAAAAGAACAATCCAGAGAAGTCTGGCCCAAATTGCTGACCCACAGATTTGTGAGGAAATAATATGGTTCTTATTTTAAGCTAAAACATTTTTGTATAGCTTCTAAGACATATATGGTGAGACATTACAAGGCTTTTAAGAAAGAGTGGAACAGGGAGATGATCAGCTTCACTCTTAGAATATCAATCTGGCTACTTGTGGAGAATGGCTTAGAGTTAGGTCGTGAATGAAGGTGGTTGCACAGCTGTTGCTATAATCTATAAAAAATGATGAAAATTTGTACTAAAATATTAGTAGTGAAAATAAGTGGACAGATTTTAGACATTATAAATAGTTGGATTGGACAAATAGTAATGATTGATGGGGAAGCTGATGCGGAGCTGTATGAGTAATGGAGCAATGAAGGATAGTGCTTAATTTGTAGTTGGGATTCTAAATGGATTCTTGGGCAGTCACTGAGGTAGGGAACATAAGTAGCCAATTTTTAGAGGGAGTGTTGAGGATATTGCTAGTGTTGACTCTTTTAGACTACTTTCTTTCATGAAATAAGAAGCAATATATTTTTTCTATGGTATACTCACAGTGATAATGAAAGGCTGGGTCCAATGTTCTGGAACAGAAAGAAGAAATTTGGCTTCGAGAAAGTTACAAATGGGTTGCAGATGAGATCATTCAAAGCAAGAGCATAGTATGAGTAGAGGAAGGGACTCAAAGACTCAAAATGTAAATCTAGGGGCTTACAGGAAGAGTTGAAGATTTAACCAGTGATATCTGAGAACAGATCTTTCTAATAGTTCTGCTGTTGTTTTCCAGCTTTGAGGATACTATCTTACTATCTCTTCAATATTTAGTCACACCGATTCTTCTGTACTCTAAGATGAATGTGATACAGAATCCTTCACCCAAATTATAGTTTCATAAACCAACACTGGTTTGCCACATAATTATTGAACACCTACTACTGTGTTTTCAGGAACTTTTCTAGGCTCTATGGATACAATGCTACATGAAATAAACAAAAGTTTTGAGTTTAGTAAATACATTATAAACAAAATGTAAATTATTTGGGGGAGTGCTAAGTTCTATACATGAAAATAAAGCAGGATGAATAGGTACAGAATAATGGGAAAGAGGTACCATTTATATCAATCATGTGAAAGTTACCTTCTACAGACCTGAAGAAATAAATATGGAGAAAACATGCCAATATTGGAGAGAGAACTCTGCAGGTTGAAGAGAAGAGTACATAAAAATTTCTTGAAATGGACATGAGTTTGGTATGCTTAAGAAACAGAAAGAAGGCTATAGTGTTTGAGTCACTTTATAGAAATAGCTTAGTTGGTGGAAAATGTGGGACTTTATAGATATCAAAAAGAATTTTGGATTTCAGTAAAACTATTATGGAAAGCCAGTGGAGAGGCTGAGACAAGACAATGACAACATTTGATTCATATTTTTAAGGGATTCTTCAGCTTATCTTATGGAAAATAGCTTTGACTGAGTAACAGTGCAAGCAAAGAGAACAGTTACATGACTTATAGAAAGAAAGGGTAGAATAAGTGGTTAGTCTAAAAATATATTTAAAAGTTAAGGTGTTAGTTTTCTATTACTGCTTTAAAAAATTGCAAACAGTGATTTAAAACAACACAAATCTATAATCTCACAGGTGTGGGTCAGATGTTTGACATGAGTCTCATTGGGCTAAAATCAATATGTCAGCAGAGGTGAGTTCGTTACTGGAGACTCTAGAATCTACTTCCATGCCCAGGCAGGTTATTGGCAGAATTCAATTCATTGTGGGTGTAGGACTCAGATCCTGATTTTCTTGCTGTCTGTCTGCCAGGCATTGTTCTTAGCTGCTAGAGACACCCTGCATATTTTTGGGCCTAGCTCCCTTTGTCTTCAAAGCCAGCAAAGATGGGTTGAGTTCTTCTCATGCCTTCTGTTCTCCTTTCACTTTTGCCACATATCTCTCTCTGACACTTGTGCCTTTCTCCTCTGGTTTTAAGGGCCTATAGCTTATATTGGGCCAAAGATAATCCAAGATAGTCTCATTTTAAGGTTCACTGATTAACAACTTTAATTCCATCTTAAAAGTCCTTTTGCTATGTAAAGTAACTCATTTAAGTATTTATAGTAGTAACACCAATGGGTAAAGTTCATGGAGCCAAAACGTCCTGTCTATCACATTCGATCTGACTGGCAACTACTTGCAGATATTTGAACTTCTTTTTTTTTTTTTTTTGCGGTACACAGGCCTCTCACTGTTGTGGCCTCTCCCCTTGTAGAGTACAGGCTCCAGATGCACAGGCTCAGCGGCCATGGCTCACGGGCCCAGCCGCTCCGCGGCATGTGGGATCTTCCTGGACCGGGGCACGAACCCATGTCCCCTGCATCGGCAGGCGGACTCTCAACCACTGCGCCACCAGGGAAGCCCTGAACTTCTTTTAACCTATAAAAATGGCAATTTTATGCAGTTTTATCTAATATTATTATATAACAATATTCAGAATATTTTTATGATCAATCTTTCTGAATACATATATATGATAAAGCCTCAACTTTTATTGATAGTAATAAGAAAAAGAAGTACTAGCAAAGAACCATAGTTTATATATATATATATAAAATTGCTTCATAAATCCATTTAATTTTCAGAACAACCCTATGAAGTCAGTACTATTGTTTCCCTTGCTTAAATATTTTTGTCTATATGGAACAATAATATTCTCATTCAATTTTTTTCTTTTTTTCAAGTAGTATATGTAATACGCTCTCAATTCTTCCTGGACCAACACAAAATACACTTCTTTCACACCTACATCTGCACTCCCACACATATCTCCTAGACAAGATTACATATTTATTAACATTTTGCCCCTCCATCCACAGTGTAGCAATATGACCATGAAACAGCTGCTCAGTCAGATCCTACATTTCTCAGCCTGTGCATATTGGTGGGTCAGATGATGAGTTATTGCTAATAAGATGCAAGATGTTGTGAAATGAAACATTTCTAGGCTAAGGCACTTAATGTGTATGTGTGCTTTCACCTTGTTCTCTTTTTTGGCAGATTGCTTATTTTGACAGTGGTGGAGGAGCTATGACATGGAAGGAATCTGTTTCCCCCAATTGCCTTGTGGGGTAAAAGTAACTGCTGGCCAGGAACATCAGAGATAAATAAGCTTCCATTGATATTTTCTTCACTGCAGAAGCTAGGGCTACACTAACACAGCAGTTGATTATTTAAAGGAATGGTCTCTGAAAAAAAAAATAACCTAAAGTAAGTGGCATTGTCATTGGCTAGGTAGCTGGGAGGCAGGCAACCAGAAATAGGTGGTCCTGCCTGGGATGATGTAGACCTATTTCCTCCATTACCTTGGAAGGCAAAACTGGTACCTACTGAGACTGTCTCTCTCTAGTGGTGATGGGAAAGCCAACATGTTAGTGTGCATTGTTTGGTCTTTACTGCTGATAACAAGTTATTACATGGAATAGATCAACTCATATGGCAATTATTCACTTTGCTAGAAAAGACTGAAAGGAAATAGAGTGCAGAATTTTAAGGTCTCAGTTTTCCAATCTTAAGGGTCTCTTTGCATATAATAGCAAGAAAGAATACTGTAATAGTTGTAAACCATAAGATCCACTAAAATGTATCCATTTAAAAAAGGGATCCAGCCTTGAGGCAAAGATGATAAGGTGTAATCTTTCTATGAAACCCTACTGCTTAATATACCTACAATTTGAAAAGGAGAGGGTCATGAAGAAAAGGAGCCAAGTAAGTTAGTAAATAAGTAAGTAAAAAAGTCAGACATTAGTATTATGTCTGGAGAAGAATTATAGGTGCTTAGTGACACATGAAATGGCCTTTTCCTTCTGCCATTCTTTTATTATTTTTGAACATAGTAATTTTAGGATTTATGTAGATGATAAAACATCTCTTTATATTACATGCCTATAAAATAGCAGTGCAACTACTCAGCACCATATTCAAAAATTATGACATGGTATAAACTTTCTAAAATAATTTCTACTTTATTCAGAGTCAATCCTTAATCATCTAATAATGATTTGGTTTTTAGAGGCTCTTAACTGGACAATCCTGACATCTACTCTTTAAATTTTGATAGAATATCTAAGAATTAGATAATCTGGAGTGTATAATATTATTACCATAAAGGATGGGAATGCCAGGTTCAGCAATCTGACCTCTCATATAGCTGACTCTGTTATTGTACTCTATCGTATACCTAGAACAAGCCGACCAAAAGTTAGCTGTGTATACCAAAGTTGATTGGAAAAATACATTCATAAAATCTGTCTAACACTAATTCACTGAAAATCACATGCAAATTTTGTAACCTCCCCAAAATAAACACAGTATACAATTTGGAGTCGTTCTGAACTATACAATGGACTTCTGATTTATAAGAAGTGTAACATGAGAATAGTACTGTCCTCCAAATTGTCATTATTTGTTCCCAAACTCAGATCTGGTTAAAATTAATGTTAAACAGGAACTGTCACTGTAGAAAGAACCCTCAGTAATATAATCAGCAGAAAATGATGAAAACATAATCACAAAGTATATAGCCAGAGGAAAAAGATGTGACAAAGCTGACAAGCAAGTGGAATACAATGTAATTCTTCTCCGTGAGTGGCTTACTTCCAGACAGATAACAACCAAGGAATAACAATGTTACCGCCTCCCTTGAGCAATATCATTGTCTTGTGAGTAACAAGAATGACAGACATTGACTGTATTCACAGATACATGAGGCTGTAGCGTCTGCTATGTGTTTTGAAAGGACACAAATGTGTAACTGACAGCATATGAACACTATATATTTGAAGTGTGGGGCAAAGGTAGACAAGCTTGATAATATATTTGCCCAGACACTTTCATGGATAAAAGTGAGTAAAATCAAATAAGACAAATAGCATGATAAGTTACTGGGGAATAGTTATTTAAAACTCTTTTCCTTGTGCCCATGCACAAACTTCCATAATCATGAACATTATCTAAAATGCATAGGCAATATTAAATGATTAGAGAATGATTTGTTCCTGGAGACATAAGGAAGATATATAATTGTACTAAACATGAATAGGAGATCAGTTTCCCTAAGTTACACAAGTGTACTATTTTCTACAATAAATTTACTGTTTTCATGTGCTGATGCAAAAATAGAGGTACAAAATAGAGGTAGAGAGAATGAGAAAATTTTTAGAAAGTAGAAAGCCATAAAGATTCTTTGAATTTTACACTTCTTTAGAAATAAAGTTCAAGAAGAATGGTTGAGTGCTTTGTAAAAGTTTTAAAAACTAGATTTAATTGCAATAATTCATTGGTGAATTGATATAGCTGCTTTGAAAATAGTAATTTTTTTTCTAAAATAAAACCTTCATTCCACAATAATGTGTGTGTGTGTGCGCGCGCGTGCGTGTTTGTGTGTAATTGTAATCATGGCACCCGACATATAACTTATTGTTAAATCTATTGACATATTCAAAAGTTAATTCAACAATTGATTTATTACTTCATATTTAGACCTGAGCTAACTTATAAGAATCTTCATGTGAGTGTCTGTTTGCTGTCACTAATAAAAAGCAGAGTAGTTAGAAGTCTGAGTTTTAGTGTCAGGTAGCTCTAGGTACAAATTCAGGCTGATCTTAAACTCATTTTGTTTTACTGGACAAGCTAGTTAATAAGTTTGAATAGATGCATCCTCATCTATGAAATGTCTCTAGTAATACTTATTTAGAAAACACATTGTGAGGATTAAACAAAATAATTTAAGATAAAATCCTTAGCATGTTTCCTGTCATAGAATTTACACTTCAAAGAATATGTTTTGAAAATGTATATAAAAGGTGAAGATTCTTCTGCTGTGGTAGATGAGATTTTGTCTCCCATGACCTTCACTGCCAGATGTTATGCATGTGAATATATCTTCCACTGGAAAAGAGACCTTGTAGACAAAATTAAGGTTACTACTGTACTTCTGACTTATAAAACAGTGAAATAATAAATTTATGTTTTTTTAAACCACTAAATTTGTGGTAATTTGTTCCAACAATAATAACAAACTAAAACAGCTGCACTTACATGCATACCTATGTGTGTACAGATATATAATCCCATAAATATGTTTTTGTTTAATTCAAGTACATAATAAATGGTATCCTAGAGGACTGAAAAAGCTAATTCCTCTTTAATTATTTCTCTCAGAGAGTATATTGCATATTAGAATGTGATTTAATTTAAATATTTGAGGCTACTTAGAGCTTCATTGTTCATTAGGGTAACTGACTTCACATCTTCTGATGCTCATTTTGCTCCAGAGATGGTGACTTTGCATTACTCATGATTGCCTGCATTTATCTACCTTATGAGAATTTCAGTAGCTCTGATGGTGCGTGTGCATGCGTGTGTGTGCGAGTGTGTGCACGCATGTCTGTAGTTTAATACTCTTCTCTGTTTAACTGTAGAGATTACTTTGGAAACAGAATGAATGAAAACATTTTATAAACCTCTCCACTTACAGTGACTACCAACTAAATTTGTGAAGTAGGAACCCAAGCTGAATTTTAAGTATATTCTTAGTAATTTGAGAATGTTCACTGATATCATATTACACATAGAGAAGTAGTGAAGTAATAGAAAGAGAAAATGACAGTTTTCAAATAAGGTGTCATGGCTGAATTACCAAAAAATTTAGAGAGCTGTTATAGCACATGGGGGATGGTTAGCAGAGGATATATACAGAAAGTTTCAGAAAGGTTGCAAATAGATAAATATAAATAAAACTTTAAAATGTATTTTATTCTAAAATTAGTGACTTTATTAACCAAAGAATACATTTCAAAATTTTATTATTGTTTTATTAATTAGTTAATTTGATTATGAGGTAAATTGATGAATTTTATTGAATAATTATGTGATTCAGTAAATACTTTGAATGAATTATATTATTTAATTCCACAATATTTTTGTGAGGTATTTTTTTCCTATTTTCTAGATAAAACATGAGCAACAGGAAGTTTAAAAATTCAATGTAAATAGCTAATAATTGATAGATTCAAGCCCTGGCACTATGAATTCAGAGCCCACAAAACTAACATTTGCTAAAAAATAGAGTACTATGTAAGAATTTTGGCATAAAGAGGGTCATTTAGTAGGACTGTGATGCTTTTAACATAATTCTATAACATTTAATAAAGTGAAAAATATACCATATCTTAAGGTGAATGTGATAGAAATATATGCGTAGTTTATAAACATTCACAAGCTATATAAACAATAAGATCATACTTTTGAAAAAGTGTTGACCATAAAAATTCTAATGTAATAATATTATATGAACTATGACAGAGTATAAAAACTTATATTCAACATATTTAAATTTTAAAATCATGTAAATATATACAAATATACATTTGGAAAGATTAATTTAAAAGAAGAAGGAAATATACCAAATGTTAACAATGTTTACCAAATGTTTATACTGAATTGTGGGATAATTACTGATTCTTTTCATTATATATTTCTGTGTTTTCCAATATTTTACATTGAATAGAGAACTGCTTAAGAGGAAAAAAATCCTGCTTATAAATAAACAAATGCAAAGCTGACAGTAATGTCAGCCTGTAGTTACCGAATGATTATTATGTACCAGATGCTTTACTAAGCACTCTATACAACTCATCAAATTTCCACAATTCAGTTCCAGTTCTTTCAGACAACACAGTCTATCCCAGAGAGGTTCAGGGCTAGGGAAAGGGACACATACAGGGATGAGGATGGGGGGGTGGATACAGAGAGAAGAATCTTATAGACAATACTGCAACAATTGAAATCATGCAAAAATAATAAAATCATATATAACAAATTATAATCACTATATATGAAAACAGTTGAAATCCTCATTTAAAATAACTTTCCCACTCAATTCAAGATTCTTCTGGTAACCATGATTTCCAGCATTGTTCAAAAGTTTTGTTTCCCAGAAAGACTCTGATTTCAAATGAGTGCCAAATTGCAATCCAAACCTTAGGTTTGTATATTCCCTTATTTTAACATGTTCCTTTTTCCTATACAGACAGTCAGATACAGGTTTCTTCTTTCTTTTCTTCTCCTCCTTTTCCTTTTCCCCCTTCCCCTGCCCTCCTCCTCCTCTTCCTCTTCCTTCTTCTTCCTTATTTTGAATATGTGTGTTTGGAATAAGTTAGAGCTAAGAGGAATACAGGGAAAATTTTGAATACAATATTTAAAAAAACATAAAATCAATAGCATCTTAGAGAAAATCTAAGCTACATCACTATAGATTATGTCATATAAATACTTCATTGGTATATTAGATTGGATCCTACGTATGTTGGGTTGAGCATCACATCAACTATTTTTTTCTTAAATGGTTGAGAATAACTATGGACCTATGAGCATATCTCCTGCCTCGGCCCCTCACAACTGTCTTTTCCTGTCAGTTATCTAAATATACATCAGCCACTTGGATGCTGCATGCTGGCTCCATCTTGTACTCTTGATAAGGCAGAGTTGAGTTTACTGCTTACTGTGGTGAAAGGGAGCACAACTTCAGAGGCTTAGTAGCTTCCTAGAGTGAAAAGTGCACAGTCTGCATATTTATGATAGTTGGTGGTTTGGCTTAAACTGAGTCTTTCAGTCCAAGGGCTTGATTGGCTTTGGATAAGGATCATGATATAATAGTTTAGAATAGATTATTATAGCAAGTTTTGGGGCAAGGAATTTGGAGCATCTTGGTGTGTAAACAGTCCTTTGATTCTCTCTCTTAAAAAGTTGAAGTCTTAAATGGCTTATCAGGAATTCCTTAAAGTAACAATTAAGTTATTTTCATCAGTTATTATCCTGGTAAAGAGTTCCCTAAAATAGTAATGTCATATAGGAAGACAGTGAACTAGGACAATCATGGTACTAATTATGCTAATAATCAAGTCATATGACTAATAAGGCCTGTCTGTGTGTTTGTGTGTGTGCGTGTGTGTGATTTTTTGGTTCTCAATGTGAACAGCTAACTCTGAATTTCAGATTGGCTTTTCCCTATAATTCAGCTTAAGCCAAATAAAATTAAAAGTGTATAACTTAGGATAAAATAAAAAAAGATAATTTGGAGGATGAAAAACATGTTAATCATCCATGTTAATAGATGTATGTAATCTCAGAAAAGGGAAAGTTTATTGCACTTTTAATAGGCATCATATAATTTCATGACTAATTCTAAGGGATTTCTTTACAGTGCTGAAGTTAGGAAGTATAACAATTGCTTAATACAATTAAAGGATTTCCAAAGATGCATTTATCTTGTAATAGTGCATAATGATTATTACATATGTGCATGTGTGTATGCCTATATACATATAAATATACCACATGCATATATTTATTCTAAAAGAGTAGGAAACCTGAAGAAATATGCTTACAATTAAATGTTGTCTGGAAAATATATACTCTGAACACAGAACGTCATGTCCCTCTTGTCAGCTCTGTTATTTTGCTCTATCAACACTTCTCCTTTGCCACTACTGTGATAGAGTATGTTCATACTCAGAACTAGAGCTTTTCACTTTTTACGATTCAGAGGCTATTTAATTTTAATTGCTCCCCAAGCATAGCCGAATTCATGATGGCAAGAGCAGAGCAAGAATTCTTCACAGATACTTTGAAGTTTGAAGAGCTGCTATTCACACTGCCTGAGGCTTCCATTCCCACATTTGTGTGAAAATGAAAGCAGCTGAATATCTCTGTCATACATGCCCAGTGTTACTCTGAAAATATCTTGTGCAGATTTGTTTAAGATTTTTAAGCTATCTATATAAAGTTTAAAATAAGGATATTAAACAGATGTTGTTTTGCTATACACATTTAAAATGGTACTAAAAATGCATGACTATGAAATAATAACTGTGCTTGAAGTAATTAAGCTAAACCGAATATACACACTGAACATTGTGTGTGTGTGTGTCTGTGTATGTGAGAGAGACAGAGAGAGAGAGAGTTAGGGGTGGTTAGGGGTGGTTAAAGAATTGTAAATCATCTCCCACACTAAAGAATAAAATCATTAACCGCACCTTACAACTTTGCCTATTTAATATATGCAAAAGTATACTAAATAGCACTGATCTTTTTTTAAAAGAAACAATAATTTCTTAAAGCATTCAATTTCATGGTTTTTGTATAACACATAAAAAATGTGAATTCATTAGCCCAGGTGTTTAAATGTAAAACAACATGTAAACCACTTTCACTCTGTATTTGTGGAAGGTAGAAGCTAAAAGTAGGTAAATCCCTTCTAGGGCATATTAGAATAATGATTATTATTATTTTCAAAATCCATTTAAAAATAATTCAACAGAGGAAATTTAGACCAAGAGACATGTTAGAAGAAAATCTTTTGAGCGGTATTCTTTATTAATTCTTTCATAAGTGATCATTTTCAAATGGGAGAGTTACACTTGAAATTTGAAGACAAATTTGAGTGTTGACCTGGGAAAAAACACACAGTGTAAGAGCTGTGAGTTGAGTTTATTCAGTATCTTACTGAGGAGGATAGCCCAGGAGACAGCCTTTCAGAGAACTCTAAGAAACTGTTCCAAAGAGTTGGCGAGAGGGAGAGGTGGGGAGGTCAGTATATGTATGATTTTGGCAAAAAGGTACTTTTGATCAAGCATACGTCTTGGTAGAAGGTTACTGCTGGTAATGAGGAATAGATATCTCAAGTAATGATTTTAGAGCTTTTCTAAGTATGGGAGGATGCAAGAATTCAGGTTCATTCAAATTTCTCCTAAAATATGTAACTATCTGAAGGCCTGTTCTGTCTGTTTTCCCAGAGCACAGAGTGCCTCTTCCTGATCTTCACCCTGAATTCCTTCAGGGTGTGTTGTATGTGATAAATGGAATATTGCCTGCCATATCAGTAAACAAAGGATGTCACAGTCATCAGTAAACAAAGGATTGCAGCCCTCCACCAAGAGCCTGTGAGCCCTGAGGAAACTCAGGATGTGAAAACACAGGATATCCCTGGCCCCAGGATATCCCTGGCCCCAGATAGCTGAGGTGCATATCAAAGGAATGATTTCAGTGAGCCCAGTCTCTTGCATCTTCCCATATAGAGGAAGGCGCTAAATTCCTTAACTTGATATATCTGGTTTTCTTTAATTAACAATAATCTTTTGATGTTATGACTACCTGTCCTTTGTTGCAAAAGTTCTATATAACTTGGCTCCCCGCTCACCTCCTCACAGCAGGTCTCTCAGGGTTACTTGAGATGCTGCCTCCCAGTCTTGAAGTCCTAAAAATTCCAGCCAAATAAAACATAACTCTCAACTTTTAGGTTGTGAATATTTTTTAAGTCGACATGTCAGCAACTGTAATGGCTAATGACTTGATTCTTGTAGAATTGGATGGTGGGCAACATTCTTTGTTTTGTAAGAGGATGACAAGGAACTTACCATAGTCATTAGAGATTTTCCCTTGACATTAAATTCTAAAATGGTTTCTTTGCATTTCCATCTAAAGGATAAACTGGGAAAAATGAATCTTTAATATGCATATAAAGTAGTCAAGTAAACTTATTAACTCTAAAACTGAATGCTCATTATACTTCTAAAATACTTATAGATTCAGAAGATTTTGATTGAACCTTGTGTTAACACCTTCCAAGAGCTTGAGTTATTCACTTTTGGCATGAGATAATTAGAGAATTTTTTGATTAAACTTTTCCCTCAGTAGGATTTTCCCAGGTTATAGTTAAAGTCTTTGATTTAGAGATATCTAAGGCACATTTTTCCTCTTCCAGATTATATTGCAATTGGATATTCTATTAATTTTCTACTTTTAAGTTTAAGGAATCAATAGATCAGCCACTTATATAATGTACCTTTATGCTGCTTTGTATTTCTCCTCCTGATTCCTCATCTCTGCTCCCTGGGACATCACTGAAATTAACCACCTCAATTCAAGTCCTCTCCTTATGTTTCTTTTGAGGAAACATGATCTAATAAAAGGGACTCTTCCTCTCCAAAGTCAGAAATTTAATTTAAAACATGCTATGGGACTTCCCTGGTGGTGCAGTGGTTGAGAGTCCACCTGCCGATGCAGGGGACACGGGTTTGTGCCCCGGTCCGGGAAGATCCCACATGCTGTGGAGCAGCGAGGCCCGTGAGCCATGGCTGCTGAGCCTGCATGTCTGGTGCCTGTGCTCTGCAACGGGAGAGGCCACAACAGTGAGAGGCCCACATGCTATGTATACCTGCTTCAATTTTGAAGGAGATTTTTGTTTTGCTTTCAGTGATATTTTGTTGTAAATAAATGCAGCATAGCTAGAAATAAAATAAAAATGTGTAGCATTCCTCAAGGCTGTTTTCTGACAACACAGAAAATATTTCTTGTCTTCATATTCTATTCTTTCCTGTTGCTGATTTTTCATTCAGTTCTTTATTGTGCAATCAATCTCTTACACACAAAATTGAAGGTAGAGTCTTGCCACACTTTCCTCATTACTCATTTTTTACCTTTGGTCAAGCCTGTTAAAAGCAACAATGGATTAAACACAGATATTGAAAGAAAAGAAAATAAAATTACTAGGTGATATATAAGAAAAACCCCATTAGAAACAGCAAGGAACTATCTCTGCATACAAAAATGGGAGAATTTGGTTGGGGGAGGGCTTACTTCTTAGGAGTGGACATGTTTGGGATGAAATGTGAAAGAAGAGACCATATATCCAAACATCACTATGGGGTGATAGAAAGTTCCTCATATTGTAAAATATTTGAATTTGGCTGAGATGCAAAATACTGTGTCCTCCTCCTCCCTTCACAAACAACCTTTTCTTTTTGATCCTTAGAGACAGTGTATGAGAAGGATACTGTATTCCTGATTGCATCACTATAAGGGAATCTTTTTAAAGATATATAAGAATAAAAAAATAAGAGGGAAACAAATGAGGCTGAACAGAGAATGAAAAAATAATAGGGCAGCACGTCATAGGCAGGAGGTAACTATGAAGATGGATGTTACCCAGCACCCAACTCTAAAAGCCCCAAGTGAAGTTATAGAAAGGAAGTAGGATAATGTTTGTGCATGGAATAATATTCAAATTGATTTTATCATGATTGCTTTTGACAGTGATACCCCAGCTGAAATCTGGGTTAATATGTACAACATTGCCCAAGATTATTTATATTCTAGGTTGTCCTATCTGCATTTCAGGTTAAACCCATACTCTGTACTCTGATTCAGACTTGGATCCTCATCTGAACTGCCAGAGAAATAAGGCATGATTCAAGGGAATACCATGTTTCTGTCCTGTGCTGCGTCTGCTTTTGGGATTTTTACCACAAAGTTAGAATGATGTGGAGGATGCTCAGAGAGCAAGCTTTAACCTTTAAAGGGATGTGTTGAGATTGGATTATTCAAACAAACAAATAAGCAAACAACAATTTACATGCAGCATTCTGTGCTAGGATTTGAGTGATTCAGCCTGAGAAATGCCCTTATAAAGAGCCATGTGAGAAAGAAATTTGGATATGTAATAACAATGAATCAACAAATTATCTGGGAATGAGCTACTGAGAACTATGAAACATTCCTGATAGTCCAGAGAGTTTTCCAGAGAGTTTTCAGAAAGAAGAAAATTGTCTGAAATGTATGAATAATTAGATTAGTACCAGCTCTTTTTTTAGTGACCAGGTGATAAAAGATAATGTCAATTTTCCAGAGGACACTCTTTTACAGAGAATTCAGTGTCAAGCAAACCAAGCACTCAAGTCAAAAGGCAAAATGTATATTCATCCAGGCAAAGATTCCAAAGTTTACCATGTAATCTGAAAGAATTATTCACAACTCTGATATAATAAAAATGAAAAATTAATTCAAGAAAGAGAAAGTTGTGGAATATTTTTTAAATGATGTTTTCACATCAGGAAATACTTTTGTATAATTTATAATATTAAAATTTGATTATTATACAACATGTAATATAAATATATATTTTCCAGGTGCCCTCAAAATATACATTAAATATAATATTTATTTCCAATATTCACTCAAATAATTAGTTATCAAAAGAAATTTCTCTACTCTGATAAGCAGTATTTACTAGAGTCCAAAATAAAAATTTAGTGAGGGGGGGAAAAATATATAAATACCTCCACTAACTCAACAGAAAGATAAAAATCTTAGCCAAGGGAAAGGTAAAAATATATATAATATATTTATCAGGAGTTGTGTTTATCACTATTAGGATGTTATTTTTATGGAGATAATGCAATTATTCATCTTAAAAAACCCAGGGTGATAATCATGAAAATTAATAAGATGATACATGTAGTATTGTTTTTACAGATCTTTATCGGGGTATAATTTCTTCACAATACTGTGTTAGTTTTTGTTGTACAACAAAGTGAATCAGCCAAATGCATACATATACCCCCATATCCACTCCCTCTTGAGCCTCCCTCCCACCCTCCCTATGCCACCCCTCTAGGTCATCACAAGCTGATCTGCCTGTGCTATGCTGCTGCTTCCCACTATTTTATATGTGGTAGTGTGTATATGTTGATGCTACTCTCACTTCGCCCTCTCATGTCCGCAAGTCCATTCTCTATATCTACATCTTTATTCCTGCCCTGCCACTAGGTTCATCAGTAGTATTTTTTTTTTTTTTTTTTTTTTTTTGTGGTACGTGGGCCTCTCACTGTTGTGGCTTCTCCTGTTGCGGAGCACAGGCTCCAGACGTGCAGGCTCAGCAGCCATGGCTCACGGGTCTAGCCGCTCCACGGCATGTAGGATCTTCCCGGACTGGGGCATGAACCCATGTCCCCTGCATCGGCAGGCGGACTCTCAACCACTTCACCACCAGGGAAGTCCCCTGCCCATTTTTTAATTGGATTGTTTATTTTTTTGATATTGAGCTCCATGAGCTCTTTGTATATTTTTGAGATTAATCCTTTGTACATTGTTTCATTTGTAACTATTTTCTCCCATTCTGTGGGTTGTCTTTTAGTCTTGTTTAGGATTTCCTTTGCTGTGCAAAAGCTTTTAAGATTAATTAGGTCCCATTTCTTTATTTTTGTTTTTATTTTCATTACCCTAGGATGTAGATCAAAAAAGATCTTTCTGTGGTTTATGTCAAAGAGTGTTTTTCCTATGTTTTCCTCTAAGAGTTTTATAGTGTCTGGTCTTACATTTAGGTCTTTAATCCATTTTGAGTTTATTTTTGTATATGGTGTTAAGGAGTGTTCTAATTTCATTCTTTACATGTAGCTCTCTAGCTCTTCCAGCACCACTTATTGAAGAGGCTGTCTTTTCTCCATTGTATGTTTTGACTCCTTTGTCATAAATTAGGTGAGTATATATAAGTGAGTTTATCTCTGGGCTTTTTATCCTGTACCATTGATCTATATTTCTGTTTTTGTGCCAGTACCATACTGTCTTGATTACTGTAGCTTTGTAGCATAGTTTGAAGTCCGGGAGCCTGATTCTGCCAGCTCCATTTTTCTTTCTCAAGATTGTTTTGGCTATTCGGGGTCTTCTGTGTTTCCATACGAATTGAAAAATATTTCATTCTAATTCTGTGAAGAATACCATTGGTAATTTGATAAGGATTGCATTGACTCTGTAGATTGCTTTGGGTAGTATAGTCATTTTCACAATATTGATACTTCTAATCCAAGAACCTGGTATATTTTTCCATCTCTTTATGTCATCTTTGATTTCTTTCATCAGTATTTTATAGTTTTCTGAGTACAAGTCTTTCACCTCCTTAGGTAGGTTTATTCCTAGGTGTTTTATTTTTTTATTGTGATGGTAAATGGTATTGTTTCCTTAATTTCTCTTTCTGATCTTTTGTTGCTAGTGTATAGGAATGGCAGGGATTTCTGTGTATTAATTTTGTATCCTGAAACATTACCAAATTCATTAGTTCTGTTAGTTTTCTGGTAGCGTCTTTAGGATTTTCTATGTATAGTATCACGTAATCTGCAAACAGTGACAGCTTTACTTCTTTTCCAATTGGTATTCCTTTTATTTCTTTTTATTCTGTGATTGCCATAGCTAGGATTTCCAAAACTATGTTGAATAAGTGTGGTGAGAGTGGGCATCCTTGTCTTTTTCCTGATCTTAGTAAAAATGCTTTCAGTTTTTCACCATTGAGTATGATGTTTACTGTGGGTTTGTCATATACGGCCTTTATTATGTTGAGATAGGTTCCCTCTATGCCCATTTTCTGGAGAGTTTTTATCATAAATGGGTGTTGAATTTTGTCAAAAGCTTTTTCTGCATCTATTGAGATGATCATATGTTTTATTTTTCCCTTAATTTGTTAATATGGTGTATCACATGGATTGATTTTCATATATTGAAGAATCCTTGCATCCCTGGGATAAATCCCACTTGATCATGGTGTATAATCCTTTTAATGTGATGTTGGATCCTGTTTGCTAGTATTTTGTTCAGGATTTTTGCATCTATGTTCATCAGTAATATTGATCTATAATTTTCTTTTCTTGTGACATCTTTTTCTGGTTTTGGTATCAGGGTGATTGTGTCTTCTTAGAATGAATTTGGGAGTGTTCCTCCCTCTGTATTTTTTGGAAGAGTTTGAGAAGAATAGGTGTTAGCTTTTCTCTAAATGATTGATAGACTTCGTCTATGAAGTCATCTAGTTCTGGACTTTTGTTTGTTGTATGATTTTTAATTACAGTTTCAATTTTGTTACTTGTGATAGGTCTGTTTATATTTTCTAATTCTTCCTGGTTCTGTCTTAGAAAACTGTACCTTTCCAAGAATTTGTCTATTTCTTCATAGTTGTTTGTTTTATTGGCGTATAGTTGTTTGTAGTAGTCTATTATAATCCATTGTATTTCTGTGGTGTCAGTTGTGACTTCTCCTTTTTCATTTCTAATTTTATTGATTTGCATCCTCTCCCTTTTTTTCTTGATGAGTCTGGCTAAGGGTTATCAATTTTGTTTATCTTCTCAAAGAACTAGCTTTTAGTTTTATTGATCTTTGCTATTGTTTTCTTCATTTTTATTTCATTTATTTCTGCTCTGATTTTTATAATTTCTTTCCTTTTACTGACTTTGGGTTTTCTTTTTTCTTCTTTCTCTAGTTGCTTTAGGTGTAGGGTTAGATTGTTAATCTGAGATTTTTCTAGTTTCTTGAGGTGAGATTTTATTGCTATAAACTTCCCTCTTAGAACTGCTTTTATGTTTCCCATAGGTTTTGGGTCATCATGTTTTCATTGTCATTTGTTTCTATGTATTTTTTTATTTCTTCTTTGATTTCTTCAGTGACCTCTTGCTTATTTAATAGCACACTGTTTAGCCTCCATGTTTTTGTGTTTTTTACAGTGTTTTTGCTGTAATTGATTTCCAATCTCAAGTGTTGTGGTCAGAAATGATGCTTGATACCATTTCAATTTTCTCAAATTTTCCAAGGCTTGATTTGTGACACAGATGTGATCTATCCTAGAGAATGTTCCATGTGCACTTGAGAAGAAAGTGTATTCTGCCACTTTTGAGTGGAATGTTCTATAAATGTCAGTTAAATCTATCTGGTCTATTGTGTCATTTAAAATTTGCATTTCCTGTTTTATTTTCTGTTTGGATGATCTGTCCATTGGTGTAAGTGGGGAGTTAAAGTCCCCTACTATTATTGTGCTACTGTTGATTTCCCCTTTCATGGTTGTTAGCATTTGCCTTATGTATTGAGGTGCTCCTATGTTGGGTTCATTAACATTTATAGTTGTTATATCTTCTTCTTGGATTGATCCATTGATCATTATGTAGAGTCCTTCCTTGTCCTTGTAACAGTCTTTATTTTTTTATTTTATTTTTTTTAAAGAGTTCTTTAAAGAAGATGTTGGGAGTAGGAGTTAATTAATTAATTATTGCTGTGTTGGGACTTCATTTCTGTGTGAGGGCTTTCTCTAGTTGTGGCAAGCAGGGGCCACTCTTCATCACAGTGTGCAGGCCTCTTACTGTTGCGGCCTCTCTTGTTGCAGAGCACAGGCTCCAGACGTGCAGGCTCAGTAGTTGTGGCTCACGGGCCCAGTTGCTCCACGGCATGTGGCATCCTCCCAGACCAGGGCTCGAACCCATGTCCCCTGCATTGGCAGGCAGCTTCTCAACCACTGCACCACCAGGGAAGCCCATCAGTCTTTATTTTAAAGTCTATTTTATCTGATACAAATACTGCTACTCCAGCTTTCTTTTGATTTCCATTTGCATGCAATATATTTTTCCATCCCTTCACTTTCAGTTTGCATGTGTCCCTAGGTCTGAAGTGGGTCTCTTGTAGACAGCATATATATGGGTCTTGTTTGTGTATCCATTCAGCCAGTCTGTGTTTTGGTTGGGGCATTTAATCCATTTACATTCAAGGTTATTATTGATATGTATGTTCCTATTACAATTTTCCTAATTGTTAGTATTTTTCTTCTCTTGTGTTTCCCGCCTAGAGAAGTTTTTTTTAGCATTTGTTGCAAAGCTGGTTTGGTGGTGCTGAATTCTCTTAGCTTTTCCTTGTCTGAAAAGATTTTGATTTCTCCATCAAATCTGAATGAGATTCTTGCTGGGTAGAGTAATCTTGGTTGTAGGTTTTTCTCTTTCATCAGTTTAAGTATATCCTGCCAATCCCTTTTGTCCTGCAGAGTTTCTGCTGAAAAATCAGCTGATAACCTTATGGGGATTCCTTTGTGTGTTATTTTTTTGTTTTACCCTTGCTGCTTTTAATATTTTTTCTTTGAAGTTAATTTGTTAGTTTGATTAATATGTGTCTATTTTCTCCTTGGGTTTATCCTGTATTGGACTCTCTGTGTTTCCTGGATTTGGATGGTTATTTCCTTTCCCATGTTAAGGAATTGTTCAACTATACTCTCTTCAAATATTTTCTCAGACCCTTTCTTTTTCTCTTCTTCTTCTGGGACCCCTATAATTTGAATGTCAATGCACTTAGTGTTGTCCCAGTGGTCTTTGAGATTTTCTTCTATTCTTTTCATTCTTTTTCCTTTATTCTACTCCTCGGCAGTTATTTCTACCAGTTTGTCTTCCAGCTCACTTATTTGCTCTTCTGCCTCAGTTATTCTTTTATTGATTCCTTCTAGTGTATTTTTCATTTCAGTTATTGTGTTGTTCATCTCTACTTCTTTGTTCTTTAGTTCTTCTAGATCTTTGTTAAACATTTCTTGTATTTTCTCAATCCATGCCTCCATTCTATTTCAGAGATTTGGATCATCTTTACTATCATTAATCTGAATTCTTTTTCAGGTAGATTGCTTATTTCTTCTTCATTTATTTGGTTTTGTAGGTTTTTACCTTTCCCCTTCATCTGTGACATATTTTTTGCCATCTCTTTTTTTTTTTTTTTTTTTGATGAGTGGGATTGTGTTCCTGTTTTACTAGTTGTTTGGCCTGAGGCTTCCAACACTGGAGTTTGTAGGCTGTTAGGTAGAGCAGAGTCTTGGTGCCGAGATGAGGACCGTTGGGAGACCTCATTCCAATGAATATTCCCTGGGGTCTGAGTTTCTCTGTTAGTCCAGTGGTTTGGACTCAGAGCTCCCACCACAGGGTCTTCAGCTTAACCTCTAGCTCATGAACCAAGATCCCACAAGCCATGTGGGAGGCAAAAAATAAATAAATAAATAAAGGAGAACAATAACAAAGTAAAAAATAAAATTAGACTAGGAAACTAACAGATATTTTAGAAAGAATATACAAATAAAAATATAGATGAAACAACAATCAGAAGGTAAAACAGAATCATAATAGTAAAAAAAGAGGAGGAGAAAAAAAAAAGAAAGGTGGAAAAGGCCTTGGCTATGAAGGGCTGGGCCTAAGCAGGGTGATGTTTGGGTGGTGGACAGGACCTATGCTTAGGACCCACAGGGCTGGAAAATGCCCTGGGGGGTGTGGGGGCATTGGACTTAGGATCAGTGGAACAGAAGGGGTCCAGGTGTGCCTCCTGCCTCTGGTCTCAGAGAGTAGGAGACCCCACCTGGGGGCCCAGCAGGCTTCTCTAGCTGAGTGGGTTGGGCAAATGCCCTCTGCTCCTCTCCTGTTCCTCTGGTCCCAGAGGGCCCCTCCTTCCTGCCTCTCCTGCTCTCCTCCAGCCTCCCTCCTATGTCCCCAGGACCTATGTGGTCTGGAGGGGGGTTTGGAGGGCAGGGGGACCCAGCCTGGGAGCTCAGCAGACTTCCCTGCAAATGTCCTCCGCTCCTCTTCTGCCCCTCCCATCCTGGAGGGCCCCTCCACCTGCTTCTCCTGCTCTCCCCCAGCCTCCCTCCTATGCCCCCAGAACCACGTGGCCTGGATGGGGCTTTGGACGGTGGGGGACCCGGCTGAGAGCTCAGTAGGTACCCGGGCTCGAGTGGGTAAGTCAAACGCCCTCTGCTCCTTCTCCTGCTCCTCTGATCCTGGAGGCCCTCTCCCACCTGCTTCTTCTGTTCTGCCCTGCCCTCCCTCCTATGCTCCCAGGACCAACACAGCCCAGAGCGGGTCTCTGAGGGCATAGGACATGGCCCAGAGCTGGGCAGACTTCCCCGGCCAACTTGGCAGAGGATATGCTGGGCATGCTCCCCTCTGATCTGAGCCCCTGAGGGTCCCTCCAGGCATAAGAACCCCTCGCCCCCTCAGCCACCCCTCAGGGGCTCCAGTCCTGTTCACCTCCACTTCTCTTCCTCCTTCAGTCCCCCCACATCCTACTGGTTTGCTTGGGGGTTCCTCTTGACCTCTTGGTTTTTGAGGTCCCCCACCATTGTTCTGCAGCATTCCTATTTGTGGGGAGACGTAAACCCCACATCTTCCCACACCACCATCTTGACTCCACCTACATGTAGTATTTTGGTTGCATAGAAAACAAACACATAATAAAAAAATTTAATGAATAATATAATGTTTATTATGGGAATAACAACTTTTAAAAACTTAAGGATGAACTATGATGGATTTATAAGTGAAAGAATTATTATAAAAATTTTAATCATATAGAATTTCCTAATACATTAAGGAATATATCATACCCAAAATGGCAATATTTTCAAATTAATTTATAACATAATTAAATTCCAATAAACATGATTATTCTAAAATATATGAAACATACATTGGAACACAGCTAACTTCTTGAAATTTTCATCAGTAAAGAAAAATATAGCAGAAAAGTTAATATCTTTTTGAATAAAGGAATGAATGATAGGATACATGCCATACTGTACCATAAGTCCAAAATAATAATAAAAAAACATATCATAGACATAAAGAAAAGTGAATAATCAAGTGCAAAAGATTTGAAACCTAACAGCAGATGTTAATATATAAATATATTTATGTATTTCATATATGCTATAGAATGCAAAATACTCATATAAAAAAAGTGGCATTGTATATAATAACATTGAATTTTAATGTAGTGGGGAAAAGAAGTGGTTTTAACACGCCTTAAAGATAACTGGCTAATTATTGGGGAAAAAAGTCAGGTTAGATATTTAATGTACACCAAGTATAAAAAACATTTTTCAGGTTTAAAATAGAAAAATATGTAAAATGTACATTTCTGGAAAGAGAATATATTTCTGTAATTTTAAGATGGTAAAAATTGTGCAGATTAGTGCTGTACAATGAAACTCTCTGCAATTATGAAAAGGTACTATATGAATATCATTTGGGAAGTCTCTCATCATCTTCACACCCAATCTACCAGCTTACTTTCATCTATATATATATATCCTCTGCTTTCAGCTCTTTTACTACAGATTTGTGCTCCTGCTCCTGTCAACAACATCTGTTTTGCCTGAACTCTTGATCAAATCTATTTTTGCCTTCTCAGTTTATGCCCTCCGATTATTCTCTCTCATGCATTCTTGATTTCTCCCCCTCCATGCCATAATTTCCATCAGCATACAAATATGTACTAGAATCTCCAATTAAGATAAAAATATCTTCTGGCCTTATGTTTCCCTTCAGCTTTGACCCTATTTTTTCCACTCTACTTCTTAGCTGAAATTATTTAAATAATTGTCCATATTTGGCATCCTCATTTCCCCACCCCATATTCGATTTATGATTTATTCCAAAAGTCTTCCACTGACAGCACTCCATTTAAACTGTCAAGATTGTGGACCCCAGCTTCATCCTTTAAATACTTCCTTCTCTTGGCTTCCTGATGCCTTATTTTTCTTTCTCTATCAGCCTCCCTTAATATATGATTTTGGTACTTAGTCATCTGCTCAACTTCTGAATATTATTATTTGATCTTGGCTCAGTCTTGAACATTCTACTTATCTATACATTTCCTTAGTGATTCTATCCAATTGCCTAATATTAAATGCTATCTATATGCTGTTTCCTCAGACTGTATCTCCAATCTCATCTTTTCCAGAAAAATATAAACTCATAAATTCAACTACTTAATTGATATTGCAATTTTGACCCCTTTCAGTAGCTTAAAGGTAACTTGGCCATAGCAGAAATATTGATAATTCTCTAAATCTGCTCTTACTATGTCTTCCATATTCGTAAATGGCACCACTTTCCATCACTCAAGCCAAACATCTTGGAGCTATGCTTGAATAATTTAATTTCCTCACATCACAGTCCCTTTTTTAACTCTAACATTAGTGACTCTTCTTAAAGCTACCATTAGAATAGAACCACTTTCAGAGAGATTCCTACTTCTCTCTGCCTTTCATATGGTCTTGGTCTGAGTCACCATCTGTTCTCACCTAAACTCTTTCAATTGTTTTCAATGCTAAGGGACTGAATTCTGTTTGGTGCCTTCACCCCACTCCCACACTTATCCTGTCCCAGTCATATTTTGAAGCCCTAACCCTCAATGTAATGATATTTAGTGATGAGGTCTTTGGGAGATAATTTGGTTTAGAAGATATCATGAGGGTGGAGCCCTCATAATGGGATTAGTGCCCTTATAAGAAGAGACACCAGAGAAGTTGCTCTCTCTCTCCTCTCTCATTCAGATAAAGAAACAGCTAGAAGAGGGCTGTCTGCAAGCCACAGAGAGCTCTCACCAGAACCAGACCGTGCTGGCAACTAATCTTGCATTTCTCAGCCCCTAGAACTTTGAGAAATAAACCTCTGTTGTTTAAGCCACCCAGTCTACAGCACTTTGTTATGGCAGCCCAAGCTAATATACATTTTAATTGTATTTTCTTTTTTCCACTTTTGATTTCCTATTACCTTTCCTTTGCTTAACAACCAGGGTGATAATTTAAATGCCTATATTATACTTTGTATAAAACATTTCCAATGGCTTTCTTACCTTTAGAATAAAATTCAAACTTGTTATCCTGATCTTGTTCATATTTACCTTTCTGATCTCACGTTGCACTATATTATTCTCCCACTTTTCCACTATGTTTCAGCCACACTGGCCTTCTTATCACATCTTTAACATGGATACTGTCTCAGTGAGTTCAAACCAAAAATATTCCTCCTCTGATCTTTGCTTCATTGGCTCCTTTCTAGGAGCCCAGCAATTTAAGTTAGCCACTATCTCACTCTAAATTGTAAGACCTTATTTTAATTATTTTCTTTTTGTACATGATATATATTCTTATTTATTTAGCTTGTATGTTGTCCATCACTGCCTAAAATAAGGTAAACTTGATTCTTCCTTGTCCAACAATCTTTTTCAGTGCTTACTATAGTAAGAAATAAATATTCAGTAAAACAATAAAGTTTTGTGTAGAAATTAAATATGATGTTAATACCCACTGTTACAATAGCGTCTGATAATCTTTTTTTGAGACTGTAAAACTGGCATTATCTGACAAGATTTAAAATGGAAATGCCCTTGAACTACTAATTCTACTTCTTTCAATCTGTGTACTTGCTTAAATCTATCCTTCAGTTATGGTCTCATAATGAATATATATATATATATATATATATATATATATATATATATAAAATTTTTGGGGGTGTGTCAAGCCAACCCTGCTTTTATTTCAAGAGATTTTCTCCATGGCTGACAGGAGCTCAGGTTTAAGGATACAGGAGTTCTGCTCGGCGCCCACAGCCTTGAAGTCCTCTAGAAAGGCCACCCCCACATGAAAGTCAGGAGGGCTGAGGGCATCAGCCAACACTCTTTCAAGGCCAGGTTCCCGTCCTCCAATAACTTGTGTGCTCTGGAAGCCAGCAGCTCCAATGCAGCCAGTCACTCTGCAAGGCCTCCAGGATGAATTCACGCAGTACCGTGAGCTCCCTGATGTGCTGTGATCTTAGAAGGTCCACTGGAGGAGGCAGTGGTCTGGGGAGCTGACTTATAGCAGCGTGTAGGTGTTTTTTGCATCTCTCTAGCTCCTCCTTCTGCACTGCCTTGGTGCACACCACGCTCAGCCCCTCCTTAGCCTCAAACCTGAGCCTCTGCTCTGACTTGATCTTCTCTGCTGTGAGGTTGAAGAAGACCCAGCAGGTAGAACTGAGAGGCCAGGGGTGAGCACGGGAAGGTCCGGCACTGTGGGTCAGTGCTCCACACCGGCTCTGGGTGCAGCAGCTGCTTCTGGTGCCTCTCCAATTTCCAGGGCTGGAACAGGGCAGCCTTGCTCAGCATGCAGAACTCTTCAGGGCACTCTTGATTGGAAGCTGGAAGCATCGCCTTCTGGAAGCCACCAGCCTCAAAAACTTATGGGTCCTTTCCAGGCTGTAAATGCATTCCTGAAATGCCTTGTTCTATAGCTTGATCTCCTGGTACTTCTCCTCTGGATGCAGAAGGATATTGTCCAGGTATTGGCGATTGTGTCCATACCCAGCTTCACCCTGTTGCACAATTACTGGGTCAGTGAAAAAGTGTAGAGAGAATGATCCATTTGATGTGGGCATCCCTCTGGTCCTTCCTCACAGTGATCCCTGTGAGTGGGCAGGTGAAGTACACTCCAGGCTCAGCCATTGGTAGAGGATTCTTTGGGCTCAAGCACCATGTTGGTGCCTGGGGCCTCCAGCCTCCCATTCAGAGTTCCTTCAGCTCTAAGTTCCTTTCTCACCTGACTCTGAATGGAATCCTGTGTTGGGGGTCTCAGGGCCCTGAGTTACTTATGCTCAAGTCGACTACAACAGCTGCTGCCACCATCTGCGCCTTATCGGTGGGTCCCCGGCTGGAGACTATAAAAGAAATGTGTACTAATGATATATCATTTATAGCATCATTGGTAATTGTGAAAAACTGGAAACAAACTAAAAATTCAGCAAAAATATAGTGATTAACCATACACTACTTGTGTCGCATTGCATAGAAGACATCAAACAAATGACACTGCTGATCATAAGTCATATCATTATATTTATAACATCAAGGGGAAAAGAAGCTCTAACCAATTACAATTATAAAATAAAATCAATTATAGATCATAAATAAACTTCAGAGATATAAAACACAAAAAATCTATATCTTAGAAACAATTAAATATAGTTTACCAGAGGAGACTTTAAAATACTGAATTGTTTCATGTATTTTGCAGTTGTTCTAAAATAGTTGGGTGTGTGCATGCATGTGGGTGTGTGTGCACATATATGTATAACAAGTTGTGTGCTGCTAAAATTTTGAGAACTGACTTTTCCCCTGCAATGACCACCCCCAAATCCCTATTTATAGTGTTTGTCAATTTCATAGTGTATATATTTCCACTATGCCTTATTTCAAGCTACCAACATGATGTGAGTTATGGGGATTTGGGAAAAGATGCACACAGTTGGCTTTTGTAAGCCAGTATGAGACAGCTCCAGCATAATACTGCAAATAGTTATGGATACAGTCCAGGGCCTTTTTAATTTTCTATGAATGTACCTATGTATCTATCTACATGCATATATCTGTGTGTATTTATATATGTATGTCTAAATATGCATATGTATTTTTTAGAAAAAGTTTGTATATATGTTATGGAAGTTGGTATAAATTTGGAGTTGTTTTCTTGACAGATCTCTGTTTAACAGGCACAACACGCTAGGATGTCACCTTTTCATCCATAAAATATATTGACCGTGGTTGCCCAAGGCAGCCTGAAAATTAGTGATTAGTAGGTTTCTCTCAATTATGGTCATGAACTTCTCCTCCCACCAAAAGAGTTGGGTACTTAACAACATTCTATTGTTCCCAAATCTGTTTAAACTGGTGGCACATTTTCTTATAATTGGTTCATTTATTTAACAATCAGACATGCTTATAAAATGTGAATGAAAAAGAAACAGCATTGTTGTTTCTCTGAAAACAAAATTAAGTAATTTTATGTAATCTAATGATGTCAAATTAAAAAAAAAATCATTGCTCTCATTTTGGGAGGAGACAAAAATAAATAAAATTTGGGGATATATATATATATATATATATATAATGCATATACATTATATGCATATATAAAAGTCTAACAAGATTCTGCATTCAAATTATTTTTAAAGGGTTCTTAAGTACTCACTTCCCTTACATCAGAAATGGAAGTCAAAGAAAATGTGCTTCATTCAAGAAAGTAATTATGTTAAGAACATAATAATAATCTCAAAGAAAAGACCTTGATTGTATATGGTGGCTTTGTAAAGTGTCAATGGAGTGCCAGGCTGTACTTGGTTCCTCAGAGTTCCCTTTCCAGTATGTTTCTGGTTAATGTAGCCCACAAGAGACATTTGTGCACTAGGTTTAGAGGATTGAAGTAAAGCAGCAGCCATATATATATATATTTTTATGCTCAGAAGTTTGGGTCAGTGTCATCAGGTATTTTTATAGCTGACTCAAATTGTCAGTCATTTGACGCTTACCTTGTCAGCATGGGGTTGCTGCTGATCCTACAGCTGTTCCAGATGTTCTTTGATCCTCCTTCAGATTCTGACTCTTGAGTCAAGGGTGGGGTTAGCTCCAAGATGAAGGATGCCAGCTTCTCCTGAAGGACACCCACATCAGCAAGGTTAAACTTAGTGAGAACTGACATGGCCTCCAATCCTTAGGTGAATTCCTGTATATGCTTGTAGGGTTCCTATTGTTCACACTTATCTTCTGTTTCCAACAGCCTGCCTTGAAGAAGTCAAGTCCCAGAGTTAGACATGAAGACAACTGGTATACTGTATTTCTAAATATGATATAACAAACTCAATTTATTTACCTATGATTCCCATTTTAACTGTTTTTTTGTCCTATTTAACTGAAAACCACTGATCATTACGACACCAGATAACACAGCTTCTATATATACTCTAATACTCAATAAGGGTCATGTCAAGTTGGAAAAAAAAAGCTTCACTATTACAAAGCTGAAGATTGTACAAATTTTATTGAGAAAAAAAAACTTTTATAACACCAATTTGGCAGCATATATCTTATCTTCAGTCTTAAAAAAACTGTATCCTAAAATCTAACACATTTCCACTATTTAACCTAAAAGGATAGTAATGCACCTAAAGATGTGTGATTTAGGACGTTCGTTACATTACCCTCAATTAAAAAAAAATAGAAACATCTATATTTCTGATAAAATAAGAAAATAGTTAAGTAAATTAGGATAAGCCTGTATGATAAAATATTTAGAATTTTTTTTTGCGGTATGCAGGCCTCTCACTGCTGTGGCCTCTCCCGTTGTGTAGCACAGGCTCTGGACGCGCAGGCTCAGTGGCCATGGCTCACGGGCCCAGCCGCTCCGCGGCATGTGGGATCTTCCCGGACTGGGGCACGAACCCGTGTCCCCTGCATTGGCAGGCGAACTCTCAACCACTGCGCCACCAGGGAAGCCCAGAAATTATTAAAAGAAGTGTCTAAACTGTAGGAAAATATCAGTGATATAATTTAATTAAATCATTAATTTAATATTTTAAATGTCAGTACTATGATCATTTAAAGAAGGATATCAAACTGCATTTATGGATATAATAACAATTTGTATATATATGTGCACTTCTGGGTTTAAGTTTGTGAATGAATAAAAGGCTAAAAGAAAAATATTTCATAATATCAAGAAAATTTTATCTGTGAATGAGGAGATAATAGGTGATACCGTTGTATGTAAATTCTTCATTTTGTAATTTTTTAAATTTTCCAATTCTATATCTCTATTGCGTTTACGATAAAATGTGTCAAACAATTTTTCAAAATATACTAGAATAAAAGATACAGCATAGAGATAATTTTTTGTTTGTTTTATAACAAACCACTGTCATGTGTGACACAAAATTATTTTATTATTATTTCTTCAGGCCTAGGAAGTATTATGAAATGTGGATAGTTTAGCATCTCGACAACCTCATTTTTTTTTTTTTTTTTTTTTTGCAGTATGCAGGCCTCTCACTGTTGTGGCCTCTCCCGTTGTGGAGCACAGGCTCCGGACGCGCAAGCTCAGCGGCCACGGCTCACGGGCCCAGCCGCTCTGCGGTATGTGGGATCTTCCCAGACCGGGGCACGAACCCGTGTCCCTTGCATCAGCAGGCGGATTCTCAACCACTGCACCACCAGGGAAGCCCAGCCTCATTATTTTTTATTCATACTTATAATTATTGTCCTAGGAGTATACTTCTCTGTAAATTCACAGGAAAGATAAAATATCCTCAATTTATTAATCTACATATTTTTTTAAACTCTGGATTAGTCATCCCTCCATAGAATTTTGGCACATCTCTCTAATCTCTAATCATCCCTGCCTTAACGCAAAAAAAATCTATGCCTCGTGTAACACTGCATCAGTGAAGTGCGCTTCCTCTCTTCATAATCATGCGCTGTGATGGCTAGACCATGTACCTCAAACTCAAAACACTTGAACTTCCAAATTGCATTTTTCAGTCATATTCTCTTTTTCCTATGCTCTGAATCCAAATAGGTCAGATATTAGGTCATACCATTTTCTCATAGTCTACTGAGACCTTTTGGTTTTATGCATTTTCTTTTCTACAGTAAGACCCATGATGCACCACTTCAATATTTGTTTGGCAATATTTTGCCCCCTCTTCTTCATGAATTTTCTACTCAGACTATAGGTCAAGTAAATCGTCTTATCTCTCTGAAACTGTACCTAAATCATTCATCCTGATGCCTCTATCCTACCCATCCTGCAATGCAAATATATTAGCCCTAATTTCTGTCTTGCCATTAGCACTTCCTGACAATTATTTCTCTTGTCTGTAGTTTGATCATTCCCAAATTCCCTTCAAATTTCTTTTACTCAATGTCAAATTAATTGTTTAAGCAGAAGGGCTTTATCTCCTATTTTCTCAAGAAAATATAATCAACAAAGTATAATCTCAAACTCAACCTCCAAATTAATAATAGTCTACATTCCTCTCATCTCAGGAAACAAATACCACATCTCTTAACCAAGACCAATCTGACCAACACTCTTGCTTCCCCTATAAGCTCATAACTACACAAATGTATTGCTAAATGTCCATCTCTCCCCATCTCTACCAATAATTTATCACTCCAAAACTTAACCACTTATAACAACACACTTTTATTGTCTTGGTTTTTGTGGTTCAGAAATCCAGTGTGACTTGACTAGGTGCCTCTTGCTCAGAGTATCTTGTGAGGCTGTAGTCCAACAACAGTAGAGCTCTATTTATCTCCAGGCTGGATTGAGTGAAGATTGGCTTCTGAGCTCACCCTGCTTTCTGAGTTATTGGTTTTGCTCTCAGAACCATTTTTTCTTTCTCATAAAAAGATGCATTTGACACTGAGTAGTTTTCCCAGCCTGCATTCTGACTGTAGAAGTTTTGGGGGTCCCAAATGCCTTTTTTTCAGTTCAATTGGGTGGTGATGTTTCTGTATATAAATAAGTGTTTAAAGGACGTTGTGGGTCTTTTATAAATCTTCTTGGGGTTCACTCTATTAGACAAATCTCTTAGATAGAAGTCTATCTCTACTTTTGATTCCTGTTGAGAGGCTGAAGGGCAACCCCTTTAGAATTCATAGAGTCCCTATTGTTTGATTGAGAGTATCTTTGTAGCACACCATTAATCTCTTTAAAGGGCCTTTTATGTGACTGAACAGTACTCTGAGGCACCACCTTTGATCTTTCTGAGATCCTAATAAAAGATTTTACAGTCACACCTCTAGCTTCAGCTTTATACCATATTTTCCTCATAGTGTCCTGGATTTGATCTTTGCTGGAGACTTTTTTAAATTTTAGCACTGAATTTTAGCACTTTTTTTTTTCAAAGCCATCAAGTTCTAGATTCTTTTTTTAGCAGTATTCTCTCAACTTATTTCTTTCCTTTCACGTTTTACCCTAAATAATAAGAATAAACCAAACAGCACCTACCACAATGGGCTTTGAAATCTCCTTAAGTAGATTGTCTAGATCATTAGGCACAAGTTTTGCTTTCTGCATAAGTGCAAATGGCAGTGTTTATTAAATTTCTCCCACTATAACAATGATTGCCGTTTCTTCAGTTTTTTGTAATATTTTCCCTACTCATACACAGGCTCCTCAACATCTTAAATTCTGTGAGCAGTGTGTTTGATGCCCTGTAAGCCTTCACAAAACTCCCTCAATATTTACTGCCTGGTTCCAATGCCATTTCTACATAGAGGTTAGGGGAGCATCCCAATTCTAGGTACTAAAATCTGTATTAGTTATCTATGGCTGCATAAAAATCACCCTGATCTTATTCTTAAAAAAAAAAAAAGAACATTTGATACTTCATAGTTTCTGTTGGTCAGGAATCTGGGTGCAGCTTCGCTGGGTGGCTCTGTCTCTGACCTCTCAAGAATCTGCAGTTAAGCTATTGGCTGAGGTTGAAGGTATCTCAAGAGTTCTCTCAGCTAGATTCTGCTTCCAGTTTCAATCAAAATCTGCTTATAAAATGGCAGGTGGATGGCCATGAAGTAAACGGGCAAGAGAGCAAGAGAGAGCCCCTAAAAGGGAAGCCACAGTCTTTTTATTATATGATCTCATAATTGACATCCCATCCTTTCAGCCAAATTCTATTAATTAAAAGCCAGTCAATAAAGCCAGCTCACACTCACAAGGAGGAGGACAGTATACAACCCCTCCTTTTTTTCTTCTGTCCTGGTCCTGGATGCAGGAGTCTGGTTGAAGGGCCTCAGCCTGATCTGAGTGTAGGAGCCTGATCACCTCCAGTGGGCAGAGAACTCAAATTCTGGTTTTGGTCTGGTATATGCTTTCTGGTTTCTGGTAGGACTGAGTTCCCTTCCTCCCTTCCTGGAAGCCCAGGGGAAAGTCCTGGGCAGCTGCAGGTGGCAAGAGACATCTATAAGGCCACCCGTTTTGTCCCCTCTCCTTCCCCTCTTCTTTCAACCTGGCCTCCTTCCCTCCCTTTGAAATCTTTGAAGACCTGAGATATTACCACTTACTCTGTTATTACTCAGATCTGAAGTCCTGTGTCTCTGTAGGAGGTTTTCTGAGAGACTTCAATCTTGTATTTAAGGGAGTGTCTGATTAGGACGGCCAGACCTGTGTGTGTTTTATACTTTGTGTTCTGTGTTGTGATTTGTGATGGCCATTCTGCCTTGTGAAATGGGATAACCTTGTGTGGTCACCATATTGTTTAGACTCCAGAGAAAGTTGGTTTAGGTAAAATTCTTGAAAACTGGTTTTGAAAACTAGTTGTTTTTGCATATACAGTTAGTAAAAGCAAGCTTGATCAAAGGTTTTTTTCACAATTCTGATTCTGACGGAACAAGTCCTACTAGGAGAACTAGATTTTCTCTCCTTGTGCCTTGAGACCAGGGCTCTCAGGAACACTTAACTAGGCCATCTCTAATTCCTGAGATTGAGGAAAAAATGGGAAGAAGCCTTTAAAAATTTTACTTATTCAAACTGTTATTTATAAACTAGTGAATTTTATATTGTGATATCTGATTCATGACTAAGTTTATAAAATGAAGCTGAATCTCTCATTGTGTCTGTCTAGATATATGTATGTCTCAGTCTATGTCTCTGTCTTTGGATAATATTGCTGAGGTTAACTTGTAAATGAGCTTTATTTAACAGGCTTAAAGAAAAGTAAGTGCTTAAAAATCAAACAATTCTAAATACAAGAGGAATTAAGCTAAATGAACTGGGAAATATTCAGTATTAAATTAATACCTGGTATAAATGTTTAAGTTTGTTAATCTAATTAATATAGACATCTTTAGAGTCACCAACATTAAGTATAATACTTTTATTGTACCTAGGTTTAATAGAAGTTAAATAAGATCTTATTATATCTGCTGCAAGTTTGTCAGCAAGGAAAGTAACTCAATGTGAAGAAATTTTAAGGAAGGAAAATAAAAATGAGATAAGAGCTTTGGGTAAACTTTTTAGGAATAAAATAACATACTGCGCCATTAATTACTGAACATTGGCTTCCTTTTACAGAGAAACAAAAGGTTTAGAACTATTAATAGATATGTTTGGTGCCACACTGAGATATTTTCTATAAGAAAGCACATTTTTCAAGAAATTATTTGGATTTATGTTTACCAATCTACAGAGTGTTGATATAAAGGATAGTTCATGGTTGCTTAAGGAAAAGAGGATGTGTATTTTTAGTAAAGAAGGTAAGGAATGGAATTGCATTTTATTAAGGGAAAAGGAAGTAGGTCTTACTTACAGGTGGCTGTTTCTGGATGGAAAAATAAAGTGATGGATACAGAAAGTGATAAAAATGTTTGTGGAAAGTGGACCCTGAGAAAAGAGTTCTGTGCATGGTCAGGATTGACTAAGTTTACAGTAAATTTAATTGAGTAACGGAATTTTAAAAGTAAGCAGTTGCAAAACTTGAATTTGGCTTTTCTCTCTCTTAGCGGGACAAGATTTCTTAAAATGTTGAACTGTGTTTGATAACAGATTTCAAGTTTCTTTACCTTTTAAGTGATCTGTTCTGTATTTGCCTTTGAAATAGTTATTGTTACTTTGGTTAAATGAATAACTATTATTTCATAGTGACCTCTCATTCTATCTGACTGAGTGTTCGAAAGCCTTTTTGATATTTTATTGACAAAACTTCCTAAATCAAATTATAATGAAGTACTTTTGACCTCTAAATAACTTTGGGATGTTTCAAAAAGCCCCTGAAACAACTCAAAGAGAAATATTAAACTAATTAGGTTCATTTGGTAGTTAAATTACATGGGAAGTATTGTCAAATGAGTAATAAATTTTCTTAGGTTATCTAGTATGGTAAATGTTATTAATATAGATATCCTAGAAATTATATGGAGCTCCTGAAATTCTGATATGTCCTGGTAAAATGTTATCAGTCATAATTCTAGTTATTATCTTAAAGTGTTGTATGTAACAGCAGTAACAAAGTTTCTTTGTCAGTTGCATTGTAATCAGATTTAAATGTGCCTTCTTAAGTCTTTTTTCATTATAGACAGTTACAGTTTCACTCTAATGCCTTTGCAAAAATGCTTCTTCTTCAAGAAGATTTATAAAAAGGACTTTAGAATAAATACAAGTTTCTGACTTTCAGACCATAATGCTGAACTGCGTAAGAAACTGAAGATTTCTAATGAAAAAACTGATGGTTTCATAAAGGTGTTAACAAAAAGGATTAGTTACATAGGACTGAGTGAACTGGTGAATATGTTATAATTTTTATGACTTCTATCTGAAAAATTACCAGTTTAAATCTGTTTTTTCCAGGTATGTGGAAACCTTCCCCTCAAACTCATTGTGCCTTACAGAAATTTGGTAAATTATACTTTTGTAAGCAGAATTGAAGCATTTATCTTTTTCTCTCTATCTGCTCCCTCCAGAGATTGGAAACTCTTAGGTTCCCAGGAGCTTTGTCAGATAAATTAGGAAGGCTACCACATTAGCAGGTACAGAAATCCCAAGGTATTTTGGAGACATCGAAAGGGAGGAATTCATCTGCATCTGTTATGCAAAAATCTGTGAGAAGCCCTTGGTGTGACTTTCTTAGCCCTGAGAGGTCTTTTAAAAGTCCAAAGAGTTTCAGTGAGTAAAACGTCTATATGATCAATTACAGTTATATAAATCATCAGGCCAATTATTGAGACCAGACTTATTTTGCAAACAAATTAGTCTTAATTTTGTTACTTTTGGTAGAAAAGAGGGTAATTTTAGAGAGAAAAATATTATGTTTCAAAGAATGTTAAAACCCAGTTTTGTTAACAGAGATCTGTATTTATTAAGACTCACCTCCCAGATAGTTCTTTCTTGTTATGTTATATTAATGTAAAGGTTAATTGAAAGACATTCTAAGTTTGTTTCTGAAGATTATTTTAGTAATCTATCTTTGGGTGAAGATCAGATGCCCCATGACCTACAACCACGGGATTATGCATACTAGAAGAGACATAATTTAAAAAACTATCTCCAACTTGGACCAAAGGACCCTTGTCAGGTACTTTTAACTAGCTCATGCACAGTGAAACTGAAGGAAATTGACTCTTGGATTAATTTCCACTCACAAAGGCCCCTGCACTGGACTGGCCTGTAGAAAGGACGGCTGGCCTCAAACTCACCTTAAAACAACGCTCAGAGGAGAAACTACACTCACACTAGGATGAGAAGAAGACATCAGAAGTAGACAGCTTGCCCAAGATCCTCTATCTGACTTGTATGATCATTTATAATGTTTTCTTGACTTCTTGGACCCTTGCATATAAATCAAATGTTTTCCTGTCATGAGCACGATCCTATGCTAGTTTTAAAATCAATCCAATTGTTGGTTTTGTGGTCAGTTACCTGTGTCTAGTACTTCAGGGTTACCTTGGTGAATTTCTCCACTCCAAGGCTCTTATTGTTTGGCCCTGAGGAAATTTACTTTAGAAGAAAAATTATAGTCATGTTCAGGTAGCTATTGATATTACTAGGTAGAATCCCCTCACCTGGCCAATTAATAATGCCTGCTCTGACCCTGCCCATAAATATGAGTTTTCTTCAATTACTCAAGCTCAATCAGAGCAACAAGCAAAGTTTTAACCAAGGAACAAGACCTCTCACAATCATGGGATGGATTTATGTAGTTAATACCAGGCTATGGTAATTTAAGTTTAAAGGCATCTCTATGTTGGGAACAATTAAATAATACTAAGGATAGTCAGTCTAGTAATACTAGGAAACTGGGTTGGGTGCCTTATGGAAAATGCCAATATATAATTTTTCTTAAAGATAAGGATTGGTACAGAACAGACTAAGTCAGACAACGTGGGATATACTAGGCTGCACCTAATGGAAGTTCTTGACTTATATTCTTGCTTATGATCTTATTAATCTGCTAGCTATATTGTTTTTTTATATTGCCTGTTTTACAAAATTGTTGTTTCTTGCATTACCAAATGTGTGACTGAGCCTCGGATAAAATGATGATATGTTCCATGTAAGATTAATGATGGTAATAGTGTAAGTCTAGATATGGGAAGAAGCAACAAGAGGGAATATTTTCCTGGACCATAAGAGACTAGATTAGACAGGTGATCCTGAGACATTTTGCCTACTCATAAGGCCTAGTCCAATAATAGCAGCACATTGAGTGACCTGTCAGTGAAATCTTTGCCAGACCTGGAAATAAGCATTCCTAGCACCATGGGATGAAATGGTCATGAAACGCACCCCAAAACTATAGTCAAATTCATGACCCTGAAGGGGCTCTGCCAACTGAAAATTGTCATCTGCCTCTGCAAGTATTAAGTCAATGGCCACTGCTGCCACTGACCTTCAACACCTCCTGAAAGGGATTCAGGGTGGAGATCAGGAATGAGACACCCTGTGCTCTGAGAAAACCCAGTAGAACAGGCCTTCAGAGAGTGAGATATTTTCAGGAGATTTTATGAGCCCAAACTCTTGCATGTTCTCATACCTAGAGAAATACTAACATCATTAATGGTGACATCTGCTTTGGCTATTAAGGAGAAAATTACAATTAAAAGTCAAAATGGAGTAGATATGGTTCAATCATCCAAGGAAATAACTAGGTGACACTATGGGTGTGATTTCAGACAAGTCCTTGTATTGCTGAAATTCACACATCTTGTAGCCCTCACCCCAAATTTTGATCAAGTGGAGAGAGACTTCTCTATGAGGCAGGACTAAACCCACTCTCAGCAGGAAGTAGTTATGGAAGAAAGAGACCTCCGCCCCAATTCCCAAGAAGTATCTTTTTTTTTTTACGTTTTTTAAAATATGTAAATTTATTTATTTTATTTTTGGCTATGTTGGGTCTTCATTGCTGCATGTGGGCTTTCTCTAGTTGCAGCAAGCAGGGGTTACTCTTCGTTGCAGGGCACAGGCTTCTTATTGCGGTGGCTTCTCTTGTTGCAGTGTGCAGGCTCTAGGCATTCAGGCTTCAGTAGTTGTGCCTCTCCAGCTCTAGAGCACAGGCTCAGTAGTGGTGGCGCATGGGCTTAGTTGCTCCGTGGCATGTGGGATCTTCCCGGACCAGGGCTCGAACCCATGTCCTCTGCATTAGCAGGTGGATTCTTAACCACTACACCACCAGGGAAGCCAAACCAAGAAGTATCTTGATTATGAAGTCTCTCAGGGGGGAGTTGTAGGGGAAACACTGACCTAAACCACTCTCCCTGGTGAGGCAAAGGCAGTAACAATTTGCATGAGTTATTTTATGACAGGAGATCCTGGTAAGGAACATGGAACTAACAAGCCACCGGCAACCAGAAGAATACAGGAAAGGTCAAAAGGAGAGAGGAGACGCCAGTCCACATGCCCTACCAACATCCCAGAAGCCTCCTCGCTAGACTCCATCTTGGCTGAGCAGTTGCGCCGCCACCAGAAAGGGCCCTGAGTCAGAATGATTGGCCAGAGACAACCCAGAAACTAATCCTATCACCACCATAAATCCCGAGACTGTGAGCCACATGGCAGAGCAGTCTTCCTGGATTCCCTTACCCTCCTGCTCTCCTCCCGGGCTCCCTTTCCCAATAAAGTTTCTTGCTTTGTCAGCACATGTGTCTCCTCGGACAGTTCATTTCCAAGTGTTAGACAAGAGCCCACTTTCGGGTCCTGGAAGGGGTCCCCCTTCCTGCAACAGTTTTATTTTTATTATTTATAATACAATATTAAATCTTCAGTGTGTATAATTATTGATACATATAGAAAAATATATATGTACATATTTTTTTCTCTCTTCCTAATGTCTTTGCTTTGATTATACCATGAGTGTCTTTATTTGTTTACTTATTTTCTTTACTCTAGGAATATATTCTGTTATGGTGTATAATTGTTTGGCCACCTACTGCAACATTGGCTCACATTATAAAGATATTTGATCATTAGTCCATACAGTTATTTCATGCATGAGAATTATCATTTTTAATTTGGCAGCAGTGAACCAACATCTCAGCATGTGTTCAAAACTGCCACCTCCAAAGAGCAATAAACAGAGTTGACTAAGTTGATTAAGACAATAAAACTATCAGAACTGCTTCAGGGCTAACAAAAATGCTTACATCGACTCATACTGTCTATAATTTCTACTATTTTTTTCTATTTTTCTTAATGACAGTAGTGCAAGCTACTAATTCAGGTTGTAAATTAAAATGTACATAAAGTGATAATGTAGTTAATAAATTTAAGAAATTTTCCATAAAATTTTAATTATCAAGATATTTCAATGTAAAATGCTCCATAATAAGATACTGAGCTAAATATATTCAAGTAACAGGCGTTCAGTCTTCATATTCAGAATACCACGACTATTAGGAATGAAAATGAACTGAAAATGTAATTGGCAAAAAAATACACAAGTTATAAAAGTAAATTTTGCCTCTTAGCTTCAAGGACTGTTGTCTAAAACTACACTCCCTTTTGGTAGCATTTCATAGTACAGAGTGAAGTAGGAACTTTGTGGTTATCCAGTAAACATAGTTTATTTTCACAGTTAAATTACTCAGTTCAAGGGGGAAATTGGCATTTCTCATTACAGTTATGCTTAGTAATACAGTTTTGATTGACTATTGTTTATTGATTATATTTGCAAATTTCAGTTCTTCTTTATTATTTTTATTTTTGATAAAGAAAATGTTAATATAGTACACACAAAGTTTAGAAGATCAATTTAAATAAGTATAAAAATTGGAAAAAATATTTTGCTCCATGTATACCCAAATATATTAGGAATTTATCAAATTTCTTTTTTTTCCTTCTTTGTAAACTGAAATAATTTTATAATCAGTATAATAGTAATAAAATGAAAATTAAATGAAGCAACCAGTATACATGTTATGGAAGTTTCCAGTCA
The DNA here is from genome assembly GCF_949774975.1 of Lagenorhynchus albirostris. Classification (NCBI taxonomy): domain Eukaryota; kingdom Metazoa; phylum Chordata; class Mammalia; order Artiodactyla; family Delphinidae; genus Lagenorhynchus; species Lagenorhynchus albirostris. Next base: position 90,898,119 of record NC_083098.1, read on the forward strand.
AAAAACACAGCATGATAATTCTATTAAATAGAAATGTGACATCATTTGTAAAGAATTGTTATTAGAATAATTTGTTTTGCTTTAGTTGGTTTTATTTCTAAACCATAGTTCTCAACACTGACTATAAATTCAAATCACCAGGGAGATTTTCACTCCCTTTTTTCAAGCTTTATTGAGGTTCAATTGACAAACAGGAATTTTATATATTTGATGTATACAACCTGATGCTTTGATATTTGCATACATTGTGAAATGATCACCACAGTCAATCTAATTAACATACCTATCGCCTCACATAGTTACCATTTTATTTCCTTTTTTTTCTTGTTGTTGCTGTGAGAACACTTAAGACCTACTCTCAGCAGATTTTATGCATATAGTACAGTATTGTTAACGGTCACCTTGCTGCATATTAGATCCCCAGAACTTATTCTTCTTGCATAACTAAAACTTTCTACTGTTTGACCTGGAATGTTTTTAAATCCACAGATACCCAGACCACTAAGACCAATCAAATCAGAGTCTCTGAAAGGAAAGCCCAGACATCAATAGAGTGTCTATCAGAAGCTTCAGAATAGAATGTCTATTAAAATCAATAGAATGGCTCTAGAAGTTTCCCAGATAATTCTAATGAGCAGCTATTAGAGATAGTTTTTTGCATAGGCTCTTCAACTTTTCAATATCCTACCATCTGTGTATTAATAAATTAGATATAAACTTAATTTTGTATGAAATAATGTGAAATCAAGCATTTAAATATTACTTTTTATATTTTCTTTTAGTTTGTTTTTCTCTTATCCCAAATTTCTTTTTACGTTTATTTTAAAAATTAATGACAAATCATATATATATTCCATAGTTCAGCTTTAAGTTTTTATAATTTATAGTTTTGTTGTTTTCAGCAGTGGAACAGATACTCCAAGATATTCGCATTAAATGATATGACCAGACATTGATGAAATCAGATGTTCTGATACTCAAACATAAAGATTTTTCAAAGGTCCTATAAGTTGTGAGCTCAGTCTTTGAAGTTTCTGAGGCTCTGGGTGATATACCTGTCAACTCAGAGAAATTTTTGTTTAACAGGGGGAAAAGTGGCTTCTGTGCACACAGGTGAGTTTAGGTGAAAATTTAGTTTCTTTTATTTATTTTAAGTGCTAGTTTCTTCCGGGTTACTAGGATTGAATCCAGCTGAACCTGGGTGAATTCAAAGGCCATACTCAGCAGAGGCCATAGTTTCTGCTAGAATTACAACTAAAAAGATAAAATATAGTAATGTAAAACTCTCATTTTTAGGACAGGGATGGTATAAAATATTTCTGCTTTGTGATTTGCACCGTAGTTTGGAAGCAGGTGCACAATGTTTGGAATATTCCTGCTGCTGATTCTTCTTATTAATTTTAATTAGGAATAATGCAACATTTAGAAAGTTGGGGATTTCTTGAAATAGGAATTGATTTATTGTGAAAGATTTTTTGAACACAAACAATATAGCTAGTTCATATTTGTCCAGGTATATTCCATAATTAATATCTAATAATTTCCTTAAAGTTAGTAATTGGAAAGTGACACAAACACAGCTGAAGTATTAAAACATATGATTTTAAAAGAGAATAAGAAAATGAACTCATCCATCCCAAATATAAAGTGTACACTATGTTGTAATAAATCACAGTCCCTAAGGGGATAAATAAAAACTAGTCGTCCTAAGAGTTGTTATACTTTAGTTGGCACACAAAGAAGAATAAATAGGTCTAGGACATAACATGCTAACTGATGCTAGAGAATTAGAATGCTTATTTTTATTTGGACTATATTTCTAAGTTTAAATCTATATGTAGCCATATTAAATGATTGGGTTTCAGGAAGCTTTTATATACATATTTGCAATTATTTATCTGGCTAAGGCCTGCAAAAAAATACAAAGAATGTGACAGCCATGATGATAATTTATTTTTCCAAACTGTGATAATTGACAATATTGATTTTTTTAGCACTGACCTCTGTTACAGAGTGGATGGAAGTAGGCTACAAAAGTAAGTGCAAGAACTATAGAGATCTTAGAGACTTAGTGAAATAAATGAAGTTGTTTGTTCCTGTGATTGTTGATTTTGTAGTACAAATTTAAGTTTTATTCAGGTAAAATATCTTACATTTCATTCATAATCTGAAAGCTTTGGACAAATGTTTTTAGTGTTTTACCCCCATTGCCTGGACAAAAAGCAAAAAAGCACACTATTGGTGTATTTTTGAATTAATAAATACTGAATGTATTAATTTGGCTCCATAATTCCTCTTTTCCAACAAGTTAGTACTGTTCATGTAATTACTATAATGATGTTGTAACCTCAATGTTTTTACCTTATGGTTAAAGCCCCTTGTGTTGAAGATGGGATATTCAGCTTTCCTTTAAGGCCATAATGACCTCTTTACTGAGTAGGTCATATGATACAGGCAGGCATCCTTATCAAGCTTTGGTTGTGTAGATGTGGCTAAAGAAATCCAATTTTATTCAGTCACTGGAATGTGAAGTGCATTCCAGATGGATGAACCTGGAGAGCAGAACGTCTTTTTATCCCAGTACTTTTTTGTTTTGTTTTGTTTTGTTTTGTTTCGGTACGCAGGCCTCTCACTGTTGTGGCCTCTCCCGTTGCGGAGCACAGGCTCGGGACGCGCAGCGCAGGCCCAGCGGCCATAACTCACGGGCCCAGCCGCTCCACGGCATGTGGGATCTTCTCAGACCGGGGCACGAACCCGTGCCCCCTGCATCGGCAAGCGGACTCTCAACCACTGCGCCACCAAGGAAGCCCCCAGTACCTTTTATATCTTACTTTCTTACTATGACAATTCAATCTCTCAAAGACAAAATTATTTTTTCTAGTTATGAATTCATTGCTAAAATCTTTCAGGCCATTGGTAGGAGAAAATAAGCTGGAAAACTGCACACTTGGAGGATAACAAATATTAAAATTTGTAGTCTAGATTTTCTCATCAAACATTTGAATGGCTACTTGACATTTAAAAATCTCTGGCTGCAAAAATGTTGACAAAACACCCCAGTTTATATAAATATAGGCCTCCTAATTTTACTTTATTGATTTTGCCTCTATTCTTGAGATTGTTATAGTGGAATCTTTCTTACCTGCTGCCCATCACTTGAAGCCTGTGTACATATTGCCAAGCTGTCTGAAGTTATAAGGAAACCCAAGTTTAATACCACATTAAGAATCACAAGGCTTCCCTGGTGGCGCAGTGGTTGAGAGTCCACCTGCCGATGCAGGTGACACGGGTTCGTGCCCCGGTCCAGGAAGATCCCACATGCTGTGGAGCGGCTGGGCCCGTGAGCCATGGCCACTGAGCCTGTGCGTCCAGAGCCTGTGCTCCACAATGGGAGAGGCCACAACGGTGGGAGGCCCGCGTACCCCAAAAAAAAAAAAAAAAAAAAAAAGAATCACAAAATGATATTTGTGTTTATAATTTTCTTCAAAACTGACTTAAATGTTTTTATACAATTATTAGAGTTTAACTCCTCTAACTTGGGAACAAACAATAGCATTTTTAAATATTAGATGTGAATGAATTCATTCATTTGATCAACAAATATTTATTGAGAAACTATTTTAAACCAGGCTCTTTATTAAGTACTAAAGGTAAACATCCTTAAGTAGTATGAGTGTCTTAACAATCATACTATTAGTCTGGAAGAATATTTTATCAAAAATGACCCATGGACCATCTCTTTCAGAATCCTGTGATGTAATAATTTAAAACTGATGATTTCTGTGTTGCACCTGAGATCAAATGAGTTATATTATCTGCTCGTAATTCCTAAGAATATGCATTTTAGCAAACACTCCAGGTGCTTCATGACATAGGAAGAAAACCTTTTTGTTTTGGTTCCAAGTTTGTGTGGTTTTGAAAAGTAAGCTCATATTAGCCTAGGGCCTTATTCTATATTGAAAGAAGACTGGACCAAGAGAAGAAATAGAAAAAAATGGCAAGCTCCTGACTGTGTTAAAAGTTTCATTTAAATATTTCTGTTTCAGGCTTCACAAACAAAATACCAACTCTAGCATTGGATCTTATTTTCTTCTTTGGATATTATTTCCTGTGAAAGGGTTCTGGACTTCACTCAGGTTTCTTCTCCAGTTTTTAATGTATGTGAGTTCTGCAGGTGAATTATTTTACTGCTAATACCCAAGCCCAGATTGATCCAGTATGGTCCGTTACAAATCCTTAGTAATCATGGAGTAATTGTTCAGCATATCATTAGATTTTGTTTTCATAATTCTAACAATTGAAAAATCTCATCAGTTGATGCCTACCAAATATTGCAGTGAAATTGATACAAATCCAAACAAATACTGTTTTGTAGTCCTGGGGAAGCTGAAAGTTTTATGGGTTCTAATGCTCCTCAATGAAATAAAATGACATTTTAAAGGAAGGGGATCCAAGTATTCACAGTAAAATATCCTTACCATATAGTTAAATGAAATTATGTGCTCAGTGAATATTCACCAGAAAATTAACATCTTCTAAGCAACTGACCAACTTGAAGGAAACAATTTTATTTTTAATTAAAATTGTGGTTCATGAGAAAAGTATAGTCAGGGAATAAGGGGTGTTTGTGTGTGTGCGCGTGATATGCTTCTTGAACACAGCAAACAGTTTGACACATACAGAACATTCTGTTTAGTCTTAAGGCACAAGAAATGACATTAGAAGGATGACATTTTCAGGCATAACCCTTCAGATGTATGGGGTTCAGAATGAAGACCAAAGTATACACATTCATTTTTATTGAAAGTTAAATTTGTTTTAAACCTGTTGTGTAATGTAATTGTAGATATTCAAAGATGATGTATTAGATGCTTCATTCATACAGCATGAAAGACAAGAGGAGGGAAACAACTCATAAAGACCTTCTAAGTATTGCTTAGTGAGCTCAGGTTACTCCTGGTAATCAATCCCGATGCCTTCAGGGACTTCATGACCACATAAATATGGACTCTGTTGGATTATAATGGCTGAGTGGACCACCAATGCAAAAATAGCCTTTGTTCTGTTCTATAGTATAGTTCATCAACTGCCAACAACCATGACTGACCTGGTGAATAGCTAATTATTTATTAATTTCAGATTCTTCCTTAATTATACTCCTTTTATTATTCCATCTCTAAGCCTTTGGATACATCATACTCTTCAATGTATATTTAATTGGTTAAACTGTTAAAACAGTTTCTTTCCTAAAGAATCATCCTTTTAATCACTAAATTCAGTCCAAAAAATAATTTATTGACAAAACACTTCTTTTTCACCTAGACAAGACTTCAAGTAAATAAAGAATAAGATAGTGAAGAAAATTATATTAAAATTATTTGAATATTTGTTGGCTTTTTATAATTGGCTTAGTAGTTATTATGTATAATTTGTTTTCCTACTTAAAAATCCCTGTGTTTCTAAGTCACATAACTGAAATTTTTAGAGGACTGTGTCTTAAGAAGGTTATTATGTAGGTGACCTAATTCCCCAAGGGAATGAAATTAATGCAAAGACCGGCAAAATCTTTCTCAAGCAATTCTGCAAAGCAAAGAGCTTTATAAACCTGACATATACAAATAATTATAGTAATAATTACAATGGTAATAAAAGTAGCTAACTCTTATTTAGGTCTTAGTATGTCCCAAAGATTAATTTGCATTTTTAGATGTGTATACTTTATTTTTCACAGCAAAATCCACAAGATGAGTACTATTATTATCGCCATTTCACAGGAGCGAAAAGTAAGGCATAGAGAGGTAAAATATTTTACACAAAGTTTTACACAAAGTCAGACATCTAGTAATTGGTAAGGCTAGAATTCAAACCCAAGCTATCTGGCTCCAGAATAAAATTTCAAATATTGGATCAATCACCATTTGTGAGAGAGGAATCCTGGAAAAAAATGAAATTAAAAAAATGAAATAAAATAAAATATTTGGTTCTTGCTAAATGGCAAAGACTTTGAATTCCTTTTGAGTTAAATACAAAAATTACATAGTGATTTATAATTAAGTATTATGATCTGTCAGCTGGTAAATTGGTTAGGTTCTCCTGTAATTTTGACAAAAGCAAAGAATTGCAGACATTTGAGTTGTTAAATATTTGTTACCCAGTCATTAGGCTCATTCACTCTCATAAGACTGATACCAACATTTAGAGCCCTCACTGGGAAACAACGGCCCACAGGAAGATTAGGAATGGTGGTAGAAGGGTAACTGTAGAAGAGGAGGTGAAGAAGTTTGAGCCAAGTGCATGAGTATACTTGGGCAGATCAAATTTAGGAAAGAATATCTGGGGGAAGTTAAGGATCTTCACATTTATTCCATTAAAGCTATTCATGTGTCTATATTTATCCTTTGGAAAGTATTCATGTAACCTGGGTAGTGGGGGTGAGTACAAACAAGTAGTCTAATATAAAAGTTGTTCAACAGAAGTTTCATTTTCACGTGGCTTCTCCATCACCACGTTAAAACAAGTTTTTTGTAATCCTGGTAACCAGGATAGGTCCAGGTGTAAATTAAACTTTGATGTGATTTTTTTCCCCCACATACCATTCATGTGTATCCGTGATCTGTTTTTTGAAGAGCCCAAGCCCTTCATACCCTCTGCTGTTCTGGGAATTAATGGATTAAACCCCAGCTTCAAAGGAGAATACATGTTATAGAAATTTTCAGCCAACTAATCATTGTACTAGAATTAAAAGTCATGATTTGTTTTGAATTTTTCTCTAAATAGCCTTAACTTCAAACAAATATTTATCAGTAATGAGCTAATTGTTTTTAAAGATTTCTACTGCAACTGTAACAATAATTCTGAATTCAGAAATCATTTGTTACTGCATGATAGTGTAAAAAATGTTTTTCATTTATAAAATGGGTTATAATAATACCTAACCATAGAGTTGAGAAAATGGAAAAAAAAAAAAAAGAAACAAGTGTGTCCATCCTAAATTCCTCCTTTAATTTTCATGCCCATGCTATAAATGTGAAAAAGGGAGAGGCCCAATACATGGTGTAGAAACAGATGTACTTAGGCATAACTCTGGTAAAGGAAGTGGTGATTTCTGTTGAAATTAAAAATTTGAATTTCTATAATATTTCAGAAAACAGTGTTTTCTCTTCACATGATTTAGAGTTTTGGAAATCATCTGGTCCAAACTCTGCATTTTATAGATGAGGAAAATGAACCTCAGTTCAAATAGCAATTTTGTACAGAATAATTATAAACATATGTCTCTGGATTCCTGAAAGATCTGCACTATCTTATAAATATTTTTATCATCTCTGAAGATATATATGTATTTAAGCAATATAAAAAGCAAATAAAAACAATGAGATACTACCATGTATCCATTAGAATGGCTCAAATCCAGAGCCCTGACAATACTAAATGCTGGTGAGAATATGGGAACAACAGGAACTCTTATTCATGGCTGCTGGGGATGGGTAAGTGGAGCACAGAGGGTTTTTTGCAGTGAAAATACTTAGTATGATGCTATAATGATCAGTACATGTCCATATACATTTGTCCAAACCCATAGAATGTACAACACCAAAAGTGACCATAATGTGAAATATGGATTTGGGGTGATTATGATATGTCAATGTAGGCTCATCAATTGTAACAAATGTACCACTCTGGTGGGGAATGTTAATAATGGGGAAGGCTATGCATGTGTGGGAAGGAGAAATACACAGAAATCTCTTCATTTTCCTCTTAATTTTGCTATGAATCTAAAACAAAACTGCTCTTAAAAAAGGAAAATATCTTAAAAAATTAAAAAAATAATAAATTGTGTCCAAAACTTATAAGGAATTCCTGAAAATCAATGAAAAGACCAAAAAAAAAAGAGACAAGGATATAAACAAAAGGGAAAATCTAAATACCAATAAATAACTTAAAATATTAAAATATTTAATCTCTCTTGACAATCAGATAAACATATTAAAACAGTTGTTAGAAACTAATCAGGTTAGCATATAGTATATTAAAATTAAATTATATTCAATTGACTTTGAGAAGGAAACTTTTTTTTTCATTCCTATTATGTCTGACATGGTTCCAGGTGCTTTATCCTCATTGCCTTTCTTCCTGAAGTCTTAGAGTAAACTAATGAATGAGTTTTGTCATCTTGATGATACAGATGAGCAATTTGAAACTCAGAACAGTTAGGAATTTGCCAAAGAAAACACAGCTTAAAATTCTAATCAGTTTTCAAAAATTATGTTGAACTTCGGAGTCTAATTTTTCTGTTTGGACATGTGTATGTATATGTGTTGGCCAAATGGAAAGGTACAATTTGGTGAAAGAGAAAACTTTGAGCCCATATCTTTTTTTTTTTTTTTTTTAGAACAAGCACTATTTATTCAGAGCTGACTCTGTTCAGCAAGGTAGTCAGCCACAACCATTTGCATTTGGCAGAGACTCAAAGACAGTTAGAGGTGTAGGAAAGCTTTCTGATGGTAAATAAAAGGAAGACATATGATCAGAGGTTGTGAATTGTGGAAGCTGGAGGTAGCTGTATCTTGTTAATTCACAAGGATAGAGACTGTGTTGTAACCACCTTCATATTCCTAGAACCTGCCATAGCAACAGGAATAAGGTTAAAAATTGAATAACCCAGAATTGAAAGACTGGCATCGTATTTTTATATTTAAAATTTGTAATATTTTTGAGAAGATGTTCTCAATTTTAGAAATATATTACCTGATTCATCAAAAGTAGTTTTAACCTGCTAAAATGTTTGGCGTACACAATACACACACACACAAACTAGAATACAGCTCTCCAAGCTAGTGGTTATGAAAATAGATAAGACAACTATATCAATGTAAGTGGCATATTTCTTCCAATATATTTTGACATGTAGCTATTTTTACCCCAAATAATTATATCAGAACAAATCAAGTTTCTAGCAGCAGCTCTTATGCAAAATGAAAACACAGCTCATTCTTTCAATCAAGCCTTCATCTTGGCCTGGGGGGGAAACACTATTGAGAAAGCAGAGCTGTTAAAAGGAACATTCTTCTGTTGTATTCTGACTATTAGAAACCAAATCAGCAAAACATCCAGAAACCATTACAAGTAAACAGACTTCATGCAAGAAGCCAGTTTTGCACATTGAGGACAATAGACTTCTATAATACATGTTCCAAAATTTGAAAGGAAAATATAAAGAAAATCTTAGCTATCAAAAGAAATACTGGATGAGGGGTAATTCTTGGAAGCAATACCTAGGTCAAAAGATATATTCAATTGCTAAAGACACCAAAGATGTTTATATAGAATAATAATTATAAAGAGTATAAAATTTAACCCAATTCACTGTTACATTCCTGTTCGGTAAGAGTATCTTCTCACTTATTTTGCTTATGTAGCCCTTGCTGGTGACAATAAGTTTTAGTATACTAATAAATTGATTTAGTCAGGGTTCATTAAGGAACTAGATATCACACTCAGTGAGTAGTTTGAGGAGAGTTTAATTTAGGGATTTTTTTTTAATGTCAGCAGAATTTAAAAAACCAACAAGGCATATTTTGGTACACCAGGGCTAGTCGAAGAGGACAAAAGGAAAGGAGCTTTTGGAGAAGGACATAGCCCACAGAAACCTAGAAATGATGAGATCTGAGTCTCTGGAAATTACTTTGGGTAAAGAACCAAAATCTTATAAACCACAGAAGGATAGAGTATTGCTTTCTCCATTGTACAATCACCCAGCAAATATCAGCAGGTCATCCTGGGAGAGTTGGAGAAAATTCACAATGTTTACCTGAGGCCATGTTGCAATGTCTTATCTCAAAAAGACCCAGGTTCTCCTGGGTCAAGGCACTCCAAATCTGTGAATTGGTTTATACCTAGGAACTGAGTAAGAGGCTATGAATCTTCACTGCAGTGAGTTGAGTTAGGTTGCTGCCCACTTGATGTAAGTATATTTTTGCTATTATGTGCCAAACAGCATATTAGTAACTGATGGTCTATTTCATTTCTAGCAGTCTTGTAATGAAATAGGTAACACCATACATGTAGGCACAGACACTGACCACCAATTCCTCTTTATAATTTAATGTGATCATTTCTCTCACCTTATCTCTGGTAGTTAAGAGCTGTCACCTGCTTTTACTACTTTATTATCTCCTTAATTTTAGTGAGATCAGGAAATTCAGTTTTATTACATCATTCCCACAGTCAACCCCGTTACACAGAAGACAGCCACCAGTGAACATTTCAAAGATGTTTATAGCTCTCTCGTCAAAGCATTTCTTAATATCTTCTAGGTAGTAGCCTCTTGTTATTTCTGTTGGTAAAAGAAGGGAATGTCTTAACAGGTTGAAAATAACATTTTCTTTCCCCCATGCCTTGAATTCTTTTCTAACAGCATGCCTAGATAGTTCTGGCATTTCTCTCTCATTGACTATAAGCCATTAAAGAGTGTAGGCTTCATTTAGTACTTATGCTACACCAAAGCTAATACATTACATCTTGAATTTGGGGTTTGTGAAACCATGTCAATAATTTCAATCCAATACAGCATTATGTTTTCCTTCTTGACTCAATACCTTAGAATCCACTTCTATGCAATCTTTTCCAAGCCTGACTAATAGAAATTGGGAAGTTTTTACAATTAATTTGTCCATGACCTCCAAAAATAGATTGCAATTGCATGTCACTGGTTATCTGTGATCCCTGGCAAGAAAGCTACAAGTGCATCCCTCAAATATATGAGCAATCCAATCCCAGAATCCCATCATGAAAATTTGTTTCCTGGGGACACTCTTAAGTACTGATTGCTGTATCAATCAGTATCTTAGCAGGTAGCACTTAAACTGGGTAATTCTAGATGAGTGTGATAAAAAAAATATTACAAAGGAATGAGCAGAGTCTATGAAAATAAAGAAAAAATGCAATATTCTTGGATTAATATGGTAGCTTTCAGATTGAAAAGATGGTCATCCTCAGTTCCTGCAGTTCTATGTGTACCTACCACACCTCCCATTGAGATGAAGTATATTTTATCTTCCTTTGATTTTGGACTGGCTTATGACTTGTTTTGACCAAGAGAAAGTTGTCAAAGTGATACTGTGTCATTTTTTAAACTAGCTCTGAAGAAGTCTGGCAGCTTCTGCTTTCACTGTTTTGGAGCCCTGAGCTACTATGTAAGAAGCCTGGCTACCTCCTGGAGAGAAAGGCTTATCTGGGTTGCAGCCTTTCCTGCTACCCTAGCTAAAAACCCAGCTGAATTTTGCTGCAGGTACTACCCCAGCCAATGCTACATGGAGCAATAATAAATTGTCCGAAAATCCATGACACAGTTGATGGTCCATGGGCAAGTGAATTGTTGCTGTTGTGTTAAATTACAAAGTTTTGGGTCTGTTTGTTATTCATCAATATATAACTGAATCAGCTAGTAAGAGTGGAACATTGTAACACCTTCAGATCTGAAGGGCATGCTTCGTGTATACCCTTCTAAGCTGAGCATAAGTTCTAGCTTCTCTTTGAGAGCCTATGCAGAAGTAATCTATAAAACTTCAAGAACTCTAAATAACTTATTGTCACCATCCTTATATCCTTTATATCCAACAGCTTGCCTTGTAACTCCTTTATCCAATCTTTTCTCGCCAATTACATTATTAATTTTTGGTGTGGGAGATCACTATTTTTTGAATCTTGATATTACTATAACCCCTGGAAAATGTCTCTTGGAAAGAGTAGGCATTAAGATAGAGAAGACTTTGCACAAGAACACATGACAAGGATGTTTATCTAAGAGTGGTCACAATATTTTAAACATGACTTTAAATTCCGTCAACAGAATATTAATTAAAGTTAATACATTTATATATTCAATGACCATTAACAGTTAAAGGGTAACTACTAAATTCATAAAAACTAATAATTTTTCTTTGTACTATTTAATAATTGCAAACTACTTTCCCAAAGAATAATACACCTCTTTTACTTATATCACTGTTAAAGACACTATTCTAAGAGATTTACACAGGATTCATAAATTTTACTGAATCACTAATGGCCATCTGTACTATGTATCATATTGTAATGAAATGCAGCTTTCATAACTGTTATTTGATCCTTAGTAAAATAGCACCTTTGATATGATGAATAAATACTCAGTTTGGCATGATAAAGATAATCATTTTTAAATCTGAATAGTACTTACTATGCACCAGGCATTTTTCTAAGAGCTTAACCATATTAATTCATTTAATCCACAGAGCAGTCCAATGAGTAATATTATTAATGTCTCCATTTTACTAATGAGGACACTAAGGCACAGAGAGATTATGTAAATTTCTACATATGTTGATTGAGTACAGAGTCAATTGAGAGGGTTATTTTCCATAAGGTTCCAATAGCTATGTGGACACACCTTGAAGTACAAGATATAAATGTCCCTATTTTGTTATGAATGTTATCTTTGAGTTACTGTAAAATGAGCTACCACAGAAGCTCAGTGGTATTCATCCTCTTCTCTACTTCTTGGCTTTTTGTATCATTTCTTCCATTCCACTTGGAAAATGATATATATTCCCAGAAAGTGTAGAAAGACAGCTCAAGTCTCTTAAAATTTTCAACAAACATGTTAACAAATTGCATCTGATATATACAAACCTGTTTGTAACTCTGGCAAGAAGATTAAACGAGTTCACACTTTGTTATGATTTAGATAAGTTGAACTCAAGATGATCATGCTCAATAAAGACAATCTTCCAACAGAAACACAAGCCAAGTAGAGGTGTGTGTTTACCTGGGGAAGGAACTGCGGAGGGGGCAGTGCTCCCATTTAAAAGGTTACAGACCATGTTATGGTTTCCCCCATACCCATTAGAATTCAATACACTGAAAATTAGGATCTAATTTTCCTGTACATGGTTAATTGAGTCAAGATTCAATGCAAAATACCATAATGATATAAAACAAATTTAAAATGTCCCATTTATCTTTTTTAAAATAAATTGAGTCATGGGTCAACAGGTGTTATTTTTCTAATGTGAATATATTTATGGAATCCTGGCACAGATATAGTTTTATAGTATCTGTAAAGGCAGGTAAATATCATTTGTTATTTTCATGCAAAGATAGAAAGACAACATTCCAATTCCAGTGCATTAAAAATGTTGATATTCCATAAAAACAGCCACGTATACATGAATAGTCTATAATAATGTTTTTACCAGCTAGGTAATTATCACTCTTGGAGTTAACACACTCCATTCAATTGAATGGAGAAGATGTCTAATTATGATAAGCTGGAATTATTTCCATTTGGAGGCAAGATTATCAATGAATGGTAACAAAAATTTTTCATCCTTGAAACATAAAGAACTTTTAAAAATTATGTCCAAAATTGTTATCTATGTATGATTTTTGTGAGATCTTGAATGACTCCTGTTCCCAAACGTCTCTGATACTCCTAGTGTGGGTACACTGAATGGGGCCTATGCAGCTGATTCTAATGCAGAATTTGAGGCCAATTTTGTCCTACGGTAAATAGGCAATCCAATCTAGCACCAGATTTGTTCTTCTTCACATTCTGTTCTGTTGTCCAAATTCTGTTCTGTTGTTCAATTTCACTTCTACTTGGTGTCCTAATTCTTTTATGACTAAAATCTCCACTGTGTATTTTATTTCTCTGGTATCAATAGGTTTTATCCAAATACCTATTGTATGGATTCCCACCCATGGCCTGGTCATATGCTGGTAAAAAATATATATATATACTACTGATATCATTACAAAAGTCAACATGAGGGGCTTCCCTGGTGGCGCAGTGGTTGAGAGTCCACCTGCTGATGCAGGGCACACGGGTTCGTGCCCCGGTCCGGTAAGATCCCACGTGCCGCGGAGTGGCTAGGCCCGTGAGCCATAGGCCACTGAGCCTGCGCGTCCGGAGCCTGTGCTCCGCAACGGGAGAGGCCACACAGCGAGAGGCCCGTGTACCGCAAAAAAAAAAAAAAAAAAAAAAAGAGAATAAAAGTCAATATGAAACCCTTACATGAATTCCTATCTATAGCTCTTATGTTTGACTCAAATGAACAAGAAAAACAGTCCTCTATATTCAAATATAGAACTTCAGTCAGAATAGAGTTAAGCAATGGGATTAGGCAACAGAATTGCATGACTAAGAAACTGATTAAGACTTAAATAGACTTAAAATATATAAAGAAAATGAAAAGATTCATTTCAAAAGCAAGTGAAAATATTGTAGGATGGTAGCAAGGTGGATAGAATATAAATCACTGATATCCTTCTTATTGGTTGTGTTCCTTTGTACTTGTCAATTATACTCTCTGAAAATTGGTTTCCTTATTCTAAAGTGTGCAAACTAATACTTACAGGATTATTATATAGACATAATATCCATCTTTAACCAGGTCTATCTTAAAGCCTATATAGAGCAGACATTCAATAAATTGTCATTACTGTCATTATTATCTTAAATATCAATAATAATATAATTATATAATAAAATATATTTGCATTTTTGTAAAATGATGACTGTAGATAATAATATAACACTAATAATACCTGAGTCTCTATTTCAAATATTTTTAGCAACATATAATTAAGGAAACCCCTGTCTATTAATTAATTCATTAATAGATATTAAATATGTTATACATGTTGTTTATCCAGTGGAATTGGTCTTTAATATCATGGGTATTTCATTCTGATGAAGGTAATCATAAATAAATAGTAATAAATAAGTAAAAAATAAATAGATTAGAAAATATTAGAAAGCAGTAAGAGTGGTTAGGAAAAGGCTTTACAAAGGAGTGATGATGTGAACTAATGTCTGCCTGATGAAAAAGATCAAGTTAGACAAATGTCTTGACACTGGGAATATAGTTCACTTAAAACACTCTCTAATATATTTCCTAACTTGTTTAGGTTTGAATATTTTAGACAAATATACAATGAAGCTAGATTTATTAAGTATTAGTAGTGGTAGGTAGTGAACCTATTCTCACTAATGACACTAGACTTATCTTAATTGGTATTCATTCTTTCATTTTGCTGATATTTATGAAACACTTATTTAACATTCAACTTACATTTGTTGTCTACTGTCAAAGAAAAGTGACAAAGTAGCTAGGAATTTCATGGGTACAGCTGACTTCCTACATTTGTTACATCTTCTACAAAGAGTCCTGTGATTTGGATAAGTTGTTTAAAATCTTTATATCCTCATCATTAAAAATATGATAATAGTATGTACATTACAGTCTTTTTGAAATTATATGAAATGATGTATATAATCTACTCTCAGAACTTGGCATGTATTGATATCAATGGATTTATTTTAACTAATATGATTTAAGAAGGTGAGGGAAAAGAACTATGTCACTCATTTTTTTGTAGTCTAAGAGTTACTGTGATAAAGGTATATAGTGCAATGAAAGCACTTAGAAGGATCCTTAGCTATTCCTGAGAGGGTCAAATGAAAATTCATATGAAAGATTTTAGACAGCAATGAATGAGAGTGGTAGACATACTACTCACACTTGTGGTGTTCAGAAAGCTGTTGCAAAGCAGATGCCACTCCCTAAAGTAAACCATGAAGCTTGTACATTGACTTTTTTTACTGAGGTTAATCACACATATCCTGTTCGAAGCTATCAGCCACTAAAATAGGAGGGAAATTATGAAATATGAACACAGTATATATGGTTCATTCTAATGTTTCCTTCTGTGCAGGAAAATGTGTAAAGACCATTACTTTCTAAAGCAAAGGGAGATGATGTAAGAAAACTGTCACTAGTCCAAACCATTGTACAGACTAAATTCTCATTTATATTACTTCTAGATAAAGGTTAAAGCAACTTATTGAAAGACCTGAACTTAAAGAAGAAGAATTCAGAAATATATCTACATTTAGTGTTTCTCTTGTGCCTTGGAGTAAAAAATAAAATCGAAATCCAGATGGAAGCCTATTGAGGATTTTCTTGAATCAAATTAGGTATTCAAGAATGGACACTGTGTGTCCATCTTGTAGGGAGAAAGATGCTATGAACTCTTTTTTCACTATAATTCTTATTTAGAATTAATTAAAATAACTTGTGTCAAGTAAATCCATTGTTCTAGCTCTAGAACTGATCCAAAATTAATGGAAACATTTATACTCCATTAAATGTGTACTCATATTTATAGCTTTAATTGTTGAAAGCAATTCTCAACCTAAGCAAGGACATTCCAGTGCACTCATCAAGTTGGTCTTAAAGCTGATCCTGCCCTGATACTTTTCTAACTTTGGTATCCTGTATCCTAGTTCCCCAATTGCTCTATGTCTGCCTTATAGCATAGTTTCAAAGCATGGGGTTCTCATTGTATAACTCATCTCCTTTGTTGCAGGAATAACTTATTTGAGAGCTTGAGTATCTTGTGAATAAAATTCTACTGTCAAACTGAATACTACTAATAGCTGCTCCATATTCTCTGTCTTTTTGTATAAAATTCTATATCTTATACTTGGCTTGGACCATTTAACTAATTATGTACTCATTTTTATGTAGTGAATGCCTACCATGTTCCACAGACTGTAACATCATATCTTTCCTATCTGGAGTGATATTCCATTCTTGAACCCACATTGTGGCTCAAACCTATTTTCTCATCATTCAAATAACTGCCCCAGGGCTTGTTTCTTAGTGAACTCAATAACATTTTTGAGTTGGGGAAACACAAGCAAGCCACCCACAATCAAGTCTCATGATTATAAAACATATTATTTGATTTATACCATAATAATAGTATTTGGAATCGTTTTCATATAAAGGGAATATTTAAATCTATGTTTCACATTCTCTAAGTGCTATTCTGGTTCTTTTTAATTTCAGCCACTGAGTTGATAGGACTCAAAGGAAAACAAAATGGATTTATCCATCACTGAACAATTAATTGTATATTGGCTTCTTTAGGAATGGAGTTAGATAAAATGACTTAATCACAATTTTTCAGAGGAAAATTATAAATAATTAACTACTTTATGACTCCGATAAAAGAAAGTGAAATTCAGCACATCCAAGCAAATGACAATCAGATAAGGAAATTACTTACAAGGATTATTTCATTATTTTAACTGATTCTTCCCCATATAGCAATACTTACTGGCTGAGGCTATTATGCTTTAATATAGAACTATATATAATAAGCCTGGAAGTCAAGTTGAGCTACATAGTTGCACACACAGTTAAATACATTACAAATACCTCTATTACATATTAATATCGCTACTTTTCATTCTTGCACATCTCAGAAAACTTTAAAATGAATATGAAACTACATTATAGTTAAATCACTGAAATTGAAGTTTTTATTTCTGAACTCACTGCAGGGTATATGTTGGACATAGCCATGGAGAATTACTTGTGCAAAGATTTGTTAAGTATAGCTATTTTTTGGTACAGTTGCCTCAACCTGAAAGCTTAGAGACCCATATTCTGTAACATCATGTCTTTCCTATCTGGACTGACATTCTAGACAGTAGATACATGCCTCCAGTTAGATGTAGTTCTGTGAGATCTTGAAGGTAGAAGTGTGGTGGTGATCCTCTTCCTGCAGGCTTTGATTGTTTTCTTCTTGTATGAAAGTACATATATATGGTGGGTCTTCTTGGGGTGTTTATTCTTCCAATATTTATTCTATATATTCCTGGATTCTTAACAAGAATTATATAATCTATATATTCCTGTTAAGTACTTCAACACCCATTCTCCAATATCCTGACAATTGTAGTGGCAATGACTTCTTGTTCCTGACCTAACTCCAGAATTGGCTTCAAATGGGGCATCACCCATAATAAATCAATTTGAGAATGTTCTGGAAATAATTCCAAGATATCAATCTAGAATTTGTTTCTTCAGCTCTTTCTATTGTCTCAGAGACACCTAATTCCTGTATTAAAATTCTTATTGCTTAAAATACTTGAGTGGATTTTATTTCCTGCACTGAGTTCTCATTGGTGCTGATGTAAAACTCTTCCTCTCACAATCTCATTCTGCAACTATATTCTGCACTCTCTATCTGGAAGATTCTTCTTTCCATATTTATTTTGGCTTATATTTATCTCTTCATCAATATTTAGATTAGAAATTATCCTCTATATATACTTTTAATATCCCAACTACAAGATCACAGCTATAGCAATTTATCTGGGATAATTCCTCTCATGTTTTATAAACTCCCATCCTGGAAAAAAACAGACACTGTTGGAATGAGATTCTCCTGGACTCCGTTAACTGAAGTGTCAGTATCATATAGAATAGAATTCCAAAGTGAGTGTGGGATAAAACTCCTCCTTTATAAGAAAAATTGAAAC
Organism: Lagenorhynchus albirostris; assembly: GCF_949774975.1. Taxonomy (NCBI): domain Eukaryota; kingdom Metazoa; phylum Chordata; class Mammalia; order Artiodactyla; family Delphinidae; genus Lagenorhynchus; species Lagenorhynchus albirostris. The sequence continues at coordinate 90,916,495 of NC_083098.1, forward strand.
AAGAAGGTAAAGAATTTCTTCTACAATGTGTTGATAACTCAGATGGATGACATACCATGGGATGAGAGGGAAAGAAAAGAGAGAGCTGTTGCCATGTGGTGTGTGTGAATCTCCATCTACCCTTTGGGAAAGGGGGAGGAATATGCTACAGTCTAATATCAAACCTACTGAAAGAGGTTTCACGAAGAGCACCTGACAAGTTTTAAAAATGTTCTCTTTAGGTGAGAGACACAGAGACTGGAACCTTACTTGCATCTACAAAAAGTAAAGTAGACTGAGGTAGAAGGTCTGACCCCTACCACTGTAATATAGAGTGAGAAATGGTGCCTAACTGCCTCAGTAACTATGAACAGAGAATGATGCATGTTGGGAACAGAACATTTTTTCAGATCTCGAGTAAACTAAACATGCATGGGTGTTCCCCTGAACCAGATGCAGGCCTTTTGCCTTGTAAAAAGACAGTGTGCATGGTTTTCTTGGGATCTAGAGGGGCAAGGAAATATGAACAGAAAGAGGCCAGAGGTGCATCACTAGATACCAGGGCTAAAGAAGGATTCATGAACCACCATTTGGAATAAGGATGCTTCTACCCAAGTCAAGACAATTGTAGTAGAGAGAAGTCAGACACCCTGCTAGAGCCAAGATAAGGCAGAAACTTACAGAAGTTTCCTGGGGAGAAAGGGTTATATATAAGCAACTGTTAGATTCCAACACAGCAAAGATAGCTTAGGGAATTTCCTAATTAAATAAGAACTGCCCTGACTCCATTTCTCTCTGCCCAGCTGTAGGTGTGAGGAATTTGGAGTTTTGTTTATTGATGTGGAATTAGACATTCTATTTTCGGAATCAAGATTGCTGTGCTTATTTCTAAAAGTATCTTTAGGACAGTATCTTTCTTAAGAGCAAACAGTAAAACCTTGGGTCCAGATAAAGTTGTCATGCAGAAACAAGAGAAGCTAATTCCCTGAATCGCATTTAAGTAAAGGGGAGTAGATGAAAATATGCTGCTATTTTTATTACTTTATGAATTATATATATGGACATAATGAAAACACAAAAATAGCCATAATATAGATAATCCATTTCTTTCCAGCTTTTCTCTATTTTTCTACTCCTTTTTTGTAGGCAAACTTATTCAAGCCGTTATTTGCTTGTGTTTTTCTAATATCTTAGTTAATTCTTCAACATATGATCTTGCTTCTTACCCACAATTCCCATTTAGTGCTATTTCCAAAATTTTCAACAGGTTTAATGTTCCCAAATGTGATGGACACACTTCTTTACTTACATAACTCAGTCATTTAACAACAATTAACACAGATAGCCATCCTCTTATTCTTGACAAATTTTCTTAGTTCTCTTAATTTCAGAGGCCATTCCTTAATCACCTTCATTTTTCAAATTTTGAATGTTGTTATTTCTATAGAGAAACTTCTAGGGCTATACTCCTGTCTTTGTTTTCACTCTTTCTATTAGAATGTATCTGTTCATTCATTTATGTACCCTTTGTTGATAAATTCCATCCTATCTTCTGAACTTCACAACTACCAGTCTACATCTACAAGTGTTTTATCTCAGAAACATCTCAAATGTAATGAATCCCTATCTGAATTATTGATTTAAATTATTGAAACCTATTTATCTGCCTTTTTTCATACCATTAAATTACATCATCATCAAAACAACCCAGGATATGTAAATTCAGTCCTGTCCCTAAACACAGACATCCAATCATATGCCATGTCCTATTAAATGTTCCTTTAAAGTGTGTCTCGATTTTACCTACTTTTCTCCATCTCAACTGTTGCTACAAACATCTCTCACTAGAACAGTGATAGTTTTTTTTGAACAGAAATCATTACTTTCCACTTTTATTTGACATAATTTATTCTCTGTAAAGAATGCCTATAACTTTTGGAAATGTAAATCAGAACACATTGTTCCCCAATTAAAAACTGAGGGCAGGACTTCCAGAATAGAAGGTGAGGTATTTGGGAAAACATCTATTAAACTGATCAACTTTAGGCAAAGACAATCATTCAAGGTATCTTGAATGAACAGATACTCCCTATCTGGACAGAAATTGACAAGCTTTTCCTAAAATTCATCTGGAAATGCAAGGAACTCAGAATAGCCATAACAAACTTGAAAAAAAACAAAGTTGGACACATACTTCTCGATTTCAAGACTTATAAAAGCTACAAGACAATAACTTACTGGCATAAAGGTAGACATATACATCAATAGAATAGAATTGAGAGTCCTAGAATTAAACCCTTAAATTATGGTCAACTGATTTTCACCAAGGGTGCCATGATATTTAAGTGGGGAAACAATAGTCTTTTCAACAAACAATGCTAAGACAACTGGATATCCACGAAAGAATGAAGTTGGACCTCTTTATCACGCAATACCAAAGTTAACATATAGACCTCAATGTAAAAGCTAAAACTGAAAATTTTAGAAAACCTAGCAGTAAACTTTCATGCCTCAGGTTAAGCAATGGTTTCTTATACAAGACATCAGAAGCACAAGTGATAAAAGGAAAAATAGATAAATTAGTTTTTTTTTAATTAAGAATGTTTGTGCTTCAAAGAATACCATCAAAAAAAGTGAAAAATAAATCTACAGAATGGGAAAACAACACGTGAAAATCATATACCTATAAAGAAATTGTATCCAGGATATATAAAAAATACTTACAACTCAATAAGATAAATAAAATTTTTAAAATGAGCAAAGGATTTTAATAGACATTTCTCCAAACTTATGTAAATGATCAATAAGCATATGAAAATATTTAATAAGCACAAATCTCAACATTATAAGTCATTAGGAAAATGAAAATCAAACTCATAATGAGATAATACATCATATTCACTAGTATGGCTATAATAAAAAAGACAGACAAATCAAGAAGTGTTAAAAAGTATGCAGCATTATTAATAATAGCCAATTGAGGGACCCAAATGTCCATCTGCTGATGAATGGACAACAAACTGTGGAATAGCTACACAACAGAGTATTATTCAGCATAAAAATGAATGAAATACATAATGTAAATGCTAGAACATGGGAACTTTGAAAATATTATGCTAAGTAAAAGCAGCCAGTCACAAAAGACCATATATTGTATGCCTGCATTTATATGAAATGCTCAGAATAGGAAAATTTATAGAGACGAAAAGCAGATTAGTGGATTAGTGGCTGTCTGTGTTGCAAGGGAGTGACTTGGGGGAGAGTGACTGCTTGTAGGTACAGTGTTTCTTTTTGAGGTAATGAATAAGCGTAATCACCATGTGATCTTCATTCACCTCTGCATCCAGTGTCTTGTATTATATCTGACGTGAAATAGGTTCGATTATTACTTGTTACATAAATACAAAGAAAATCACATCTACTGAGTTAGCCATACCTACCTAGCGCATAAATCTAACAGTGAAAAAAGAATTCTGGGCTAATTATTAGAATGAATAGTAATTCCACTGTCAGGAGATACTGGATAAATAACTTTGGAAGAGGTTTTTGAAGTCCATGTTGTCATTTTTCTCCACTCCAAAATAATAACCTTGTTACCTGGTCCACCTACAGTACAAGATGGATAGAAGTTTCAAATAAGATAAAAAAGTCAGGCTTTTACAAATCATAAAATGATGCTTGAATAAAACTGATGTCACAACAATATACTGAAGTACTAAAAAGCAATTTTAATAATCCTTACCTTGTTATCAGTGGATTTTTTTCCTCTCTTAGGAATTTCTTGGTCATAGATGACAATCTGGATCTCTTCTGTATTACTCTACTTCAAAACTAAGGTTAGCACTGGCTAGGCCATTGATTTTCTTTTAAGAACACTATTAACTTTCCAATAGGTAATTATCTCCATCCACCCTATCTATTTATCATCAGAACTGTTAAGTCTTTTGGGAAATTCATGAGTATAGAACAATTCAACACTTATTTTGATCATTCAGTTTTCTATCACAATTTTTATAAAGACTTATTTTCTTCCTTTCAACCTATAGATTAAAATGTCTGAATGACAATGTCAATCATATACCCTTATCACTATCTATAATTATACAAAGGATGGTTTAGAGAACACTTTCAAATACTTTATGATATAAGATTTTAACAATAACTTTTATTTTTTCTTTACAGATGATAACATTGATGGTCAAGAATTTTAACATTTTTGCTTGGATTCGCAAATAAAGTAAGTAGACTGCACAGGATTTAAACACTTAATTTTTTTAATTCCTATGAAGGAATTAAAACAGACCCCAGTTTTCCTAGCTTCATCCCTTGCCTCCTTTCCTTTCCTTTTTTCTCTCTTCTCTTCCCCTTTTTTCCCCTTCTAATCCCACTTTCCTGAAACTTAACTTGCATTAGATAGTTTACAGACAACCTGCAAGTCTTACAAAGATAGTTCTCAAAGTAACTGTTCTGACAGCTACCAAACTAAGATTGTACCAAAGATTCTAAGCAAGAGACATGAAAAACAAATCATCTCTCAACTGTACCAACCACAGCTTTGCATCAGTTAAAGAAAACAGCAACCTGAGGAAAAAACCCCAATTCACAAAACCTTCTCTTCCCTCACAGCGTACAACTCCAGTCCCACTTAACTCTGTTTGCTCCAGAAGTTACCTGGGTTTAGGTTCTCTCTCAAGTTTATCAGCTGATCAAAGCCTTCAACCTCTATCTGAGTAGTTTTACTGTTTTTTTTTTCTTTCACCTTGACAATCCTTAAGGGAATAAAACATAGTTCATTTATTTTTGCATATCATTCGCACTCCCTCAGACCTAATCAAACTCCCTTGTTCACAGTAGGCTCTCAGTAAGGTCAGAAAGTTTCATAATCATTTTGTAGTTCAATGAAACCAAGTTATAATTCCATACCTTGTGCATTTTCCAAATATCATTAGAAACTAGATAGAATGAATTATTACTTTACATGCTCAATATATTTTCCATATTTCTCTAGATAATATATATCAATATAAGCATCTGTGTGATCTTCTGTGACATTCTTTTGCTATTACCTTTCTCTGAATTTAAGAATATAAAACCTTGACTTGAATTCCCCTTTGAAAATCAATTACTGTCCTAAGAGTGTCCCTGAACACTTCTGAGGTAGGGTATGTATTGAAACCTCAACTTCTTCATAAAAGTGTTATTATTATGGTCAGATTATATAATTTATGTAAAAATCCATAATTATTTTGTAAAACTCTGAGTTATATAAATCACAAAGAATATGATTTATAATCATTTTTTTAAAACTTCATAAAATAGGGTGAGGAACTTGTCAAAAGATTATGAGAATGACAATATGCAAAGAAAAGGACCTGAAACAAGTGGATATTCATGCTTTTAACTAATGTTAGTTTTGTGTGGTAACATTTAAGAATATTAGCCAAGATTGAAAGCTTAACCCTGAATATGTTCTAGTATTTATTATTTATGAACCAGCACAAAATGCAGTTATTTGAAGATACAGTTAATTCAATTGGGTTCATAACCATATGGAAGCATTTTTATAACTTAAGTATAAATATTCCTGTAGAAAATAGAAAAGCTTTATGTTAGAAGGCTTAACCAAAGTAGTTATAAGAAATAATTTTCCAAAGAGATCAGAGTCCAGATTTCTGGAGAGATTAGAAAATAAAATACATTAATAATTATAATGGATGTCTGAAACTTACTTAAACACCTTAAAATTCCTATTCAGTTGAATTTATGTAGTTTGTTTTTGTATTGTGAATATGCAGAAAATATATATTTAGATAGAAAATTTATTTTCAATATAAAGATGCTCCTTGAAACAAAATCTTTAAAAACAAGTTATAAAAGTTTATAAATCTTATTAAAAATACACATATATGTGATTTACTTTTAGATATATTTATGAAATTTAAGTAAATAACTACAAAATTAAACACACAATTAATTATATTCATAAGCATAGTTGATAAAATAAACATCATTTAAAACATACCCGTAGTTCTAATGTCACTTAAAACAAAAATAAGGGGACTTCACTGGTGGTGCAGTGGTTAAAAATCCACCTAACAATGTAGGAGACACAGGTTCAGTCCCTGGTCCAGGAAGATCCCACATGCCAAAGAGCAGGTAAGTCGGTGTGCCACAACTACTGAGCCTGGGGTCAAGAGTCCATGAGCCACAACTACTGAGCCCACATGACACAACTACTGAGCCTGCATGACTAGAGCCTGTATTCCACAACAAGACAAGCCACTGCAATGAGAAGCCAGCGCACCACAACGAAGAGTAGCCCCAGCTCGCTGCAACTAGAGAAAGCCCACACACAGCCAAAAAAAAAAAAAAAAAAGAGTCAGTATTAAAAGTCTACAATTTCAATGTAATGGAAAAAAAGCTATGCATTATGCTGCATCTGATAGCTATGTGAGCCTGAACAAAGATAATCTAAAGCATACTTTTTTCAGTTTGCATTAATAACACCTCTTGTCAATTCACAGAAATTAACTACATTACCTAAACTACAGATTTAGTTAAGTACCAGAATGAGGATCCCAGCACTGATGTGTATGTTCCAGGGTTTGAGTATTGGTTCAAGGAAGGACTTTAGTTTCTATTTGAAAGGAGGAAGAAATCTAAACTTTTAAAAATAATTTGTTTTTATGATTTGAAATATAAGCATGTCTTAGTCAGCTCAGGCTGCCATAACAAAATACCATACTGGGTGGCTTAAACAGCAGAAATTTACTTCTCTCAGTTCTAGATGCTGGGACAGCCAAGATTAAGGTGACAGCTGATTCAGTTTCTGGTGAGAGCTCTCTCCTTGGCTTGCAGATAGCTGTTTCTTTGCTGTGTGCTGACATGGCTTTCCTCGGTGCCTGCACAGGGAGAGATCTCTCTTTCTAGTCTTATAAGGCCACTGATTCTGTCTGATTAGGACCCCACCCTCTGACCTAATTTATTCTTAATTACCTCCTAAAAGCCTTATCCTTAAATACAGTTGCATTGGGGATTAAGGCTTCATTCAACATATGAATTTGAGGGGGGACCTCATTCTACCCATATGAAAGCACATACTTTTGTCACCACAATATAATCTCTAAAAAGATTCTGTTTGGTAGCTGGAGAAATTCCTGGAAAACATATGTATTATCTTACAATAATAATTTTAGAAGATTACATTCTTCTTACCAGAAAATCAGATAAGACAAAGTTTGTTATTTTTAGATAAAACTGACCTTTCATTGCAAAATGAATTGGCACTCAGTGGTCTCTTATGTAAAGTACAGCTAATAAGAGGAAAAATGAAGTGATTAAGGAACACTTCAGAGTTAGGACTTGGACCATAATTATCCACAAGTCAAGACCAAAACTATGAATAATGAATATCATATAAGAGAGGTTAGAGATAATGCTGAAGGAAAGTGTCATCTGACTTAATTAACAGTACCAAGATAAAGAGTTTTCAATGGGAGAAAGATTTGAATTTCTCATGGGCTGCAATATCTTCTTCTTTGTTAAAGTATCATTTTACTAACATGGTAGCTTCTACACTAAGAAAATTTTCATTTCTTTACTTATTTTTTAAAAAACAAACATGTACATAGGGGTAGACAATTGGAATTATCAATGAAACAGAAAATGTAATAATTGGCCTCTACTAAGTTAGAATGTGTGAATTGGAAAGAAGTCTAAAGTTTGTCTCACTGGTAGTTGCAGTCACTCAATTTATTTCCTGTGTGAATGTGGAAACATCATTTTAACATTGTACTTTAACCTCAAATATCTAATGAATGTCTCTATGTTTAAAAATGTAATATATCTATACTATGTAAGGAAAACATCTTTTACATTATAATTCCACTGGAAACATAGTGATTGAGGAATATTTCCAACAAACTTGAAACAACAACTAAAGTAAAATAATATCTATTAGTTGTTCAAATAAAATAAAGAAAATATTGTCAGGATAAGAAAACAATATTTACCATAAATTTTCATTGACAACACAGCATAGAACCCACTAAGTCTGTATACAGATGTAGCATACAGCAGCATGGAACCTTCAAATTTAATTTCCATTTAGAGTGATCTGAAGTGCTATTCCATAGTGACATGTGATAACACATTTGCCAAAATGCCTCTCAATCTGTTTCAACAGATGTTCAAAATGAGCTACTGTATTTCTAGTTTTATAATATGTGTGTTGGAGGGACAGTTCAAACAATTTCATTATCTGGCCTGAAGAAAAAGGAAAAAAAAATATAGCAGAGACTATACAGACTTGGCACTGTATTATTCTCAAATATTCATTGAACTTACAAAATGTGCCAGTGTTGTGGTTAATACAAAGCAATAGGTATTCTAAACAAAGCAGCTCCGTCTGGCCATGAATTGTACTTTTGCTGAGCACCTAAGTGTCTGTATTTTATTACACCTCAAACCAAATTATGTGATATTATCTTGGAAACACTACTTTTCCATATTTCAAAATGCTTTGAAATACCTCTATGTATCCTTGGAACGGAGGACTTTTCTAAGACTATCATCCAAAACTTTTACATGTCAAATAGTATCTCTCAAGAAAGACTCTTAAATGGCACTGTGATTAAAAAAAAAAAATCTTAGAAGACAAAGTCAATATTGGGAAAATGCTTGTGCATAACAAGCAACATAATTCTAAAAGTCAAGTCTCTCAGCCTGTGCTAATAAGAAAAATCCTTCAGATGAACTATTTAATTGGGTTTAACAAGGCTGTTTATAGCTAATCCTAAATGCACTAATAGGAAACTGAAGGCCTATAAACAATGTTAGTTTTGCTCCCTTTAGATCTTCCTCATAATTACAGTTTGGTCTTTAATTATTCTGCTTCTCATTTTCAATTTATGATTAAGACCAATAGCATGCCCTGGAGACTGAAAGTGCTGAGGTGGACAGGAATAAAACAGAGAACAGCAATTCCTTTAGCCTGTTGGTCCAGGTGGCCAAAACAGATTCTTCTTTAGTTTTCTTTTGTTTTTAAACCAGTTGTTCCAGAATACAAATGAAGAGAAAAATTTCAATGGAAACCAATGTATATCTTTTCAAAGGCAGGCCAGAGCAACACTTTCATAACATTTTAAATATATTTAATTGCGATGTTACCAGTGAAAAAGTCCTTGGATCCTGGGTCCATAATGCAATCCAATACCAACTCTGTAATTTCCTGGTTTCATGACTTTGGAAAAGACTCTTAAGCTGTCCATGGTTTGGTTACTGCACCTTTAAGAATGATACAATATGGCACTAGGTGCAAGAGTTGTTTTGTTTATTAGCTTAGTATGTACAAATCATTTTGAACACTACCTGGCATATTATAAGCCCTCAAATTTATATGAAATATTACTTTTGTAATTGATCAAAATACTTTGGTGATAAAGAGAAGATCTCACTAACTACAAATTGGAGATGTTTTCAGTTGACGTTAACACTTTCCTCCAAACAGATAGAGCTTAAAATTATATAGTCAAATATTTTAAGGATAAAACTGAGAAGTTTAAGGAGACTTTTAAAAATGCTTTTAATTTTTAACTATTTTTAGTGTGTTTATTCAAATAACTACTTAAATTCATGGCATACTTTATAAACTGCCTTCACATCCTAAACTAGAAACATCTCTCTAAACTCTGCTTTAAGCAAACATCAGTTAATTGTGACAAAAGAGAAATGAAAAAATCCCAACAAAATATGAAAATGTTATTAGACTCTAAGAGTAGCATGTACGCTTGACTCTTTAGTGATATGAATAATGAAATGGCTTTAAGAGATTAACAAAACCATATAAAGCAGTGAGGATAAAGCCAGAATCTGTTGAGCAGATGATGTTATTTTAATTGTCAATCAGGGCAAACAGAAATAGCCAGGGTATGAATCAGGAACATTTACTGAGTCATTTATTTAATTATGTGGTCTAAAGGATTAAAATGTTGAGCGTTAGTTATTCCATTTAATAGACTCATGTAGGTCCATTCAATGTCCTAAATCATGTTCTCGTGGAATTTGCAAGCTTTCTCTGGTCCCCTTTAAGTGTTCATGTCAGTCTGATGTGTAAATTATGGATCTTTCTAAGCAAGCCCTGATTAAAAAATCTAGTCTTTCTGTCTCTCCTGATGTAGTAATACCCCAATGGAAGTAATCTTTCCCTTATCTAAATTCTTGTTGCATTAGATCCATGAATCTCTCAATGCCTCTCATTATCATACTCTAGAGATTTATGTAACACTGTTTGCAACCACTATGCCACTGGTCCGCATAACCTTTGATAGGAATAAGGCATGATGAACTAAGTTAACTCAGATTGAATTGGCACGTTATCCCATAATGAACACTGTTGAGCCTCATCTTTCTCCCAGAAAAGCCCTAAAGTACTTTCGGGGTCCTCCGCCCCGAGTCATCGTGGTGCCAAAAAGCCCAGCTGTCTGTAGCAGACAAGAAGTGGTGAGCGTCTTCTTAACACATATTAGCGAAAGAGCAGTCATATATTTCCCTAATGTATTACAGAATTTAGTAAGAGTTGTTGCTTCAGTTTTTGCTGATAGCCACTGCACCCTCACAGCCTCAGCAACTATACTAATCACACATGTTGATTGATAACTTGCTAACTTACTTTGTGCCAAACACTGTTCTAAGTTCTTTCCATGGATTATCTTATTTACTCCCAATCCATAGCTTTTCAGCTAAGCACTATTATTTTCACTCCCTGCCGCCTTTTATAAATGGAGAAACTGAGCCTCAGAAAGGTGAAGCAGCTTACCTCAGGTCACATTCTTTCAAAGTGGCAGGGCCACAATTTGAACACAGGTGGTCTGACTCCAGAGCCTGCAGTCTTTAAGGAAAGAGGGGGTTGAACTTGGAGCAAATTGGAATATCAGACACTCTACTCAGAATTTTTTTCTTCTACTAAGTTTATATTACTAGGTCCATCTTCATGATCAATATTTATTCCATTAGATATTGTCCTAAGGACTCAGAAACTGCAAATAGAGATATAACTAATGATAGTCCATCTTTTGTCCAGACCTCTGAAATTTTATGACTTATTTAAACTCAAATAAGAATTCTTCTAAATCAGGAGTTAGCAAAAAATTGATGTGAACGACCAGATAGCAAATATTTTAGAATATGCAGGCCATACAGTCTCTGTGGAAATTACTCAATTCTGCAGTTGTAGAAGGAAAGCAATACAGATAATATGTAAAAACAAAGCCTGCCCTAGCATGGGGTTGAGTTAAGGGTGAGGAAGCTAGTACACACAGTTTAAGGAGGCACTCATTTATAGAGTCATTTGAGTGCTGGACCCTTGAAGTGAGTGCCTCTGGAAATGTTGTACCTTTGAGGCCCTACTTGCTTCATCCTAGTCCTTTTCCTAAGTAAAGGAATGGGTATAGCTGTATTCCAAGAAAACTTTATTTACAAAAAGAAGTACTCAAGACTAGATTTGGCCTCTAGGTGGTTGTGGTTTACAGACCTCTGCGCTCTACACACAAAATTTCACGTAGTCTCTGACAGGCTACTCATTACTCCAGTAAATAATTCATACCTGAGTCATCTTATATCACTTAGATTACTTAAAAGAGCATCCCAAACATGCTAGAAAGTCAATCAATACAAATAAAATAATGTGTCTGTACAAAGGCAAAACCTTATATAGCCTTTGAGCTTGTTCAGCTCTTAATCCTTAACAGAAATACAAGAAACTCTAAGTTGGAGATCTAAGTTGGAAGAAGGTGAGAAACAGGCTATGTTGCTTCCTATGTCTCAGAGTTTTGGGCCTATTTCTTGTTCGGAAGATACTGGAGAAGGAGGGAGAGAAAATATTACAGCTAGACTTTAGGAAAAAAAGTAGAAAGAGGAGATAATTTGAATTTCAAAGATAAATGGTTGGAGGAGAACACCCTACTTTGGGTAAAATCAAGCACAGAGTTAGGAATTCTAAACAGAACTCCAGACAGCCAGTGTTGGTTGTCCACCAGAATATCCCTCCTGTACACTTAGACAGGGGTTCAAACTTTAACATAACACTTGTTCTACCCAGGAATCACATATTATCTCTTATGTTTGCCAGGTTTAGGAACAGTCTTACAAAGAATTTGTGAAGCATTTTCCCCCATTGCCATGAGAACACAAAATGGATAAAATACTGTGAGGTATTTGGCACCTGAAAGGGGAATCACACATCATTGCTGGTGTCCACCATTAGCAGCTATAGGAGATCGTGTTTATCCAAGGACGGTGGGAGTAGAAAATAGCATTTCAGGTGCAACCGCGTGAGGGGACACAAAAAAGGAAATGGTAGATGCTGCGAAGCATTGGACATAAGTTACATGTTATTACATGTTATCAGGGATTTCCAGAAATAAGTAAAGGGGTAGATCATCAGAAGACATATTTTCAATAAGCATCTGAGATCAAGAACCAGGAACTGTAGGTTTTATAATGACAATCAAATGATGATTCAGTTAAAACCATTTATGTGTATCTATTCTGTCAAATATTTTTAAACTATATGAAATAAAGAAAAAAATCATCTCCTCTGAAGCCTCTTACAGTAAAAGGTAGATGATAGACTAAAGTATATTAAATATTATTGTCAATACACTTCACTTATCCCCCATTTTCTATCCAGAAGTGGCATCAGTGTCTACTTGAGACTTATACCTTCTTTTAGTGACTTGAATTTTAAGGATGTCAGAGAAATACTCAAAAATACAAAGACTAAGAGAAACTTTGGAGTCCTTCACATTGAGTCCGGTCTTAAGATAGAGGGTGCAACAAGGTAAAAGTTGGGAAAAAAGAATCCTTGGTAAGTCATTATAGTTTGAATAAGCATAAAAATTAAATCTCACTTACTATAGTTAACAAATACGTTTTAAAAATTCTGCCACTGGGAACTGTCTATTTTAAATTCTGAATAGTGCAGCAAATTCTGAGGGAAAATAATCAGAAGAGAACATCTGTACTATAACTGTAATATACCTTATTATATTAATCAGTTCTAATAAGGAAACATTATAATTATACTTTTCAGTACCTCTGCCCAATGATTCTCACAGTCATGATAAACTTGGATATCGGAAACACTAGACTCTATTTTGAATCCTTGGAAGAGAGTAAGACAGAGTTTGCCAATGTCATTTGACAATTTAAGAATTGTTTAATATATTTGAAATTAAATATGTAAGGGCATAAAAATAGTCTTATGCATTGTGTATATGTTTTAATTTTCCCTGAAAAACCCGAGTTAGAGTCCAGATTACCTTGGGTTCTCTCATCTAGAATTTTAATTGAACCCAATAGTTAACTTTAAGTGAATCCTGTGAACAATCTGATCAACTCCCATTAGCTGCACCCTAATGACAATATGATGAATTTGGAGAATATCTCTCATTACAGCCTGTCAGAAAGAGGAAAAAACAGTGGTCGAGAAGTCATCTCACAAAAATAAAAATGCAGAAGTGAGATGGATTTTGATGTCTCCTAAAAAGTTGTTTTCATTTTCTTTCTTCTTCAGAGCTGACTACTTCACCCTCAAAGAACTCACTCCTTCTTTTTCAAATTACATTTTGCATTGTCTGCTTTTTCATCAGTTACTTAAATTTCATGTCACTTCTTGACTGGCTAAGAGAGGGTCAAAAAGTGGTTCATCACATACCCCGCACACAATGTGCTTTCTTCTTACTTTATTTACATTGGTTTATATATTACGAGGAGACTCAAGTGACCTTATGCAGAACAAGATGACCATTTCCCTTATTAAATCAAAGAGAAAGTCTTGCTCGTATAGTAAGGGCTTTTTGGAAAGTTTATTACAAATTTATATCCTTGTTCTTTCTAATAGGCTTAAAATAACTGGTCTCCTTTATAGTTCTCCTATTTTGCCCTTACTTCTCTACTCACTTAACTGGTATGAATGTATAGTGTTGGCAAACTCAAATTGGGTCATATCCCATAGGAACTCAAGTTTAGAACGTTTTTTTTTTTCTTTTATATCATCTGTGTTTTATGATGGGCATAATAGAATTGATAAATGTGCCTCTTCCTGGGATGGAAGGCTACCATGATACAATCTTTTATTTAATCACCTATATATTAGAAATCATAGCAAAAAGTAGGATATATATCATATTTACCTGAAAAACCTGACCACTTTTAAAATCTTGTAATATAGTTAAAACACAGTTATAAGACTTTTACAAGTTCAAAAGAAAAACACATTCTAGCAATGGCCTCACTAAATAGCATTGCTCCAAGGCATCATCTCCCTTTAACTCTACCCAACCACCATTTCTGTGAGGAAGTCAGTTGACTAACTACACAGCATGAATTGTAAAACCTCATAGCCAGCCCTGGGGTCTGTGAGCCAATCCAGGCAGGCATCACAGATCCAAAAGGGACTTTGCAGTTCATTGAAAGGAGGAAGGTCTATTGACTGCAGGTCTATAATTGGCTCTGTATCCATCATGATCTTAAGATGGAAATCTTAAGAAATCCTTGGGGATTTAATGAATCAAAATATTTTGTGGGAGTGAGGATTCAGGGAGTGAAAAGTATTTGATGGAAATCAAATGTGCAAGAGAATGTGTATAGGAATAAATAGGGGCAGAACCTCGAAGAAGAGATTCTTACTACTTTTTAAATGGTTGAATTTTATCTGAGTGCAGAAATGAATGAATTTTAGCTTTTTTTTTTAATGAAAATTTCAATCCTAAGTCTGCCTGAGGTTGATTTATTCATTTGGTATGTATTTATTGAACACCTATTTGCTAAGACTTCTAGGGATTCAAATATGAACAAAAGCCATGATTACTATTTGTGCTTCAGGTAGCTTATGCCCTTGAGCAGGTGAAATATTAGTCAAACAATCAAAAGAAAAAACATGATAAGTTCTATGAAAAGAACGTTACCTGTGTCATGAGATTATCTAACAGAGAGTTTCACCTAACTGATGAATAAGGGAATACTTGGTAGAGAAAGTGACATTTGAAATGAAATATAAAGGACAAATTAGAAGTTCAAATGATGCATTAGAAATAAAGGAAAAGACCACTCTAGGCAGAGGGGAAAGTGTGTAGTAAGAGAGGACAAGGCACATTCAAGGAAGTGAGAGAAGGCTAGTGTAGACGTTAAATGAGGAGTGGAAATATAGTACAAGATGAGGATTGAGAAGTAGGGAGGGGCCACACCTTCAAGTTCCTTTGGAAGACATTTATACCTTCCTCTTTATACCAAAGGCAATAAAAAGACACTGAGTGTGGTCGGTAGGGATGGGTGTAGCACTGGAAGTGGGGATTGACACAATCAGCATTGTATTTGGAAATGATCACTTTGTGGAGTAGGGACATTAATTCTACAGCCCAGATAAAAGACAATTTTTTGGACAAGTGGGGGTAGGTGACATCTAGGGAACTAGATAATCCTGAAAACTATTTGGGATATAAAATGGACAGAACTTGATGACAGATTACAAATAGTGGGGGCAGGGAAATATGGTTTCTAGGTTTCTGGTTTGTGAAAATGGGTTGTACATTCATGCTGTTCAATTGATATAAAAGATTCTGGGATGGGACAGGATCAGGATGCTAGACTGTAGCAAAAAATAAATGGCAACAAAAAGACAAAAAGATATGTAGGAAAACATGTGCTGTTAACAAAGTAATCTGCATAGTGCTCCTGAAACTCTTTAATATATAGCCCATGTAAGACATTTTATTATCTATATGTTGAATAAAAAAATAAATAAGTCTAAGATAAGTTACACAGTGAGGTTTAAAATCTAGAAATGGTGATCTTAGATTTAAGTTTTTAATAATTTGTAGGTGACTCTGGATTTTGAGGGTAAGATCTTTAAAAAAAAAAAATCTATGAATAAAATAGCCAGGTGCCACTGAAGCTACCTTATATACTTGTATAGAATGATCTTATCTCCAGATTCATTTAATATAGTTGCCTCCCAAGTGTAGAAACCTGAAAATGATTTTATTAGAACTTTAAGAATAAACCAATGGAATGTCTCAAAACCTTTGAACCCATAAGTTCTCTATTTAATATCCTCTTTTTTTCCCCCTGGTGGCTTCCAAAACATGTTTATCATCATCTCTCATCTAGAATGCTGAAATTCTGTCCTAGCCAATCTCCCCGTCTACTCGTTACTCTCTCAAACCCTTTCTTTCCTGACCTACAAATTATCCAAACTCTCTCCCACCATCCAAACCCTTCAGAGCCCCTCATTGCTCTAGACAATTATCCAAATTCTTCTCTGGACAATTTTACCTGTGGTCCTGGTGTAATTATTAATAGCTCCTCCTTTAACTCTTAAAAATGCAGCAATAAATATATTCCCAGCCTACCTATAAGTTCTTGCAGGGTTTGGCCTCTCCCTATATCACCATCCTTATCTCTTATCCCTCTCTCCCTTGCTGAATATACACACTGGAGTTTACATTTCTCACATCCTCCTTCCTTTTTCAGAATACTTGGGCATATTTTGTCTTCTGTCTTCTGTTCCTTCCGACCTGCCTCTGAGGCTCATATTTTGTGAAATTAAACACTACTCAGCCTTTAAATATGAAATCAATAATGAATTTTTAAATAAAGCAGAATAAAACAAATTTATTTGACTTGTTACGTACTCCTCATATTTGATAAAAACTGGCACTAGACTAAAGCAGATACCACTGACATGAGTTCTCATAGTTCTCAGTATGAAACATAAATAATAAATCACATAAATTGTCCTCTAATGGGTTTTTCTTTCACAGAATATAAACTCTATGAGATCAGAGCTAGGTCTGTCCTATTTAATATTTAACTTCCTTAATAGAATAAAAACTCCTTCAGGGTAGGAGTTATCATCTCTTTCTTCTTTACTCCAGTTTTTTCAAGGGCTTGATACCACTCTTGACAGACGGAAGCCTATCAGTAAATATTTGCTAAAAGAATAAATGAAGATGGATTCAAGGAGAGATCGGGACACTTGGTGTCTCAAATTAGGAAAAGTGAGTTTCATTTTGAGTCAGGAAATTGATGCTCCCATTTTCAATTTAGGGAAAAAAATGATGGGATTATTTACTAGGCAGTTCCCAGAGTATGACACATTGCAGTGTAAAATGGGCAAAGTTTTTCTGATGCAACTTACAGTAGAAAGCTCAATAGAGGTCCAACGAAATAGTGCTGAACAACTCTTCAGGCAAAGAGCAGTTGAAAAATGAGGTGACCAGCAGACAAAGAAACCAATTCTACCAATAGACATCATTGTCTGAAAGAAACTGATAGAAGGCATTATTGAATGGAGGTCTGGAAGTTCCCTCTAACTTGTAGTACATTGGAGAACAATCAGAATCAGGCTGGGACATGTTCCTACTTAAAGGTTTATGCTCATCCTATTTCCCCAGTCTTAGCTAATGTTGTTATTTTATTTATTCTCAATTGGTATAAATAGATAATTTTCTTTCTGTAAACTCATTTGTTTGTCGGAGTCCATAAAGTAATTTTCCACCTGATAATTGGTGCAGTTGGAGAAGTAGCATCTCTTGATGGGATCCCTAAGGCAACACACAGCACACGTGGAAGGGGCATTACACCTCTTTGCAATGAGCTGTCAAATACTTAAAAGTGTTTACATTTCAGAAATAGAAAACCTAACTATAACATAGTTTTAATTATATATTACAAACCATTCTGATCAGCTCTTTAATATGAACATTATGGTATCCAATACTTCTCAACTTTGAGCTTTTTTTGAAAAATACAACTGTATCATCAACATCATCTACAACTCAGATTTCTATTCACTGAAGTAGCCTAGAAGCATAAGCCAAAACATAACATAGCCAAATGAAATATTTGTGGTTAGAAGAAATGAGCTTATAAAGCTATACACATACACACACACACACACACACACACACACACACACACAATGATATACATGAAATATTCTTTTGTAGTTTCTTCAAATTATATTATTTTTTAAAAATACATCATTCTGAAAGTTACAAAATATGCTTTTATTTGAAATGTAGAAATTCCCTACTGCTTTGATAAAAGTTGTATTTCTATGAAAGATACATGATTATTGAAAGATGTGAATATATTTTAACCTTCCAGGGATGAAATGGACAGTAAGAAATAAAATATAAACAAAAATGCATTGTAATTCTTATCTTTGGTAAAACTCAGAGCTTTGGGAAAAGGATTTTTTTTTTAATAATAAATGTTTATATTCACCAAGATTTAGCCTTTGGCTAGTTTTTCCTACTCTAAATTGTTTGAGAAACTTTTTCGTTTTTATGACTTCAAATTTACTTCTATATGTACATTATATAGTAAATATAAAATATATGATATTAAATATATACATATATATATGCACAACTTGGACTTTAAAATATGTCTCTGCCTTATTATATCCAAATGCCAGCTAATGATTCTCACTAGGATTCTTTACTGTCATCTAATTGCAGCATATTTTAATCATCATCTTCCTCTCATTCTGACTTATCTATTCCTGATGAGCATAATAGTCACTTAAGTTTTAAATCCTACTTTTTTTAAGCCCTGTCTTTCACTAACTTTACCCCCATGCCTAATAAACCTGTAACATTAGATTCTCTCTATATTAAACACTCTTTGAAGCAAGGCAAATTACAAATAAGTAAAGAAACAAATGACTTTATCAATAAAAGCAAAATTCATTTTTGTATCTTGATAAACAGGAATTAAACCTTTTTGTAAATATATTCTCTTCATTAATCCTTGATTAATCCTCCATAGTGACCTGAATCCATCACTTTCATCCTTGTAACATTGTAACACTTGCTTCACTATAATTCACAGCATCACACCTCAACCACTCAAGTCAAATCCTCATCTCATTTCTAAACCACACTCTATACCACTGATGTATTCATCTTACCACAAAACAGAACAAGACAATCAAACAAAACAAACAAACAAAAAAGAAAACAAAGCAACTGAAGACAACAGCAACAAAAACAAAACCTTTATTTTGGCCTCTATAAAGTGTTCGGCAACTTAGCATCTTGCTTACTCTAACTCCAAATTCTATCTTTTTTGAACTTTATACTGCAGTCACACTTGTAGTTCCACAATTAACTGTGCTTTTATTTCCTTGCTCTTGGGTCTTCATACAGCTTGTTCACCTGGCCTAGAGCAGTCTTCTCACCCTCGCTCAACCACCAAGACACTTAAGTAATACTCAACCTTCGATTTTCAAATTAGAGCTGGATTTCTCTTCACATCCTCGTAGAAATAGTTACTGATTCAATTCAGTACCACTCCACATTTCAGTACACTTAGTTGTCATTTTTTTCTCTCTTATACACTCCATTTAAACTAATTGAGGGTGTTGATTAACGTTTTTATCTCACTATTGCATTACACATACATACTAATTTCATGCTTCAAACTGTATTCAATGACAGAGACTATCCAGCGGGTGTCCTACCAGCTAGTTTTCTGCTGAAGTGTTTCACTTGGTTCAAATTATTCTATCTGTCCTTCATGCTTTTGTTTTCCACATGTACTATAGAGAAATATGTACCATTTAAACCCTTTCCTTATTTCCCTATATCTCAGAAATCTTATCAACATTTGGACTCAGAACCATACTAACTCCTACTTGAATTTTTCTATTAATCACAATTATATGGTGATCTACACTTCTATTCAGTTAAAAGTTTTCAATATTGAATTATATTTATGCTATATTTTCAGGTGATTGTGTGTTTGTCTTCATATAAATTGCAACCTATTTGAGGTCAAACACTGGGTCATAAATAGGTATACTTTTTGTGATGTCTTTCTGTTATCACAAACAAACCTGTATAAGTTGTGTTTCATTTAGTATGTGATTGATATAGTTTTCTTGATTTTCAAAAGTTTATATTTATTTTTTTAAGTTTATATAAACCATCTACTTGCATCAATAATAGGGTACCTTATACTGAAGGAGCACTCTCACTATAGATATCTAATGACTAGATAGCTTTAAAAAATATATAAAACAAATGACGTAAGCATTAGAAATGCAGTGACTTCTCATATAAATGCACTTCCTGGGTTGCTGTGCAGGGAAAGAAAACTAAAGCAAAGAAAATGACCTTGCTGGGCAGAGAAGAAAGAGACTAGGATTCAAGGTGGCTAAAGTATCTGAAATTTGCAAGGCAAAGTGCTGGAGAAAAGACAATTATACAAAAAGCTTTAGAAATATGTACAAGTCAATCTTTCAGAATGATAATCTTGATAAGCGAGAATTCTGTTCACTGCATAAGTTTTTCCTATTTTGCTAGAAGAGACAGTGGCAGAAACTGGAACTAAAAAGTGAAAATTTGCAGTATCCGTCTGGACAAATTTTAATGCAACTATTTGTAATAATACTCCCATAATAAAGGAAAAGTCCAGAGCAAATTATGGATTTGGACCACAAGTGTGACCCCAGTCTGTTTGTGCAAGAGAGTATATATGCTCACCTATAAGAGTATAAGCCTCAAAGTAATCAACAATAAGAAGACGCTTAACAAAAAAGGAGGAGGGGAAGAAAGAGTGGGGGAAGGGGAAGGGGAAGGAAGAAACAAAGAGAAGGAGAAGGAGAAAGAGGGAAAAAAAGACCATATGAGAGAAAATAAAATCTAACATTTAGATGCCATAATGAAGACAGAGCCTCTAGAATGAGTGGGACATCACTACTTTTTTCCAAGTCAAGTTAATTTTGTCCTGCAATATGGAAATCTACTATTCACAACTAAATAGATGTAAAAAATGAGATTATGATCATCAAATAGTTTTTGGATTATGTTGAATTGAATCCAATTTTAATAAAGGGGAATGGCCAGGATCATACAATGAAGTTATTGCATATGAATAGCAACAAAGAAAATGGGAAGATTTGCTTTGTAATAAGAGTTGCTTTTAAACATTGGAAGGGAATGAGTTAAACTTATACTAAGGTCTATCAAGGGATTTAACTAGGGGAAAAGTGGAACACTAAGAGGAAGTCGATTTCAATTTCACATAAGTGACACTTTTCAACAGAAAAGTTGTTTAAAATAATAAGTACTGCCATGGAATGCAATAAAATTTCAGTCATCAATGTGCCCATTTATTTCTGTATCAATTAACATTTATGGAGTGTCAACTGACAGACAGGCATGATGAGTAAAGTGGGCTGTCCTGACCCACCAGAAACTTATAGTTTAGTGGAGGATATGACCATCTAAAAAGATATTCAAAAATGAAAATTAAATATGTGTGCAGGACAGTATGCACAGTCACTTTGTAGCCAGATGGCTTGATGTCAATTCCCAGCTTAACCACCTGTTTGCCTTTGGAGAAGTTAAAAAATTCCTATGAGTTTCTATGTCTCATCTGTATAACTAGGATAAGAAATTTATTATAAAATAAAATGGTGAAATTTTAATGTGTTTTGCACAGAGACTGGGATATAGAAAGCAAAAATCAGCACCTATTTTCTGGAAGGGAGAACCACTGAACTGAATCGTGAAGGATGAAGAAAATTGAGCAGAAGATAAATTAAGCCTTTTAGGCAGAGGAAGCACCATGGGCAAAGGTATGGAGAAATGAGAGCTCATGTTGCACTGAGAAATAAAACATATTAAATTATCAGAAAACTGTGGAAAGAGCATCTATACCTCTAACTTACATGTAGCATTTTAAAACAGCATACATATATAAGACGACATTTTCACAGGCACAGTCATCTCTTAGTATCTGTGGGGTATTTGTTCTAGGACCCTCTGTGGATTTCAGATGCTCAAGTCCCTTATATAAAATGGCATAGTACAATGAATACAGTCAGCCCTTCGTGTCCATGGATCTTGAACAAGTGGATATGAAAGGCTGGAGGGCCAACTACATAGGCTATAATTTAGGCAAGTTATAGGGGAACATAGAAGGGTTTTCTCTTACAATATTAGGTTGATGTGTTGCTTAACTTCAATTATCAATGGTGTGTGCAAATTGCAAAGCAAAATTTGTAAAGGGATTGTGGACAAATTTTGAGATGCTTTGGTAACGTTCAGGAAACGTTAAACACAATCATGAAATCATACTTGGTATGAATACCATATTGTGTACTGATATATGCTCACCAAATAATTACACTTTAGGAGCTGGACAATTGGCATAAATTCAATGACTCAAGTTTAAAACAAACCAATTCAAGAACGTACGCATACAATGAGTAATTAATTTACAGCATTTACTATTCTAAGCTAATAATTATTACAATAATAAACACCATTTCCTATGATTTTACTATGTAATTATTTAATGATATACAATTATATATGTGTATACATATATGTATATGAATGGCAGTAATAATTCAGTATGAAAATAACCTGTGATATATTTACTTTCAATACTGGCATTGGGTATACTTCCATGAATTCATGTACTCTTTACTTCATTCACCACTCTTTCCTTATTGTTTAAAACAGACCCTGGAATTTTGCAAATGCCAAGAAATATTTGCTGAATGAACAGTTCAATTTTATAAAGAGAAGCCATCGCTTAATTCACCCCGAATCTGATCCAGGATGACAATTCCCAAGTTTCTACCAATGAAGAATTAATGTGCAAATGGTGCCCTATGTTCAGCTTAAATTCCTGTTGCATTTGGGAAACTGGCAGAAGATAAACTTTTCTACATTAAATTTATATGCATTCCATAAAGTAGTATCAATTTTAGGTGCTAACCCAGAAGTTATTCCTGGACCCACAGGATCCACTCAATGTATTTTTAAAAATATTTGAATATGATGGTATCCACCTCTGATGTGGCAATTTCTCTTACAAGTTGAAGTAAATTTGGGAAAGAAGGATGAATTGAGTATTACAGGTCAAGGGAATTGAGTATTGCAGGTTTCTGTTAGGTTGACTGTCTTACATATTAACTCAGAGGAGGCATCATTATTTTATTTTTTTAAAGTTTTTAATGGATTATAGTTGATTTAAAGTTGATTTACAATATTGTATTAGTTTCTGCTGTACAGTGAAGTGAATCATTTAGACATACACATATATCCATTCTTTTATAGATTTTTTTCCCATATAGGTCATTACAGGGTATTGAAAAGAGAGTTCCCTGTGCTATATAGTAAGCCCTTATTATCTATTTTATATATATATATTAGTGTGCATATGTCAAGCCCAATGTCTCAATTTATCCCTCCCCCCTTTTCCCCTTGGTAACTATAATTTTGTTTTCTACATCTGTGACTCTACTTCTGTTTTGTAAATAAGTTCATTTGTACCACTTTTTAAGATTCCACATATAAGTGATATCATATGATATTTTTCTCTGTTTTAGTTACTTCACCCAGTATGACAATGTCTAGGTCCATCCATGTTGCTGCAAATGGCATTATTTCATTCTTTTTTATGGCTGAGTAATATTCCATTGCATATATATATGTATATATATATATATATATATATATATATACACACACACACATATATACACATACACACCATACCTTCTTTATCCATTCATCTGCCAATGGGCATTTAGGTTGTTTCCATGTTTCGGCTATTGTAAACAGTGCTGCAATGAACATACAGGTGCATGTATCTTTTCGAATTATAGTTTTGTGTGGGTATATGCCTAGGACTGGGATTGCTGGATCATATGGCAACTCTATTTTTAGCTTTTTGAGGAACCTCCATACTGTTTTCCACAGTGATTGTACCAATTTACATTCCTACCACTGGTGTAGGAGGGGTCCCTTTTCTCCACAGTCTCTCCAGCGTTTGTTATTTGCAGACTTTTTGATGATGGAATTCTGACCAGTGTGAGGTGATACCTCATTGTAGTTTTGATTTGCATTTCTCTAATAATTAGTGATGTTGATCATCTTTTCATGTACTTTTTGGCCATTTGTAAGTCTTCTTTGGAGAAATGTCTATTTAAATATTTCACCCATTTTTTTGATTGGGTTGTTTGTTTTTTGATATTGAGCAAAAAATGGTATCATTGGTGTTAGATGTGAAATTGAGATTACCTCTCTTTTCCTAATGATTAAAATCTCAATAGTGTGAACACAGAAATAGCTAAAGAAAGCTGGGCATTTTTGTTGTTTAGATAAGAATGAGGATGTTTTAAGATTCCATTCCTATAGTAATAAACCTCTACAACTGAGACACTGATTGACCATGTTACAAAATTTTTATTCATGGCACCAAGCTAACATTGTGGGAATATACTATGTGTATAATAAAGAGAAATAACTAGTAAAAGGAAAATAACTGACCTAATCAATCTCCTCTAATTTTGTAGAGGAAGCAAAATCAACCAACCAAGTAACTAATCAGCTAAACAAACAAACAAAATACCCTTGTCCTATAGGGGATGAACCAATTGTTTCATTCAACCAATGGTGGTTGAATGTCACTGTGATCTTCAGTGGAGGCTGGATTTGAGTGGTAGATTCTGAGCATCCCTGTGTTTAACAACCACTGTTTTAACACCTTGTAAGGGACTATTAAGGAACATGGCACATAAGACACAATTTGACTTTAAAATTAATTTATAAAATGTCTACACCATTGAGTCCCAGAATAGATCATTGAACCAGACCTTTATCCTCACAGAGCATGATAGTCAACTAACACTTTCTCTCTGTCTTGTCTTGTATTTAGTTACTCTAATGTATGATGAAAGCTTGATTTTGTTGTCTAGTATAATAATTTTTAAATGATGTAAAGAGGTCTAAAATTTATGATCCTTTTCCAGACAATACAAATTTAGAATAAGCTAGAAAGTGAAATGATCATATGCTGTATATGGAAACTAGGAAGATGTAACTCATCAACCTGTTTCAATGAGCATTCAAGTCAGTGCAAATCTTGCTGAATATCTTTGTATTTTACTCCTGATTGTATTAACTTTAGTGTTAACTTTATATAAACATTAGGACTTTAAGGATACTACTTATATTACTCAGTTATACCATCTCATAAGTCTTCTAAATGCTATTAAACTTCTCTATTTCCCATTATTGAAAAATTCTTTGAAAGAGTTGTCTAATCTCACCACTTTCAATCCTCACATCCCATCCTTTCTTGAATCCACACCAGTTGGGGTTTTGTGCTCATGTCTCCACTGAGACTATTCTAAAAGATAATGATTCTGAATCCTACTTGATTTCAGCAGGTATGATTGGCAACAGTTGTTTGGATCCCCTCCTGAGACACTCTCTTCTCATGGCTTACAAGAACCCATGCTCTGCAAATTTTCAGTCTTTTAAGAGTCTTTTTCAGTCTCCTTTGATCATGCTTCTTTCTTACCTCTGACTATCAAGGAGCTCAGTGGCTCAGACTATGTACTATTTCACTAGTTTATTTACATTCAGTCTCAGTTAATCTTATTTATTATTATAGCTCTAAACTCCATTTGACTGGGATGATTCTCCATAGCTACATTTGTAGCTCAAATATTTCTTCTTAAATACAGATACATATATTTATTTCCATTTAGTGATAATAGTTATCTCAATTTTAATATATCCAAAACCAGTGTGTTGTTTTCAGTCACCAAATCAATTTTCTCCAAGTGTTCTCCATCTTAATGAAAGCTAACATCACTGATTTATTTTGCTCTGCCAAAATTTATTGTGTCATTTTTATTCCTTGCTATGTTATCCAGTCTTAAATAGTTCTCTTGTCACTCATTTTACCATCTTATTTTCTGGTCTATATATGTCAATACACTTGTTATTACCAGCTTAATTATATATTTGTTAGCTTATTGATATACTATCTATTAGATCTACCCTAGAATAAAATCTCTATGAGGTCAGAGAGGTTTACTTTCTCTTTGACTATTTTACCAGTGCCTAAAGTATTATGGAGATTGAGTATTTTTTTTATTTGAATAAATTAATATGCTCTTGAGGCATATGAAGTTTTTATTCTGTAGCATAAAAATACCCTTCATATTTTGAGGTAATCTACCATTATATGAACCTTGGTAGGAGGCAGGACCTATATTCCTGTTATGGAAACTTAAGATTACAGATTCACCTTCTTAGCCTGTGAATCTAGTTGCCCAATCAGTTTCATAGCTCAAAACTTTGAAATAAAAGGAAATAACAATCACAGTTATTTGAGAAATCATTGGCTCTGCAGAATAATTACTAATTGTACACAATTGTGTTAGAGGTACTGAGGTTTTGGCAGGGTTATCAGTGGTCAATGGCATCAGCTGTGGCTGCACACTGACCTGCTATTTTCCTGCTACCTAGACAACATTGACTTCTGCGTATTCTCTATATCTAATTCTTTAAACTTCTAAGGACTGCTACTTTTTTCGTAAAGATAGATGTATCATTTAGAATAAGACACCCTGGTTGTTACAGGAATGTATATAGGAATGTTGGGGTTTCAACTTTTAGAAAGTGTGAAGCTGATTTTATTTCCTTTGGCTATACACCCAGAAGTGAGATTGCTGGATAATTTTAAATTTTTTGAGGAACCTCCATACTCTTTTCCATAATAGTTGTACCAATATTTACATTCCCAACAGTGTACAAATATTCCCTTTTCCTCACATGCTCACCAACATTTATATTTTGTCTTTTTGGTAATAGCTATACAAAGAGGTATGAGATGATATCCCATTGTGGTTTAGATTTGCTTTTCCCTAATGATTAGTGATGTTGAGCACCTCAACATACCTACTGGCCATCTTTATATTGAATTTTAGAATACAAAATAAAATATCTATTTGCAGCATTATTCACAATTGCCACATATGAAGATAACCTAAATGTCTGTCAATAGGTGTGAATGGATAAAGAAAATATTATATATATATATATATGATGGTATATAATAACAAATATAATCAGCCTTTAAAAAGAAGAAAATTCTACCACTTGCTACAACATGGATGAATCTAGAGGACATTATGGTAAGTGAAATAAGCGAGACACCGATAGACAAATACTGAATGCTCTTACTTATATGAGGAATCTAAAAAAGTCAAACTCATAAAAGCAGAGAGTGAAATGATGGTTGCCAGGCACTATAGGGAGTGGGGAATGGAGAAATGTTGGTCAAAGTGTATAAAAGTTTAGTTATGCAAAATGAATAAGTGCTGGAGATCTAAGGTACAGCATAGTCAACAATACTGTGCTGCATATTTGAAATTTTCTAAGAATATAGATATTAAATCTTCTCCCACCCCACACACATGCACACACAGGGCAACTATGTAGTGGTGATGGATAAGTTATTTA
The DNA here is from genome assembly GCF_949774975.1 of Lagenorhynchus albirostris. Lineage (NCBI taxonomy): Eukaryota > Metazoa > Chordata > Mammalia > Artiodactyla > Delphinidae > Lagenorhynchus > Lagenorhynchus albirostris. Next base: position 90,943,818 of record NC_083098.1, read on the forward strand.
GCTTGATTTGGTGATCCTTTCACAATGCACCCATATATGTAAAAACTGCCAAGTTGCCAATCTTAAAAATATCTCAGTGAAGTTGTAAAAAAGGTTTGATACAAGGAAATACTGTTAGTCCCCTACATATGAAACTTCAAGTTGTGAACTTTCAAAGATGCAAACGTGCATCTGGTTCCAGCAAGGAACCAGAACCTCTGCCATCAACGTCAGTCATGAGTGAAATTGCAGCTTGACCTGTCTCCTATTGCTGAAAATCCTTCAGCTCTACCATCTCTCACCTCCTCTCCCTCCTCCAGTCAGTAATTCTTGCCTATTCACTGGATGCCAGCCCCTGGATGCCAGCTGTTGTACTGTACTACGGTACTTTTCAAGGTATTGTGCTATAAGATTAAAAATGTCTTTTTGTGTTTGCTTTTCATGTATTATCTGTGTGAAAAGTATTATAAACCTATTACAGTAGAGTAATATATAGCCGATTGTATTAGTTGGATACCTAGGCTAAATTTGTTGGACTTACAAAAAAATTGGACTTAGGAACTCTCTCTCAGAAAGGAACTCATTTGTATGTAGGGGACTTACTGTATGTCTTTTTACATTCTTTTATGCGATAGCTACTTCAGGTTTGTGTCAAAAATCATTCCATGTTTAACACATAACAAGACTAGCACATATCTCAAATAATTAGAACTATCATGTATTATTTACTGTCTACAAAAGTCTGTGTTAAAGGCTTTTCATGTAAATATCTCAGCTGAAAGTATTAAATAGTATCTCACCATAATCCTCCATTTTGTAGGTGAAAAGAATGAGAATCAGAGTGAACAAATAATATTATGAGGTTGGTAAATTGGAGTATGAACTAGGTTTTTATTCCAGAATGTCAGTACACCTGATGTAAAAAACAAATGAAGGCATGCAATGATTCTAAGAATGTCTCCATGGCAACAGAGCTTTTCGCTCTCCAAAATTTTACAGATCACAACACATGAAATATCATAAAGCAGGGAGTAAACTAAATCACATTTTGTGCTAGAAGTTTGTGGTAGAGTTTATTTTCTCTGAAGTCTGGACGTCAATATCACCAGTCAGGCCCATTCACACCTGCAAAGCCAGGGTTGCCATATGAGTTGATATACCTTCTCTCTAGGGTTTGACAAAATAAAATAATTCTCAAAATAAATGTCTAGTTCACGATCTTGCTTTCACTCAGATATATCATTATTGTCCCTATTTATTAGAAGATTTTAAATGACTTGCTGAAGTTACACAGGTGATGGGAAGAAGGCATGGATATTCATCCAGGACATAGATGTACAAAGTACTTTCCTACTGACCACACTGAGGAAAATATTTTTACTTTCATTTTAGTTATAATTGTAGAAGCTGAGGCTCAAAGGGCTTGGAGGAAGCTGTGTAAGCTTACAAAGTGTATCAGTTGTGAAGCCTTAATTTGATCACAGGTCTTTCTAACCTGAGCCCACACACTCATAATTCATCTCCAAGAAACAAATTCTGGTGACCTCCAGCCCCACACGACAATCTCCAACCGTCCACTGAACAGCACAACCATCTGAAAAAGTACCTGAATTAAATCTTCAAATCCTGGCATGTATAAATTTGAAAATATCATAGAAAGTATTTTTTCTCATTTACAAAACTGAAATAGACTCAGACGTAGACTTGTTGAGTGGGAATTCAACAGCTTATTATTTCTTTGAGGCTATTTTCTTCCTAAAATTTTCGTCACTGTTAAAACTGAGCAGCCTCGTAAAATGCTGACATTAAACAAAGGGAGCCAATTTGAACTGTTTAAGTATTCCAGGGTAGCATTTTTCTATCAAAGTGTAGAAGCTATTTTCAATCCATAGTGTTTAGTTAGAAGAAAAGAAATGTGCAGTTCCTAATACTAAGGTTAACGGCATGTGAAAACATAGTCTCCGAAAATTCTGAATAAGATGAATTAGACCATTCACCACATTTGCTTTTATTAACATCACAATTATTGCTTCTGCTTTCATTTATTTTTTTCTTTTTCTTTTAAACACTTTGGTTTAAGTGGTTAAAGAAATATTATATTTTACATACTTGGGACAGTGTCTAGCATAAAGTATATGGTCAATAAATATTAGCCATTATTACTTTATTAGCCCTCATTGAAGTATATATTAGTTCTGCTGAAAGCCAACTCCCTTAGGATTTTAAGATTACTAATATAATATTACTATAATAATAGTGATGCCATAATAAATAAATAAAAAAAAATGTAACAGGAGAAAATGAAGCTTGGATTAAGCCAAAGATATTCTGAAGCTCTTTGTGTAACCAATATTATAGACCATTATAAACTGGAATCACTTTCATCTGTGAGTCAGGCATGCTGAATATTAATATGCAATTAATTCCCTGCAATTTGGTTCATTGATCCACAGATGGACAATGATATTTTTGGAATGGCATTGTCTTAAAGTATATCCATAATGTTCCTTTGAAAAGGAAGAAGGAAGGCAGAAAGGAAGAAAGGAAGGAAAAAGGAAGGGAGGGAGGGAAGAAGAAAGGAAGGGAAAAAAAATTCCACCACTCCAAAATGTATCTTTTGAGACTCCTCCTGATTTAATAGCTGAATTTTGCCTGCTAACTTTTTGTCTTATAGTCTTCTAAGGAAGGTTTGGATTAGCTGCAACAGACTTAAACTCTACATGTGCCCTTTCTTTACCTTAATTCAGCCAGAACTCCTGACAGAAATACAAACTATTGAAATTTTATAGTTTTTTAATATGGAATAATTTGCTTTATGTGATTTAGAGCTTTTGATCCATCAGAAAAGACCAGATATTAAAGAACTAATCTATATATTTCAAAAGCTAATGATAACAGTCAAGATAACTAAAGCTCAGCTGGTACCTTACTATTTTAAATAGAGGGGTTTTGTTAGGAATTGCTCACATATAACCTTAGTCTCCTTTGATGAATTAATTTATAAAAGAGAAATTAGCTATGACTAAACTGTGTCAATCTCCACAATTTAAGACACATTGAAATATAGATGAGGGTTAGTGATTAGATAATGAAAACAATTTAAATTGCAAGTAAAGTAAATCTATGTAACATTTACAGATACACAGTGGCTACAAACATATGAGATAATTACCCTTACAGATATATTCAAAGATGTAAAAAATTATATTGCTTAAATATTTTCCAAAAATGAATACAGGAAAAAATCTGTTAGTTGGAAATACAAGCTGATAATCAAAGAACTGAGACTGTTTTGAACTATTTTTTATCTTTCATTGCTGGCAGAATGATTCTTTATCCCATGAATCTTCCTACCTCCAAATGATGCCTGCCTCATGGTCTGTCTGTTGTAATCACTTCCCTCCTACTTAGTTGTTTAGCACAGTTTCAAAAAACAATTCATCCCATCCTTGAAGAAGTTTTTCTGCTTGTCTTGCTTACAAAAAGTCATTACAGAGTACTTTGGAGCAATCCCAAATTTTCAGATATAATGAGGGAGAACAGGTGCACAGAGAATGAGAAGAATTCATTATGCACATTATTGGATTTTTTGGGGGGAGATAGGCTGAGTCTAATTCATTAAATCCATCAAAATAAAACCTAGTATCATATTAAAGGACTTATCTCTACATATTTAAAAAGGTGAAAAAAAAAGTCTGGTTGAGTGAGTCAAGCAATGAGCTAGAAGCATCGTGCCTCTGAAGTATTACCTCTGTATTTACTCACTGGTCTTGTGACTTAGGAATGTGACTAGATATTCTGGATTCCATTTCTCTTAATGTGCTCAGTAGAAAGAAGGATTTCAACATGTGTGGTGAATGAAAATGACCTAATAAACCCAAAATACTAGTTTTAATTAAAGTACTGCGATAAACTATGATGAACTTTTCTTTGCAGAAGTATGTTCCTCTAAATTATGCATATGCAGGTAAATTGATGAATTTGTGTTTGTTTTATAATCTCAGTTACTACATTAAGTGTTGTATCAATATGTATTTAATGAATAAATACAAAATATTTTATGCAATGTATCAGAGACAATATAAAGATATTTTGGTATTTGTAACTCAGTTTTATATTTATTTTATGAAGTAACCTAAAACTATAAAACTATCTTTTTTAAAATTTCATTCCAGTATAGTTGATTTACAAGGTTGTGTTTAATTTCTGCTGTACAGCAAGTGACTCAGTTATACATATATATTCTTTTCATATTCTTTTCCATTATGGCTTATCACAGGATATTGAATATAGTTACCTGTGCTATACAGTAAGACCTTGTTTTTTATCTATCCTACATATAACAATTGACATCTGCTAATCCCAAACTCCCAGTCCTTCGCTCCGTCCCCACTGGCAACCACAAGTCTGTTGTCTATATCTGTAAGTCTGTTTTTGTTTTGTAGATATGTTCATTTGTGTCGTATTTTAGATTCCACATATAAGTGATATCATATAGTATTTGTCTTTCTCTTTCTGACTTACTTCACTTAGTATGATAATCTCGAGGTCCATCCATGTTGCTGCAAATGGCATTATTTCATTCTTTTTAATGGCTGAATAATATTCCATTGTATACATATACCACATCTTCTTTATCCATTCGTCTGTCAATGGACATTTAGCTTGTTTCCATTTCTCGGCTATTGTAAATAGTGCTGCTATGAACATAGGGATGCATGTTCTTTTCAAATTATAGTTTTGTCTGGGCATATGCCCAGGATGGGATTGCTGGATCATACAGCAACTCTATTTTTAGATTTTTGAGGAACCTCTGTACTGTTTTCCATAATGGCTACACCAATTTACATGCCCATCAACAGTGTAAGAGGGTTCCCTTTTCTCCACATCCTGTCCAGCATTTATTATTTGTAGAATTTTTAATGATAGCCAGTCTGAATGGTGTGAGATTTGCATTTCTCATATTCATTGTAGTTTTGATTTGCATTTATCTAATAATTGGTGATGATGAACATCTTTAAATATGTCTATTGGTCATCTATATGTCTTCTTTGGAGAAATGTCTATTTAGATCTCCTGCTCATTTTTCGATTGAGTTGTTTGTTTTTTTGTTACTGAATTGTAGGAATTGTTTATATATTTTGAAATTAAGCCCTTGTCCATCTCATCATTTGCAAATATTTTCTCCCAGTCCATAGGAGGTCTTTTCATTTTGTTTGTGGTTTCCTTTGTTGTGCAAAAACTTATAATAAAACTATTGTATGTATTGAAATGTCAAATGTACAAACTACTCAAATTATTAAGAAAATATTGTCTATTATTATCTTCCTTAAATGTACACACATACTTTTATTTACATTTGATTTTGGCTATCTAAGGGTGACTTTATAAAATAGAGAATTGTTAGAATATCAATTAATCCTAATGAATTTATACTGAAAATGCTCAAATATATATTTGGTAGAATTTTACATATAATTTTCAGAAAAAAGTACAATGGATCTCCTTAAATATATGAACTTTTGCCTTTTAATGTTCTGACTATTCATTACCATATGATTTTGTCCTCTAATCCACAAAGTCTAAGCAAAAATAAAATAATTAATTTTTTATTTTAACCTGGTACTTCATGTACACTTTAAAATCACAGACTGTAACCCAGAATGTAAAAGCTATATATACATGCAGGAGCATAGAGGTGAAAACCAGATGTCTGGAGCCCTATTGCCTGGTCCAAATCCTGGCTCTGTCACATATTAGTTGTATGATCTTGGGCCTCTTGCATAAATTCTCTGTGCTCCAATTTTTACTCCCAGAAAATGTGATAATACTGTCCTCATCGGGTTATAATAAGAATTAAAGTATATAGTCCACTAGGGTTGAACACAGGGTCTGGAACACAATAATTATTCAATAAATATTAGTTACTATTATTAACCATGACATTTGGCATACTCTCATTCTCATATTATTTGCCCAACAAATTATTTTCAAATAAATATAATATTTTCTATTTTTATACATAAAGGAAGTAAATGACTATTTCAAGATAAAATTTTTTAATATAAATTTCTGTAACCGAGCCCAAAAGTCCAGATTGGAATAGTCAAGAAATTTTCTAATTATCATTCTTTTATTTATTCATCCATCCATTCACCTGCTGACTCATTTGTTCAAAAATATGTTTGATCAAATAATGCTTTGTGATGGGCACTTTGATAGGCCCTGGGAATACATGGTAAACAAAATGGACATAATGTCTGCTAGAATCAATGGAAGGTGGGAGAGAAGGCAGGCCTTAAACCTATAATGTAAGTGGGGAATCAAAAGGGAAAAACTTCCCGTTAGGATTAAATAACCAAATCAGAGATAAGAAAAGTAAACCTAGGAATAAAATTTAAGCTGAGACCTGTGGAATGTCCCATTGTTAGCAAGATTATTAGCAATAATACTACTATAAAAATCAGGTTTTTTAGACTCTTCCCATGTTCTAGTCTCCGTGCTAGTAAGAAGCTGGGCCAAGATTTAGACCATCATGTTTAGCAGAAGTCATCAATCCAAGGGAGGCAGAAGCAGAACAGAGAGCCCAGAAAACGAGGCAGAGGAAACAACATGTGGGATATATGCAAGGGACCCTCTGAGCCAGGTTAAGAGGTTTGAATTCTAACCTAAGGGATATGGAATGACAAAGTAGAATTTAAAGTAGAGGACTGCTAGGCAGGTTTGTGGTTTCAGCAGGTCACACAGATCAGATAGGAAAGAGGAGGCGGGAAACACAGAATTTGAGGTTAGTTATGATCAAACACCACCTACAAAGACTAAGATGAGACATACTATTGCAATGGTGGCAGAACTGATGAATACGAATATTCAACAAAGAAACAGTAGGAGTAAGGTAGAGGATAGAGCCTGGTTTAGACTGAAATAGGAGAAGGAGGATGTTTGAGGAAAATGCAGAGGAGAAAAAGAATTTTATTTTGAGTATGTAGAGTTAAATATGTATTTAAGCTACGTAGGCAGAAGGTTTGTTATCGTTATGTCAGTGTTTATGATGTTGAGGTGGTGATGATGATGGTGATGATGTCAACATTTATCTGGGGTGAACTGTGTGCCAGAGTTTGTGCTTTACATGCAATATATAATTGAGATATTCCACCGAGTATGATAAATAAGTTTAAAAAACTTTATGGAGAACACAATTCATGCTAAGGTTATTAGTCTGTCAGTCAGAAAATATTAGAAATAAATATCTTGATGGCAGAAAAAAGTTCTATGCTGAAGATAAGAGTGTAAGAGCTTAAACTAGTAGGTTAAACTTGTAGTGTGGAAAAGAAAACAAAAACAAAAAGAGGGTCTATCAGGAGTCAATAACAACACCAATATTTTTGTGAAAGATAAAGAATGAAGACCCTGAACATGAGACTGAGAAGATGCTGGCACCAAGGAGAGAGTGTTTTAAGAATAAATGAGTAATCAAAATGTTCTATACGTTTATAGATTAAGGTTTAAAAAGTGTTCGTTGGAGAACAGTATGAAGGTTCCTCAAAAAACTAAAAATAGAGTTGCCATATGACCCAGAAATCTCACTCCTAGGCATACACCCAGACAAAACTGTAATTCAAAAAGATACATGTGCCCCTATGTTCATAGCAACACTATTTACAATAGCCAAGACATGGAAACAATCTAAATGTCCATTGACAGATGAATGAATAAAGAAGATGTCATATATATATATATATATATATATATATATATAATGGAATATTACTTAGCCATTAAAAAGAATGAAATAATGTCATTTGCAGCAACATGGATGGATCTGGAGATTATCATACTAAGTGAAGTAAGTCAGAGAGAGAAAGACAAATACCACATGATATCAATTATGTGGAATCTAAAAAAAAATGATACAAATGAATCTATATACAAAACAGAAACAGACCCACAGACATAGAAAACAAACTTATGGTTACAAAGGGGAAAGAGGAGAGGGATAAATTAGGAGTTTGGGATTAACATATACACACTACTATATATAAACTAGATAACTGGCAAGGACCTACCTACTGTATAGCACAGAGAACTATACTCAATATTTTGTAATAACCTATAAGGGAAAAGAATCTGAAAAAGCATCTCTTGCTGGAGAGTGTGTGGAGAAAAAGGAACCCTCTTGCTCTGTTGGTGCAAATGTAAATTGATACAGCCATTATGGAGAACAGTATGGAGATTCCTTTAAAAAGTAAAAATAGAATTACCATATGACCAAGCAATCCCACTACCATCATTCAAAAAGACACATGCACCCCAATGTTCATTGCAGCACTATTTACAATAACCAGGTCATGGAAGCAACCTAAATGCCCATCAACAGATGAATGGATAAAGAAGATGTGGTATATATATACAATGGAATATTACCCAGCCATAAAAATGAATGAAATTGGGTCATTTGTAGTGATGTAGATGGATCTAGAGACTGTCATACAGAATGAAGTAAGTCAGAAAGAGAAAAATAAATATCACATATTAACGCATGTATGTGGAACCTAGAAAAATGGTACAGATGAACCAGTTTGCAGGGCAGAAATAGAGACACAGATGTAGAGAAAAATTCTATGGACACCAAGGGGGGAAAGTGGTGGTGGTGGGGGTGGTGGTGGTGGGATGAACTGGGAGATTAGGATTGACTTATATACACTAATATGTATAAAATTGGTAACTAATAAGAACCTGCTGTATAAAAAAATAAATAAAATAAAATTCAAAATAAAAAGAATCTGTGTGTGTGTGTGTGTGTGTGTAACTGAATCACTGTGCTTTACACCTGAAACTAACACAACATTGTAAATCAACTATACTTCAATTTAAAAAAAAAAGTGTCCATTGGATAAAGCAACAAACATTATTTTCTAAGGACTTATTGAGTAGATATAACATTGTAGTTGGGAGGGAAATGGCATAAAAGTCAGCTTTTGAACAGCAATTCAAAAAGTTTAACTTTGAAGGGAACTTTTTCAAAACTAAATCAGAGATAAATTAACATCTGGAAAGGAAACAAAGAAATATAGGGTTGAAAGAGTTTGGTTTTACATAAGAAAAAAATTGGGCATACTTACCTATCACTGGAAAGAAGCTGAGGAGACTGAGAATCTACCAAAAAGTTATTAATTTATAAGGTAAGGTATCTGAATTGCACGGGTGGAAAATGGTATCCAGTAGAGCAGTAGTTCTGAACTGGGAAATCTATCTGCCCCCATATCTAGAAACACTTCTGGTTGTCACAGCTAGAGGGGGTACGTTCCTGGCATTTAGTGGGCAGAAGCCAGGGATGTTGCTAAACAACTTAAAATGGAAGGACAGCCACTGGTAACAAAATGACAATAACACCAAGTTTGAGGAACCATGCATTAGAGGCACAGTCGAAAGAAATGGCCTTATTCCTAGCAGAGGGAAGATGAGATGTAGCATCTTTGGGAGATGATGGAGTTGTTCAGGACATCTAATGACATTAGTGGTATAGGACTGTAGAAGAGAGACAACTACAAATGAATTTTTAAAAGAGTAGAAAAATAGTTAAGGAAATATATGAAGATTAGCAGGTGATACTGAATGTCAGTTGTTATTCATGAATATACTGGCAGCAATCTTAAAGTTTATACATATTTTAAAACTACCCAGAAATCCTGATGGGTGATTTAAAAAGGCTGGTGGATGGGGTTTGATTTGAAGATTTTTTACAGGCCTTAAAAGGAAGGCTAAGAGGGTGAAACTTAGAGTAATCTTAATATAAAGTTAAGCCATATAGATAGCAAATTAAGGTAAAGAGATAACTGTAAACTGGGAAACAAGTCAAGTCAACACACTGGGCATTATCAAACTGGTATACTGGGATTAACTGGTGACTTACTATTTAATGTTTATTAGCTTATAGATAACTACTCTGTGGATTGTGTTATGCTTCCAAAATTTTTTTTATATAATGTGATTTATCAATGATTTGGCTCATTTTGTTCATTCTTATCATGTTCCAAGTGACTCATGAAATATTATGAAATTTATATTTTATATGAAGTATATATATTTTATATCATATAATTTTACAGTAATAAGGCAAACAATTCAGTCAAGATTGGTAAATATAGCCTTTAGCATATATACCTATATAAATTATTCAAATGCATTTTGAGTATTCATATTATACAATTAATGTTTGTCAAAAAAGTTAAATAATGAAAAGATAAAAACAAAATAATTTTTTTTTTTTTTTGTGGTACGCGGGCCTCTCACTGTTGTGGCCTCTCCCGCTGTGGAGCACAGGCTCCGGACATGCAGGCTCAGCGGCCATGGCTCACGGGCCCAGCCGCTCTGCGGCATGCAGGATCCTCCCGGACCGGGGCACGAACCCGCGTCCCCTGCATCGACAGGTGGACTGTCAACCACTGCGCCACCAGGGAAGCCCCAAAATAAAATTTTTAGAACAGGGGATTTTTTTTCTTTCTTTTTTGTCTTTTTAAAAATAATTTAAGCAACGAAGAAAATTTGAATAAAATATACCTGGAATTGTCAGTCAGGAGAAGGGTGTTGAGGTACATAAGCACTGACCATATTCAAGTGTCCTGATATATTGTCCTTCAACTTTTCTTTTGGAGGGTTGAATATCACTTATATTTTAGGTCCTTGGGATACAGCAATGAATGTGAAACAGAAAGTACCTGCCCAAATAGACTTTATATTCTAGCCAGGACAGTATATAATAAGCAGATATGCAATTGGATATATAACATGATTTCAGATATGATGAATACTAGGAAGGGAAATGAAGCAAGATAAGGAGATAGACTATAATAGAGTGGGGGCTGCTGTTTCAGATGGTGGTCCAGGAAGGACTTTCTCAGGAGTTAACATCTGAAAAGAAACCTGACTCATATGTGTTGAAGATGGGAAATAAGGAACTATTTGTAGATTCACAAGATAGTTTCTTTTAGCATTTGCCTATAAAGCTACAAAATTTCTCTACTTATCTAGAACCACAATTTGATAGTGTCTTTTTTAATATTTAAAAGTACTACAACTTTAGTAGTAGCAAACAAGACACATGGCAGTTATCATTTAATTGTTATCTGATTTTGAAATTTAGATTACTCTAAGCTAATGGAAGAAATTGAAAATAAATTTATTTAAATAGATATTTTAAAATATGAGACGGTAGTATAAATTTGATAGACATCAGTTTTTTTAAGTCTGTACAATTTTTTTCTCATAGAAATCACAAAGAGTGTGTGTATGCATGTGTGTGTGTGTATGTGTGTGTGCTTTCTAGTTTTTCTTTTTAGTGCTTAAAATTTTTTCTTTGGAAATTCTAAAAGCCATACTTAATTTCTAACACCTAGTAAAAGTTTCTGAAAAGTGATGCCCATTAGAGAAAGAATGATAATCCAACGATCATGGTAGCAGGTGGTGCCATAATGAATTCTCCTTACAGAAAAGTACATTCCTAATTATCATTTGTCCTTAGAGTTCCATTATACTATGAGAAGTGAGAGTAATCCTCTCCAGAAAAAGGAAACGGTTATTAAATAATTCTTCATCTCCAGAAGTGGCATGTATATTTGGAACATTTTTTTTAACATCTTTATTGGAGTATAATTGCTTTACAATGGTGTGTTGGTTTCTGCTTTAAAACAAAGTGAATCAGCTATACATATATATATATATCCTCATATATTTGGGATTATTAAATGAAGCAAAAAATAAGAATAAGTCAATAAACTTTAAAAGCTTATCACACTTTCAAAAATAAAGTTCTGTATATAATCAAAATATTTTTCCCTTTTCAATTAGTCAAGTTGTGGATAAAATGTCTGAATACATATTGTTCTATAACAGAAGAAGAAATGAGAAAAACTAGGAGGATGCACAGGAGTTTGTACAATGGAATACGTAATATAGAAGAGTTATCTCTGGCTAAGTGGAATTAACTATGTATAATATCAAAACAATAGGGAAAAGTATTTCTAGAATCCTTACTTTGTGCAAAGTATTGTGATAGTTACTATCTGAACGTTGAGATACGGTCCCTGTTTTCATAAAGTTGACATATTTCTAAGTGCAGAGAAAAGGTTTGAAGATGATTTAAACAAATATATGCACAATTTCTACTTATATTTAAAACATCATGATAGCCCTACTCTAAAGGTTGAATTATAAGGAAGGTTTTGTGTGTATTTGCGAGGGGATGGGATCCAGGGGATTTTTGGAAGGTAGATAAAAGATGTTTAATACAAGCTAGAAACAATAGGGCCCTAGGCTAGTATAGTGGAATAGAAATGGAAGGAAGTACATGGATTAGAGAGATATTTTTGAGGACCTATTAATGATCAGTGGAGTTAATGGAATTCCAGAGATAATGAGGGATCAGGAATGGATTCTAGGTTTTAGGTTTGAATATAGGGTAGATGGTTATGCTTTTGATTAAATATAGAAGATAGAAGGAAAGAGGTAACTATTAGGGGGATGAAGACAAATGTGGTTCTAGTTTTGAAATATGCTTCTACAGAGTAAGTGAGAGAAAGGGGTTGGAAGAAATAGAGTGGAGTTGACAGTTGTATCTGTGGAAGAGGAACTCTGGAGGTACACAGCTAGAAGCCGAAAAACCTTTTACTGCTATGTGACTGATTTTTAGCCAATTTGTTTCCAGGATCATCTGTGTAAATCTCTCTAGGGCAAAATTCTCATTCTAAGGACCTACCAAATCGAAATCAACAAGTCTCATGAGGGTAATAACAAAAGCTTGTTAATTAGGAATGGGAAAAACTGGCTACTTGTAAGCAGTTAATCCCCTTGGAGCGAACTGTGAGCTGTACTGTGAAAGATGTTTTCAAAGTCGGCTGTTAGAAAATCTTTCAAAATATTGAAATCTGAGCTCCTGTTGGTTTGAATAGCAAAATTTAGACTTAAGACCTGTCACTTTTGTGTTGCTACTCTCTAACAAGTTTAGTGTTCAGTAGATTACTCAGAATGCACTTTTGTGAAAATAATTACCCTTTAAAGTCAAGATAACAGGAAAGTTTAAAAGAGTTTATTTCTGGCTATTATTTCCACTCATTTCTCATTTGTTTCAAGTTTCAACTTGTATGGACTGTTCATAAAACAACTGACTTTTATGAATATACAAATCATTCCTGTTTTCCCAAAACCTGAACAGCAAAAACAGCCCCTCGAGGCTCCAGGCTATATCAAAGATCGAACGTCCACTTCAAATGCCCCGACATTTTTATTTTTATCCATTAGGTTATATTCTCATATCTCAAAACTGTCTCTCAGGGAACCTTTCTTGTCTGTGTGGTCAAAACGGAAAGATCATATAACTTTCAGAGCACCAACATCCTTCATCTGACTGAATCATCTATTTCAACAGTACAGGAATTTATACAATAGGACATGCTTTCACAAAGCATGATCTCAAAACGTGGTTAAGTGTACCTTAAAAGTAAACAAGTCTCCAAATTACAACTAAATAATAAAGCAGAAACATAATATGAAAATTATCCTTCCTCTTCAGTTTAGTTTTTAAACAGCTAAACAAATGGTTAGGACCATGGTTTGAACCTCTCTGAGAATTTATAGCCAAATTTCACTATTGACATGAAGTAGAAAATATAAAATAAAATAATTCCTATTATGTTATTTTATAAAACTGTAATCCAAGCAAAATCTCAAAGTACTATGTGCTCTCCATATATTATGTTCTCCATTTTAGGTGTGAGATTGTTCATTTCCTAGGTAGATATAGAAACAGAGTCATATTTTAAACGTTGCTATGCCCCTGAAAAATGTATTCACTCCACGGTTAAGAGTTACTCCAGTCAAGCTTAATTGCTGGGCATGTTATAAATAATATTGCTTTAATTTACTTCATTGAAAATATGCCCACTTAGTAGGACAAGTGAGGAATCCTGTTAAACAAGAAAAAACAATATGAGTTAGTTAATCTTTTACTTTTGATTTCCCAAGATTGCCTTAGATTGTACTTTTCTTAAATAATTTATTTCTGTGTTTTATTTGTGGCACTTAGCAGAGTGTAGGAATTTGACCACTGTTCGTGATAATGGGGACTTCCTTCCACTTAATAAATCCCTGAGGGGGAGTAACACCACCAATTTGATAAATGATGTGACACTATAGTAGTTAAAGATTAAAGAGAAAAGATTACTCCACATGATTTACCATATTCTATCTTCTTATTGAAAACATATTTCATTTTAAACAAAAATGATCACTTTAATTTGGAAATATGTGCTTCAATTAAAAAATCTTGTGAATGGGATATGTTCTCAGATGTGTGTGCAATTTTTTTGTTGTTGTTTATGATAAATTATTTGGAAAAGACAATAAGATTACTTGAGAGGCACATGTTAGTGCTATATACTATTTGACTTCTGAATTGTAATTTGTGTTTTCAGGAACCAATATTAGGCCTCTAGGTTAAGATAATATTCATCTCAATTGAAACATTTCCAAACTATATTATGAGGATATAAAATATGGCCCATTAACTTTCTAGTAATAACAGATTTCAGTTGGCAAAGGAATATCCTTAAGTATGTTTTTTATCCCTAACATGTTCCCCAAAGCCTGTGCATTTCAATTCTGAACGTTTCAGAGTTGAGTTTTTAAAAATGACCTACCTGGCAGCTGTTGCTATTACTGTGTCAAATAACTCATCCATTGTCTAGATCTCAGTGGATGATATGTGGGAGGTCCCATAGTTTCTTTCCAGCTGTTACTTAGTCTGGGATAATGTTTTTGGTTTCATAGAACTCACAGTGTGCAGTCTTCCCCTGACAGCCTCAATAAAATTCCATTTAAGCAAAATGATTTAAAAGTTGGTGTGAATAAAGTTTAGAAAGAAACAATTAAGAACTCCTTTTGAACTGGCTTATGCCTTGTAAAGTTTCATCTTGAGGAAACCTGTCACCTTGCAGGATAAAATACCACAGGCAGCTTTTCAGTAGCCTGATCCTACCTTTTGCTTTTTTGAGCAAACTCTTAAAGGAGTTAGAAGAGCTTCTACAGAAATAGCTGGAGCTTAAGAGCTGGCAGCATCTGTTCAGTATGATAACAGCAGCAGCCTTCTTGGCGGCAGTCTAAACCCTAAAATCCCCAAATATACCCCAGACCTAGAATCAGAGAAAAAAGATTGTGTTAAACCATCATTTTTCAAACATTCCAAAGGGAATCACATCTGAGAGCTGCAATTCGCTCTCCCCGAATTCCTCACCCCCTCATACACACACACATACATACATAAAGGTGCACACAGAATAAACAGGGAAGATAAGATGGTGTAGAAGAGTCAAATGTGAAATGAAAATGAAAAGAATAGAGTGTGTTTTAGGAAACTGACTAATGGGAAGACAATGGTTGCTCACTGAATTATTCAGTAATGATGACTCATGGATAATCAAACCAACATTGGACCATCAATACACTTATAAACATATTGCCAAGAAATCTTAATTTTCAACAAGCTTTGCCTACTCTTAGTATATCTTAAATAGGCTCTGCAAATGTGTATACATCATACTGTGTATTGTTTCTTACCTGTGCTACTAATTATACAGCAAGTTTCCTTGTGTTTGAATCTCAAATCTGTCCCTTATTAACTGCCTCTGTGCCTCAACTGGCTCACCTGTAAGTGAAGATAATTATAGTACCATCTCTTATGGTTACTATAAGGATTAATGAGTTAATACACATAAAGATCTTAAAAGAGTGCAGAGTACATAATAAAGACATACAAGGGTTTGTTATTACTATATCATCTATCATTTTTTCTAATAATTTCTTTTGTTCATTGGTATCATAGACTTAGATGAAAACATCAGCAAGTGAGCTGCAAATGACTAAAGTACATACACATCTTATTGTTTCCCTTTAAAATGATGCTTTTGTTCAAATAAAATAATAATCCTATTAAAATGGGAACGCACTGACACGTCCCTAAATGAAACTATTTACAAAACAGAAATAGAGTCACAGATGTAGAAAACAAACTTATGTTTATCGGGGGAAATGGAGGGAGAGAGATAAATTAGGAGATCGGGGCCCACACAAAGAATACAAAAAAATGCTATTCATAGTGTTTAGCTATTTTAACAGGTTTCCTGGATTTTTTCATTGTTTAACCATTAGAATATTTAGAAACTAAAGGATGACTAAAAAAATGCCAGTTTCCCCAAAGGTTGGCTGCTTTCAGTGGCAGCTTTCATACGCAGTAAGCTATAATTATTGAGTTCCTTTGTAATACCAAAAATTGACAAGGAAATATTCTAGTATAATTAGTTAAAAGGAAATAGAGCAAAATTTTACCTTAAAAAGTATTTTTTTCTGAAAAGAAAAGACATAAGATAAACCGATTGAAAAAAATACCCAATATAGGGCTTCCCTGGTGGTGCAGTGGTTGAGAGTCTGCCTGCCTTTGCAGGGGACACAGGTTCGTGCCCTGGTCTGGGAAGATCCCACGTGCTGTGGAGCATAAAAATGGGCTTTATTGTTTACTTATGTCTAATTGGCTTAAATATGATGCCATTTAGGCTTTGAAATGTAAGAAGAGGATGATGGCCCTAATTTATATTATTGTTAGTATTAAACTAGTAAGATTATTGATGTGAGGGGTTTAGTAGAGCCACTTTGGTCCGGGGCTGCGGGAAGGCAGCTGAGCTGGTGCTCCCCGGCCGGCAGGGAGCGTGAGAGGTTCTTGAGCTCCAGGGTCCACACACAAAATTCTGCAGATGCTGAGACGAGCAAAGACAGCCTCCAAGAGCCTTCCTATCTGTGGTCCCTGTGTTCTTGAGGAAATTTTGAAGACTTTCAGAGACTCCAGTTCCAGCTTCGTGTCTTTTGCATTTCTTTTCCTTAGGTTCTTAGCAGCTGGATTTGAAATGTTCCGTTTGTAAATATCCAAATGTCGATCCAGGAGCTTCAGCACTTCCAACCAATGAAGCTTGTGATAAGGCCCTGTTGGCAGTCACCATGCAACTCTGATTGCCTGTTCGAGTATTTAGTTTGTCAAAAAATGCCTTTGTAATATTATATTTTGAGCTCTCTTTAACTCAAAAGTCCCCTATTTTGAATGACAAATTACATGGTTACTCTACCCATTGAAATTTAAAGTCTTAGCAGTTATAATATGCTTGTGCTTCCCTAAAAATAGCCTTTCTTCCAAGCAATAGTCCATCAAGGAAGACACATAGTTACTGAGTTCCGGAGCTCCTTTAGCTTCTCGTGTTAGTGCAGTGAATAGGACTAACACATTCTCTTACATTGAATTGCCCTGTATCATATCCCAAGCTCCTTATTAATAAAGATGCCCTGTCATCAACCTCATTCTATGGCTAGGGATCTTGGTCCTCTCACCTGTCTGTGCCTTCCATTTCTGTAACTGTCACAAATTCTCCATAGTAATTAAATTCCCTATAATTGTCTAGACTAGGAATGTATTCGGAGAACATACTTAATAAAATTTGCTGAAGTCTTTCTGTTTGGATGAAATATCAGGAAAGGAAAGAGGAAGTGCAAAATAAGAAGGTCCCATGACGCTGATCTCTTTTCTTCTCTGGTATTTTGCATTCTAAAGTTGTTCTCAACTCTTTTCCCTTTAAATTTCAGTTTATTTTGTTTTTGTCAAATTTAGACCTCAATTTTAAGTTTGCCTCTATTCACTCATTTAATTCTAACGCCTTCCCCTCTAATTCAAAAGGGGAAAAAATGTAGACTGTTTTTGAAAAGAATAATTGAAGAATACTGGATGATTTTGAATAGCTTCTTTTTACAGGGAGATTATCAATGGAAAAGTAATGTATCACTTTAGATTTTGCCTGAACAGATGACATGGGACACCCCAAAATGCCCTTCTAAACTCTTATAAGGAAATAAAAATATCTTTGGATTTAAAAACATATTTATAAAAGTATATGATTCTCTGTTGTCTATCAAATTGTGTATGAGTTTTAAATTCAGACATTTAATGTGTTCCAACATATTATCTTGAAAAATAGCGTGGCTTGTGAATGAGAAATGTTGATGGAGGTCCTAAAATAATGGTTTGCTCATTTCTACATTTAACCCTTCTTCCCAGGTAACTTACAGTATAGTTCAGGGTTTTCTATATCCTATTGTAAACATATTTTTTTATTTTATGGCTTCTATGCTTCTTCTCAAAGTAATCTCCTGCCTGAAAGTGCCACCATTGAACTTTTAGCTAGTGGTAGAAAGACTATCCACTCTTCACTTCCCGTTTCAGTATTCATTGTCTCCAATATGCTTTTCTCGATGCCCCAGAAAATCGGATTGCTGATTATTTTATACATATATCAATATAATGATTTTCTGAAAATATTTTTGGGCTCCCTTTGGGGATCTAAAATTCTTTGAAGGCAGGGGCTGCACCTTATTAATCTTTGCAGTGTGCAGATTGCATAGTATGTAGAAAATTGTGCAATGCAGCTTGTAAACTTCAGGTATTTGTTGAATTGAATTAGAATTTTTTTATAGAAAGCATATAGTTTGGGGTCAAGCATTTTTAAAGTAGCCTATCATGTATAAAAATACTGTGCATGATTTATAGAGCAGTATAAACAATAACTGCATACCATAATAGATGAATTTATCTATATCTATACAATTTTATTAAACGTTTTACACTTTTACATAATTACAATGTCTTAGAGTTATTCCTTTGCCTTTATTCTTTATTTTAACTATTCTGTTATGAACTTGACCTTAAGTGTTCAGGCCAAATATATGATTTCCAAAAATATACTTTTCTTTTGAGAACAAATGCTTACCTGTATTATGAGACATATCCTAAGAAAACAAATATGAAAAATCAGGTAATTGTCATGTTTTCTTTCTATCCTCCTGAAAGTCTCTTATCTTTCCTGAGGATAAGAAAAATTGTTTTTTAAATAATTATAATTGAAATTTGTATAAAACTATTTTTTCAATAAAGAGATTTAATATAGTACATAATTAAAATTTAATGTTCATATATCTCTTTTATACTTTATATCCTATTATAAAATAATCTGACTTAAAATTATTTTGTGGAAAAGAAAACCTAGGTTGTTGGGCACTTAAGCAAATGTTTCTTCCTTAAAGTGGTTGGTATTTATATCTTCAAGTCTCTTTCCTAGGCTTCATCTGCCTCTATATCTCCTTGTCTGTTTATTTATTCAAGTTGGAATGAGAAAAAAAACAATTAGTTTTCTTAAAAAAAAGAACTGTGATTCCTATATTTTTCAAAAATGTATTTTCAAATGTGTTGTAGATAATGTATCAGAAATATCTTTAAAACTTTATTGGTTCAGGAAAGTTGTGTACTACCAAATTTATCCTGGCACCTGTAATGAATTTTTGATGTACCAAATGTTCTTTAGAAGACTCATCTTGTGTGTTGAATGCAGCATTTCCACTTTCCTTTGAGAGTTTGAAGAAGAGGAAGTGAAGTCATTAAACAGTTTTTTAGAGGTTAAATTTCTCAGTTATAAAAGTAAGCCTAATTACTGCTTAAACACAGAATGTACTGAACAAACAAGACACTTTGTATGAGTACTCCAATTTGTGAAAAACAAAATAGTCAAAGCTTTATTGTCAAGATTCCATAATTGGGAATCTCAAACTGGATAATCACCTTGTATAGAAATGAGGATAATTTAAGCATGCAAGATTTTACCTATATTCTAAATATTATAGCCATAGAGCACACAATTATCTTCAGGTTAGTGACTGAAGTTTTAGATTCGCTCTGGCAAAAGATAAGAATGAAGACTCATCTGAAGATGGTCTTAAAAGTTGATTTTAAAAATATCTACCTACTCGCTTTCTTATTAAGATTTTCTGATACAAGTTGGCAAAGCAAATTAACATCATACATATTATATGGGCATGCACATAAGCACATATGATGGAGATAAAATCATGAAATATTAAGCTGATATTTTTCCATTTCTGCAGCAGACAGATCAGATCCCTCTAAAGTCATCAAATATTATAGCTAGTGCAAGTGGTCAAGGGCAAAAACTCCTTCATGAAAAATGAGAAAATGATATAACAAAAGTCCTGCCTACTTGGAAAGACAAATAAAACACCTTTTATATAGGAAACTATGAGAACACAAAAAGAAGAGGTGAAGGAATAAAGTAGTTAAGCATGAGTATTCTAGCTTCCTGTTCAAATACACACACACACACACACACACACACACACACACATACACACACACACAAAGATTGGGAGATTATAAAAGATATGGAGGTGAAAGGAATTTAAGGTAAACCCCATTGCCCTTCTGGTATTCTTGAGGAAGTCTAGTGCCATGGATAAACCCTCTCTAAAATAAGCATGAGGTGAGTAGGCATAGAAAACCCTCAGCTATTCTCACATGCCTCCCTCAGCTACCACCTTGTGTAGTTAAAGTCCAGAAATCACAAGTATTTTGTGACAAACATAGAAGGGGCTGATGTGAGAGTCAGTGCCTGGGGGGCTGACTTGGGCAAGAGCCAAAAGGCTTACCAGTAGCTTGAACATCTTAAAGGAAGAACCAGTTAAGAGAATGAAGGTGTGATTCACAAGAGTTGTGCAGTACCGTGCAGAGCTAAGGTTTGACTGTGCCAACAAACCTTCTATGCTTTAACTAAGAATAATCCCTCCATACTTCAAAAGTGAACTGAGGTAGAGCCATCAGTGACTAGTTATATTGGAGGCATCTCCCAGGGAGAAGACCCAGAAGACAACATATAGCTGCTCTCACCCTTGATGATGGAAGTGTGACCCCATTTCCCCATGTCTACAAACCTGAAGCCTCATTTTTCCCCAGATATGAAATGTCACATGTATCCAACCCTGCATATTGTTCACCCATCCTTGTGCAAGCAATACTGCAGAAGTGAGAGATCTTGACTAATGAGGAAGATTTCTTCTCTAGGTATATTCAGTAGCCTTGGTTCTTCTATCTTGCTGTTCCTCCTTTCCTTAAGCATTAGGGTGATTTCTTCATCTGCATGTTTGAAACAAGCTCTCAAATCATTATGCTTTCTAGCTCAAAAGGCGGGGAAATGAGGAATTTGTGGTTAAACAATTTCCATTAAAGAAAATGATGCAGAAATTTGCACACATCAGTCTGTGCAAAACTCAGTAGAAAATCCAAATTGTAAGGAGGCCACAAAATCTTGTTCCTAACCTTGGTTTCCATGTTCCCACTAAAACTATTTTCATGAAAGAAAAAAAAAAAACTGAGAAGTTGCTTGTCTGCCACACTTATGATTTGTCAAAAAGACATTGAGTTTGAAAGAGATTAACTTCCTACTCCACCACCAATTCTGTACCTCTACTATTCCTCACTATCTATCACGATGAATAACATAGAAGATAAAATTGGTTATGTAAACTAAGAGATACATGTTATTTGCTGATTTGATTGGAATAATGAAACGGTGTAAGCCTATTACATATATATTCTATTGACTTGCATGTTTAAATTAATTTGGATTCTTGGAGAATGATGTGTTTTTGCTAATTTAATATCATTTCCATACCATGATCTGAGATACTTAAATGATTATGGTTCTGTAAATTTCTCCAATATCATCTCAATTCACTCTCCAAATTGTTCTCTCAGATCTAGGCAAATTGGTCTTCCTCTCTATTCCCAGAACATGCTCATCTCTTTCCTTCCTCTAAAGTTCTACAGTGTTTATCTCCTCTATCTTTATCTTCTACTTCTTCACCCACCTGGCCCCTCCTTATCCTTCAGCTGTCCTACCTACCACCTCCAGAAAGAGGCCTCTCTTATTTGACTATCCAATATAAAGCCACTCCTTCCCCAGTTACTCAGTCAGGTCAACCTAGGTATTACTTTTCTTCACTGAACTTTTCACAATCTGTAATCATCTTACTTATCGATTTATTCAATAGTGCATTGTCTCCCACACACAAATGTAAGTCTCATAAGTGTGTAAGGATTCTAAGTCATTGTAACCTCACTACCTTCTCACCTATTGCAGGAGTGCCACAAAATTGGGTTTAAAAATGTCTGCTGAATGAATGTATGGTGAGGATAAGCTCTTTGCAAAACAAATATACAGATGTGTGTGTGCTTGTGCAGTGTGTGTACTGTGAGCTAAATCTTACTATTCCTCAAAAAGCAAGCTAAAAGAATCTCATTTACAGAAATCTCAGCCAATTTTTTCATAGTAAGTACTGATAATATATGACTATAGAATACCATGTTGTTGCCCTCGAGATGTTATGAAATCCTGCCAATAAATGGATTTTTGGTGACTAAACCAACACTGTTTCACATTCTGCTCCAAACTCCAAATAGAACGTGTGTCATGGTAGCCCCTGCTTTATGTAAATCTGTGTTGTTTTATATTAGTTCTTTGATTTTATTTTTATGTTTGTGTAAAGGAGTTTTAAGGACAAAATTTCCATAAAGATATGGCTTGAATTACTCTAACAGCAGTAAATACTCTGTAGACTACATGATTAACAGCATGATTGCAGAGAAGTTTTATTATTTTGTCTTATGGGATAGTATAGTATAGGATTTTCTAAAGAGTCCTAGAGGCAGATGTGCTACATTTTTAATGACCTTGGGCAAGTGATGAAAACTCTACAGACTTCAGTTTTTGCATCTACAATAGTGGAGATAATATCAGCTTTAATATCTTAGAATCCTTGTGAAGAACAAAAGTGATATATTGGGTTGGCCAAAAGTTTTGTTCGTTTTTTTCTGTAAGATGGCTCTAGTAGCAGCACTAAGTTGTCTTTAACTTCATTGGAAACAGTTTTGTTAGATTGTATGTGACAGCTGTCATATCAGTGTGCCTTTAAAAAAAAAACATCAAAATTGGTGAAGTTTTGTGTAACCATTTTAATATTGAAGATGGAAGGAAAAAAAGAAACTTTTTTGGCATATTATGCTTTCTTATTTCAAGAAAGGTAAAAATGCAACTGAAAGGCACAAAAAGATCTGTGCAGTGTATGGAGAGGCTGATGTGACTGATCGAACGTGTCAAAAGTGGTTTGCGAAGTTTCGTGCTGGAGATTTCTCTCTGGACGATGCTCCACGGTCGGGTAGACCAATTGAAGTTGATAGCGATCAAATTGAAACAATAATTGAGAACAATCAACGTTATACCACGTGGGAGACAGCCAACATACTCAAAATATCCAAATCAAGCGCTGAAAATCATTTGCACCAGCTTGGTTATATAAATCGCTTTGATGTTTGGGTTACACATAAGTTAAGCAAAAAAAAAACCTTCTTGACCGTATTTCCGCATGCGATTCTCCTCTTAAACGTAATGAAAACGTTCTGTTTTTAAAACATAGCGTGACGAGCGATGAAAAGTGGATACTGTACCACAATGTGGAACAGAAGAGAGGCAAGCGAAGTGAACAACCACCAACCACACACCAAAGGCCGGTCTTCATCCAAAGAAGGTGATATTGTGTGTATGGTGGGATTGGAAGGGAGTCCTCTATTATGAGCTCCTTCCAGAAAACCAAATGATTCATTCCAACAAGTACTGCTCCCAATTAGACCGACTGAAAGAGACACTCGACGAAAAGCATCCAGAATTAGTCAACAGAAAACGCATAATCTTCCATCAGGGTAACACAAGACCACATGTTTCTTTGATGACGAGGCAAAAACTGTTACAGCTTGGCTGGGAAGTTCTGATTCATCCACCATATTCACCAGACATTGCACCTTTGGATTTCCATTTATTTCTGTCTTTACAAAATTCTCTTAATGTAAAAAATTTCAATTCCCTGGAAAACTGTAAAAGGCACCTGGAACAGCTCTTTGCTCAAAAAGATAAAATGTTTTGGGAAGATGGAATTATGAAGTTGCCTGAAAAATGGCAGAAGGTAGTGGAACAAAAAGCTCAATAGGTTGTTCAATAACGTTCTTGGTGAAAATGAAAAATGTGTCTTTTATTTTTACTTAAAAAAACGAAGGTAATTTTTGGCCCACTCAATACCATGTTTGGAGATAATACATAGCAGAGGGTCTGCCACAGAGCAAGGGGTCAATAAATCTTAGAATATTACTGATGACTAGCCAGGTATTCCCCAGATCCAACTTTGCTAGTATGAAAGTTGTCTTGCGTAAATCTGCTAAAATCTATGTAGATTAGAAATTGTGATTTTCATCCTACAGATGAGAAAATTGTAGCTCAGAAATATAAATTCCCTACCGTCACACAGGTTGTGGGCAGCAAAGCCAATTTATTTTCAATTTACTTGCATTATCTTGTCCTTAATTAATAACCTACCTTCAGAGGTCTTTCATTTCAGATAACCTGGCAACAAGAATGAGAAAATAAATCTTTGAATTATTCTTTCTTTTGTTTGAAACTGTTGGTGTGTGGATAGTTAAGCAAGAGTGGGTGAAGATAAGAGAAAGTGAGAAAAGAAAGGAAGAAAATAGCAGAAAGTCAGAAAATAAAGTCTAAAGTGCTAATGATAGTGTATATTTTAAGGAAACTAGACAAATACGTCATTTTTTTTTCTTTCTTTTTCCTTAAAAGTGCCCCAATAGTAGATTCTTAACTAATTATTGGACAGATCTTTAAGATGTAGAAAGAAATCAGAGGAGTATGTGAAAAAATATATGCCTTATTATATTATTCTCTTTTAAAAGTTTAAATTAAAAACAGTGTTTCAATTCCAAAGATGTGAAGTGGGGCAAAGATTTGACTGTTCTACTCTCTCACTTTAAAAAATATATTCTGGAGCACAATTTAAAACGTTCTATGTTGCCCTTTCTATGTCTCTTTCTACAAGCACTTTTCTCCCATTCTTTCTGTCTCACTCAAAGGCAAAATTAGCCATTAGGAAAGAACGTAAAGTTTTGAGGGCATCAGAGGTGGAAGCTATTCCAATTATTGTGCTGCTCTGACATAGTTTCAATTATGAATCAGTCTGTGAGTTCATTTTGTTAATTAAAAATCTACTCTATCAGAAACACAATCAACATATTTTACAAATCACAGACCCAGGGTACACTAAACATTTGAGATAAATGGAACTTTGATCCACGAAAAACCACATTTGAGATTTTTCTCTGTATTAGTATTCTCTCCCTTTGGCAATAGGACAGTGTTCTGTTTCATTTAAATATCATCATTTAAGATTTAATAATATCCATCCTTTCTTGGTTTCTCCTCTCACATGTTGGTGTGGAAATGAATTACTCATCTCTGGTCCTGAAACCTCTCTAGTCTAAGCTCCCTGACATCACTGTGTGGTTTCTTTTTACGAATTAACTGCTTCAGTTTTTTTTTGTTTTTGTTTTTTTCCTCCTGTCCTTTAGTTCCCAAAGGGCACCAGAGGCAAACAGAACCTTGAATTATCAGAGATAAATAATTTATTTTACAAATAGTTCTCTCTGGGAACAGGAGAGTGTGCTTCTTACATTTATGTGAAGGGCTTATGGCTGTGTTACTCTTTCAGCACTTCCCACAGAGCAGTCCTGGGTACCAGCAGATCCTCCTCATCCTCTCAATCAGCATGCAGGCAAAGTGGTCCAAAAGCAAACTACTCACACGCTTGTGGGGGGCGCACATGTGTTCGTGGGACATGCCCTTAGCCTATACTAGTTGGCTGTCTTTGAAGAAGTTTTCTAGGATCTTCACTATTTTTTGTCTTCTATCCTTTTTTTTTTTTTTTTTTTTTTTTTTTTTTGCGGTACACGGGCCTCTCACTGTTGTGGCCTCTCCCATTGTGGAGCACAGGCTCCAGACGTGCAGGCTCAGTGGCCATGGTTCACGGGCCCAGCTGCTCCCCGGCATGTGGGATCTTCCCGGACCAGGGCACGAACCCGTGTCCCCTGCATCGGCAGGCAGACTCTCAACCACTGCGCCACCAGGGAAGCCCGTGTCTTCTATTCTTAAGACTGAATCAGCTTATTGCTAAGTTCTGATTGTTAAATTTATATATTGTAAACCAAGTCTCTTTAAAAATTGGTGTTTTTTAAAATCATTTTTAAGTAAATGTAAGTAGGACATCACAAAAGCAAGTACATTTTTTTGAAAACTGAACTGAAAAACCAAAAATGCAGCTAGTCACAAAACTTTCTCACTGTTCCATTCCCAGTCTCTGAAAGTGATTTATCTACAGGAAAATAATTCTGGGCATCATTTGTGTAAATGAGAAAGGAGTCATGGGAAAGAAGATTTACTCCAGTGTGTCACCATAGAATACAAACATAATCACCTACAAAGAAATCTCAGCTGTTAAGATTCCCCATACAATAATAACTTACAATGTGATTGCACAGCTCACCAAAAATGTCCAAAATCACAGCACTAATAGCTGCTCCAGGCTCAGCTCTAGAGAGGAATAGCTCGTTGTTTTTTTGCACAGATGGCTCTGTTGCCTCCTTGAGGCTACATTCATAAAAGCCTTTTGATCACACTCTGCCTATCAGAAATATGGTAGAACATATGCTAATGAAAAGCCAAGATTGGGCTGTGTGCTCGACTTATCTGGATTGGATATCCAGCTCTGTCTCTGATTAGCTTGCTTCCTTGGGTTACTTATTTTACCTTTCTAAGTCTCAATTTTCACATTTCTAACTTAAAAATGGGTTTACCTTATAAAATTGGCGTATTCTAGTGATTTTAAACAATGCCTCCATGTAGAAAGTGCTAAATAATTTGTAACTATTATTATAATGTAAGTTACAAATTCTAAATCATTTTTCTCGTGTTTTTGGTGCTTATTTGTTAGAAATGTAATGACTGTTTTTTTACATTTTAATTCATCAAATTTATTGATTAAGATTATGTTGAGAGGGACCAAGAAAAAATAAAATAAAATAAGAGCAGCTAGTAATAATATTCTTTTAGTTGAAGTGCTTTTTTCCCAATTCATAGAAATTAAATACAGAAGAAGCAAATTCAGGACTAATGTCACAGCTCCTAGAAGGCCAAGAATTTTCTTCATTATTACTCTACTACCTTAAAAATATAACTTCAATGATAGTAATAGCGAATATGTTTTCAGTGCTTCCTATGCATCATGAATATAGCAGTTTTATTTGTACTTCATTTAATATCATTACAATAATAAAAGTATTTCATTGTTATACATGAAGTAACTGAGGCACAGAGGTAATACATGAATTGTCCAATATCACACAATCCCAACAGTTGTCTTGCCTAAAGCCACCACAGCTGCATTCAAGGAGGATGGACACAAAGAAAGGCATGATTTTCAGGACACTTCTTAGGTGTTGCACATAAAACTCCACTTTTATCCCATTGGCTTCAACTTAGTAATGAGGAATACTTAGTTGCAAGGTTTGTTGAGAAATGTAGTCTTTATTTTTAGAAACAATGTACCTATTAAATATTGGAAGTTCACCTATTTCGGAAGAATGGATATTGAGGGACCACAGGCTGTTTCTGTTACACAGATGCTTGCAATTCTGTTGAATTTTATCCCCATGGATATTTAGAGCTATAGCTTCTGAACAAAGACACACTTTATTCAAATCTACTTTTTTTTCTCTCCTCTCTGTGTCCTGGAAGTATCCTCCTGCTAACAGCAGATCTTAGACAACTATTCCCAGAACGTGAAGCCGTTGTATATTCCATACAAAATATGTTATCCCTCAAGACACATCTCCTTCAAAATCTTTGCTGCCAGTAATTGTATATATTTTAAATTTAATCTAGAAAAGTTAGTCTCTTACCTACAAGTTCAGAAACTTGGAGTTTCTGATCAGTCATCATATATTTTTAAAGCATATACTATTTTCCAGGAACTTTTTCAGCACTGGGCTTGTAGAGATAAGTAAGACAAGTCCCCATTTTCACAGATGTTACACTTAGGTGAGAAAAAAACAAATAAAAATGTAAGATGATTTGAATTCTTATATTATTTACTGGATGATTGATATATAAGTTACATCTACTACTTTTGCATAATTTAAAATTCATGTGAGAAATAAATATACCCATAGAATTGCAAACTTAATCCTATGTTATTACTAAATAATGTAAGTGACAATCATTGTGGATGGCATCAAGAGCTATGAAGGGTCTGAAATTTTATCCTACTTGCAAACCAATAAGTTAGGCTGCCAGGGTTTCATAGATGCTGGCTGAAGATGCAAGGTTCCTATATCAGAAACAAAGAACAGCCCTCTTCACAGCATGCAGCATGAGATGCATCTTCATGTCAATTCTCCTTGCTTTCCAAGTCCCATGAGGTTGATATCGAGTGGTCCAGGTGGAGGCTGCATGTACAGTAGATCTGTGTCCAACTGAGTAACCCCAAGCTTAGGAAGCCTGGATTCTTTCAAAGGGCCTGTTAGGAAATCTGCTCATGTTCTTTCTTGAAAGGGGACATTATGTTTATTATACCAGTTAGGAAACAAACCTTCCCTCTACCCTGAAGAGAAACACTATCTCTATCTTACAAGGCAGTTTATTATACGAACTTCCTTGAAAAGATAGTCCAGAACAGCAGCTGATTCAAAATGTGCAGAGACATCATGGAGATTTGTCTCTCGGCATACATGTAAGACCACAAAGGTAGTCATTGAGCTGGGTTTCCACAAAATTATGAGTGGTTCATGTTTTCAGATAACCCAAAGAAAAGACCACTACTTCAGTCCAGATGCATAGAGTAGAGATCTTTATGGTAGATTATAAGAGTTGGTGAGGATAAAAAGTAAAATAAAGATATAATTAAGTGCATTAGAGAAATCAGACTTTATCCTGGGGAATACAGAGAGCCATTTAAACAAGAAAAATGATGTTGAAAGAAAAATTCTGGGAAAATTTTATGATGAACTTGCTGGAGTGGGATCATTACCACGGATCCTGGTCAGAAACATCTTGCACAGGGAAAACCCACTGATCAGATAAATAGGGCAAAGAAAAGGAATACATCCAATACATTTCCAGTACTTTAAGCCTAAATAATGATGAGAATTATGGTACTACAGGAGAGACAAATACATCAGAAGAAGTTGTTTTACAGCTGGGAGAATCAGGTTGATTTGAATTACATTTAATTTGATTGAGTCTGAAAATATCCAAGTGGAAAACCTCCAATAGGATATGGGAGACTTGAGATTAGAAGACATGTTGAAATCAAACCTTTGACGGATATGAAAGTATACCAAACTCACTTGTGAGCTTGCAAGAAAAAGAGTCTCAGAACCTTCACATTTCCTGACAAATTGTCAACCTTGGATGGGGAGGGGTACGAGTAAGTGTAAGTGATATCAAGAAGGATATTCTGTATAAATTGAGATCACTTTATGACATAAAATAGTTTTTTCTTCTAACTGTTAATAAGTTTCTATATTTCACAGACCTTAACTCCAGTTTCAGTCTGAAATAAATAAAATCATACTTCATCCAGTCTGGCAAGTATGGTACTCAGTTTCTTGTTGCCCAAGAGCATATAAATATGCTGGATTCAGTTAATTAGTAAACTAAATCTTCCCTGTCTAAAAAGCCCCTGAATATTTCTTCATTGCTTTCTATACTCTGTGGAGTTGTATCATAATTTGAGGAAGATTTAACTGTAATTTGAGTTAGCTGAGTGGCACGGAACACTCTTTGACTTTTCCCTCTGGCAGTTCATTTATCCATTCCTTCACCCACACATTTATTCATACAACATTCTTCTTTATCAGCAAATTGTGGCAGTACATTTCTCTAGATATTGTCTATTAAACAACAATGAATCAGCACATTTATATCTCATTTCATGTGAAAAAATCCTTGCACTGCACCTCAGGTCTAGTCATTGAAATCATTTGGTTGTGCCTAAAAACCTCATCAGGACTACCTCAAGGAAGATTCTTAGTTACAAGTCGCATCAACTTACTCTTGCTGACTTAAGTAGAGAATACATTTTTTAAAAGGGAGGATGGGGACTGCCATGCCACTCTGGGAAGCCTGCTGAACTAGTGTCAGAACATGGGCAGAAACAAGGGACCCCGTGTGGTCAGAGCCATATGATGGCTTCATTGAGGACAGTATATTTTTCTTATCTATATCCTGTTGCTTATCCCCTGTCAAAAGCCAACCACATAGTAATACTAATGGCCAAAAGCTCTACGTATGCATTTGTACATCATGTTGCAGGACATCTCTTGTACTCTAACCTTTTACCCAAACACCCACTTCCATCCTCTGGTCACTATCTCCTGATGTGTTCCCACTCCATCCTTTCACTGTCTGATCCTCCCCAGCACTGTCCCATGGGAACCCCTCAAAACATTAGCAGGAATAGAAGACAGTTAACCACCCATGAACAAATCCAACGTCTAGATATTTTCTCTTACAGTCCTGAATTAAAATAATTTTAAGTAGTAGTTAACCTTTTGCATATAATTTGGAGTGTCTAATAAACTCTTGGGCCGTAATATATGTTTTAGGTACCAAAACCCAAAATCGCTCTCCTTGCCTTCAAGATAGTCACTGTCTAGGAGGAAGAAGCCATATAAAATCTAACTGTACTATAATGGAATAAGTGTTTTCATGGATTTTTCTGTGTTATAAGAACACAGTTGAGGGACTTCCTGTGGTGGCACAGTGGTTAAGAATCTGCCTACCAATGCAGGGGACATGGGTTCGAGCCCTGGTCTGGGAAGATCCCACATGTCACGGAACAACTAAGCCCGTGCACCACAACTACTGAGCCTGCGCTCTAGAGACCATGGGCCACAACTACTGAAGCCCATGTGCCACAACTACTGAAGCTCACACACCCTAGAGACTGTGCTCTGTAACAAGAGAAGCCACCACAATGAGAAGCCTGTGCGCCACAATGAAGAGTTGCCCCCGTTCTCTGCAACTAGAGAAAGCCCATGCACAGCAACAAAGACCCAACGCAGCCAAAAATAAATAAATTAATTAAAAAAAAAAAAAGAACAGAGATGAGACACTAATTCTGCCTGCAAGTAGTCAAGAGAAGTCGCAAAAAAAGAGTTAAAAACAGTTATTAATACACCGTTTAGGAATGAACATAATTTCTCTACTTGCTCAGGGTGTGGATCTTCAACTGTATTTTCAATCAAACATAAACATTTAATTTTCTCTGCTCCACAGGTTTGAAGTAGTAAACTGTACCTCAATGAACAGAATTTGGCTAGCTTCAAACAGCCTCCCCAAATCTACAGTCGTATAGCATTTTGGTCCTATCCTCTCAAGGCCCTGGGCTACACAATAAATTTCCTTAATATTACAGTTGTTGGCTGATAAGGGAAAATAACATGTAACCAGAAAATAGAATTTTAAAAGCTGTTTTCAATGTACCAAGGAAATGTATTCTGGAAATGAATTCTTTATCTTTGAGATTTAATCTGCCTGGGGTACATTCTTGGAGTGAGAGGAAGACAAGGTAAAAGTAGATGTAAATGGAAAAGTATTCAAAAGTTTACATTTTAAGCTTTCCATTTGATACTTTAAGGTGTCGTAGATATTTTTTTGAGCTCTCTCTGTGTGAGCTGAATCCATCAGCCTGCTTGTCTGAGGAATGGTGCAAACAGCTCAGCACTGCTCTAAGTAAGGATCATGCAGAGTTTGGTGCCACAATCCCTAAAATGCCACCAAACTTTGGCACTTACATTAATAAGGAGGTGTTTTATTTTATTTTTTAATTTCACAAAGTGGAATTCCTGAAATAATGGCTTTCTCAGCTTGTGGACAGACTCCTGCAGGAACTGGGCCCCTGCTTCAAACTGCCTCACTGTTCAGCTCACCTTCTTACTCCGAGAGGGTATTGGACTTGTTCTTGTCTCAGGGTATGAAGTAGTTGACTCTTGTGGAGTAATACCTGGTATTCTTTACGTTCCATTAAAGGGAAATGCTGATTTTGCTTCTGTTGAAAATCATTTCTTTGGATTATAGAATTGTTTCTAAGAAGACACATAGGTATATGAAAAAGTATATGTATATATATTAGATATTAAATATGTATATATGAAAAGTCCAGTATTCCAGGAGGTAGCACTTTTCTAGAACCATTTTACTCACCAATAAATTACGTTATATACACCATTAGAATAAATCCAGGAATGGATGTGTGATTAAATGGATAGATGAAAATTAGTTGGCTATAAATTTAGATAGCAAATCAGATTTCTATATTGTAAAGATTGGAATATTCCTAAAGCAAGGGGAATTTTCCAGAAATAGTAGGCTCAGAGAATGCATCAAAATTAGAAGCAAGCCAAGACACAGATAATCTGTCTACAGGAAATGAGTTGAATGAAAAAAAAAATCCCCTGATTTGACAAATACATACTGAAGGATTGACAGTACACTGTGTGTGCTCATGTGTGCATGTGTGTGTGCGTTTAGCAATAAGCAGCGCCAATGCATTTTGACTGCAGGTGTTAGTCCCCGAAAGGCCGTGACCAGATCCCTGCACTCTCCAGTTAATATTCTATTAATATATTCAAAAAATGCTTTGTTCCCTTGATTTTCCTAAAATGAATTTTACAAAAACACCATCATGATGTTAAGGATTATCTTGCAATTCAGATGAGTGTGTACACTGATGATTGATTATTTGATTAGCTTTTTGAACCTGATTTCCCTTGCTACAGAGAGAAGATGCTGAAAAAGTCCAGGATTGCAAATTAATTTTGTAGGACGTCCTTTATAACTTACTCATTCAAACAAAAAGCATAGGTTATTTAGGCACCTTCTGTGACACAAAATAAGGGGGTTATGCAGCTGTACAAATTCAAATTGGCCTCAACAGGGTTGGAATTATTTTCCTCATCAGAATGAAGTTGGCTGATAATCTTTTCTTTCAGGCCACATAATCCTTAGTCCTTGGGTAGGGAGGGTAATAGGGAAGTGGGGGATATTTTAAGTTGTAGTGAGGACATCACATTTGAATGAAAATGATATTTTCATGATTGTACAAGTACTAAAAAAGCTGTTTTACTCACCAGTTCTTTAGTCAAAACTCCCCATTAATCATCATTTCTTCACATCTTTCAGTAAAATGACAATGTTAGACTTAATGATGGTTCTAATATATTGTGAAACCATAAAAATGCCTTCTGTGTTATCATGGCAATGAAATGATTCTCACCATGGTTTTCTCATTGATTATATTTTATTGTAAGTTTAGGAAAATTACTGGTTCATATATCATACATATGATAACTTCATTAACCCTAAGATTAGATTAGAAAAGAAATTTCATTCCTCAGCCGTGTGTGCAATAAAACAGGAAATTACTGTAGAAGCAGCTAAGTGTATATGTGTTGCTTCCATGGGTGAACAAAAGAGGTCAAATAGAGAAACCTACTGAAGTTTACTGCTGTCTCATAAAGAGTGTATATAGCACTCATAAAGAATATGGTAGGAAAGTAAATTATTTACTGTGAGAGCCTTGGCTGTGAAATCATTCATATACCACTAAGGGATTTTGCATACAGAGGAGGAAGGAGAGCTTGAGAATAGTATTTCTAGGCATCTTTTTAATTCTTCCATCTGAGAATAAGGCAATAAGCTTCTTAGATTTTAGGCACACAATCAAAATGTCTATCATAAATTTTCTGGGGGATAATTGCCTGAAGGGATTTCTGACATTTTAAAATTTAATTGTGGTTTTCTTTGTTCTTTAAACAGTATATTGGACTTTCTAGCACTTTTAGTGTGCTTTAAAGTGTATTATCAGGCAATTTAAGTGCATTTTGTGTAACCTGACATATTTATTAAATACCTGCCACTGTGTTCCTTAGAGAATACACAGAGAACCACCTACATAAGAAACAGAGAGAAAGTCCATGCCCCTGGGAGATAGACTGTGGGTTAGGGGAGTCTTCCTTACACCACTTAATGATAGTATAAAATCAGTCCCACACTCTTGGAGAGTATTTGGAGGGAAAAAAAAAAGATCAAATGACAATTAGATTAGATTGTCTCTTCACTGAAAAGTGAAATGTCAAATAATTATTTGTGCTTTTTAAAGCCACTAAATGTTAATATCTTGGCACATTTGAGAACGAGCAGCAAAGAAACATAGGTTTTAAATCCCATCTTTTTGCACAGCACAGTAGAGTTAACAAAATAATTCATCTCACTTGTTTGAACCTCAAAGTAAACGCTGGAATTAAACATAAACATTGTTCTCATTTTCACTTCACAAATGGAAAAAAAAGACTCAGGAAGGGAAAGTGGTTTTTCTAAAGGCAGAGAGAGAGAGAGGTAGGGGAAAACTGGAATAGAACTGATTTATTTCATCCTGTGCATTGTTTACTTGGTAACACGTTCACCCCTGCCCCCGGCAATCTGCCCTGAGTGCACAGCGATGAGTAACTGCTGCCTATCCCCACCCTTTCTGTTAGTATAAACTCTCACCTTTTTTGCTAGTTTAAAATGTCCTTGCTCTTGGGTTGCCCCAAGTGGGTGAGAAATTCCTGAAGTGATTTATTTTCTAAAAAAAATTATATTATTTTTCACCTGCGACTTTAGTTCATCAGTTGTCATGTTATGCACAACTGTTCTATGGAAATTTTTTTTTTTTTTTTTTTTTTTGCGGTACACGGGCCTCCCACTGCTGTGGCCTCTCCCGTTGCTGAGCACAGGCTCCGGATGCGCAGGCTCAGCGGCCATGGCTCACAGTAGCCGCTGCATGTGGGATCTTCCCGGACCGGCGCATGAACCCGTGTCCCCTGCATCGGCAGGCGGACTCTCAACCACTGCGCCACCAGGGAAGCCCTATGGAAATTTTTGAAAAATAAGATAGCAACAATTTTTGATTATACATAACTAATATCAGAATAGCAAAAAAAACAAAGTTGTGCGTTTTATTCTGCCTTGGTAGTAACTGGGTGCTACTCACAGAAAAAGTAATTCCACATAAATTTCCAGATGCTTCTGTCTTCACAACTGCAATATAGAATGATGATATTTAGGTGTCTTGATATTAGTCATACTAACGTGTTTGAAGGTATCTCTCTCTCTGTGTCTCTCTCTCTCTGTCTCTCTCTCCTTCTGTCTTTCTCTCCCTCCCTCCATCCTTCCTCCCCTCTCTCTTTCCCTCTTAAGCCAGACAACTTTATTGTAACTTACTGCAGTAAGTGTTCTGCTTTCCCTTTAATTCTTATGATAAATTTTATTTCACTTTTTTATTGCCTGCCATTTTCTCAGGTAACTCCAGAGTATAAACTAAGATTGGAATTATAAATGTTAAGGTTGCACTGAAAATCGTTAAGCTAGTTAGGAAGCATACTCATAGGTGATGTGTTGTAGACATTTTTTAATTTCACACATTAAGAGTGGTCTAGCAATCTTCATGAGGTCATGGGCCAAGTTAATGGTATACCTTGGGATTGACACCCAGTCTCCTACCCTCTAGGAAATTTCTTTTCTTTCTTTTTCTTTTTTTTTGTACTATGCAGCCATTTATAATTTGCTTAATTGTAAAGTCATTGAGCACAAATTGTGTATAGAAGGGGGTTTGGGTCAGAAAGTAATTATTAACCCAAAAGAAGGAATTTTGAAGGGTTACTCTGAAAATCATCAGTAAGTCTGGCGAATGATGCTCAGAAAATTGCTAGGAATCGTGGTAGCTAACATCCCGAATGACATCAAAACCATATGCCAGGCATCTATGAAGACACAAGCCCACTCCTGCCTTTTGACACTGGATGTTACTAACGACACTCCTTCCCCAAAAGGAAAACAATACGCTGGATTTTTGGTTTTAATCATGAAAGGGGCTTGGTCTCTTCCTAAAAAAAAAAAAAAAAAAAAAATTCAAGTGCTATGCTCCCATGAAAATAGATGATAATTATCTATACATTAGAGCTGTATCAACAATTAAAAGAAATATGCAGTTCCTAAACAATTGAAAGATTTATTTGTGTATTTATATAAAAAATATGTTGCATTTACATATTAAAATTAGCATTTTAATATAATTTTACACCTTTAACTTATTTTTTCTTCTCAAAGAACTCCTAGTAGATACAGGGAATAGTTTTTCCTCTTTTATATAAATAAGAACAGTGATATTAGAGTGTTCTAAAAATTTGGGCAATTTTTGACTGAAAGTGATAACAAAGAAATGACCAGAATCTGCAAATCATTTTGACATATTGAAAAATGAAGGCACAAATGTAGAATCAATCTGTAGAATGTGATGGCATTTTATCTCAATATTTCTTAAAATGAAGTATGCAAATAGGCATATTAAATTCATTGTATGTTTTTAGAGTTGCAGAGTCATCAAAAATTCAAGTAGTTGTTATTAGAAAAAAAGATGAAATAAAAATCGCTTCTCCTATATCTTGTCTATTTGCTTTTCATTCTCAGATTGTTGTGTACTTATAGGCTATACTTCTTTCTAATTTGTGCTACAACAAAAAGAAGACATTTGCACATCTTTTTTGGTAATCCTTTAGAAAATATCAAAAGCTTTCAGTTTGCATTGCTATTTTCCAAAGTCGAATGCTTTGTTTGTAGATAAGGATAAAAATCAAAAAAAAAAGAATTTGTAAAATTAGCTCCAATCACATACTATAGTGTTTCTTCTTAGCACAACAATTTAATATACTCAATATATAGCTGTGTATATGATTACATTAAATATTTGGAATTCTGTAGTAACTTCTTCAAGACTAGCAGTGAATGGGATAATCTTTATGAGAAGTCTTTTCAAATAAAGTATTTTTTAAAAGTTACATTAAATTAAGTGCAACTTAATTAAATAAGCAAAGTAAAATTTACACTCTTACTTTCTTAGGTGTAAATTGCAGCAGGAAAAAATAGAGAGAAAGAGAGAAAAGGTGTATTAACTTTCACTTACCCTACTCCAGTTACTGGTCTCCACTCCCCTGTAAATGCTCACTGACTGATGCCTACAGCACACCACTCTCCAGGAGAAGGCCAGTCCTAGGCTTGCAGAGTCAGATTTTTGCTTCCAAATCTGTTGAAGCCAGTTACATTTGTTATTGTGATGAAGCAATTTAATTATAATTGTGTAAGCATATGAAATATATTTGAAATGAAGATGATCCATTTTAAACTCCACGAAACAAAGTTGAAAGGTTTTAGAGGACTTGATAAAGGTTAAAATGGTTTGCCAATGAATTTTTGTGGGAGACAACTGTAAGAGGTTAGAAAATATACCAACTGGAAAGTTTCTACTTTCAGATTGCTTTATAATGCGTAAGTCCTAATGCCGCTGAAAAGACATTTATACTAGAAATGGTAGAGATGCATTTGGGGCTGACGTTTTTGCAAAATTGTTATCATCAGGTTAAAATAGGGAAGAGAAGAGCCGTGTTTCCATATTTAAATATTGGTGAATAAAAGCATATGTATGCATTTTATGTGAAATTAAGTATTTAAGATATCATAAAACGGCAATGTTTAGGTTTTATCTTTACTTAAGTCTTGATAATCTTGTACAAATTTAAGCTTAGTTCTCTTGTGAATTCCAACAAAGTAGGTCACCCTCACCTACTACTGCAGACATGTGCCGTTTCCAAGTTTGTTATGCATTCCACACGTGCCTTGGACACTGTGGAAAACTCATGCATTTTGTGAAATGAATACATGTTTATTGAATTTTAATTTCTTTAAACTTAGGATGACA
Organism: Lagenorhynchus albirostris; assembly: GCF_949774975.1. Classification (NCBI taxonomy): domain Eukaryota; kingdom Metazoa; phylum Chordata; class Mammalia; order Artiodactyla; family Delphinidae; genus Lagenorhynchus; species Lagenorhynchus albirostris. Next base: position 90,981,471 of record NC_083098.1, read on the forward strand.
ATAATACATGTATAAATTATTTATTTTTAATAAAAAACAGAGTACATTTATTTAGTATAAAATAAGTTTTCTTCAAATTTGGAAAATAATTTAAAATACATAACATTGCCTTTTGAAGACAAAGCTAGAAATGTGTCACGTTGGGCACACATTGGGCACACATTATGTGCTTATTATCTACAATTACTTTTACCTTTACCTTTAAAACTGTTCATATTTGATTTGCCCATGATATATATAGTAGAGTTGATATTATATATATATATATATATATATATATACATGACTTGAGTCTAATAGATTTTGAAGTGTACTAATTTATCACATACATTCTTCTAAGTGAATCCTGAATCTTTACCTTTAAATCTGCAAGCTAAGTTTCCCTTTGAAAAAAATGTTCAGTTATATTTCTAAAACAAATATCATATTTTCTGGGAATGAGTATTTACTGCAGTCTACCTGTTTTGGTGTTGCTGTATGCATCAGTGTTGTAGAAAGTCTTTATATTAAATATGATTTGGTTTGATTTCTGGGTTACTTGGCAAGATAATGGTTAGGATCTTTCTTAAACTCAAAAATACCTAATTTAATTAAATATAAATGTGGTATTGTTCAGGTCTGTTGTGCTTCAAAATGCAACTCAGTTCTGTATCTAAAAAATTCACAAACACAGAAGACTTGGAGAACATTGAAACTAGGAATAATCATCAATAGTAGAATTGATTTCAGCTCACCAAACATGTACAAATATTCATCAAATAAAGTAGTCTCTCTACACTTAACATAATTATTCAGTTGCAACATTTTACAAAAATGAAACGGTTAAGATCTCCTGCTATTTCAAATAACAGTATGAATGGAAACCAATTTAACAGTAAAAATGAAAAAAAGAAAATTTATTTTCTCTTTATGTCTTTTACTTCAAAAATTTGGTGCTTTAAAGATTCCATTTGCTTATTAATTTTAAAGGATCGACTAGGGAATTTGGTCTTAAATATGCAATGAATGAAAATCGGTGAAAATCTCTTGGGTGGCCAAAGTCAGTATCTGAGTGTGTATCTCTTGAGAAAGGCCAAGTGACTGTATCCCCAGAGCCTGAGTGACTATACCATAGCCTAGGTTGTTGACCATCAGTATTTCAGGGCTGAGATATGTCGATTTGCCAAGGGTAGACTCACAGGGATAAAATTCATCAGACTGGGGAGAAAATAAAAAAGAAAATTGATTCATTTATAATGATAAATAGAGCCTCTAAGGAAACACTCTTGGATACAACAAATTCATTCAATATGTGCAAGATGAATTTGCATAGTTCTCCTGTGGTTTATTATGTATTGATATGAAAATGTAAGTTTTAAGGCCAGTTTACTCATTTCCATATTCTTTGGGAGATCTTCACTAAAGCCTCTCTCTCATTCCCCACAATGTAACATCCCCTTCTTTCCCCTCCCCAAAGGGGAATAAAAATCAAATATTGCTGACACGTATAAGGTCTATCGAACCAATTTTTAAACCTTTATCTATTGTGAGATCGTTCAACCAAATTTCCATCTAAAAAGAATTTAATTCTGCACTTACATCTATTTAATTTTATTCTGACTGACAGTCCATTTTATGTGGTCTGTGTTTTTGTTTTTTTTTTAATTTGAGCTGCATTGTCCCTTATAGATGCCTTTATTCCAGGGCACAGAACGGCTGCTCAACTTCCACTATGTCCCTTCAGAATCTCAGCTTCTCTTCATGTTCTGGGGATGATGTTTCTCACCCAGGGCAGCCATCTCATTTCCCAATATAGAGGACACATGCTCCTACTTCCCACCTATTTTTAAAAATCTTATGGGAAATTTATCATCTTTATTGATAAAGTTTGAGATTCTGGACCAGTTCACATTTAAAGTGCCTTCTTTCTATTTTATTTTAAAACATTGCATGTTCTCAAAGCAGAATCAAATGTGTTTTCTTATTCTTAAAATTTTTCAACAGCATTCTAGTTTAATGAATGTCTTTAATAAAACCTTTTGGTTTGAGAGGCAACAAAAAAATTGACATATTAGTGGGCTTCCCTGGTGGCACAGTGGTTGAGAGTCCGCCTGCCGATGCAGGGGACACGGGTTCGTGCCCCAATCCGGGAAGATCTCACATGCCGCAGAGAGGCTGGGCCCGTGAGCCCTGGCCACTGAGCCTGTGCGTCCGGGGCCTGTGCTCCGCGGTGGGACGGGGCCACAGCAGTGAGAGGCCCATGTACCGCAAAAAAAAAAAAAAGTTGACATACTATTAAGTTCATAGTTTGTCCACTTATGGACATTAAAAAGTTCAACTATTTATTGTTCCTCATGAAGACATCTTGTTTAAAAATCTTGTCATGTTTCTCTAATTAGTTGGCAAGGTTTGAGAAAAATGTTGAAAATTATCAATAAGTTTTTTATTGGCATCGTATGGCCAATAGTAGTTGGAGAACAACACTGACAAACACACTGCCATCTCAAATACAAATATTTTTCATTTATATCTAAGTGTGGAGAAGGAGATTTTAACAATGCATTCAATAAAGCATTTAACACTCATAAAGTGTTTCCATTTTTTTACAATGAAATTTTTAGAGCCTAAAATGCAAATTTAGTTCTTTTACAATATGCTAAGCATGTTCAAGATGATATAAACTTAGTATCAATGCAGCAAACCTGCACTAACCTCATAATCAATCCAATTGCAGCTGATATAGAGAGAGTCAATATTACCTCAAGCAAAATTTTTGAACAACTGGAAAAAAGGCATTAAAATTGCAATTGTACATCCTATCAGCTATCTAATGAAGAATTTTATTACAATTAGGATGAAATTATTCTAGGGATATAGGAAACTCTAACTACATAATTCTCAATAAAATAACCTTTCCCCATGAGTTCACCCAAAGGGAACTCTAGGCAAAATAATAGAGGCAGACAAAAAATAAAATAGACTATATTATTAGGAGACATTACTGCCCCAGTCATACTATAGAATCCTATTAAGTTAGACTGGATCATGTGGAAGATTCTTTTGGCCCAACCTAGGTAATCTAATTAGCCCAGTATCAGAGTAGGCTATTTGCCCAGACAAGTGCTGTAGGACTTCCTAAAAATGCTTTAACATTGTTCTCAGAAGAACTTTCAACAGCTGTGCCATTCCTTTAGCACTTCCTCAAATGTATAGGTATGTCTCTGTCTGGGGATATTTGCACTATGCTGTTCCTTCCCCTGTCTGCCCCCTAGTTTTCTTTATGTCTTAATCTCTTACTTTGTTCAAATCCTGATTCAAATTTCCCCAACTCAGAGAGTCTTTCCCTACCCATTCTGCTTACATTCACTCTGTTCTCTACCTCTTTAAATTTTTCTATTCCCACTCTCTTCCTTTTCTCATTATCAGTTATATTTTACAAACGCCTAATACATCATATATTTCACTCACTTATGTTTTAAATCTCCTCCATCTAAGATGATCTCTTTTAGACAAGGATGGGGAGTCGAAGGTATATCTCCAGATAATACTGTATACTAAATATTAGGATTTCTATCTAGGACTCACCTGAGTCACTAACTGGTAGCTCAGTCTTCACAGTCTGTGGCACATAATAGTTATTCAATAAATAATTTGTAATTCATGGATAAATTGCTCTCTTTTATTTTTTTAAATAGCCTTATTGGAAAGTAATTTATGCATCTTTATGAAAGGCCTTTTTTTTCCCAAAGAAATCATATATGCTTTCAGAATCACATATGTCTTTATAAATGTATATGAATATGTATGTGTGTATATATATATTTATAGTTCTATACACAAATGGGAGTGTTCTAAAATAAGGTAGCAGTGTATCTTGGAATTTATTCTATTTTAACATATAAATATCTATCATGTTTTTTATAGCAACACTATGTCTCATACTTCATGTGGATGTATCATGAATTGTTTAATGTCTCTAGGAGTCCTTTATGAATATTTAAAATAGTGTTACTAATAAAAAATTCTTAACTCTTAGTTGATTTCAAACATAATAGCCCTGTGTGCAGAGGCAGAGAATAGTGACAATTTTAGATGGAAAGGTGAGAAGAGACTCTCTAAGTTGGTGATATCTGAGTTAACATCTGAAGGAAGGGAGGGACCAAGATAAAAAGGAGTCTACAACAGCGGAAATAGCAAGTGCAAAGACCCTGAGACAAGAAAACATTCCTGTTGTGCTTTAAAAAGATCAACAAGAACAGGGTGGCTTTTACCAGTCTTCTTGAGAAAGAAGTTGGACCAATCCTAGGAAATTGTAAGGCATGTTTTTTGGAGAATGACATCTAAAAAAAAAACAAAAAAGATAAGTTGGCTTAGGAAAAAGATACAGTTTTTTTTAATTACTCTGATTATTATAGGTTTTTTTTTAAGATAATACAATATACTGCTTCTCTGCGTCCACTCTATTACCTTAAAAACATGCAATATTTTGGGCAAAATGGTCTCTGCAGTCTCCTCCATAGCTGATATTATATACATTAATAAACATATTCAGTAAAGGGATATAGATTTCTCATGAAAAGAAAGTGAAGAAATAAACTACCCAAGTTCACTGTAGAAGTTAGTGGAAGAGAAGAGATTCAGACTCAGAGGTTTCTAAGAGAAGAATCTGTGAACTCTATCAGTGGTACATTATAAGAGCATTTAATACTTTGATTATAATTAAAGGTATCCATTTCTACAAGAAGGATGACAAATCATCCTTGCCACTGGATGGACACTGCCAGATTTGCCTTTAAGAATCTCTAATTTCCAAGTGCCTGGGGCTAACACATTGCCCCTTTCTTTTTCTTCTTTTTTTTCAAATAAAGATGTATGAAGTTGTTTATTTATTTATGTATTTGGCCGCACATCGTGGCTTGTGAGAAATTAGTGCCCTGACTGGGGATTGAGCTCACCCTGCTGACAGTGAATGCTGAGTCCTAACCACTGGACCGCTAGGGAATTCTCAACACATTGTCTTCTGTGAAGCATGATTTTTCTACCTTTTATTTTTTTTATTTTTTGGCCAGGCTGCTTGGCATTCAGGATCCCAGTTCCCTGACCAGGGATCAAACCTGTGCCCCCTGCAGTGGAAGCACGCCACTGTACCACCAGGGAAGTCCCTTTTCTACCTTTTTAAGTGGACATTTTGCCTGGTCACTACAAAAGACTCAGACATGTGACTAAACAAATATCTACCCAGGACTTTTCTATCAGGTTTCTAAGAACAAAAGTGCTCTTTTTGGGGTGAAGTGGTGAGATGTGAGTATTGAAGGACCCTCATGACTACTATACATACATAAAGTCTGTGCAAAGAATGGAGATACAGTCCTATGGTGTTGTTGGAGCCACCAGGCCCAGACAACCCTGAAGTCTACCATATGGACTTTCCTGTTTCATGGTCAATAAAACTACTTCACTGCATCATTTCCTTCCTTCCCTCCCTCCTTCACTTCCTCTTTCCCTCCCTCTCTCCCTTCTTTCCTTCCTTCCTTCCTTCTTCCCTTCCTCCCCTTCTTCTTCTTCCTCTCTTTCTCCTTCTTCTTCTTCTCCTTCCCTTCTTCTTTTCCTTCTTCCCCTTCTTCTTCTTCTCCTTCTCCCCCTCCCCTCCTCCTCCCCCTCCTCCTCCTTCCCCTCCTCCTCCTCCTCCTCCTTCTTCTTCCTCTTCTTCTTCTCCTTCTTCTTCTTCTTCTTCTTCTTCTTCTTCTTCTTCTTCTTCTTCTTCTTCTTCTTCTTCTTCTTCTTCTTCTTCTTCTCTCTCTCTCTCTCTCATTTGGCTTAAGTTATTTTAAACTGCAACAAAAGTGTCTTAAATACTAATTTATTAATCTGTCTAATATTTAATTTTGTCTCACATCATGTGAGACATGTGCCTAGAATAGTATCTAGGAAATAAATATTGCTGAATAATAAATGAATTTACTCAGGATACAATCAAGTCTTAGTCATCTGCATGTATTTCTTTCCCTTTAATGTGACTTTGCATAACTCTGTTTTGATCTTAACCTCAGAAGCCCATCTTACTCCTCTTATTACAAAGTTCTTGAGAAAATAGTCACTGTAAACAACAGTTTGATAACATTGATTAAATAATTCATTTGTGCCTAAAAGTAATATTTATTACAAAAACTTTATGCAAAAGACCCTATGCTTGGTGCTGAAGATAAAAAGTTTTAGACTTTGACCTAAATGGTTTTGTCAGTATTCCACTGAGTTTTTTTTTAATGAAACTATTAGAAAGTAATGTAGACAGACAGACTGCTGTAATATAAAGGAGGGAAGTTTATTGAATAGCTGTTGGGATATTGTTAAATTGCTTCTAAGAAGGCTAAAATGTTAATTTCTCCATCACCTGACATTACAGCCATAGGACATGGGATAAAGTCTCTTAAGATAAATGAAAGATATAAACACAGGTTTACAGAGTACTTTCTGGAAACAATCTTTACTGTGTCTACTGCATTCCATATCCACTGTCTACAGCTAATAATGTAGAGGTTAATTTCTTACCAATAGGAGGTTATAAGTGGTCTTCTCACTTCCATTCATCAGTCATTTCTCCCTAGTGCAATGATAATAATATTTTTAAAATACAGATGTAAATCTATCACTCCTCAGCTTAAAGCCTTTCCATAGCAGGATGGTGACCTCAGGATAAAGTCCTCATTCCTCTTCCCTGCCTCTTCAGCCTTTCTCTCACCATCCATTACCTGGCATTGTGCCATCTCAAATACTCCATGTGTCTTTCTTCTCCAGACTATGAACACATCTTTCTTTGGTCTGTAACATTTTTATGCTTCTCTCCTCCTGGTCAAATGTCTTTCATCATTCAGGACTCTATTTACCATCTTTTTTCCCATCTCAAAGCTTTTACTCATCCCCTGTGGGTTTCTTGATGACAAAGGTTTAGAATAATGACCCTGGATCTCCAGTACCCAGCACTTAGGAAACACTCAATTAGTATTCATCGAATAGGTGAATTGGTGAATGAGTGAATGAATGATGACTGAAAAGGACTAACGACTTTCATCTCAGACCTTGATTCATCTCTCTCTGCTGTTTTTAGGTTTATCCCTGATTAGGGAAAAATGACAAGATTAAATAACTTTCTGAGGCTTCATTTAGCTTTTGCCTTGAAGAGTAAATTATGTATTTCTTTGCCTTGCTAGATGTCAAAATGGCTCTAATCACACCTGGAAAGAGCAGAATGATTATTTATATGCCTCAAAATAAAATTATAAAAAATTCTGGCTCTTTCCTAATCTGTGTTTTCAGCTCAGCAGCAGAAAATGCAAGCCTTTTGTCTTCACCAGTTTCTGTCACTGAAGATAATATCAATGCTTGGTTAATGGTTCAAGGAAAATAAAATGAACCCACTGAATTCTCTGTTTTATTTATTCTATTATGATATTTTATAGTATGCAATTTCATTTATGGTACTGTTTATCATTAAGTAATATGTCATAAGTGATGTGACAGGGCTTGAAATAATGAGAAAATATAAATATAATATTTTAGCTGTTTTAACTTCAAATTTAAGATTGAAAAGCATGCTAAGCCATCTGAAGGTGCAATTTCTAGGGGATACTGTTTCAAACAAACACACTGGAAAGTTCTAGAAAGAAAACTTGTTCTTAGGTGCCTTTAAGCAGGTTAAACTAATAACTATATTGTCCACTGTGAGTAATCTTAAAGGATTTAAATGCATTTGCTCAAATTATATAAACAATTAATGCTACTTTCTTCCAAAAACAACTTTCAAAATATTCCTTTGCCATTAAGCATTTTGAGATTACTGTTATTTCAGCATCTTTAAAATATCGATGGTTTTTATACATTTATTTTTTCTTTTTGTTGTTCACATGAGCTAATGGAATAATCATTTTTCTTTACAATTAGCTCTCTGCATTTCCACTCATGTTAATTCTCAGATTGTCTAGTTTTCTTTTTATACATTCAGTTCACAATGTAAAAGACATTACTTTTCCTCCCAGCCCCCTCATTCTCTTTTGAGAACCAGCTAACTGCACAAGATGCTCTATGACCCAACCTGGTAGGTCATCTGCTAGGTTTACTTTGGGGCTGCCTTGTCCACATGTAACACTGTTCCTATACAGCTGTTATGAGGAACCAGCACAGGTTGTCTCTGTTGATTGACCAAATGCAGCGATTTTTATTTTCCTGTACATTTTTTTAAAAAGGAGAGTAGGTTTAATCAGACTGGACATGATATCTGTTCTTTTTTATAACCATATTCCAATTCTGCTTCTCTGGATCACAGATTCCTAATTTGAATAGGGGGAAAATAAATTTTATTGCTATAAAAGGGAAAATTAAATGATATAACATACCAGGGACATAATAGACACCTAATATGTACTAATTGCCTCTGTAGATTGTGTCCTAGGGTAACTGTATCCAACAAATTGTAAATTTCTATCCACAAACTGTAAGTTTCAGTGAGTATCTTTAGAATATTATTTCCTGTGATGAAAAGGGAGCAGAGTAGGAAAAAACTATATAAATGGATGTGTGTCAACTTCAATGGGCCTGTCCTTCTTTTGTGTCTTTATTTAGCTCTCCATCCTTAAAGCAACTTTTTCTTTAATTCTTGCTGCTTGATGCTGCCTTAGCAGCTTAGGCTTCCAAGCAACGTAGTAGGATTTGGATGCATACTCTTCACTTCTCCTAATAGATGAACTTTAAGACTGTATGAGAAGAGAAAAAGTCAGGAGTTTTGTTAGATATCGATTAGAAATGGAGATATCTAGTAGGGAATTTGATAAATAACTCTGCCTTAAAATACAAGAGTGGATCAGAACTCCAAGAGAAGCAATGCTTTAAGACAAAATTAGGAGCATCTGATGGAGAAAGCTCAGTCTTGATGACTAACCAATGGAGATGATAACCCTGAGTTGAGGGCATGTTAATTGTACCTCCCAGTTCCACCATGTAATTGAGTGGGACTTCATATCATTTCCCCTATAAGAGTACTCTTAGTAGGTCAAGAACAGATTTGAAATGAAAATCCAGTCTTTGGGTATTCTGGGAAAATGGCTTATAATTTTTAAAAAGTCTTTTTATATTCAAATAAGATCTATTTGCTAATAGCTATGTGGCAGACTGAAGAAAAAAAAAAGAAAAGGAAAAGGAAAACTCAACATTTGTCTTTAAATTGCCTCACCAAGAAACAAGGTTCTATAGCCTGGGTTTTTACCTGTTTTGAATGATTATGCTAAGTACAGTCTGAATAAATATTTTTTAAATATATTTTAAAATTTGCACTTAATTAGAAAATAATCTTTTTTTAGAGAAATACATTGATAGTTACTAACCTTCACTTAAAAAAGTAGCTTGCAAATTTTTAGTTTTGTTTGTTTTCTTTTATAGCTAACTTTAGAGTATCAATTAAGTGAATCTCATTTGCAGGTTAGTTTAAAAAGAATGAGTGACAATGAATTTACTGGCTCATATTTATAGGCTTAAGATAGTATAGCCAGATTTATTAACTCAGAAATTATCATTTTATTTCCTTCTCTTGGGTCTTCTGCCCTTTGTCTGAGTTTCACATGCTTCTCACAAATCTAGGTTTCATATTCATACCCAGAAAAATGATTATTCCAACAATCCCAGCAACAATCATATTATATATTCCTAATACTTTTTGGACACATGTCTGTCCCTGAAGCAAAGATAAAATGATCCACGGTCAGACCTGAGTCATTAAAAGGAGCATGAAAGTATGATGACTAGTCTAAAAAAATAATGTTTACGACAGATAAAGTGTGTTACTGCAACACAATTTTGTGCCTATAATTTAAATGTTTGTGTGTGTGTGTGTGTATATATATATATATATATATATATGTTAAGAAACATACTATATTCTTAGAAATATGAATAATTTGTGGTTTTCTTACTAAAGCAGATGTGTGCCAACCACACTGTCCCAATTTACCCTAAATGTGCTTATATAACAACATTTTTAAAAAATCACAATGTTATTTTTCCACTGGGTATCATTAGAGAGGAGATAAAAATTTCTAAATTATAGACAAGAGAAATAAAACAAAACAAAAAACTCAGAGACATTGATTTACATATGATCAGTTCCTTTGGCAAGTTGCTATTATCTAAACATATATCTTATCATGGCGTCCTATTCAAAAACAACTCTAGTGAAATCTAAAGAAAATGTAATATTATTGATATTCATTTAATTTTCAAGTTTATTCTCTACCAGAAAATGTGTTTTAATAACAATGTTATGCTAGGCTTAGAGTTTTTAAACCCTCTTTAATGAAAAAATGGATATATATTTCCTATTGTCTAATGATAGGTTTCTGAAAGACAGCAACTAAAATCCTCTGCTGTATAATATACACTGCACAAAATGTATTTAGAATATTTTTTTGAGGAAAATAATATAATATATTAATTAAGAAAATGTGTATCACCTTCAACAAATTGCAAGGTGTTTGGTCATTCCAATTTTGTTCAATTAAATTTTATTTCTTATAAACCTATATTTAGAGCAAAATTTTTAATTTCCTTATATATTTTTGTAATAGATTTTAAAGGATAGGGTGTCAGGTTGGCATAAGTAAAATCTTTGATTTAGAGTGCCCAGAATAAATAAGATAACAATCAAACATTTTTTTATATATTCAAAAATAAATAAATAAATAAATAAACTGTTGCAAAGGTTAAATGGTTCTATAATTAAAATGCTATTATTTACTGAAAAATTTGCAATGGAACAATGGATAAACAAATATGAATACATAAATGAATTTCTCTCATTGGAACTTTAGAATACGTGAAGCGTTGGTAAAAATGATATCTTCACCCAAGGATATTCCCATCAGCTGAATGGCTAAATACAAATTGACCAAGATTTTACATCTTCTAACAATGCAGTAATAAAAAAAAATAATGAGGTGGGATACAACAGGAACACTCAGAGTCCTTCACAGAACAATTTAGTGCACTGTAAGTACAATGAAAATAACCAAATGCCATGGAGAACATTAGCATTTGCAAGTGCTCAGTTGATATTTAATTACTTGAGAGCATTCAAATGAATGTCAGGTTTAAGATTAAAAGCAGATGACTTTATAATGAGTTCACAATAAAAATATTTAGTTGACAGAGTTTGCAGTATGTTGGTAAATTATTCCCTCATTCTCAAAAGGAAATCACAATCATCATCATCAATGCTAATTTAACTCATGGGTATTTTATTTAAATTTAAAATAAGCTTTTAAAAAAGAGAAGTAATATAACTTCCTTATCATCACAATTGTCAGAATGCCTAAAATGTATATATTTTTTTCACCTACCAATAGAAGTATGAGAGAAGAAATCTTTCAAAAGTTTTTTTGTTTTTAATTTGTCAGTATATGCATAATAATGACAGATTTTTTAAAAAATCAAAAGTGCTTCATTTATAAACATTCATCAAAATAAAGGACAGCTGATGTAACCTGCAGCTGTTGGTTGATCATCTGGAAGAATAAAAGGATATATTTATAGAAGAAAAAATAATGTGTTATTTTCCCAACCCATCACAGTTTCATATTTTTATTTATTTATTTTTGTTTGTTTGTTTGTTTTTTTGTGGTACGTGGACCTTTCACTGTTGTGGCCTCTCCCATTGCGGAGCACGGGCTCTGGATTGCACCAGGCTCAGCCACCACGGCTCACGGGTCCAGCCGCTCTGTGGCATGTGGGATCCTCCCGGACCAGGGCATGAACCCATGTCCCCTGCATCAGCAGGTGGACTCTCAACCACTGTGCCACCAGGGAAGCCCAGTTTCATATTTTTAGAATTGATGTTTATAACCTGCTGGGTAATTTTGAAAATGATTATGATTGTAAATAAAATAGCAGTTAAATACAGATTATATAAAGTTAAAATTATTTTGCATGCATATTGAAGTGATATAATCTTTTTAATATGGCTATGGTTATAATATTATAACTATTAGGTCAGTTAAGTTAAAATGTAATATTTAAAAATATACCCTAAATTGACTATTATGCTAGCTCCTATCTCAATATAAACTTTAATCAGTAGGTGTGAATACCATGGACTATTCCTTTACATTCTTTTATATACATTTACTATTGATTTATGCATTTTTGCATACTGAATCTCCATTCAGTATGCAAAGGTCAAATTAAACATAAAGCTAAGATAATCATAATCAGGAAGAAGAGATCAAAAATTACTTATTGAGTAAATATTTAAATAAGCATACTTTTAGTCATCATCAAATAGTTTCTATTTATAACTTTCAAGGTTATAACAGTTTAAACTTTTATTTCTTATAAAATATGTTCATTCAGATAAATGTCCACTTTCCATATTCAAATAATTAAACTCTTGTTAGGAACTGATGGGGAGGGCAGAGAAGAAAATTGAACATGTGTGGTAACACTATCGCCAGAATTAAAATTACACAATTACTAACATGGATTTTGGGTGTTTAGGAAAACTCCTCTTATCAATATCTTGTGATTAATAAAAGGTTGTTTTCTTGTTTGTTTGTTTTTTAAATAACATAAAGTGGAAAATCTTAGTCAATGATACAAAATATACTAAAAGATTTTATTTTAAATTCGCATATGAAAATGTACTTCCATTCACAAATATTTTAATAGAAAAATAAGGACTTGTCTCTTAGAAAGGTAAAACTTGAATTTAAAGCCACACTGAAGCATGCTTTGTGACTTTTATCTTTTTATTCCAGTTGTTTTCAGTGTCTTCCCCAAACTTCACTCTAGAATATTTTAATAACTTGTCTTTATCAAGTCTTCCCAAGCTTCTACTTCCTGTGTGAGTCACCTTAGCTCCCATCAGATGAAATTATTTGTTTCTTCTCAACACATTATACATCTTAACATCCACGTTCATCAAGTTGTGATGATCCGTATTCCACAGCTCCATATATCCCTGAATCCAGTTCCGTCAGTAGTATAAATTTGTTGGCTAATAAACATGACCCTTTGTTCTCCCTTCAATTTCTATCATGAACTATGCAATTTTAAAAATTGCCATTGGTAGAATATTCTTACCAGCATCATTAACTGATTCTACTTTCATTGTTTTTATAACATACTATGTTCCCATAACCATTGCTTTTAATTTTAATCATTAATGCACAGGTCTCCAAACACTTCCCACCCTCAACTCCCATAAGTCAGGCACCGCTAGTTTGTTGTGAAGGGGTTTGCTTGCTTTATACTCACCCCTCCCTTCTTATTTGTGCCTCATATGAGCCTGTTTTACAGTGGACAGAAATGGAAGGCAAAATATTTTTTTTGTTTTGTTCACTATCATCAGTGTCCAGAAAAGCACCTTGCATATATTAAATAGTTAATAAATATTTACTTAATAAATAAAATAAATGAAACAATAATCTAGTTTTATCATAATCCCTATGAATTATCATTATAATTGCTTATGAATAGGGAGTTGCTTAACAAATAGTCCACTGATTCAAATAATTATTATTGTTCCGTAAGACAGAAACATTTTTGATGGCAAATTACTTTTCTTTCTTTCCATCATCTATCTTTTTCAGTACTAAGAATTATATTAGATGACATTTCAACTGATGACAAAAAGGAGAGCTTCATTATTGTGTTTAGTACAAACAGAAGGTTTATATCAACAACAGGATTGCTGTAGTGTTAGACTTATGATAAAAAATACACTCAAGAAATTCACTAAACCTTTTTTCAAGGTTCATTGACATTAAACAATTAATTTTTTCTTTAAATATTTATATTTACAGCATTTTCCTTTGTGTTAATTAAGTAGTTACAGCATAAAGATTGCTGTGAACTGAATATATGTATAATAAATTCATAACAAATAAACACTTTTATTCCTTTAATTCATTTCTCTTGGGATGCAAGTGGAAGTCACACATTTAATAAAGTCCTGACTTCTTACAAGTACAATAAAATCGAATTGGAGCTTATAATCACATTCTTTAAAAGATTTATTTCACATGCACTGAAAACAAAATCACCCTTAGTTACAAATGTTGATGTGTAAATATGAAAGAAAATGATGTAATAAAGTTTAAGCTTTGAAGTAAATGGAAACATATGAGTTAAATAAAACTCTCTTAGTGACAGAGCCAGTGAAGCAAATAAAACCCTTTACTACTCTATGTTGTGAATTTTTTTAAGGAAAGCAGAGAAAAGAGTCACAAAATAATAGTGATAATGCAATTAGACAACTGAAAAATACAGAAATATCAAAAAGTGATATACTATTTAAGGATATGCTAATATTTTATAATCTTTTTACCATATCAGTATGATCTCTAAAAACAATACATTTTGGAACATATTAAGTGATGTACATTTTTCCATTTGAGTATGACTACAGACACTTTGTTCAGAATAGTAACCAGATTTATTCTGTAAGTGATTATAAGAATAAAAATGAATGAAAAGTAAACAACTTGACTATGTACACATAAATTGTTGGCCATCTTTATAGTGGCATCTTTTCTACACTCATGATACATATTTCTTTATATTCAGAAATGTGTATTAATAAATATACATTATCTATTAAAATATCTCTTTTAAAATGAGACAACTGTATTTTATTATGAAAAAATATCTCTAAAAATACAGTTCTGTAATACTGCAAGAGTTTAGTTAAAAAACTAAACAGAGCCATAGATAAATAACTGAACTGTTTATCTACAGGATTCATATTTAGGTTGAATTGGGAAGAATATTCCAGTTAATACTGAGAATAATACAAAAAAGTATATTTAAACTCAAAATTAAGTAGCTTATTTGGTATTTCCATTAGCCTCATACTAAGGATCTGATAAAAAAACTCAGTGATTTTAATAAAGGACTCTGGTTTAAGAAAGTCTATAAAGGTGAAAAATTTCTTCAAGTTCATCACATGTATGTTTTTGCAGTATACACAACATGACAAAAGCACTTGCAGACTTACTACAGCTGTAACTTATTACTTTTATTATTTATATCATTATTATTTTAAAATTCAACAAAATTTTCTGAAGACTATGTATTCAAACATACAAAGAAACCTGTCACTTGTCAAAAAAAATAACTTTATAATAAATCTTATTCCCTTACCTTATATGTGGATGAGAAAATTGGTACTCAAGTGGTTACTTATATTAGTCAAAGCAAGATTAGAATAGATAAGAAGACTCCTACTGATAAATAATTGCACTTGACACTATTTTTGCCTGTGATGATTGATAGTCATATTATGATATCCATTGTTTTAGAGTCCATCACACAACTGAGCAGTAGAAAACTGGAGCAAAATTAAATAGAAAAAAATGTCTTTTTGTCTGTATACATAGAAGGAAGAACTCCATTTTCTCAGAAAATAAGAGAAAGAATCAACATATCACAATGTTCTATAATGTTTCTCTCTCTTTAAATGTGCATAAAATTCACATATATTTTAATAATATTTAATATACCATAATAAAATGACTGAACCATCTTCCAGTAAATGTTGTGGCATTGCAGGAATTCATATATAGATATTGGTATAGAGGATATAAATATGAATATATAACATTTCAAAAATGGAAATTAGAATAGCCACTTTTTGAAATATATCCTTTGAGGAAGCATATTATTCACAAATTCCTTTCTGACTTCTCTTCTGTAATCAAAGTAATGTAATATAGGAATAAGCCCATACGTTTAGAACAAATAATGAGGGCAATCAATGAGGAGGTGTTTCAAGAAATTTCAGACTTTTGTTTATAGCATTACCATGGTAAATATTTTTAGAAAGATGTCCAACAGTGAAAATCTTGCAACTGCTAGATTAATTACACTAACAGAATAAACAAAGACTGCATAATTTCAAATCAGAAAAAAAAGGGAAAAAAGAAGAAAGGAAAAAAAATCCAATAGAAGAGAAAATTAAAACTGAAACAAAAGGTATGATCATATAAATAAATTCAAATATACACATAAGCAAAACAAATGTAAATTTATTAAATTAGTTAGAAGACAGAGAGTATCAGACTAGGTAAAGAAAGAGAAAAAATAATTACCTAAATGTTTTCTAGAAATAAATGTTATCAAAGAAGCTAAAAATAAAATGTCTAGATAAAATGTTCTATTGCTAAACAAAAAACAATCAAAGAAAAACTGAAGTAGCTTTGTTAGTATCTGGTAAAAGGGATTTTAAGAAAAACAAGATTTTTTAGAACACATAGTTATTTTATAATATAATCTTTCATTCAGCCAGACAATATGCTAATT
The DNA here is from genome assembly GCF_949774975.1 of Lagenorhynchus albirostris. Taxonomy (NCBI): domain Eukaryota; kingdom Metazoa; phylum Chordata; class Mammalia; order Artiodactyla; family Delphinidae; genus Lagenorhynchus; species Lagenorhynchus albirostris. The sequence goes on from NC_083098.1 coordinate 90,997,788, forward strand.
CTAAACTGCAGTACGATTTAACATATTTGAAATATAAATTTGTAAACATTCCTTCACAGTAAACAATTTTCTCAGAACAATTTTCATTCTTAAGAATGTGACATTGCCTTATCATTAGAAAATTTAATGTAGATTTATACATTTAATACATATTTATATTTTTTGAAACACGTTGACACATATCCTAACAATTACTATCCCTGGTATAGTGGAAAAACTAGAAAACTCTTTAACCTAGAAAACTTTAAAATTGTACAGAGAAAGATTTTCTAGAATAATTTTATGATGATAAGTAACTGAAATCAATGTGAGTTTCTGTTGGCAGTAAATCCAATGAAATCTATTGCAGCAATGAAAAAGAATATTCTAATGATTCACAAATAATCATGTATGAATTTCAAAGTGAAAAATCAAGATTGAGAAAATATTTATGACATGTTTCCCTTTATATAAATCCCAAGCACCTATAAAACTTAAAAAAAGTATATTGTTTAGGGATACTTATATATTTAGTAAACCTATAAGAGAGAAATATCCTTTAGAAGAGCTTTGCAGAAAGTTTCAGAGGGAAAGTCATGCTGTATTTTTTAAACTATGCATGAAATAAATATGAAAGAAAAGGATAAAGAAAGAAAGAAGGTACAGGACAGTGGATCTTATCCAGAAATAGAGTAAAACAAAATCCTGAAGAAACAGCACTGCACGGAGGCTAGAGAAAAAACAATGGAGAGAAAAGTTAAATAGCTTTTAGAGTACTATCTTTAGGAGAAAAGGAATCTGTAATGGCAAGATAAATTTGAGCTATGTTAAAGATACATTATTCTTTAATTAAAGAAAACAGTAGGTACTTATAAACTCAAGGAAAACAAACTAAATTCTCATTTTTCATAATGGGGAGCCAACAGTTTTGTAAAGAATGTGAAAGAAGAAAGAAAACAATAAGTGTATTATTTACAATGACGTCGGCAACAACTGGAGGTATTTAAATAGATATTAAAAGAGATTTCTCTGGGAATGAACAGAGAAAAGAGAAGTTTCATTGTATTTTTATTTTTTATATTTTGTAATTTCAACCTAAAAATTAATTACTTTATTAAAAATGAAAATTTAAATGATAAAGCTGAGCTTCATTCAGAATACTGGAAACTAAATAAATAAAAAGTTATATCCCCAACTTAATCTGCAGATTCAGCAAAATCTCAATAAAAAGCCCAGGAAGATACTTCATGAACATAAAAATACTGAAGAAAAACAACTGAGAATAGCCAACAATAATGAAGAAGTACAAGGTCACAGGAGTAACACTACACAACTTCAAGTCTTACTATAAAGCCACAGTAATAAAGACAATGTTTATTAATGGAAAAATTGATAGATTAATGGAACAGAATAGAGAACCCAGAAATAGACCAACACAAAAATAATACATTGATCTCTGCCAAAGGAGCAAAGGCAATCAATGGAGAAACGATTGTTATTTTGAATGCCATTTTTTGTACTTAGTCAAATTGGCTGACACCTTAACTCATTTTTTTCTTCTTGTTTTTTCAGAGATATCTATAGATTACCACTTTCATTGTTTATGCTAAACTTAATTAATGGAATACATATTAAATAATCTTTTTTTTGTTGTTATTAACTATAGGACAATTCTCACTTGAAATTTCCACTACTTTGTTTAACAACCATTTCTGGAGCAGAGGCTCCTTAAAAAACTTACTTTATTTGTCTTGGCTCTTTATTAACGGCATCTACAAACTATCAGTCATTTATTCTCATTGTCTTTCCTTCTCTTATATTACATTTCCCAACATTTTTCTTACGTCCAAAGATGAAGAAAATGCTAGTGCAGAGGCTAGAAAAATCACACTGCTTTTAATAAATTTGGAGTTTATGTTTTACTTATAAAACTTAATATATAATAATACATGAAGTAGAAATAATTAATTTTTCTTTTGAGAAAACTGAGGGTTAGATTCTTTAATATTCATCTCAAATTCACACAGCTAGTAAGTAAGAAGCTGGCTTTTAAATTCTGCTGGCCTGAACCTAAAGTTCAAATTATATCTCCTGCATTTTATTCTCATTGTGCACGGTGTTGCTAATGCTCTTTCTGTCTTCAATATTCTACAGTTCAAATGTGGTCAGTAAACAATGGAAGAAATTGTTGGACATGACCCATGTCTTTAAAGGGTTTACAGCTAATCATCTGCTTTCTTAAATATTTGTGGGTCAAAATAAATAAGATACAAAAGAAATTTTCAAATTACAAAGAACTTTCATCAAACAAGAAATAAATATCAAAATGAAAGATTAGATATGGGAGCCAGAATCTCTCCCATTAAACAGCCTGCACACACATAAACATATACACAGAGGGAGGGAGAGAGAGATGGAGAGTGAGAGCAGAGAGAGGGAGTAAATAAAATATTTTAAAGTTAGTCATTACTATCTTTGAAGGTCATCAAAAGGTACGAACTTCCAGTTATAAGATCAGTATGTCCTGGGATTGTAATTTACAGCACGGTGACTAGAATTAACAATACTGTTTTTGTATATTTGAAAGTTGTTAAGAGAGTAGATCATAAAAGTTCTCACCGCAAGAAAAAATTGTGTAACTATGTTTGGTGATGGATGTTAATAAATGTATTGTAATCATTTTGTAATATATACATATATTAAATCATTATGTTGTAATCCTAAAAATAATACAATGTCATATGTTAGTTATATCTCAGTAGAAAAATTAAGGTTATAAGGATGGCTCATGGAACACAAGGATGGCAAGAAATAAAAATTAAGACTCTCAAAAAAACATTATAAGAAAAAAACATTATAAGGAATATTCACAGTAACACAGAATATGTGAGACTAAAGATAGGACCTCAAAAATAAATAATATATAATAAAAAGAGAAAGACAAGGAAAGGAATTCTAGAAACAACAGACACATAAAAAAGAGGCCAGCAGCAATATGGGATATAATACAACAGGAGAAAAACATAAACTAGTAAAAGAACTGACATAAGCAAAAATTCATTAGCAGCAACAGGCAAGGAAATTAGATAAACCTCATAGTATTAACCTCATGACTCTGGACTACCTAGAAATGTCTCCACTGCCTTCCCACACTTCCTCCCAGAAGCAAATGAGGAAGGAGCTGATTAGATAAAATCACACCAGATAGAAAAGTTACTTAATTTGTACTACATAGAAAGTAATTTTCAGTTTTCAAAAGTCAGTGGTCAATAAGTAAGTAAATTTTAGTTTTATTTAATTGTGCTTTCTAGATCCTGTTGCTTTCCTAAAGTGGCCTTCATATTCTGGTATGATTTGGAGGATAAGAATAAAAGTAGCTATCATGAAAAAAGGTGGTGTCTTGAATATATTTTTTTAACCTGTACATTTCATTTTCATCTAAAGTTCACTGAAGTGATATCAGCATTTTATTTCTGCTAAAAATGGTTCAGTATTCCTCCTGCATCAATCTTCTTACACATTCTGGAGGTTTTTTTTTTTTTAATGCCAATTAAGTTCTAATGATGGGAATTTGATGCCACGTCCCCTTTTATCTCTTCTTAAATTAGCCATTTTTCCAAATAAATTAACCTTATAAAACCAAAAATGTTATCTTGCTTTTAAAATAAATTTAATATTTTTCTGGTTATTTAATAAAAGCCAGATTAACTAAACCTGAATTGATAATGTTTATTAATTATTTTTTTCTCAACTAAATCATCGGAAATAAAAACACTTGGAATAAATTCTTTGGGAAGCCTTTATTCAGTACATACAAATTTAGACTATTCATTCAAAAGGTGACTTTAATAGAACAATCTGCATCTTACCCAGCTGTGTATATTTAAAATAAGCACAATGCAAAGCCGATTGGGTGGAACTCATGCTTTGCACCTTACTATGGTATCCAGCAAGTCCTCTATCCATGCTATCAACAAATCTGGACATCAAACTAGTGCGATAATACTCATTTTCAAGTGTTCTATTAAAAAGAGCTACAGGCTGGACATTGCCCAACCTCAGGTTAAAACGAGGCTCAGATAATCATAATCACATTTTTATACAAATAAACCATTCATAAGTTGGCTGATTATAGAGGTTATGTAATAAGTTACATGTTGATCATAGAATACTCTAAAATGGGTTCCCAAACCCAGGGCCGCCGCCGGGTACCGGACCCGGGCCGCACAGCCGGAGGTGAGCAGTGGACGAGCGAGTGAAGCCTTCATCTGCCATCCCCCATGCTGCACATCGCTCAGCATTACTGCCTGAACCATTCCCCCACCCTGCCCCATCCATGGAAAACTCGTCTTCCATGAAACCAGTCCCTGGTGCCAAAAATGTTGGAGACCACTGCTGTAAAAGATCTTGCTGAAGAATTATATTGCCTTGCTGTGTTTAAAAATGTTTCCATAAATGTTTCTTCAGAGATTGAAAGAAAACTATAATTTTAGAAAGTTATAACAAGAGATTTAAATAGATCTTTCCGTCAAATCATATGAGAATTATACTTTCTATATTCAGCTAAAATGATTGAAAGAGATGTTTATGTATAGCAGCCCACTTTGATTTGGTTTTATATGTTTTCTATCTTATTTTCCACTTTTCATCTTTAGTATAAGCTTGCTGAATTCATTATAAATATTTATACAGAACCTGAATGTTGATTCTTTAACTTATATGATTTCCTCATCCTCACCCTTTGATCCAAGTTTTCACAATGAAATTCCATCCTTGCTTTCACCAGCTAACCATCATTTCCTCTATGATGTATTTCTCTCTCCTGATATATCATCATGCTTCACATACTTAGTATTTAACACAAATATTTCCACTTTAACCACATTAACATGAATGCATATATTGATATATCTTTTTTCATAAGCTGTGCTGAGGACAGAATTAATTGCTTTGTTTCTGGAGGCACAAACTACTTTGTAAAATATTCTGTGCACAGTAGGTGCATTAATTTATTTGTCAAATTGATAGTGTTGATACATGTGAGTACTTAACTGTTCACTTACCATGCTATATGACAAATACATAACATAAAATAGGAATGTCCTCTTAGCCTTGTAAAATAGCTCTTTAAAAGGATCCCTTTGTATAAAAACTGGATCTTTTGGGGAAATGAACAGTTTTTATTTAGAAATTACTTATAAACATTTGTAAACAAACTCAATATTTGTTGACACTGATTTAACCTAAATTTTTTTATGAAATCATTCAAACTAGAAATATTAATCAATGGGAAATATTTTTGAAATAATGAATAAAGATTAATAGCTTTCAATTTAAATATTACAACTTTAAATAGAAAATGATTCAAAAAGATATATTATAATTAGGGTGATGCATACCCATGTTCTATTTGTCAATATACAGATTAACAGAAGACAGTTTAGAAGATGGATAAAGAAAAAAATAATAGGCTTTGAAGTAAAATCCAGTGTCCTACATATTAACTGTGTAACTTTGAGGAAGTTACAAAAGTTTTCTGATTTTTGGCTCCTTCTTAGGAAACTGACAAATATTTCATGAAGTTTTTAAAATAATTTTTATGGAGATGTAATTGTACATTGTGTGAGTTTAAGGTGTACACCCAGTTGATTTGATACATTTAAATATTGCAGTGTGATTCCCACCATAGCATTAACTAACACCTCCATCACATCATATCATTATCATTTCATTTTGTGGTAAAAACTTAAGATCTTGTCTCTTAGCAACATTATAGTATATAATATATCATTATTGACTATAATCACAATGCTATACATTGGATCGCCAGAACTTAGTTATCTTCTAGTAGCAATAATGTATCCTTTGGCAAACATCTCCCTAACTCCCATAACCCCCACCCCTTGTAACAACCATTCTATGTTCCTAAGAGTTCAGCTTTTTTAGATTCCACATCTTATTAGTGATATCATACAGTATTTGTCTTTCTCTGTTTGACTTATCTCACTGAGCATAGTGCCCTCAAGGTACATTTATGTTATTGTAAATGACAGGATTTCCTTCTTTCTCATGGCTGAATAATATTCCATTGTATACACATACCACAACTTCTTTTTCATTTATCCATTAACAGACACTTAGGCTGTTTCCACATCTTGGCTATTGTGAATGATGGAGCAATGAATAGGGGAATGCAGATATCTTTTTGATATCACATTTTCATTTCCTTTGGATACATAATCAGAAAAGGAATTGCTGGATCTTATGATAGCTCTATTTTTAATTTTTTGAGGAATCTTCATACTGTTTTCCACAGTGGCTGAATCAATTTATATCCCAACTACAGTGTACAAGGTTTGCCTCTTCTCCACTTCCTCACCAATACTTACTACATCTGCTGTTCTAACAGATGAGAGGTGATATCTCATTGTGATTTTAATTTGCATTTTCCTGATGATTAGTGATGTTGAGCATCTTTTCATTTATGTGTTAGCCATTTGTATGTCATCTTTGGAGAAACGTCTATTCAGTTTCTCTACCTACTTTTTACTAACATTGCTTGTTTGTTTGTTTTTCTATTGAGTTGTATGAGCTCCTTATATATTTTGGATTTTAACCCCTTATCAGATATATGGTTTGCAAATATTTTCTCTTATTCCATAGTTTACATTTTCATATTTTGATTGTTTCTTTTGCTGTGCATAAGCTTCTTAGTTTGATGTAGTCCCTCATTGATTTTTGCATTTTTGCTTGTCCTTTTATGTCATATTAAAAACAAAAACAATAAAAACTGTTGCCAAGACCAACGTCAAGGAGCTTTTTCCCTATGTTTCCTTCTTGGAGTTTTACAGTCTTAGGTCTTAAGTTTCAATATTGTCTTAAAAAATGCATACATACTTAACTCAGTCAAGGTCACATATTAAATATCCCATGAATACTAGGACATTTCTTTCCCCTTCATTTCACATATCTGAAATGTCTGTATGCCTGCCTAATTATATTATGCCTAAAGAGCACACTGTGGTTAATATCGAGAAAGAAGAAAAACATTCCCAATGTATGTAAAGCTTTGTATAAATAAAAAACTTCTGGCTTGACTAAATGTCAACAGATAAAAATGTTTGCTTAGCTGACTTCCCTGGTAATAAATTCACACTTGTAAAATTCAAGGGCATTCTTTGTATAGCTAGCAAAATTATTTAGCTTTAGAGAAGTCTAGCAACTCAATAGTTAATTTGCTAACTGATTTTCCCTTTATGAGCATCAGCTGGACATAATTAAGATATTTTTGATATATGTATATATGCATTTAATACAGTGGATACTACTCATGGCTCATTGAATATTTCTTTGTCTACTATTTATATTTAAGTATTATATATAAAAATATAAAATACCTTTAGTTAAAATTAATTTTCCTATAATTCCTCTTTAAAAATAGTTTTAAATTAATACATAAAAACATTATAATAAATTAAATTTAATTTTAATACAAATAAAATTCAATTCTATTATGGGGTATTCCAACCCCAGCTGAGGGGTATACAAACATGAAAAAAATGCAAAATGTTAAATAGATGTGTACTTATCCTCACCAAAACCTACTAGAAATGTACTATTATCCTGGTTACCATCTTGCACCACCACGAAGGCTCACTTAAGATACTTCACAGATAAAGCACGTGCAGCCAAATGTCTGAGCAAAAGAAAACAATATAGAAGTGCTGACAGAGTAATGCGGGAACTCTGGCAGAGGGGTTAGCATTTTCAATGCTCCTATAGTTGAGCAGTATTGAGATTATTTTAAAGGAAAAATAATGCATTGGCAAATCTAAATCATCCTCATTTTCAGAGAGAGATGGCTGGGGCAGTACTTTCAAAAATAAAGAATGTATACAGTAAGGATTTGTAATAACCTATAATGGAAAAGAATCTGAAAAGTATATATATATATATATATATATATATATATAGAGAGAGAGAGAGAGAGAGAGAGAGAGAGAGAGAGAGAGAGCTGAATCACTATGTTGTATGCTGAAATTAACACAATATTGTAAGTCAACTATAGTTCAATTAAAAAAAAGAATGAATATTGCATATCTTCCTATATGACCTCTCTTTAGATCAGAGAAAACTTAACCACACCGTTAGAAGAAATTGCAAATGTTTAGACACTCAAAGATGTGAGTGAAATACTATTGGTACCATTTTTTTATAGCTAACAAAGAAAAAGGAACATCAATATTCTTGCCCCAGCTTTAAAGGGAGCTATGCACACTCTGACAAATTATCTTAACTACCATCAAATATGTAAGTCATCATCCTATGGAACATTACCAAGAAAAAAATATAGTCAAAGCAAAATAATCATATTTTTGGCATAAGAAATCTTTGCACACATAGAAAAACATCTCTTATCTTTACAAGATATTTTATATTTAATAATCTTGCCATTGCACTCCTTTGTGATGTGCCTAAGTCTTTTGTACATGTTATTTATTGAATTGGTTGTCTTTTTAAAAATTGATTTCTGGTTATATATAATGCAAATATCTTCTCCTACTCTGTGGTTTACGTTTTCACTGCCTTAATTGTGTCTTCTGATAAACAGAAGCCTCTAATTTTATTGGAGACCAATTAATCAATCTCTTAATTTATGGTTAGTGCTTTATGTGACATAGGAAATATTTTCTACCCCCAAGTTCATGAAGTTATTCTTCTATGTACTCTTTTGAAAGATTTATTGTTTTACCTTTCATATTTATATCTATAACCTGCCTGTAATTGATCATTTTTTTCAGTGTTAAATACGAAAAAGTGTCTTACTGTGTTAGAACATTGGGCAGAAAGTTGAAGGAAGCGTACATCCTTGATTCATGGAAAATTCTGAGAAAAACGTTCAGTAATGGTCCATTATGTATGAAGGCTACTGTAGATTTTGTAAATACAGTTTTTCACATTACTGAAGCTCTCTTTTATCTCCAGTTTTCTAGAAGTTGTTTATTTTGAATGGTTGTTGGATTCATACAGATTTAAAAGTGTTATACCTTGCTGAGAGATTGGTAATTTTTAAAAATTATTCTGAAAGATCATTCTTTATTTATGGCAATATTTTACTTTTAAAATCTAACTTGTCTGATGCACACATAGCTACAGCGGCCTTCTTTTGAGTAGTGTCTATAAGATATACTTTTTCCATTGTTTATAGGTCAGTTTTCCTGTATTTTTAATTTAGGTGTATCTCTCCTTGGCAGTACATTGTGCCCCCTACCTTCCAATCTGAATGTTTTATTGTTCAATTGAAGAATCTGGTTTAGTTTATACTATATAATTAAAAAATTTCAATCCTGTTTAAATCTCCTGATTCTCTCATTTCTTGCTTTCTTCTGGATTAAATTACCTTATTTATAATTCCATTTATTCACTTTATTAGTTTTTACTCTATTAGTTTAATTCTATTAATGTTTTTTAGATATATACTTTTAAAATATACTATTCTACTTGTAGGTACCCTAAAACTTACAAGATTTGTGATTAATTCAAGTATACTTGTAATTACTCTTTTTACAACTTTCAGGGTGTTATAAAGAGCATAAAGCTATTTATTAACTTCTTACCTTTCATGCTATCATTCTCATGTTTTTAGATTATAGATATATTTAAACTGTATGTTTTTGTTATTATTGTATCAATACTTACTTTTTATTTATTATTTAACACTCTGCATTGCTCTTTATTCCATCCTGCATTTCCGTACTTCCACTCAAGATCACTATAATCATTTTTCATTGTTTTTCAACAACAACAAAAACACTTTAATTTAGCAGAGTGAAAGGAAAATTTATAATTATAAATTAAATGCATATATTATCATCCATGTAAAATACTGAGAAAATATCAAGAAAAGTACAATAAAATTTAACAATGGATATGGGAAAATAGGTGACTTTTTCTCTTTGTACTATGATTTCTTTCCATTTTTCAGCAATGCACATGCATTATTTTTACAAATAAAAACACTTGAATTGAAAAAAATATATAGCCTAAGTTTTTGTGGAACTCTCAGCTGAAAAACATTTGGCTTAAAGCCAGAATTTTTCTCATGCTCGTAAAAGAAGCCAGACTTCTGACTTTTTTTTTTTTTTTTTTTTGGCTGTGTTGGGATTTCATTGCTGTGCTTGGGCTTTCTCTAGTTGCGTCGAGCGGGAGTGACACTTTGTTGCGGTGCACAGGCATCTCATTGTGGTGGCTTCTCTTGTGGAGCACACAGCTCTAGGCATGCAGGCTCAGTAGTTGCAGCACGCAGGCCCTAGAGCACACGGGCTTCAATAGTTGCGGCACATGGTCTCAGTAGTTGTGGCTTGCAGGCTCTAGAAAGCAGACTCAGCAGTTGTGACGCATGGGCTTGTTTGCTCCATGGCATGTGGAGGTCTTCCCGGACCAGGGATTGAACCCATGTCCTCGGCATTGGCAGGCATATTCTTAACCACTGTGCCACGAGGGAAGTCCTTATTATTACTTTAATTGTTTGTTAATGATAAGTTATTTCAATATTTATAGAAACAAGTCTTTATTTTACCTTCAATTTTTATGTATTTTTTTCTGGCTATAGAATTCTAGTTCAGCAGGTATTTTTTCAGAACTGAATAAAGTTCATTTAATCTGTCTTTTTCATTAATTCTGTTCAAGTAAGCTGTCAGCCTTATGGCTGATTTGTTGAAGATAGTGTGCCATTTTGCCTTTTTTTTTTTAAGTTTTCTCTTTGCCTTTAATTTTCAGCAACTTTACTGTTATTTAGTTGAGTATATTTTTTGTGTATTTTCATGCTTTGGGTTTATAGAATTCTTTTAATACATGGTTTAATCTATGTAATTAATTTCAATATTTTTACCCATTAGCTTTTAAAATATTGCTTTTAATTCTACCTTGCTCTCTCTTTCTCTCCCACTCTCACTTTCACTACCACTTCATTGCTTAAGATACATAGTACTCAAATTTCCAGTAAGTTTGATTTCTTCACTATGTGCCATATGTCACTTATGTTAATTTTTGAATTTTTTCATTATTTTTTCAACATGCTTCAGTTTTCATATATTTTTCTGATCTATCATCCAGTTTACTAATTCAGCTATGATTAATCTGTTATTAAACATATTTCCTAAGTTCTTAACCTGTTAAGGTATTTTTCATTACAATTATTCAATTCTTCATGTATAGTTTCATTTACCTTGCACTCTATTTCATGTGCATATTAAATATGTGAGAAAACTCCAGTGGGTGTGTCTCTATTGTATGCTTTTTGTCTCTTGGTTTCCAATCATGGGTTTATTTTCCCCTGCAATGCTTGGTAAAATCTTCATAAATGCCATATTATGTATGAAAATTTTAAAGAAAATTTGAAATCTAGCTACCATCCAAAGAGCATTTACTGCTGCTCCAGACCAGAAAATAAATGCAGTATATATAATATGTATGTATATTTATGCATATGATATATGGAATATTTATATATAGAATATATATAGATTATATTTATACTTATACTTTAACTTATATAGTTTATCGTTCCATACCAGACCATACAGACTTTTTTAACTTTCTTATTTCACATTATTTTAAATTTACATGATACAAATATACTACATAGAGTTTTAGTGTATACTTCACCCAGGTTTTCCCAAAGATAGCCATCTTATACTACTATTACCTGAATAAATATATTATCAAAACCACAAAGTCTCCATTGCTACAATGCTACCAACTACATTACAATTCACACCATATATGCATATAACTCTTTTTGACTGGTACTTTTTATGTAACTTTATGAGTCTACCATAGTTTAGTTAACCAATGTTATGATAGACAATCATGCTATTTCCTGCTGTTTTTGCTATTACAAACAATGTTGAAGTTATATTTATCTACATAGCATATATCTTTGTGAATTTGTATGAGACTATCTGCAAAACTGACTGAAGAGATTGCTTGGTTTAGCTTTTTTTTATTTTTCATAAATATTGCCAAAATATTGTGTAGAAATTCAATGGATTTATAATTCCAGCAGTTAAACTCTCTTCAAAATGTTGTAGTATCAAACTTTGCCAAAAAATATTGCTTTATCTTGCATTTCCTTGAGTAATATTGTATATTGTTTTATATGTTTAGTGGTCTCTGTGTATTGTATTTTAGGAACTGTCATATTTTTTCCTATTGTTTCTAGTTTGATTAATCATATAAGCACTTTGTGTGGTCAAGAAATTAGCATTTTGTCATACAGCCTGAAAATATATTACCAGTTAAAAACTTTTGCAACAGCTTATCTACTTTTCTATGAAGAATGCATTTTCTGTAAATTTATTAATCTTGCTCTTTATGACTTCTAAATTCAAGTCATTTTTCTGTCTTTTAGTAAAGTTTTAAATTTATTTCCATTTATGTCCAACACTTATTTTAGTAAATTTATTCCTATTATTTTAAATTTTTTCTAATAAAATTGGAATTTTTTTCTCCTTTTCCAGTTTTTATATGGCTTTAAAATATTAAAAATCAATTGATTTTATATAATAATGTTTTTACTCAAATGTTCACTGAATTTGCATCTTTTAAAACAACTTTCTCACTGATTATCTTCAATTTTTCAGTTATTCAATCTTATCATCAGCAAAATGTTAATTTTGCTTTTCCTGTGCAATATTTACATATTATATTTACTTTTCACATCAAAATATCCTGCTAGAACTCCCAGAGTAATGTTAAATAATAAAGATCAGCATAGATATCTTTGTACTGTCCTAGACATTGATGGGAAAAGCTTAATGATTCTCCATTTAGAATGCAGCTGACTTTTGAATATTTATGTATCTATATCCATACAATATATCTATGTATATCCATGTGCTAAATAAGAATCCACCTGTTCTTGTTTCATTAAAAGAAAGTCAGCATTGATTTCTAATTAAACATCAGAAACATTTTATCATTTATGGAGTTCATTGATTTTTTTCTTTTTTGATTTTTTTCTTTTATTCTTTTTGATTTATTTTCTTTATGATATACATGCATTCTTAACAATAACCTTTGAATTACATATATACACATACACTCTCTCACACACACACACACTGGATTCAAATTGCAAAACTTTTAGTAAAGATAAATATGTTTATTAGTAAGCTGAGTTAGTTTATTCATATAATGTTAGTTTTTGTGTTTTAATTGTACTTTTTATAAATTTTGGTATTTATATTAAAGCTTAATTCAAAACTTAATTAGAATCTCTCTTGAAGTTTTTGTGCTCTGGAGTATTTTCAATAGCATCAGAATTATTTTTCTTTTGAAATTTGAGAAAATGTACCCAGGAAACCATCAAGCTTGCAATATTTTTCTAGTAACTTTTGTGTGTTTTTTCTCACACGTTTTTATAATTACTATTCTAAGTTTTCTATACCTTGTTTAGTCATTTTCTTTAACTACTTGAACAAATTCATGTTTTCAAATAAGGTTGAGAAGAGGCAATTCTACTTTTAATGTATACATTAAGCTTTGGCATATCTCCTGAACTTCAACCTTACATATTCCTTTACACAATCAATGGTTCCTCTTGACTGTTTAACACACTTGAAAGACTTAATACATTCCAAACCAAGCTCTTGATATTTTTCCCCCAAACTAATTTACCTTTGTGGCTGCTATGTCAGTAAACAGTAATTCTAAACTCCCAGGTTCTTAAGGTGGTAAAAATGCTTTGGTGTCATCTTTCACTACTCTCTTCCTTTCAAAATCCATCAGCTAGTCCTGTTGGCTCAACCTTCAAAACATATCCAGAAACCAGACTCTACTTACTTTCCTCTCTTTCACACTACCTAAGGCAACATCATGCCTCTTCTAGAGGGCAGTGTTTGACTTCTGAAGGTTTCCTCACTTTTGTCTTAGACTTTCCACTGTATGACAAATGTCATCTTTGAAAATGTGAGATCATGTCACAACCTTGTTCCAAACTATACAATGTTTATTCCTCCCCCTGCTCCCACTGCCTTCATTTCCATTTAGTCTTTTATCCATTTCCCTTTCCTTCTAGAAAATTGAAATACAAAAGTCACTATGTAGGGCTGCAGGCCTAGCAGTTTTGTTTCCCACCAAAGTGCAGGAGGGAATTCTGTGGTGGCCCTAATCGTGGTGTTAGAGACTAAATGGGAATAGTCTACAAAGTGGCAGAGTGACTGGCTGATGAAGAATATTATACCATGAGTAGAGTCAGGAGGCACAGGGTCAGAAAATGTAGGCAGCCTGATAATAGGGTCTGATGGAGGGTTTTGGGTGGGGAGTGAGCCGTGCAGAGTTTTAGAAACTGGATGAGTGAGAAGTGTGTCCAAAGTGAGGTGGGGTAAGGAGGTTTTTTGCAGGCAGAGGCCTGAGGAGGAGTGTCCAAGCCTGAGCTGAGTAAATGGGATCTCTGTGGAGGGGACAGGGAGCAGCTATGACCAGAACAAAGACAACCACCAAACCATATTTAACCACCAAACCATATATAAAGCATCTGCTAATGTCACCTTTGCTAGGATCTCAATTTAAAGCAAGTCTCATGGTGAAACCCAAAGTCCATTAGAGGTGTAAATACGTACTCTGAACACTCTATTGCAAATCACATAGCAAAAAGTGTATATATATATATATATATATATATATATATATATATATATATATATATATAATTCTATTGCGTACTCAGACTGAAAAATCTGGAATACTAAGGCATTCTTCCTCATCCATCCATGCCATTAAACTCATTTTCCTCCATTAATAGTTTATGATTTTTTTCAAGACTATATAATTTGCTTTTATAGAAATATGTGTGTGTTGTGTAAAATCTGAAGGAGTAAATGTAAGATCTCAGTATCCTTCGTTATACAATCTGTATATTGCAATATACAGTTCACAATCATTTGTTCCAAACCTAGTTTTATGAGAAATATTTTTTCCTATTAATCAGTGTTTTTTATCATTTTTCATCGGTTTTAGGAAATGTAATAAAGATCTCTTTACTATGTCACTTTTTATGTAAATTTTTAAACATCAGTCTATTACCAGAAAAACATGCATTAAATCCTTAGTTATGTAATCAGATCAAAATATTTCACTCTTTTAGACTATATTACAACTAGGTCTTGAGTTATTTAGCTTTTTGATATATCTGTTTTTAAAAACATTTTCTCTAATTAGCTCCAGAATTTACTGCACCTTCTTCCTTCCAATGGATTTCTTTTACTTAATGTAGTTCTTTTAATGACTACATTTATATTACTATTTTAAACTGAAGTTTGAGTCACATACTCAGTGACAGAAGAGAAAAAACAAAAGAAAAAATTCATGGCTATTTTCAAGGGGATTAATAATACCTTTCAGTGTCTCTGAGGCTATATTCACAGAGTCTCAGACAAGGCCACACCAAAAGCGGAGGTGAACAATTGAGTATATTACCAACAAATTAATATTGGTTCACTTGATTTATTTAATTACACTAGGGTCATCGAAAGATAATTAACTTGCAATCAAGAAACCTGAATTCTACTCTTGATACTGCCCAATAATTTATGACTTCGGACAAGTCACTTAACGTGTCTTTCAAAGGTTTCTGACTGTACAGGATTCTATGTGAAGTCCATCCCTAACTCTCTAATAGACTTTTTTCTTTTGCCATCTGAAAATAAAATAATTTAAAATGATGGATAAAATGACTGTTATTGTCAAGGTCTATATTCATCATTTTATACTGTATGTATAAACAAAATAATAAAAGCATGAAAGTTTGAGAAAATTTTAAGCAAAATGAAATAACTGAATCCATCAGGAATTTTAGGAATCTTACAACTGTACTAATGGTAGCATTCATGTTAATATAATATTTGAGGATTGATTTAAAATATCCTCTAATAATCACATGGTAAAATTAGAACCAGTTATTTGAAAATCCCTACTGCTGACTTTGATCAAGAAGGCAATTTTGGAAAAAAAGACAATGTTATAAATTGAATGTTTATGTCCCCCCAATAATCACATGATAAAAACTTAATCTCCAGTGTTTTGTATTTGAAGATGAGGTCTTTGGGAGGTAATTAGGTTCATGAATGTAGAACAGTCATGATGAGACTAGTGCCCTTTTAAGAAGAAACATGAGAGAGCTTCCTTTCTGTGTCAGATACTAATTGATTTAAAATACAATTGGTAAAATTATTAGACCATCAGTCCATAATAAACTTTTAAGTGTTAAGTAATGCTATCATCATTGTTAATACAATTTAATAACAACAAATAACTCCAGTGCAATGATGGTATATGTCAAACAACTGATGCTTCAGGGGAAATAAAAAGCCCAGATTTGCTCATTTCCATTATCTAAATGCCCCTCTTTTCCCCTCCTCTCCAACATCCCCAACACTGATTTAAAGCTCCCAAAGTGACTTCACTGACTGTTGAGTTGGGAAAACATCCATAAAATTTGTGTGATCTGGTTCCAGCATACTACTGTCTAGCACCACCATTCCTTTTAAGCAAGGAAACTGTGTTTGTTGCAAAATACATTGTGATAACTTATTTGTATGTGATTTGGAGGTGGGCAGGAACCAAAACAACAAAAGAGAGCATGCAAAGTCTTTGTAGGGAAAAAAAGAAAAAGAAAGAAAATTAAAACAGGCAAATATTTCTGTGTTTCTCCATGGGAAAATGAGGTAAGAGGAAAATAATAGAAAAGGAGGGTAGGGAGAGTCCAGAGGGGAACCAGGGATGTGTCAGGGGCTGGGAGACAAAAAATTAACTGCACAGTAAATGTTGTTGGCAAAGGACTTATATAAACAAGATTGTCTGATGTTTTTTTGAAAATGATTTTTTTTGTAAAATATTTAAACTCTTTACAATTCACTCCAGTTAACCCTGATTATTTACAACTCTTGGAATCATTTGCTAGGTACACAGGGATAAAGTTTTCCTAAAACTCTTAAAATTATGTTGCAGCTAATGGTGACTATAAAATTTTTAAAACCATATTTTACAATATTCAAAAATTTACAGTTGTTGGGCTTCCCTGGTGGCGCATTGGTTGAGAGTCTACCTACCGATGCAGGGGACGTGGGTTCGTGCCCCAGTCTGGGAAGATCCCATGTTCCGTGGAGTGGCTAGGCCCGTGAGCCATGGCTGCTGAGCCTGCGCATCTGGAGCCTGTGCTCCGCAACGGGAGAGGCCACAACAGTGAGAGGCCTGTGTACCACAAAAAAAAAAAAATAAAATAAAAATTTACAGTTGTTTACATTATATTTCAACACTGTATTTGGACTTCTTATGAAGAATTCCTAGATGTAAACTATTGTTATTTTGGTGGCTTATCAATTTATTGGCAGGATTCACCACCAGAGAACAGTGAGTGTTCTAGTGGCTTTCTTTAAATCATCCCACTGTGTCCTATTATTACTTTAGCCTGAATGTATTTATCATTAGTAAATCTTGTTGCCTGTAACTTTAAAACATTTAGCATCCCATTCCACTTAATTTGCAACCCTGTTTTTATTGCAGTTTGTCTTATTAACAAGGAAGACATATCCAATTATTATTGTAGTATTAATAATATTTGAAGTATTAGATATTTCTACATAAAAAGTCTTGTTAGTGTTCTTATTTTTTCCTTCATTCTTTATTCTTTTCTTTATTGTTTTTTTGATGTCAATCAATTTAGTTTCTTTGGGCAAAGCAAAAATTCAATATATTTCTAAATTAAATAATTATTGAAGGTAATTTTCTAATAAATTCATACATTCAAGGGAACTATTGCTAGTACAACTTCAAAAAATCAATATTTCAGAATAATTTGATGCTACATGACTTTACAAAATATATATATATTTTTTGTCATTAGGATTTTACCCATCCTCAGAAATGGTATGTCACATGCCCAAGGAATGGCTCCTCAGAATTCAGGTGGACAAGAACTTCTCCTCATAAATCTAAATTCCAGCTCTATAGGGAGTCTGTTAGTCTGCTCAGGCTGCCATAACAAAATGTTATAAACTGGGTGGTTTAAACATAGTTGTATATTTGCTCACAGATCTGGAAACTAGAAGTCCAATATCAAGGTGCTGAAAGTGTGGGTTTCTCTTCAAACTTCTCTCCTTGGCTTGCAGACCTTCTAGATATGTCCTCACATGATCTTTCCTCTGTGCACACACATTCCTGGTGTCTCCTTCTCTTCTTATAAGGACACCACACTTACTGAATTAGGACCCCACCCTTACAAACTCATCTAACCATAACTACCTCTTTGAAGGTCCTATATCCAAATAGAGTCACATTGAGGGTCTGGCTTCAACTAATGAATTTGGGGAGAACACAATTCAGTCCATTACAGGGCTCCTCATCTATGTGTATAGATTTTAATTATTTGAAACTCCTCTCTTTGTTCTCTTAGGCAGAGATGTGATAGCTTTCTGTTATCTAGTTAATATCTTTATTAGATATCAACAAGACATCATCAAGTCTTTATTAAATTATCTTTGAATAACTAATATGGTTTCTGGCTCCTGACAGGACCTGACACATACACCACCCTACTAATGTTAGCCTTCACCATTTGACTTGCCTTGGCAAATGCGATGGTGCCTCACCTGGTAAAGTTGTAGTTGTGTTTCTCCCTTTGAGCCTCATACAATTACTACAAGAACTTAGAGCTTTCATTTGGTAGCTGTTGGATCTTAAGTCTAGGTTCTAAAATAAAGACTTGTAGAATCCCAGGCACTGCAGCATAAAGCAGAGCTGAACAGATGAAACCAACATACATCTAGAAGAATAAATCACTGCTATTGTAAATTACTGAGATTAGGGGTGGTGTTTACTGAACATCATTTTGACAATAGTCCGCTGATAAGATCCTTTTCTACATGTTCTTCCCTGTATTTCTACAGGGTGATTCTTTGCTCCAGAAGGTAGTGTAATCACAACAAAAATATGGCAGAGCTTAAATCAGTGTCTCAAATTGTGGTTGGTAGATTATTTGGAGTGCCATTTGTTATTAATAAGCACTCAATCTAAGTTATCTATTATTATTATTGTTCTCTACTGGGACTTAGATTACTTGTTAAATATGCAGATTACTGAGTTCCATCTACTCTTTCAAATCTCTGAGGTTGGGCCCAGAAATTTGCATTTTAACAAGGTTCATAGTTAATTCCAAATGATTTCTATAACTGATTCTCTTTCTGTGAATAATTTCTGATGCTCACATACCATTTTAGTAGATTTGGTTATTCACTTTTCTAGTGTCCAAAAACACTTAGTATTTAAAAATCAATAAGCCATTGTTCATGTTGAATGTATACCTTACTAGCCACAGTTTTTCTATGTAGGAGGTATGTTTTATTCATCATTTTTATATGTAAACCCCCCAGTGGGTTTAATAAAAGTTTGCAGAATGACACAGATGGGGAAAAGAAAGTAAATGAGAGGAATAGGGAGATAGATAATTTGGAGCTGGCCTTGAGGACAAGGGAGAGGGATGCCCTGACTGAGAGAGTCTTAAAAGGTAGCAGTTTGACAAGGATAAATCTAGCAAACTTGGTGAATTTGTCTAAGACCACATCATCGGATTAGCATTGACAAGCAGGCCTCTGACAAGTATGCCATTAGTTTCCACTGACTACACTTGGAGAACCTGAATTGAACTATCTAAGAGAATAGATAAGAATTCAGTGAAGGCCCTCAGAGATGACATATAATTTAATTTAATTTAACGTTTAATATTTTTTCAAGAAATATTTTGATCATACTGTGTTTCATGTCTACTCTAAGAATTATGAATTCTCTCTTTCCCTCTCCATATATATATGCATATATGTGTATAAATATAAATACACACACACACACACATATATATATATATAATATATGTACATATATTTTTAAACACTGAACAAAATTTACACCTCATTTTTCATTGAATTCCCAAAAGACGGTTAAATGTTTCTACACTCTTACTCCTGGACTCATACCTGGAATAATGATATTATCTCTCTCAACATTTACACAATGTCTTACTGTGCTCTGCCATCATAAGGCAGCTGCAAAGCATTATTCAATGTGTAAAGACGTTATTAAGTCACATCTCAGTTGTATGAAGGTGGAAGAGAATCGTGAAAGCAGAGGGCTTGACCTAAGACTTTAGCATACAGCCTTCTTCCTTTTTGATAAATAAGCTTAAACCTAAAGAGATTAATTCAACTTATTCCACTGTGGCCTGCAGCCTTGAAAGTGTACAGAAGATGCCAAAGGCTTCACAATCAGATAAAAACATGCTCTTGTTATTTTCTATAGTGGAGCAATAGAGTGGCAATGCTATTTGTAAGGAAATCCCTGACCTACTTGAGTGCTTACCTTTTTTATCCTACTGAGAGCATTATTCAGCCTACAGAAATGGATACCCAGAGGCCAGCAGGAAGTTATTTGTTTTTATAGCTTTATATCATGTAACAGACTTTGAAGGATTAAAAAAAAATCAGGGAAGCTTCATTAGAATATTATAATTAACCCCACAGTAAAAACACCAAGAATAAAGGAAATTGGAGGATTTACAACACAAAAGTAAAAAATATGCCAAGTATGTAGAAGGATGAGGGAATCTCTTTTGGCCAAGAAATGTGGTTAGGAATTTAATTGACTGGAATGTCTTCACTCAGTGGGGATTAGGACAAAAGAAGCTAAACATACAAAAAGTATATCTTCTTAGTTTAGGCTGCTGTAACAAACTACCTTAGCCTGGGTGGCTTATAAACAATAGAAATGTATTTTTCATAGTTCTGGAGGCTGGAGTCTGTGATCAGGGTGCCAGAATGGTCAGGTTTTGGTGAGAGCTCTCTTCCTGTTTGCAGACTGACAGCATCTTGTATCCTCCCATGGTAGAGAACAAAGACAGGAAGCAAACTCTCTTGTGATTCTTATAAGGGCACTAATCCCCTTCATGAAGGTTCTACCCTCATGACCTCATCCAATCCTAATTACCTCCCCCAAACCCGCCTCCCAATACCACCACTTTGAGGGTAGGGTTTCAATGTATGAATTTTGGAATGACAAAAATATTCAGTCCACAACAGGGCACAATAAATATGGGATGCTGATGAGAAATAAAATTTAAATAAATTATTACAAAAGACAGCTTGAGCATTTTAAATTCAGAATATTATTTTATAAATACATACAAAACAATGTGTTCTGAATTTAACTGATAACAAGCAAGACCTTGTGGGGCCCCTGGGCACAAAAGCCTTTCTGTGTCCACTGTTTTTTGATTACAGGAAATAGGCTTCATTCAGCCTCCATGACTTTCCTTGAGTTCCAAAGAGCAGGTTCAAACTGTTGCTAATTAGGGAAGGGAGGGGATGTGGAGACAAGGGAGGAACAGTCAAGACAAATAACAATGCAGCCTTGGGGCAAGGTCCTGGTTCAACCTCAAGGGGAACAAATCTTTGAGCTGTTTTGCAGATACTGAAATGCCCACAAGGTAGGGTATGCTGCCCACAAGCAAGCAGACTCAATACCAGTTGGAACCGGAGGGTTGATGATGTTGACTTCCTCTTATCTCACCACCAATCAATCAGAAGAATGTCCACGAGCTGATCACGCCCTCTTGGAACAATTACTATAGAACTTCTCACTACCCCCTCCAAGTTGGGGCACACAGTTTTGAGGGCACTAGTCCACTGTGGCCCCCTTTGCCTGACAAAGCAATAAAGCTATTCGTTTCTACTTCACCCAAAACTCTGCCTCTGAAAATTAATTCAGTGCCAAGGTACAGAGGCAAGATTTGGCTTCATAACCAAAATTATATTTTATCCATCTTATAATTTCAGTATCAACAATCAGCTGTGGATATTCTTGTATTCAATTTTCATAAAAGAGCAATTCACTCATTTTTAGTTCTTGTCAACTGTAGAAGCTTTCTTTTCCCATTTTCTTCTCTTTCTCTCTCTTTATTTTTTTAAATTTGAGAGTTGTTTTGACTAATAATGAAACCTACAATGTAATTTTCTTATCACATGACAATAAAAGCTACTATTTCTTTTAGCACTAATAAGCTGCAATGATAATTTCCTTTCCATATGTGTTTAATTATATGTTACAAGTAGAAACCAATGTACTTTCAAACAGAATCTTAAAACCTACAAAACAACAAGCCCATCCTAATTCTTATTAAAAATACATATTTATAACCATATTTTTGTGGATCCAGGGCAATCCCTTTATTTAACCTCATCTATTATTGTGGCAATTACTAATTTTTCACCAGGTAAAACCTTATAAAACTTTCGCTAAGCTCAGGATGTTTCTACCTGTGAATTATTTAATTGCTAATTTGATCTCTTCTAAAGGAAATTAAGCATCCACACCCAATTAATCTACTGAAGTAAGCATGGAATGAATGCCTTTTTTCATAAATCAAGAGAGCATATGCTCCTCCAGTATTTCTGATGAAGGATGTAAGACTCTATAATAGAATTGGAATGCTTGGTTAATTGCCATTGCTTGCATAAGTGAGTGCCCTCATATGTCTACTTAGTTGGACAAAGCTATTTCAGTGAGTTTGCATATAAATGTTCAAGAGCTTATGCATACTTACTAATATAATTTGCACTAATTATAATGATCACTGTCTAGGTTATTGATATAATAATAATAATCCAAGGATTTGCCAAAAATTTCATGTTGAATTCTTATGTACATTAACCCTTTAACACTCCATTATCCAATCAATGATCCTTTCTCAATCAAGAAGGAAAGCTAAGTTTTAGAGAAGTGATACAGGATAAAGTCACACAGTGGACAAGGTCACACAGAACAGAGTTAGACATGGTAACAAGAAGTCTAAATGAATCCAAAACTGGTGTCCTTGAGCACTTCAAATTATTTATCATAGTATCTGCCTCCTACTCTAGAACTACAGTATCTGTTTCCTTTGTTCAAAGATTTGAAAATATGCATCAAAAGGCTTTTTTTTAAACATAGTTTGAAGCAAGAATTTCTAACAACTTATTTCTCTCCTGCTTTTACAAATTATAGTAATTTTAGTGCATTGGTTGCAAATAAAGGATGGATCTGGAAGATTATTGAATTACAGGAGTCGATTACAATAAGATAAAAGATATCTCTTTTGCTAATACAAATTACTGAATTTAGGTCAAACAAAAGTAAACACCATCCTAGAAATACAAATAATCATACACATTTATTGAGAGTTAAGCACTTATTGTGCATTTCTCATTAAACTTTAAATTAAACTATATAATATAATGTACATATTGGGGTGGAAATGTTGACTTTAACTCATTCTAATAACATTTTAACACTATACAGATTTTGGCCTTTCCCAGACATTTACATTTCCACATATTTAAAGGCTACTCTAAAAAGAAGAAAGTAGAAAACATAAACAAGGCACACACTTTTTCTGTTATATTTCCCACAGTTTCTATGAAGATATTTTGCACTTTGATTAGGTTCTCAAAAACATTTGTTGCAATTAATTTAAATTTTACAGTTAATGTCTTGGAAAAAATACCCACATACATATTTTTATTTCAATCGACAAATCTATAAGAACTTGTTCTAGGACATGTACAAACATGCAGGAGTAAACAATGTGTTCTCTGCCCTCAAGGAACACTTAGTCTAACCAAAGACATCTTCTGTATTATATGCTGAAAGACAACACTCATATTCCTGTGAGTTTGAGACATAAATAATACATCTATATAAATCAGATTTTAAAAATTGTCAGCAAATTTGGTCTATTAATTTTTGAAGTTGAGAAGTATCAGTTACTGCCAATATCTCTTCTCCCATTCTTATTTATTTATTTATTTATGGCTACACCATGTGGTTTGTGGTATCTTTGTTCCCCAACCAGGGATTGAACCCAGGCCACTACAGTGAAAACACCAAGTCCTAACCATTGGAACGCCAGGGAATTCCCTCTCTTCTCCCATTCTTATCTATCAATGGAACCCTAAAGATTTAGATGAGCACATGTTCAATAGGAATAAAAAAGTATGTTTCTTAGCTCATTTTGCATCTTGGTGGGATAAGGTAACGGGTAACTAAGATTTTGTCAACAGGATATCATCCAAGGTCTTCTGTTTAACTTTCAGGAAATACCTTTAAGGGAGTGAGGACATATTTTTTTCCTGCTTTTCTTCTGATAGAATTCAGAAGTGACAACAGGAGTTTTATCTGCTATTATGGGTAGAGTGATCATATAACATTGTTCAATCTGGAATATTACAGAGTGAAAGGAGGTATTTCTAATAATTAATACAATAGGTGTAAAGTATAAATGTACTGAGAAAACCAATATATATTTTCATTCTAAACTTAGGCTTGTAAGAAGAATCCTACTAATGAGGATTGTGGAGGCACATAATATTGTAAAAGCTTACATACGTGATACCCTGAAACCTCAATACAAGATTTTAATTATCTTGTAGGCATCTCTTCTCTGAAAGCATAGAACATTTCAATCTTTTTAGAACTCTTATTTGATAGTTTCTGTCACATGTGACAGACTGTAGTCTTAACTAGGACAGTATTTGAAATAAGTACTTTGTGCTACTTAAGACAGAATCTAAAATATTTTCATTGTCTTTGGTCAAGAAGAGGGTCAGTGAAGATATTACTGTAGTTTGGAGAGCTGGGAACCTTTTTTAAGTTTTGGCAAAATATTTGGTTAAATTGTTCACAACTGTTTCAATAAAATTAAGCTAAATTATGCTACAAAAACAAAAACACCAAAATCTCAGTGGCTCAACACAATAAACATTTATCAATGTATCAGAGTTCACATGTGGTTCTAAGCAGCTGTTATCCACATTTCACACTACATAAATTTGGATGTAATTTCATCTAAACTCAATGTAGGAAAGGAGACGTGAATATTATTCAATGGTTCTTCTACCTATAGGTGACTTATATCAAACCCACTTAATTTTCAGTGAAAATGGAAAATCACGTGACTATGTTTAATTTCTGAGGGTGGGTTATACAATCATTCAGTATAAACTGGAAAAGAAATATACCATAAATATTGGTAAACACTAGTGAATTCTGCTATATCTGCTAGCAAACAAAGCTAGAACATTGAGGCAAATGTTAGGAAAAATTCAGAAAGTTGGAATTTGCTATTTTCTTCTTGCTTTTTAAAAGTAAATTCTCATAAGAGAGAGAGATAAACTTAGGCTAAGATGTATCAGTGAGCAGAAATAAATGGAAACAAATTTAGATTTTCTAAAGAAGGTATTCTTGCATTTTACAGTACAGATTTATTCCCATAATTTGGAGCCTTAAAGGGATGTGAAAGAAAGAAAGAAAGAAAGAAAGAAAGAAAGAAAGAAAGAAAGAAAGAAAGAAAGAAAGAGAGAAAGAGAGAAAGAGAGAAAGAGAGAAAGAGAGAAAGAGAGAAAGAGAGAAAGAAAGAAAGAAAGAAAGAAAGAAAGAAAGAAAGAAAGAAAGAAAGAAAGAAAGAAAGAAAGAAAGAAAGAAAGAAAGAAAAAGAAAGCCAAAAACCTGAGTTCAGAAATTTGATGCTTAAGAGACATTAACCTACTCACTCAAACATGCATTGAGTTAGGGGAAGCAGTTATCCTAAGGTAGAGGCCAGTGAGTAATAGACTTGAATTTCCATGCCTGTGACCATGACAAGAGAAGAACTTTGACTTTAGTCATATTTATACATGGAATTGATCAAAAGCCAACTAGACAAGCTTCCTGACATCTTGGAGATGGAATTCTAATAGGAGATACACAAAATAAACTATAAGTAAATTGCATAATATTTTTGAAGATAAGTACTTTGGGAAATAAAACTGAAAATGTGGTCTATGATAGGGGATATTAGTACCAATGAAGTACAGGTAAATTTTAAGATAAATTGAAAAAATTAGACATCTATAACAAGTTGGAATTTGAGAAAAGACTAAAAGCAAACAATGGATAAAACTTCTAAACATCTGGAAGGAGGATATCATGGCATTGTGTAGCAGCCAATGTAAAAGTAGACCTACCATGTCCAGTAAGTATTATGAAACAGAGGACAGTGTGACTGGAAGTGTTGGCTGCTCTTGGGATCTGAGAGCAAATACTGAGGTACATCATACAGCAGCTTGTTGGTCTTTGTAAGGACTTTGATTTTTCTCTCAATGAAATGGGAGGCTACTGGTGAGTTTTGAGCAAAGGAGGTGCATGACCTGATTTGTCTTTTAAGAGAATTGCTCTGGCTTGAGTTATGATTTAGACTATATACAGTCAAGGAAAGTAGCAATGGAAATAGAGTGTTTTTACATTAATCAAGGAAATAAATGATGAATTGGTAGCATTGAAAGTAGAAAAAAAGAAAAAACTGATCCTGAATATATTTTGAGGGTAAAGTCTTCCCTGGTCTTCCCTGATGGTTTTCACATGAAAGAATGAGAAGATTTGAGTATAAGCCCATACTCCATATTTTTGTCTGGAGTAATTCAAAGGTTGATTTAGCATTCACTTAGATGAAAAAGGTCACAGGTAAATATTTGAGGGCTAGAGTATAGGTAGGGAAGAAGAAATGTTATTTTCATATGGATAGGCTATGTTTCAGAAGTCTACTAGATGTCTAGGTGGATGAGTTAACTAAGCCATTGGATATACGAATCTAGTTTGAGGAGAAAGGACAGACTAAAGATATGTATTTGGTACATCACTTTGGCAAAGCAATGATACTAAAGGTCTTGAGATGATCAAAGCAAGAGAGAGTTACTATAGATAAAAAGTAAGAAAGGAGGAAAAAAAGAATTAGTCTCAGAACACTACAATATTAAAATATAAGGAGAAGAGATAGAAGCTGAAAAAGAAACTGTGATAAAATGAACAATGGAAGTAGGAGGAAAACCATTAAATCATGGTATCCTGGATGTGAAATGAAGAAAGTATTGTCAAAAACGGAGTACCCGAGTTCTGAGGGAATAGTTCCCAAAGATTGTCCTTACTTCTGACACCCAATGTAAGTTTATGGGGTTCCCCAAACTACCCTCAAATACAATAATTCACTAGAAAGATTCACAGAACTCACTGAATTACACTCACAATCGTGAATTGTTACAGGGAAGTTATACAATAAAATTATCCAAGAGAAGAAATGTCATGGGCAGAGTCTGGAAGGATTCCAAATATGAAATTTCCATTGTCCTCAGGACAGATTACTCTCCTATTGTTGATGTCTGACAATCTGCATAGAGTATTTCCAACTGAGAAAGCTCATCAAGCTTCAGTGTCCAAGACTTTTTATTGGGGAATCATTGTAGTAGTAAGGATTGATTGATTTTCCACATGATAGAACTCAGTCTCCCATCTCCGGTTCCCTGGAGATTGAGCTGATATCATGGGCCCACCATGAATCACCTTGTTAACATAAATTGTCAGGTGTGGTCCCAGAGACCCATCAAGAATAACAAAAACATTCTTATCAGTCATGAAATTCCAAGGCTTTAAAGGCTATTTCCCAGAAGCAAAGGACAAAGATCAGACATCTCTTTGGGCAAGGTCAAATTCTTTTCTACACATGGAGTGAGTGATTATATCATATGCTGCTGAAAGGTCACATAATTATTGAAGAAATACAACATTTTTATATGTTGATGGTAATGATCCTCTAGGAAATAAATGTTGACAATATATAAGGAAGAGGGAAGAATCTCTGGAGCAAAGTTTTTAAGTATATAAGATTAGATGGGATCCAATCCCCATGAAGAAAGACTGGCTATATGATGGTTTACTCAAGTTAATGTAAAAGACTTGGTATGTGGCTGCAAATACTGGAAAACGGTTTGATGTGGTATAAGTCTGTAGAAATTCTTTTCAGATTACTATAATATTTTTCACTGACATATGAAGCAAAATCATTAGATAAGTGTGAGGATGAGAGAGGAGGTATTGACCATGTAAAAAGAAAGCAGAAAGTATGGAAAAGACTCCTAGGAGTACAGAAGAATTAATGGATGAAATTATGGTATGATTTCCTTCAACAATAAGCATTCACTTGAAGTTAGTTGTCATACATTTAAATGCTTCTGTCTACTGGTGGTTTTTGGGGTTACCTCCAGCCAAACTGAGACACATGATGCAGGTGCGAAATAGACAGAGTGGGATATACAAGGACTGTGATTTTGTCAAGTGTACAAGTGTTTCATCGTTTGGCTCACTCTTTCTCTCCCACCCAGATTTATCATTTACATTTCATACACTTACTTCGCATCCCGGGAGGTTGAGCCCTATAAATGTCATCACAAGGGCACTCTTTGCAATTGACTTCAAATTGAGGCTCAACCAATAAAAGGCTCTGAGAGGAGACTGGAGAGTAGGAGAAAAAATAATTCAGAATATTTATTTCTATGCTCTCTCCCCTCTGGAAGGTCTTTTCTAACAGGAGCAGTGTCTCTGTCATTGTTATAGTTCTCAGTGGAACAGTCATGCTATTTGATCTTGTTGCTTCAGTCTCAAGACTGTCAATGCCTTTCCACAATTGGCAGGCCCTGGCTGCTTCACCATCCACAGCTGGTTCTATTAGTACTGCTGACACCTCCATAAATATTCCCTCCATGGAAAATCTTGAACCATATGAGTGGGAGTCTGTTTCTGTCAGTGCACTAGTACTTCACATGAGTATGGCAAACTAAAGTCCTTTAGGATTTATTCAAAGATGGGATTATAATAATTGATCATGGAATATATTAAGTGAATATTTGTTATACCTCTATTATGATTGCAGATTTTGAATCAGAAAGGAATTTTTGAGACAAGATCTTCGTATGCTTTTAACTTGACCTCAACTCTATACAAATGAGGCAATTAAGATCCAGATTGCTTTGTTTCTTAATGTTTTTGTTTTTGTTGATTTTTCATTTGACAAAGGTCTCAGACAAGGCAAATGACAGAAATAGGACTAAAACTAGTGTCTTTTGATTCTTAGTTCAAGATGTATGTGTAATGTGTCTGTGTTTAAGAATCCCTTGCTTCCTCATAAACAACAGAGATATATTGCATTAATTATAGCTGTAGAGTAATCCAATATTCATGCCAAGTGACCATTAGGTGATAAAGAGGAGTTCAGGGTTAATTCAGTTTACTTGGGGCCCTTTTTAAACAGTAGATTTACACTTAATATATTCACAGTATTTGTGCATATGTTTTTTCATTTCTGTGCAAATGGGTCAACACATTCTCAAGGTTGCTGAATTTATACCTAAATCTTAGAGATAAAAAAATTGAAGGCACATATAAAGTCTCATAAGTTCATAAATCATTTTTGACATCTTGACTACTAAGACACTGCTTCAAAATTTCAATCCATACTTCTACATTTTTTCATCTAAAATTCCTTTGTCTAGTATTAAGAACTTAATAAAAGCAAACTCCTCCTATGATGTTTGCTACACCAAAAACATATATTTTAAACTGAGTTACTATAGTTGTAAATTAAGGTTTTTTTTAAATTTTTAAAATTTTTAATTTAAACACCTTAGGGATGAGCTACCTTTACAGCATATTTTTATTGAATGTTTATTTTTCTTTCTCTTCATGTTTCATGTGACATATTGAATTGTCAAAGCAAGGGATTTTATGTATAGAATGCTTATTTATGTCAGATAAAAGGGAGTATTCAAACAGACAAAAGAAATAAATATTGCCTGATGAAGTCTAACTACCAACTACGTCTCATTTAGTGGTCACGCCATGTCCTACAAAAATAAAAATGATTGTATAAGCTAGTTTATATATTACTGTACTGCTTCTATCCATTGCTGCTGAACTATGCAAAGGACTGAAATAAATGCACATTAGTGGAACACAAAATGTAAATGAACCTAATTTGAAACTAGGAGAAACAAAATTGTAGAGAGTTAATTGTTTTGTTTGTGTAGGGTGATTGGAATAGGACTTCTCTCTCAAAGCCACACCATAGCTTGGAACTTTTATATGCTTTTTTAAAATCTGTACACTGAAGTTTTAATAGAAGGAGTAGAGTGATCTGGGTGCTTTTAAGGACATTCTGACTTGCTGATTAAACACCATAGACTCAAAATATGGATATCATCTTGATGAATTCACCATACTCTGGTTTGGACTTAAATTTTCAGGCACTATGTCATCTCTTCATTTATTCAGAGTTAATAAGACCTAAGGAAAATGAAAGAGTAACTATCTGTATAAGAGTTTGAGTTTGGAAAAAAAAAAGGTGTATTGTTTATAGGTTGAATTGTATCCCCTCAAGTTCATATGTTGAAGCCCTAACTCCCAATACTTCAGAATATGACTGAATTTGGAGATAGTCTTTAATGAGGTGATTAATTCGGAGTGAGGTCATTAGGACGGGACCCTAATCTAATAGCACTGGTTTTCTTATAAGGAGAAGAGATTTCAGGGTGCTTGTGCATAGAGAAAGTTCATGTGAGGACACAGAGAGAAAATGGCCACCTGCAAATCAAGAAGAGAGACTTCAGAAGAAACCAAACCTGCTGACATCTTGAGCTTCTAGCCTTCAGACAGTGAGAAAATAAATTTCTGATGTTTAAGCTACCCAGTCTGTGGTACTTTGTCATGGCAATACTAACAAAGTAATACATATATTAATTATTACAAAATAAGATATATAAATATGAAATGGGCCAGATACTATATCATCTGACCAGTACTTTTCTCCGTAAAAGAAACTTACACAGGCAGAAAGCAATAAGCAGAAAACAGACTCCTAGTTATGTAATTAAATAATTAAGATTTTCACACCAGGAGAGCCCAGTTTGGGACTCAGAAATCCAGGTCCAGTAATGCAAACCAGTAATAATCTCTGGATAAATGAAAATATTAAAGATCTTAGAATAGATTTTCTTGCTAAATGGAGTAAAATAACTGAACTATCACCTTAATATTGTTTTGGTTTTTCATCTAGTGTGTATTTTTTTGTGGACTTGAGTTTGAATGTGTATGAAAATGGGCTATGGTAGATTTCTTAATATTTTTTTGTGTGTGTGGTACGTGGGCCTCTCACTGTTGTGGCCTCTCCCATTGCGTAGCACAGGCTCCGGATGCACAGGCCCAGTGGCCATGGCTCATGGGCCCAGCTGCTCCGTGGCACGTGGGATCTTCCCGGACCGGGGCATGAACCCGTGTCCCCTGCATTGGCAGGTGGACTCTCAACTACTGCGCCACCAGGGAAGCCCAATGTGGGCCTTTTTTAATTTTCCTGATCTTTCATCCGAAACATGTAAATTCATCCTCAGATGATTCTAATATGATTCATTTCTTTTTTAATTAGACACAAAAATTAGGAAAATATTAATAACAAATTTAAATGAGACATATGTCTTTTTACAAGAAAGGATTCCTTTACTAGGAATTTCCATACACATTTCACTGTTCCTAATTATATCACACGATGACACCTGGCTGCAAGATGTGCAGACCTTTTACAAGAAGGAGGTAAGAGGAAGATGGCTGTTGAGGGCTTTAGACAGCCATTGGACAGACTGAGTCAGCCCGTCCATTAAATACATAGCCTATACAAACCAGTCTTGATGATTCTAACCTCCCATTCATGTCTCTCTGGATGCAGCTCATTTACATCCAAAAGTGGCTTTCTTTTATTCTTTATTTCTGATAAACTCTCCCTCTCCACCTCTTAGGACTGATCTTTTCTATCTTTAGATATGTGAATATATTCGTTAGGTTTAAGTAAGAAGTCATTCTGCTTTGTGAAATTTGAGTTCTTTATTGCTACAGAGACTCTTCATGTGTTGAGTTAGGCTACCTGTCATAAGGTTTCTTAAGTATGAAGCCTGCCTATACACTGTGAGGTGTGTAAGATATTACCTACCTGGGATATAACAAGTTAGCCTGATACAATTTTACAGACACTGCAGAATATACAAAACTCCTGGGTTAGAGATTAAGGACAGGTTACTTTGAACAACAAAAGCAGTAGCCCAAATATCAGGACTTTTTTTATCCACTGGTTCCTCAACCAATTTCTAATTTCCACAGAGTGACACAAGATGGCCAAGAGACAACTGCACATTCCATGTTTTTTTTAGAGGAAAAGGATGTTGAGTTTAGGGGTCTGTAATATTTCAAAATGGTCAGTGAATATGCCTGCCTTTTGCTCTGGAGGAACTCACTATACATTTGAATGTTATTTGTAATATAAACATCTACAAAAATATTGTCCAAAGGGAAGTTAGAGCCATACTCACAAGACTTTCAGAAATATAGGAGAACTGTGAGAAAATGTGTCCCAATATACAAGATAACTCCCTCAGAACTAGACATTTAAAAGTGGTTGCTGGGAAGTGAGAATCAATGAAGAGAAAAAGACTCTTACAATATCAGGGGCCCAGTTAAATTAAATATATATTTTTTATATTGAAATATAGTTATTTCTAATATTATTTTGTTTTAGGTGTACAGCATAGTGATTCAATATTTTTATAGATTATACTCTATTTAAAGTTAATACAAAATAATGGCTGTACTTCCCTGTGCTGTACTATATATCCTTATTGCTTATCCATTTAATACATAGTAGTTTGTATTTCTTAATCCCATACTCTTATTTTGCCTGCTAGTTCATTCTCTATATCTGTTAATCTATTTCTGTTTTGCTATATACATTAGTTTTATATTTTAGAAGCCACATATAACTGATTATATATAGTATTTGTCTTTCTCTGTCTGACTTATTTCACTAAGCATAATATTCTCTAGGTCCATTCACATTGTTGCAAATGGCAGAATTTCTTTCTTTTGTATCACTGAGTAATAATCTACTGTGTGTGTGTATATAAGTGTACAAGTGTTCCCTTTTCTCCACATCCTCACTGACATTTGTTATCTGTGGTCTTTTTGATGGTAACCATTCTGACAGGTGTGAGGTGATATCTCATTGAGGTTTGGAGTTGCATTTCTCTGATGATTAGAAATGTTGAGCATCTTTTCATTTGCTTGTAGTCCATTTGTAGGTCTTCTTTGGAAAAATGTCTGTTCAGGTCTTCTGTCCACTCTAAAATCTCATTGTTTGTGGGGTTTTTTTTTGTTTTGTTTTCTGATATTATGTTGTATGAGCTGTTTATATATTTTGGATATTAACCTCTTATTGACCATATCATTTGCAAATATTTTCCCCCATTCAGAAGATTGTCTTTTTGTTTTGTCAACAGTTTCCTTTGCTGTGTAAAAGATTTAAAGTTTAATTTGGTTGCATTTGTTTATTTTTGCTTTTATTTCTTTTGTCATAAGAGACAGATTCCCCAAAATATAGCTATAATTTATGTCAAAGATGGTTCTACCTATGTTCTCTTCTAGGGCTTTTATGGTTTCAGGGGTTACATTTAGGTATGTAATCCATTTTGAGTTTATTTTTGTATATGGTATGAGGAAATGTTGTAATCTCATTCTTTTACATGTAGACAAAAAGTAATATTTCATTGTGTGTGTGTGTGTGTATATATATATATATATATATATATATATGTGTATATATATTTACCAGCACCACTTGTTGAAGAGACTGTCTTTTCTCCATTGTTTATTCTTGCTTCCTTTGTCATAGAGTAATTATCCATAGGTATGTGGGTTTATTTCTGGGCTCTCTGTTCTGTTCCATTAATTTGTGTCTTTTTTTGTATCAGTACCATACTGTTTTGATTACTGTAGCTTTATGTTATAGTCTGAAGTCAGAGAGCACGATACCTCCACTTTATTCTTTTTCTCAAGACTACTTTGGCCATTCAGGTCCTTTTGTGGTTCTATTAATGTTTATGAGTATAAGGGCAGAAGGAATGTATCTCTTCAGTAAAGAAAAGGGAACTAACAAAATTTACAAAATGTCTAAGGACAATCATTTATTTTCCATAACTTCTATCCTTAATTTAATGTACAAATACATTATCTTGTACATAGAATAATTTGCATCTACTATCTTACAGTTCAATAAAATAAGAAGTTAAATGAAATGCTACAAAATAGCTAGATGGAATCAGCATTATATAACAGAAACTAACATTTACTTACTATATTAACTGTGAATAAAAATATTTAAATACAAGAACATAACTTTATTTAAAATTGTAAAAGCAAATTAACACATGTTTCTTTAATAAATATACCTCAATTAAACACTTTCTTTGAAGGAAGGCTTTTTCAATTAACTTACATTTTTGAATGATGGTTCAATTTATGAAGCAAAACTTCTTGAGGAAAAAGGTCAGGTCTGCACATAAGATAGATAGATTTGGGTCTTCTCACTACACTATTTACTCAGGATTGTACAATTGACCATCAAGAACTGTGGAGGGTCTGGACATTTTCCTTGCCTGCAAAATAAAAAAAATTAGGCTGTAGCACTTTCATAGTTGCTGGCAAAAGACAAGAGACTCCTGGCTCTGAGACAAAGGACTCTGTTAGTCATGACATAACAGACACCATGAGGTTCATGTTAGTATTAGTTTCTCATGCCCCAAGTGAAGGAAAGGAGTAACTCAGCAGTCTTAGGTTGTTCAAACCCTGCACATTCCCACAAAAAAAGCTATTCGCAGGATCTTTGGCTGACTGCTGGGAACTAAACTGTTGGAGTGGTCTGATGAATACCTTTGTACATTTGAGGATTTGACCCAAGCTGTTCTAGTCTGCCCAGATAGTTTATGCTTTACAATATGATTTACAGTGAGCATCTGCTTTTTCTCGAAGGGTCTAGAGCTTGAGGCAGTCACCGAAGCACTGTACACCCCAATGAGTATCCCCCAGTTTAAAATCTGCACATCCAAGCTCAGGTGAGCATCTCTGGTTGGCAGTACTTTGTATGTGTCCTTTTCTTACTCATTATTGGTGGCGGACTAAGTGTGTTCTCTGCCCCTCCACTGGGAGGGGAGGGCCTGGCTTCCTCCAGGCTTTGCCCCCTATGCCGTTTCCTTTTGCTGATTCTACTCTGCATCCTTTAATTGTAGTAGACTATAACCATCCATATAAGAACTTCTAAGTCCTGTGAGTCCTTCTAACAAATCATCGAGGCCAAGGATAGTCTTGGTGACCACTGACACATACGTCAAACCCCATGGCTACAATGCAGAGTGGCCCAGGTCATGCTGTCATACAGTGAATCTGTGTAACAGATGAGGAGCACTACGTTTAAGAGACTGAAATCTTTTAAAGAGCTAAAGCAATTCTGCCTAATCATTGCCATGGAAGGATAAACTATCTTTATTACCTTGTTTGGGAAACAAATTTGTCCTCTGTCCTTGAGGGAGACACTATTTCTATCTTTCACGGCTGCTTGCTATTCAAATAACGTTTTAAAAGATCATATTTAAAAACATAGTTTAAGTTATGTTATGTTAAAATGTTCATACCACCCAAAACAATCTACAGAGTCAATGCAATATCTATCAAAATTTCAATGACATTTTTCATTGAAACCATAAAACTCCTAGAAGAAAACATAAGCAATAAGCTCCTTGACATTGGTCTTTGCAATTTTTTTTTTTAAATCTACCCCCAAAAGCAAAGCAACAAAAACAAAAATAAGAAAGTGGGACTACATCAAACTAAAATGCTTCTGCACAACAAAAGAAACCATCAACAAAATAAAAAGACAAATTACTGAATGGGAAAGAGTATTTGCAAACCACATATCTGATAAGTGGTTAATATCCAGAATATATATAGAACTCAAACAACTTGTGAAATAAAATTCATATTTTATGTAAAGACAAGAAAAATTTAAACATAAAAATTTTTCTCTGCCCTTTGGCCTCCTCTCTCCCTGCCACTGTGCATTCTGTATCTGCATTATGCATCAACCAAACCTCCCCCATCTGAAGAAATACCTGCTCAACCATAAAAAGCAACATTCTCCTAGGCCAACTCATTAAAAGATAACATTCCCTCTTCATTTTGTAAGGGGTCACAATGACCCACATCATCGTACTTGCAAATCTGGATTTTGTAAACTGTCAATAATACATCATTTAGAGTACAGCCTTCTGTCTCAAAAACCTATATAACTGTGTTTTGACCTTTGTTGGGTGGAACAGTTCTCAGAGCTTTCTGAGGGACTGTTCCTGGATTATAATCCTCAATTTGGCTCAAATAAAATTTTCCATTTCTTAGCTCAACCAATTAACATTTTGCTGACAAACTTAATAAAAAAAAAAGAAAGAAAGGAAAAGAAAAGAAAAAAACCCAAAAAACAATTCAGTTAAAAATGGGCAGAGGATCTGAACAGACATTTTTGCCAAAGAAGGCAAACAGATTGCCAATAGACATATGAAAAGATGCTTAACATCACTAATTATCAGGGAAATGCAAATCAAAAGCACAGTGATATATCTCCTCACACCTTTTAGAATGGCTGCCATCAATAAGACAAGGGATAGCAAGTGTTGGCATGGATGTGGCCAAAAAGGGAAATCTTGTGCACTGTTGGTGAAAATGTAAATTGGTATACCCACTATAGGTGAAATGGGTTAAGGGGTCAGAAGGTGCAAACTTCCAGTTTTAAAATAAATAAGTCATGGTGATCCAATATACAGCACAATGACTATATATATATATATATATATATATATATATATATATATATACTGTTTTTTTCTAAAGGGATAGTCCAGAAAAAATAAAAGCTGTTATTATTTGTGACAAACACACTGGAAAGTGACCATAATTCCTGCCACTTGAGTTGGGCAGGAACTGTGACTCTCTTCTCACCAATATAATGTGGCAAAGTTGATAGAATGCCACTCTTTAGATTTGGCTGCAATATAAGCCACACACATGTTATGTACACATGTTATGCATTAGGTTATACATTGTATGTTATATATTAAATTATAATTTATAATTAAATTATAATATAATTATGCTATATGTTATACATGTCTGTTATGTATTACACATTCCATATGCTATATGATATATCATTATATTATACATTATGTTATATGCTATATGATACATGATATATTATGTATATGACTCCATCTTGATAATATGCAGCAGAGAAAAACTTTCCTGCTGACCTTGAAGAAGCAAATAGCGATGTTATGGGTGATGGAGAAGAACATGTAACAAGTAATTCTTGATGTCCACTAGGTCATGAGGAGAACCTCTACCCAAATCCAATAAGGATCTGGGGCCCTCATTCATACAGCTACAGGAAAATGAAATCTGACAGCATCCTGAATAAACTGTGAAGTAGATTCTTCCCCAGCTGAACCTCCAGGAAAGCGGCTTGACCAATACCTTGATAGCAGATTTGTGAAACTCTGAGCAGAGGACTCAATTAATCTGTGCCTGAACTTCTGACCCACAGAAGATTAGTGATAATAAATGTATGCTCTTTTAACCTGCAAAATTTATGGAAATTTGTTATGCAGAAAAAGAGATAACTAATGCAATGGCTTTGTCATTAGTGATGCAGAAGCACAAGAGACCCATGAAGAAACATCTCTTAATATTGTACTGAGGTGCTGTCAACTATACATCTTATGAATTAAATAATTTTCCTAATTAAATAACAAACCATCAAATTCAACCAGACAATTGAAAAGAGGCCCTGAAGAGTACAGTTATTTCTGCCATTTTCTTTTTTTCCACACAAATGTTGAAACATTTCTTTTTGCAAGTGTTAAGATAGTATGTAATATACAAATGGATGAAACATGGATAATGCCTTAAAAAGGTTACATAATCTAGTAGCACATGTAAAATACTGACTTGCAATCCAATTGTCACATCCTTTGTTGGGAAACAATCTCAGCCCCATGAGCAGCTAAATGTGACCCCCACACACACCCTGACACATATACAATTGTATAATATATCCAATTCAAACTTCAGAAAATGTAGTGTATTGAGTACACATAAAGAGAAAAATCTCATTTTTTCTTAGCATTGAAATTTCCAACTACTCTTCCACTCCATCCCCAGAATAAAAGAATATGTTGCAGGTAATATCACCCTTGAGATACTTAGGACACAATGCATAATCAATTGAAAGCTTTCCTAGAATACTCGGTTTTGCCAGTAACTAGACAACTTTTGTTTTGCTGCAAGGCATGTGCAATCTAAAAGATAGCACTGAATTATTTAGGAAGGAAGAGCAAACTTTAGATGCTATTTGTGGACAGGGAAAGGGAAAGAGAGAAGGTAATGTAGTGATGTAGCTGGTGGCCAGATAATATCTCTTGAGAAAGGAACAGAGATTATTTATCTATGTATCTATTTAAACACC
This sequence comes from Lagenorhynchus albirostris, assembly GCF_949774975.1. NCBI lineage: Eukaryota > Metazoa > Chordata > Mammalia > Artiodactyla > Delphinidae > Lagenorhynchus > Lagenorhynchus albirostris. The sequence continues at coordinate 91,036,099 of NC_083098.1, forward strand.
TATCATTTATATTGTGTTGTCATATGGCATACAAGGAAAATAATTTTCCATGAATTCCTTGATATTTCAATAGAATCTCTAATTCTGGGTATGATGTTTTTTAGATTATTTTTTGGTCATCTAATCTTAGCAAGAATAGATTGCTTGCAAAGGGTTACTTTCACAAGGTTACTGCAGAGTGAAAAAACCAAGGATTCCATTGGGAGCTCAGTTACATGTGAAATGAAATTTTAATGTACTTTTAAATTTACATGTCAGTCTCTTATCAGATAAACCAAGAACTTCCTTAGAATTCTTTAAGATAATATGTATGTATGTTATTCATGTCTATATGTGCTGTACTTGACACAGCACCCTGTACCATGGCAGGTATATACGAGGGTTGTCATTATTTTATTTTAAATAAATAGATAGATAAGAACTTTACAGTCAACCTCCAATAGAGGTATTGTGGCCATAGGCTAAATGAAAACTAGTTGTTGTCCTTTACATACATTGACTTCCTTGGCTTTTCTTTTGTTTTTCTAAATCTTGTTAATTAATATTTAATACATTATCACTCTATATTCAGAATTACTAATTTGTGCCAGGCAGTATGCTAAGTGCTTTATATTCATAATACCATGCTTTATTAAGAATAACTAATTTGGCAAAGAACAAGGACAGATCAGGTTCCTGAAAACTTGCCAAATGTTATAATGTTTTGATTCATTTAAAACAAGTATATTATCATGTGGCAGAAAGTAATATAATTAATAGCATAGTGAATTGTAAATGGTATCAATACTAAAATACAAGTCAACTAAATGTATTTGAGAAATTAAATTACCTGTCAGTGATTTTATTGAAATAATTTTTAAATTTTAAAAACAATAATAACATAAAATATAATTTTTCAGAACATTATCACAAATTTAATATTTTACTTTGCTTATATTTGCAACCAAAATAGAATCACACTCTAACTACTTAGGTGAAAGCAGTGCTTGCTCTCAAAGAAACAGCAAGACAATGTATACGTCTGCATCAAGATTCCAGCATGTTATGTTCGCTTGTAGGGATGCAAAATCTAGAGTCTTCATTATAGCCATGATATAAAATTACAAAAAGATTTATTTTACTTGGGGATTTTTGAGTAACATCTTATCAAAAGCTGAGTGTATTAGGTATTATGGTTTGAGGTTTTAAAAAGTTGAGTGAACAATGTCTAAACATTGTATGCATGAATTATATGTTATATCATACATTATAAAAATATGTTATGTAATAAATTATACATTAGATTGTATGCTGTATTATAAATTATACATAACTATACAAATGTGAATTATATATTTATTTTTCATTGCTAGTGCAAAATACTGATCACAAATAATTATCACTTCTATATAACATAAATCCATGTAAGATATCTGCAACAAGATTTCAAGCAACAAAACACATTAATTATGTTTTTAGAAATTTAAGATTTTTAAATTGAAGAGTTTATATTATGTAAATAATTTATAATAGAGCAGACACATAAACTAGAAAAAATTGTAAAAACAAAGAACAGGATATTTGTTAATCATTGTGTTAGTCACAACACTTTGTCGCAAGTTATCAAAACCCACTAAAACCATCTTGAGTAAGAAATGGAAAGAAAATGGGAGTTAAGTCTAGTGGAAACACCAGAACAACTCCAGGAATCTCAAGGAAAAGATGTTTGTACTAGAAAACATATAGAAAATTGTAACATACTTTTCTTGAGGTTCCTGGAGTTGTTTGTCTCAGCTGCCATCCATTGCAGAAATTTGAAGTCTGGTTAAGTGATCCACTGAAAAAAAATCAACTGCAGCAAAATGAACTTAAAAAATTTAGTAAAACAGCCAACGGGATTGTTCCACTGGGTGTATCAAGTTTCTGTGTATGCTTTTGCTTTTTACGTCTCTACTTATATCTGCCATATAGATAATAGAAACATTACAGAATTTACTTTTTTCTGTTTAGATACATGAGCATAATAAATAAACAATTCAGTTTCTCTTTTGAGAAACACAAAATTGGGAGTTAAGAGTGTTCTTAGGTAGATTAAATGAAATGTTTTGAAAAACTTCAGTAAGAGCTAAAATTTACTAACCAGGAAAATTTATGACAAAAATGTTTAAAATCTCTTTTGGTTTAGTTAATTACCTTTTAGAAGATAGCCTTTACAATTGATATAGTTTTAAAGATAATGGAAAAGTGAAGTTAACTACATAAAACTCCTCATTATACAATTGAAGAAACTGAAACTCATAGAAATAAAATGGTTTTTATCCTGGTCATCCAGCTAGTTAATAAGAGATCATCAACATGGTACATATATGGTATGAGGGGAAAGAATCTATATGTAATATAGGTTTATGTATTTTTATTTATACGTACATATGTACGTATATACACTTATATCTTCATTTTTAGCATTTTCTTTATATTTCAATATTTACACATATTGGCATCTATACAGGGCTAATATGTTTTAAATGTTCAATTTGAAGAACATTTCAATATGTTTACTGTTTTCTACCCCTCCAAATTTATGTCATTTATTCTTTCTGGTCTGTCTCTATCTATCCATCTAGCTATCTATCCATTTACTTATCAATCTATGTATTCTTCCATCATATTATGCAAATTATAAGAGATGTAATGCAATCATATAGATGAAAATTAGAAAAATATAAATATGAGTTGAGAGAATTAACTTATTCAATTACTTTAAAACTATGTTTTATGAGATAAATCTAGACAGTAATATATTTCTAAGAGCTGTGCTAAGATCTCTTAAAATATTATAGTAGTTTCCCATTACACTGATTTCAAATTATTTGACTTGTACTTGAACATCTACAGCTTTATCTCATGATCCACAAAATATATAGAATGTATGCATTTCCATTTTTTGGTTTCCCATGTGTTTAATAGTATCGTTTTTTAAAGTATTTTATATTTTCTTAAGATGAAATAAGCTCTCTACTTTTATAATTTGGAATTTTGTGAAGTTTATATTCACTCTATATTTTTCTAGTTTTATAGTCAATAGTTTCCTTCAATTTTTTTTATTAGAAAAATGTATTATCACTTTTGTATTTTCATAGGTAGCAGTTTTATCTTGGAATGAACATCTGTTCTACTCATCTATACCTGCTTAACAGATTGCCCAAAACTTAGTGATTTAAAACAACTATTTTACTTTAGTTTGAATTTTGGTGAGTCAGGAATTCAGGCAAAGCTCAGAGGAGGGATTCTTCTGCTCCACATGGCATTGGGATCACTGTGTTACATGACTGAAGACTGAGCTGCTCTGTCAGCTTTAAGACATTCATACCCTTGCCTCGTTCTTTACAGAAATGGAAGGTAGGTGGTATCAGTCAGGTGCTTCTTCCTCTTAGGCCTCAGGGCTTCTCAAAGGGTCTCTCCAGCAGGGCAATTGGGATGTTAAATGATGGCTCAGATATCCAAGAGCAAGTGCTTTAAGAGCAAGAAGTAAGAATAGGCAATCTCTTGAGATCTGGGCTTAGAAACTAACAGAGCATAACTTTCACTGGTCAAGAAGTCACAGAGTCCAGATGCAAGGGGAGAGGACATGGACTTCACTTCTCATAGGAGACATAGCAAAGAATTTGTGACATCTTTTAAAATACCAGTGTCAGAATTGAATGCCAGTTAGCATCTTCAATGGCTAACTAGCTTTTGACTTTCAGCCTTGGACTGATAGCTGGAGGAATTGTTTTTAACAACTAAAGATCTCCTATGAATTTATGTCAATTTTATTTTCAATCTTGCTAAATAAAATAACTCTTTGAATTTACCTTTTTATTAAGGTGAAATTTAGCAATATTAGGATAGGTGATGTAAAGAAATAAAGTATCCCTGCCCAATAAGTTAAGTAAAAGATTGCCTTATTCAGATGAATATTTATCCTATCAATGTAGAAACAATAAACAACTAATTTTTAAAAACACAAAAAACAAAACCAACAAATAAAACAAACTTAATTTTTCAGATTTTTGTTTCTTAATCCATGAAAAGAATATAATTGATTCACTGCATGGAGTTTTGGTGCAAGTTAACTGAAGATATGTCTGTAAAAACAGCAAACCACCTCTCCTATGGTAAATGCCTATTACCTGAGTTTTCTTCCCTTTATCTGCACTCTATCCTTATACAGATATTATCTTATTGTCATTGCCTTTTCTAGAATTCTACAAGTACATTAAATATTCATGTTGTTAATAAAACTCTTTTTGTTTTTGCTCTCATGTTGATATACTATTATATTGTGTAAAGAGATAGGCCAGGAAATAATTGCAATATTGAAATCTGTTAAAAGTATGGACAAAAATAATTCTAAATAATATTAAAATATAATTCTCTATACTGAGATTAAGAAGAAATTACAATGTTTAAGTTTTTTTTTTCCACCCACAGTAAACTTAGTTATGGGACAAGGTAATTACTCTAAGTAATAGGAAATTGAATTATCTATCAAAACCTCAGGAATGGACATTGGACATTATCTAAGACCAACTTATTAAAATGTGTTTAATAGAGATAGTTCAAATAGGTCTCTAGTGGATATAAACTACACAGTTTATAAACTATATCTAGTGGATATAAACTACACAGTTTATAAACTACACAGAAGTATCTTAAATCAAACTAAAATATATATCTTATCTCTTCTTCTAAAATAGGCAATGTGCCTTTAAATGTATTAATATTAGTAGACATGGGAATTGAGAAGTTCATGTAATACCATGACTTGAGATGAGAGCTGTTATATTCTCTGGTATATTCTTTCTAACAAGCTTAGAGTGAATTAAAGTTACAAGACAAGATTTTTGTTTGTGAGTTTATCATTCTGATATACAATTAAGATTGCAGATATTGTCTCTCTTCTTATGCCCAGAGGCTACTACAAAGGGAATATTCACAAAATGAGATCAAGAAATACATAAATAAGAAATGTGAGTTTAGTATTCATTACTCATGATTTCCATAGTATGCATAAGTGTGAGCAGAACATTTATATTCATTCTGCTTTACTAATATTGACCTAGCAGAATGTTTCCAATACATTGTGATGCTAGGGACAGTAGGAAAAAAGAAACTTAGAGATCACTGACTCTAGACTTTCATTATATGATGAAACAAACAGATAAATAAAAACAAGCAAACAAACAAACAAAATCTTGAGGCCCAGAAAAAGAAAATGCATTTTGAAAATTCAAAGACCTAGTAAATGACAGAGCTGAAACTTTGAATCTGAGTATATCATTTATAAGTTTAGAATTCTCTTTACTAATCCATTGCTAATGCTTATTCTGAAATGCAATTTATTAAGAACTTTACAACATACATTCCAATATTATAAACTGCCTTTAATCCCACTCTGATGACCCAGTTGATAATCTGACAACCTATATGTTCATGAGAACTAAGGTTTCTACACATATTAAATATATTAAATATATCTAAATATATTTTTCTCTCACAGTCTACAGTGATAGAATCACATTGCTCCAATAACAATTTCTCTTCTGGTGGTAAGACAAAATTGGAATTGAACATTTGGGTAATTTAATGTAGCATTCAACTAACACAAGCTTGAAAACAAAAGCAATATTCTCAGAATGCCCAAATCCATGAAATGTAATCAGAAGCATGTTTTTAGGGAATTTTTTAATCAAAGTGATTTATATGATATTTTAACATACTGTGATTAAATACAGTGGATTATGAATAAGACAAATTTGAATCATAATTCCTTATCTCTTACTATCAAAATGATCCTGAACAGTTATTTAGCATAGTTAATTTTTTATTTAATCACTTGTTTAGGTAATTACATCTACCTCATGAGATTGTGTGTTTGGTGTATGCCTGTGTATGTGTGGGTGTGTGTGTGTGAGAGAGACAGACAAATGGACACAGAGAGACATTGAAATTGATTGCTTTGTGGTAAGTACTCACTAAGTTTTGAGCAGGCAGCATGTTATAATGGTTTAGTTTGGCTAGAGTTGAATAAGCAAGGGTTTGAATCTTGTCTTCATCACACTAGAGTAGGATATAACCTTAAAGAGAAAAAAAATAATTCTTTGAGTTTGTTTTCTTGTGGGAATAAAAGAGATAATTATTGTACATATCTATGAGTTTTTACAAGCATTGAAAACAGGCTTCTCATTTGAGATGGACTCAAAAAAGTTGATGTGTACCAACATTATTCAACAAACGGGAGGTATCTCAGAACCAAAACTCTCAACATGCTTTATAGATATTCAAGTTCTTGTTTAATTTCATTCTTCCTAAAAAATAATTTCTTCCATAAGGAATTAGGCATTTATCACAAAGTATAATGCTTTCTCTGTGTTACTGCTTGTAAGTATTATCTGGATATACAAATATGTGTAGAATTTGTAGCCACATTCCAAAATAGTACTTAAATTTGCATTCATCCTACAGAGGAAAATGACTATCCTTCTGGTTCAAGCACCATATTTGCATGAAGAACCACTCATTATAATTATAGTTTATCTCCAGAGAACATTAAGATGTTTACATTGTTAAAGTAAAAAGGCCACCTTTTTTTCCCTTTAATTACAGAAGTTAATGCAGCTTGTAGAAAGAAAAGAATGGAAACTGAAAATCTTGTGGAGTTTTAAAACAATATATGAAATTATAAGATATTAATATATGGATATTCAGCTCTATTTGGCCTCTTGAAATTGTGATACACATAACTCAGATGCAGGGAACACTTATTCATCCGTTCAGCAAGCATGAACCAATGCTTATTACTTTCTAGGCATTTTTCCAAATACTGAAAACAAGAATTAAAAAGATTCAGCACCTGTTCTGAAGTTTTCACAGATTTGTGAAGGAAATTGATATAGAAGCAGGTGTGATGAGAACAGAAGTAAGGGGCAAATGTCATGTTAAAAGCCCTTCTGAGTTTACTTTGTCAACTTTGTTTAAACAGGCAGGACAAATGTCTGATTTTGCAACTATAGTCACTTTGCAATATGCCACTTGGCATTTAGATTGTTTCTGAACACATCAATTGGATTGAGAAGATGATTTTATTTAAAACAAAAACTTGAGGGTCAGGAAGACTCTCCACAGATTAACAATAAAGGGAGTTTCTCATCTTTGCCTCTGAGCTACCCTCTGCCTATAGTAGACCAGGCTGAATAGAGAGGTACCCTGTCTGCTCCCATGAGGATACCAAGCTTCCAACCTCACTCTGCCACTACCTAGTAATGGAAATGTAGCTGTCTCTTATGTTAAGTGTAAAGGGTTTTTCCTAGTGTCTTTCATAGAAATATTCTATATGTGGTAACATTAATAATTATTCTCTGTGTCTCGATTTATGGGTTTTTATTTTTTGCTTCAAATTAAAATGACAAACCTAATGAATTAATGGAGTTGTCAAGAAGATTAAATTAGTAGTACCTTTTAAATTTTTATAATCTTTATGATAATAAAATATTTTCCCCTCCATGAATTGTATTCAAATAAAGGGAATGTTGGAAAGATACAATATTCCCTATTTTTTTTTTTTTTTTTTTTTGCTGTATGCGGGCCTCTCACTGTTGTGGCCTCTCCCACTGCGGAGCACAGGCTCCGGACACGCAGGCTCAGCGGCCATGGCTCACGGGCCCAGCTGCTCCGCGGCATGTGGGATCTTCCCGGACCGGGGCACAAACCCGTGTCCCCTGCATCGGCAGGCGGACTCTCAACCACTGCACCACCAGGGAAACCCTCTGCTGGATATTTTTAAGGAACAGCAAAGCAGACAGGGACAGAAGAAAAGTGAGGAAGAGGGAGAAAAGTAAGAGATGACCTTAGAAAGTTAACAAATGAGGGGTGAGGGGGCAGATGTTGTTAAGCTTTGGAGGTTTTTTTTTTTACTAAATGAAATTTGAAAAATATGCAAGACTTTGAGTGAATTTCTAGCATAATCTAAGTAAGTGTTAACAAGTCATTACAGCTGCAAACTCTTGTATAGAGTATGGTCTTTATACAGTAAGGAAGCAAGAGAAGAAACAGGAAGATGGTCTGGAGGCTAATGCAAGAATCAAGGCAAAGGGTTGATGGTCACAGAATGAAGTTAACCAAATTCTGTATACAGTTGGAAGTTAAAGCAAAACAAGGTGTTGGATTGCTTAGATTGGGGGTGAAAGAAAAAGGAGGCAAGGATTGACTTTAGCGTTTGGAAACTGCTCATCAGAAAGAATGATATTGCCATTTACTGAGGGGGGGGGTACAGGGTTGAGATCAAAGACCAGGAACTCAGTTTTGGTATTATTAAATGTGAGATGCTATTAGGCATTTAAATAGATGTACTGAGTAAATAAATGTATGTACTCTTCTGAAAGGAAAGTTAGTAATAGAGAAGAAAGAGAGAATTTTTGAGTCACTGAGAGATGATGGGGTCTAGTGTACTGTTAAAAAACAAGACAACAAACAGCTTTAAAATGGAGTGGCTTCTGCTAAGCTCCAGGTCAACAGTAGAGACTTGACTTAATTACTGTTTTGACTCTCCCAGAAATGAAATCTTAAACCAGTCAATCAGGAATCACCTGATCAGCACTAGTTGGGTCATCTGCCTGAATGACCCATTCCATCCCCTACAGGACAATAACCTTGCAATATCCAACCTGCTTTTTGCCTAGTATAGCTTTCTTGTTCCCACTCCCTTCTGCCTATAAAAGTCTTTCATTTTGTATAGCTCCTTGGAGCTCCTTTCTATCTGTTAGATTGGATGATGCCTGATCCGAATAAATTTTTGCTCAAATAAACTCAAAATTTGTCATACACCTCAGTTTACCCTTTAACAGTTCACATTGAGAGTTTGGGCTTAGCTAGATTTTCATCCATAAGAATAGAAGAGCATTTTTGTGGGTGTCTGGGCACAAGTGTAGGTAGGTGGAATTTTTTTTTCTATTTATTTTACTTTTCTCATTAAAGTAGGAAGTACAGACACCAGGTGAGAGTGAAGAAGAGAAATGAGGTGGGAAATAGCTGGGAAGAGGAAGAAATTTCTTGAAGAAATCAAGAAATAATGTTTAAGAAGTTGGGGGAGTGAATTCAGTATGGAACAGCAGTATACTTACTAGACAATTGTAAGAGCCCGCTTGAGATAAATGAACAAGAATATAAAGCGAGACCAGTTGTACACATATAGCAAGAAGTTTAAGAGGAGAGTTAGATTTTAAAAAGGCTGGGTTTGGCCATAGAAGTAACATTTGAGAGAGGCCAAGGAATTGATTTCACATGCAAAACAGTGATTGAAATGACTGACAATGGAATTTAAATATGATTTTTAATCAATTTTGCAATAAGCACTTAGGGTCCTGATAGAAAGATAAGAATGTGATGTTTTTGAGTATCCATGCAAGACTTGTTCTGTGCTTGGAAAAACTAATTTCTAGTGGTCAAATGAAAATATAATAGACTTTTGAGCAAATAATAGAAAATATATTAAATAAAATTATAATTAAAATATTGGCTAACTACAACAAATTAGTTAAATGCAACTACACAAAAATGCATTAAATAATTGCAATACAAACTGTGTAGTACATTAGACATTAGACTGTACTTTATAATATTGAAACATTCTACAGAGCTGTATAATAGATTCATTCACTCATTCATTTCATAAATAATTACAGATTTCCCACATTGTGCTAAGCAACTGTATTACTTTTCTGTTACTTGCTTTAACAAGTAAATTACCACAAACGTGTTCACTTAAAACAATACACATTTATTATCTTACAGTTCTGTATATCGGAAGTCCAAGACAGGTCTCACAAGCTAAAATCAAGATGTCAGCAGTTCTGAATTTTTTTCTGGAGACTTTAGGGAAAAATCTGTTTCCTTTACCTTTCCAGCTTTTAGAGGCATTTCTTGGCTTTTGACCCCTTACTCCATCTTTAAGGCTGGCAATAAAACACATCTCTGACTTTCCTTGGTAGTCACGTGCTCCCTCTCTGACCACAGCCTGGAAAGTTTCTCCACATTTAAGGACTCGTGATTAGAATCAGCCCATCTGGATAATCTCCCAACTCAGTGCTGTTAACTTTAATGAAATCTGCAAAATCTCTTTGTCCATTTAAGGTAAAATATATTCCCACATTCCAGGAATTATGATGTGAACATCTTGGGGGCGGGTGCCTTTTTCTGTTTACCATAGCAATGGAGATATTGTTCTACCTCGATGGGGTTTACATTTGAGTGGGCAAGAATATTTCTATGTAGTGCATGATTCCCATTTATGTGGTCTAGTCATGTGCCATAGCATTTGTACGTTAATCATGCAGTTTTAGAATTCAGAATTGTGGTGAAAACTGACTGCGGTGCTACATTAATAAGCAGAAGCAGTAACTCATAAATATCTATGTGGGGAACACCAGAACATCGATAATTAAGGCAACAAAGTCATAAGATTCAATCTCACCAGTCTCTTTTTGGAGAGAACCGAGAACCCCTAAGTGGAGAGAAGTGAAGAATTCTTAGGGCACTCTAGACAACACCCATCACACAAATTGTGATGCTGAGGGACCTGTGACCTGAAGACTGGTGAACGGCAGTAAAGGGAAGGATGCGAGTACATCAAGGAACAGGTTAAATTTCATCAAGGCATCCGGCATATGCAAATGGGGAAATCCTATGTGAGACTGGGCTTCCTTAGAAGACTATGGTATTTTTTTTTCTGAAAAGATCCCCTTTCTACAGGCATTGAGAGAGGGAAGGTCAGTTCATTATTATATTCTCAAATTTCACCCCCTTGTCAAGTGTTCTCCCAGTTCCCTAAGCCTCTGACCTTGAGGAGTCTGCAATCTCTTTCAGAAACAAGGTTACATCAAATAAAAAATTTGAATAAATACTTTTAGATTACAGGCAATACTGACTCTAAATTTGAGAGAAGGTGAGAAAAGGGAAAGATCTAGATTAGGAATAATGAATCTTTGGATGCTTAAGCCTGTGTTTATTTGAACACTTTTTCTTTATGGTCTGTTGAGAGAGAGGAGGGGATATAGAGCTTCATCAGATAGAAGAGATTCATTTTCATTATGTCGAAGGTTTTCAATCTTACCTAACCTTACAAAAGTTTTGTTTGTCTGCTGAGGAACACCTCAGCACATTCGTGAAAGAGCTTTGGCAAGCACACTTGTCTTCATCAACAGAGGCAGCAACAGTCAAGTGCTTTGTCTCCAAATTCTGTCATCTCTCTTTCTGCCTTTTCTCACCATATTATATAGAGCTGTTGTTCAGGTACTTTCAGACATGCCCAGTGAATCAGGCTGACTCAAGGAAATTTGATCTTGACAACTCTTAATAATGGTTGTCGCCAAGTGAAAGCTGAATGAGAGTTAGTCACTTTCTCAAAATCTCATCACCAAATAAATTCTGCTTTGTATAAAACATTTATTAAACAAATATTTAGTATGAAAAATATTGTTGCAGCTTGTTCAATACAGATGATGAAATTCCTTTTTACTGTTGTTTCAGATTCTCCCACTATAAGTTTCCTGAAAAGTTTACTTGTGTCAGACACTATAATATTTTGGAAGCTGGATTTAGTTAACAAGATGAGGCATCTAGAATCCTATGAATAAACAGCTGGATTTAGACACATTTTGGAATAAATTCTTTGCACCATCCCTAGAGATCAGACCCTTAGACTTGCTATATATGCAAGAGTGAAAAGGGTCTCTAAAATAATTTATTAATCCACATGCCCTGAATACCTATAATTTTACCAATGAACACCCATTTCTAAAATCTTTTATGATAATTAATAGGCTTCAGATATCACAAATAAAAATCAATTTCTAAAATTTGCTATAAAAATTAACAAAGCTTTGGTGGTAAAGATAGTTGGAACATTTATAATATTGTCCTCTGGAGTATGAGCTTTCTTATTGAATACTAGTTCACTTCCCGGAAAGTGTGTAAATTTCCGATTAGAGTAAATGATGGTTCTTGCAGTATAAATTGACAAGAATTTACACCCATATGCATACACACAAATACACATATACACAAATATGCTGATGTATTTAAAACTAAATTACAAGCAACTTATTACCCATTAGCATTCAATATCTAGTCATAAAAGAATCATGTAGTATGAAAATCCTCATTGCAGATGGAGGGCTAATAAACATTATGAAATCATAAATTCATTTTAAAATTTGATTTAGTTCAAAAGAATTTGAAGGATCCAATGAGAATTACTTCCTTTCTTTTCCTGCAAATATCCCCCTTCTTTTATTTCCTTCCTTCCTGAACATTTATGTAGTGTTTACTATGTGCCTCATTCCATATTTTGGAGATCTGAAGGTAAAATAGGATTATATTTTCCCTGGAGGAACTTGAGTTGAGGAAATTGATACAAACAAAGTATTTTAATAACCATCCAAAACTTATCATTAACAATACAGAATATTAAGAGAGACCCTAAGTTTCCCTGTAAATTTCAAGGAACTCTTCATTAAGTAGTTGACATTGGAAAAATCTTGAAAAATGAGTAGGCAGTGAAATAAGTCTATATAGCAGGGATTATAACTGCGAAAACATAAAAATTGCAAAGCATGGTATATTTAGGAAAGCATAGAATAGTTCATGATGTTTGTTGTATAATGTTAAGAAAATGTCAAGAGATCAAACTAGAAAGGTAAGCCAGGTTCACTATTTCTGTATTTAAGGTTCATATCCTACTGTTTCTTTGATATTTCATCAGGATAGCCAATTGTCTTCTCAAAGTTACCATGTCCAAAACTTAGTTCTTCCTGCAATATTCTCCCTCTCATAAAATAACTTTATTCTTGTCAGTAGTTCAGACTCACAATTGGCGTTCTCTTCACCTCTCTGTCTCTTAAAAGCCTATATATTACATCTGTCAGCCATCAACGTTGCCATCTTTTTCTCTTGACTAGTTTCCCAACTTCCATATTTGCTGCCCTTCAGGTGTCAATACAGGAGTCAAAAACAATTCAGTTCATGTTACTTCTATGCTTGAAATTTGATAATGGCTTCTCTTATCACTCAGGGGAAAAGGCCAAGCTCTTGCGCTAAGCTACTCCTCAGTGTATTAAGATTTACCTTTCATCAGGGAGATGGAAATGCCTACTATGTTATCTCCTATTCAGACCTCCCTCTAAATTACAGACTTGAACACTGCTAAATTCCACTGCTTCCCACATACTCCACAAGAGTCTCTAATAACACATACAGTCTAATATATCCAAATAACATTTTGATTTATAACCCATCTCTTTCATACTCTGCCTTTACACGTTTCCTATTTTCCTATGTAAAATCAGCATGCACCAATTTCTCTGGTCGATAACAAGTATGCCTCGTTTCTCTCTTTCCCTTGTTCTCATCTTCTCAACCTGACCTAGAAATCCTGTCCCTGCTGCTTAAAAGTCTTTCTACTTTCACTGACACCCTCGTAGTTGAAGACACCATCATTTCCTTTATGGTTTAGTCAAACGGTCTCCTAACAAGCTTCCGTTCCTTCTGTCTTTACCTAATCCAGTCACTACATAGCAGACACACTGAACTCTTGAGGGTTTAAATCAGATAATATCATTCCAAACTTGAAAGTAATCAAAGATCTTCATTACCTTTAAAATAAACTCAAGACTCTTTATTTTGATCTATAAATTCCAGAAAGATCAGTCCCTGCCTCATTTCAATATCATTTCACATGGTTTCCTCTTTCTCTTTGTCCTCCAACCATGTTGAATGTGTTTTATGGAAAAAAAATAATAATTCTGACACTTTTAAAATGCTTAGGTCAGTTTTATTGTCAGTGATAGAAAAAAAATGAGGCCACTGTTTTTAATAAAGCTGGAATAAAGATGATTTTTATTTACAAAATTGCTTTATCTGAATCACATGAAGTTGGTGGCCTCTTTTCAATGCATGTAAAACACTCTGAATGACTGGTCTCTAAGCAGAAGGTGCTGCTTTCACTGTGATAAATCCTCAACATTCAGAAGCAGTGCAGATAAAATATACCAGCAAAGTTTTCACATTAAAATATAAACATGCTCTTTAAAAGGTAAAAATTGAGGAGAGGAAAATATATCTATGCATATCATAACAGAAAAAGAGTAACTTTTTCCCCCACTAATTAAGGATAAGCTTATTCAAGCCAAGCCCTCATTATGAAGTATCCCCATTATAATTTTTATTGGCTGTTTTGGTTGATTGTAATCATTATTCCAGTTATTTCATGAAAAAGAAGATGGAGTTTGAAGGCCACTGACTATGAATGTATATTTTTTAAGCAGAAAATTGCCAAAATACTGATAAATCTATTATATTTAGGAGCTTTGGAAAGTCCAAAAACCTCTTGGATGATAAAACTCCACATTTGATCCTGAAATTATGAGGCCATGGAAGAACATCCCAGCTTGGGCATTGCCATTGTTAGGAAGTGATATTTAATTAATTTTACTGATGGGAATATCCTATGGCACAGACAACATCACCTGGGTATGTAGAGAAACTTCATATGATTTTCTCATGAAATATTATTAAAAACTTCTGAAATTCAATGAATGCCAGAAGCATTTGAAGAGCTTTAGGTTGAATTATATGACAAAGTAATACTTGTCAAAAAAAAAAAAAGAATTTTCTAAACTAACAATTTTATTTTAACATTTTTCTGTCATCATAATTAAGGGATAATTATCATATACTTAAGGGAATCATAACTTTCAATACATCTAAGGTCTTTCTCCCTCTCTTTTAATGTATTATTAAATAAAAGAAGATGCTAAGAACACGTTTTAATTCAGTACTCTTTATTTCTTCATTGTTTCTATCTTTGAATTCTTTTGCTCTTAGGTAGTTAGTTTTAAAAATTTATTTTTAGTGAGGCATTGTCAACCACCTTTTTAAAAAAGAAGTGACAACTTTTGTGTTACTGAAGGCTTCAAATTGTTGGTTAGATTTAGTAGAAACTTGTAATATTTTAATTGGAAGCTAAGCTTATTTTATACTTGGGTGGGGATTTTGCCAACTATAGTGTTTCAAGGACATTTAAAAATTGGTTACACACTTTTTTTTTTCTTACTGTACAACTAGGTCTTCTTTGGAAGAAATATCGATATTCAGGAGTTCAAATTCACAAACAAAATGGAAGTATTAAAGATAACTATTTGTAATAAAAACGTATTCATGAGAGGATTGCATTGGATTATACTTTCTTCTGATGCATATAAAATAGGATTTCACTTTCAGAGTTAATATGAAATAATCCTGCAACATTTTTTACTTCAATTTAATCTTTTCATTGTTTTACTAAAATATTCAAGTTATTTAAGCGATTTAAGGAAATGGCAGCCATCATTCTTGTTAACATGTGGATATGAGAGTACAGTATAAGGAATTACATACACACACACACACACACACACACACACACACACACACACACACACACACACATATGGCTTTCAGATTCATCCAGGTTCAAGTTTTATCCTTCACTACTTGATTCAGCTAATGTTCAAAGATTCCTGCTGGGCTTAATTAAATTATTTTATTTTATATTTTCTTACTAAGAAAAGCTACAAATCCATTGCCTAATCTTAGTCATTGTATCTAGAAATGAAGCTGGATTTTATCATCAAAGGGGTTAATTTGATTATCTATACAGACACTATATTTTAGCTTCATTGAATTTTCCACTGGTCTCCAGTATATTTTCAAACTCTTCTAATTATTTATATTTCCCTTGACCTTTTCTTCTGTTGCCTTCTTTCCATTATAATTTAACATCCATGACTTGTCAGAATTAATAGGAGGGACAATGGGGTCTGAGAGTTAAACACTTGGATTTTGAAATCTTATATCCCTGCATGAAGGGGCTGACTTCACCATTTAATAGCTGGGTGACCATGGATGACTTCCTTAACAACATAAGAAATATTTTTTTATTTGAATATAGGTATCATAAAGATATCTAACCTCACAGAAGCTTTATTATAATTAAATGAAATAATGTATGTCAATGTGTTTGCACAGTGAGAACAAAATAAGTTTTAATGGATATATTGGAAACCTATTATAATTTGAGGACACAACATGGAAATCATCTTGTAAAAGTTTTAATCTATGAGTCTTTTGCTTTCTTTAACTATTCTCATTAGATGCATTAAAAAACAAAAGACTGATGAGATCATTTTTTCTAAAATATGCTTCATAGGAGAGAGCAGATTTAATAAAACCCTGTAATAGTAAACTGCACAATATAGCAAAGTTCGTCCTGATAGTTCCTACAAAGTGCTTCAGAATCACAAAATCTAACCAACTACATTAATGAATACCTAAATTTCAAATGTACCAAAATACTTTTCCAAAAATAACACAACAGACTGTCATGGTTATTATGGAAGGAAACAGATCTGAGCTACAGTTTGTTATTTCTTATTTCTGAGGGTTTTTTTTTTTTTACATTCCCTCTAAGAATCAACAATAGAATTTAAAATTGTTAAGTTATATTGGCTTGAGATGAATTTGAAAAATCATAACTTGTTCAAAGAAAATAAAGGACAGAGGTAAATTTTTGTGCATAACTACCTTTTTGTTTTGTTTTGTTTTCTTTATCATCTTTATTGGAGTATAACTGCTTTACAATGGTGTGTTAGTTCCTGCTTTATAACAAAGTGAATCAGCTATACATATGCATATATATCCATATCTCCTCCCTCTTGTGTCTACTATCCCACCCCTCTAGGGGTGCTCTCCCCTAGCACCAAACTGCTCTCCCTGTGCTATGTGGCTGCTTCCCACTAGCTATCTATTTTACATTTGGTAGTGTATATATGTCCATGCCACTCTCTCATCATCCTAGCTTACCCTTCCCCCTCCCCGTGTCCTCAAGTCCATTCTCTATGTCTGCATCTTTATTCCTAACCTGCCCCTAGATTCATCAGAACCATTTTTCTTTTTTAGGTTCCATATATATGTGCTAGCATATGGTATTTGTTTTTCTCTTTCTGACTTACTTCACTCTGTATGATAGACTCTAGGTCCACCGACCTTACTACAAATAACTCAATTTAGTTTCTTTTTGTGGCTGAGTAATATTCCATTGTATATATGTGCCACATCTTCTTTATCCATTCATCTGTCGATGGACACTTAGGTTGCTTCCATGTCCTGGCTATTGTAAATAGAGCTGCAATGAGCATTGTGGTACATGACTCTTTTTGAATTATGGTTTTCTCAGGGTATATGCCCAGTAGTTAGTGGCTGTATCAATTTACATTCCCACCAACAGTGCAAGAGGATTCCCTTTTCTCCACACCTTCTCCAGAATTTGTTGTTTGTAGATTTTTTGATGATGGCCATTCTGACTGGTGTGAGGTGATATCCCATTGTAGTTTTGATTTGCATTTCTCTAATGATTAGTGATGTTGAGCATCCTTTCATGTGTTTGTTGGCAATCTGTATATCTTCTTTGGAGAAATGTCTATTTAGGTTTTCTGTCTGTTTTTGAATTGGATTATGTGTTTTTTTTTGATATTGAGCTCCATGAGCTGCTTGTAAATTTTGGAGATTGATCTTTTGTCAGTTGCTTCATTTGCAAATATTTTCTGCCATTCTGAGGCTTGTATTTCCATCTTGTTTATATTTTCCTTTGCTGTGCAAAAGCTTTTAAGTTTCATTAGGTCCCATTTGTTTATTTTTGTTTTTATTTCCATTTCTCTAGGAGGTGGGTCAAAAAGGATCTTGCTGTGATTTATGTCATATAGTGTTCTGCCTATGTTTTCCTCTAGGAGTTTTATACTGTCCAGTTTTACACTTAGGTCTCTAATCCATTTTGAATTTATTTTTCTGTATAGTGTTAAGGAGTGTTCTACTATCATTCTTTTACATGTAGCTGTCCAGTTTTCCCAGAACCACTTATTGAAGAGGCTATCTTTTCTCCATTGTATATTCTTGCCTCTTTTATCAAAAATAAGTTGACCATATGTGCATTGGTTTATCTCTGACTTCCTCTCCTGTTCCATTGATCTATATTTCTGTTTTTCTGCCAGTACCATACTGTCTTGATTACTGTAGTTTTGTAGTATAGTCTGAAGTCAGGGAGCCTGATTCCTCCAGGTCTGTTTTTCTTTCTCAGTATTGTTTGGCTATTTGGGGTCTTGTGTGTTTCCATACAAATTGTGAATTTTTTTGTTGTAGTTCTGTGACAAATGCCATTGGTAGTTTGATAGGGATTGCATTGAATCTGTAGATTGCTTTGGGTAGTATAGTCATTTTCAAAATGTTTATTCTTCCAATCCAAGAACATGGTATATCTCTCCATCTATTTATATAATCTTTAATTTCTTTCATTGGTGTCTTATAGTTTTCTACATACAGGTCTTTTGTCTCCTCAGGTAGGTTTATTCCTAGGTATTTTATTCTTTTTTTTTTCAGTAGTAAATGAGAGTGTTTTCTTAATTTCTCTTTCAGATTTTTCATCATTAGTGTATAAGACTGCAAGGGATTTCTGTGCATTAATTTTGTAACTTGCCACTTTACCAAATTCATTGTTTAGCTCTAGTAGTTTTCTGGTAGCATCTTTAAGGTTCTCTATGTATAGTACCATGTCATTGGCAAACAGTGACAGTGTTAATTCTTCTTTTCTGATTTGGATTCCTTTCATTTATTTTTCATCTCTGATTGCTGTGGCTAACACTTCCAAAACTATGATGAATAATATTGGTGATATTGGGCAACCTTGTCTTGTTCCTGATCTTAGTGGAAATGGTTTCAGTTTTTCACCATTGAGAATGATGTTGGCTGTGGGTTTGTCATATATGGCCTTTATTATGCTGAGGTAAGTTCCCTCTATACCTACTTTCTGGAGGGTTTTTATCATAAATTGGTATTGAATTTTGCCAGAACCTTTTTCTGCATCTATTGAGCTGATCATATTGTTTTTCTCTTTCAATTTGTTAATATGATGTATCAAATTGATTGATTTGTATATATTAAGTAATCCTTGCGTTCGTGGGATAAATCCCACTTGATCATGGTGTATGACCCTTTTAATGTGCTGTTGGATTCTGTTTGCTAGTATTTTGTTGAGGACTATGGCATCTATGTTCATCAGTGGTATTCGTCTGTAGTTTTCTTTCTTAGTGACATCTTTGGTTTTGGTATCAGGGTGATGGTGGCCTTGTAGAATGAGTTTGGGAGTGTTCCTCCCTCTGTTATATTTTGGAAGAGTTTGAGAAGGATAGGTGTTAGTTCTTCTCTAACTGTTTGATAGAATTCTCCTGTGAAGCTCTCTGGTCCTGAGCTTTTTTTTGTTGCAAGATTTTTAATCACAGTCTCAATTTCAGTGCTTGTGATTTGTCTGTTTATATTTTCTATTTCTTCCTGGTTCAGTCTCAGAAGGTTGTGCTTTTCTAAGAATTTGTCCATTTCTTCCAGTTTGCCCACTTTTTTTCCATATAGTTCCTTGTATTAATCTGTTATGATCCTTTGTATTTCTGCAGTGTCAGTTGTTATTTCTCCTTTTTCATTTCTAATTCCATTGATTTCAGTCTTATCTCTTTTTTACTTGATGAATCTGGCTAATGGTTTATCAATTTTCTTTATCTTCTCGAAGAGCCAGCTTTTAGTTTTATTGATCTTTGCTATTGTTTCCTTCATTTCTTTTTCATTTATTTCTGATCTGATCTTTATGATTTCTTTCCTTCTGCTAACTTTGGGCTTTTTTTGTTCTTGTCTCTCTATTTGCTTTAGGTGTAAGTTTAGGTTGTTTATTTCAACTGTTTCTTGTTTCTTGAGGTAGGACTGTATTGCTATAAACTTCCCGCTTAGAACTGCTTTTGCTGTATCCCATAAGTTTTGGGTAGCCGTGTTTTCATTGGTATTTGTTTCTAGTTATTTTTTTATTTCCTCTTTGATTTCTCCAGTGATCTCTTGGTTATTAAATAATGTATTGTTTAGCCTCTCGAGTTTGTATTTTTTAGAGTTTTTTTTCCCTGTAATTGATATCTAGTCTCATAGCATTGTGGTTGGAAAAGATACTTGATATGATTTCAATTTCCTTAAATTTACCAAGGCTTGATTTGTGACCCAAGACCCAAGATATGATCTATCCTAGAGAATGTTCCATGGGCACTTGAGCAGAAAATGTATTCTGTTGTTTTTGGATGAAATGCCCTATAAGTATCAATTAAGTCCATCTTGTTTAATGTATCAATTAAAGCTTGTGTTTCCTTATTTATTTTCATTTTGGATGACCTGTCCATTGGTGAAAGTGGGTATTAAAATCCCCTACTATGATTGTGTTACTGTCAATTTCCCCTTTTATGGCTGTTAGCATTTGCCTTATATATTGAGGTGCTCCTTTGTTGGGTGCATAAATATTTACAGTTGTTATA
Organism: Lagenorhynchus albirostris; assembly: GCF_949774975.1. NCBI lineage: Eukaryota > Metazoa > Chordata > Mammalia > Artiodactyla > Delphinidae > Lagenorhynchus > Lagenorhynchus albirostris. The sequence goes on from NC_083098.1 coordinate 91,056,543, forward strand.
TCTTCTTCTTGGATTGATCCCTTGATAATTAAGTAGTGTCCTTCTTTGTCTCTTGTAATAGTCTTATTTTAAAGTCTATTTTGTCTGATATGAGAATTGCTACTCCAGCTTTTTTTTTGATTTCCCTTTGCAAGGAATATCTTTTTCTATCCCCTAAATTTCAGTCTGTATGTGTCCCTAGGTCTGAAGTGGTTCTCTTGTAGACAGCATATATATGGGTCTTGTTTTTGTATCCATTCAGCCAGTCTATGTCTGTTGGTTGGAACATTTAATGCATTTACATTTAAGGTATTTATAGATATGTATGTTCCTATTGACATTTTCTTAATTGTTTTACATTTGTCATTGTAGGTTTCATCTTTCTCTTCTGTATCCTGCCTAGAGAAGTTCTTTTAGCATTTGTTGTAAAGTTGGTTTGGTGCTGCTGAATCCTCTTACCTTTTGCTTGTCTGTAAAGGTTTTAATTTCTCTGTCAAATCTGAATGAGATCCTTGCTGGGTACAGAAATTTTGGTTGTAGGTTTTTCCCTTTCATCACTTTAAATGTGTCCTGCCACTCCCTTTGGCTTGCAGAGTTGCTGATTAAAGATCAGCTGTTAACCTTTTAGGGATTCCCTTGTATGTTATCTGTTGTTTTTCCCTGTTGCTTTTAATATTTTTTCTTTGTATTTAATTTTTGATAGTTTGATTAATATGTGTCTTGGCATGTTTCTCCTTGGATTTATCCTGTATGGGACTCTCTGCACTTCCGGGACTTGATTGACTATTTCCTTTACCATATTAGGGAAATTTTCTACTATAATCTCTTCAAATATTTTCTCGGTCCCTTTCTTTTTCTATTCTTCTTCTGGGATCCCTATAATTCAAATGTTGGTGTGTTTAATTTTGTCTCAGAAGTCTCTAAAAGTGTCCTCAATTCTTTTCATTCTTTTTTCTTTATTCTGCTCTGTGGTAGTTATTTCCAGTATTTTATCTTCCAGGTCACTTCTCTGTTCTGCCGCAGTTATTCTGCTATTGATTCCTTCTAGAAATTTGTTTTTCTTTTTTTTTTTTTGGTACGTGGGCCTCTCCCATTGCGGAGCACAGGCTCCAGACGCACAGGCACAGCAGCCATGGCTCATGGGCCCAGCCGCTCTGTGGCATGTGGGATCTTCCCGGACTGGGGCACAAACCCGCGTCCCCTATATCGGCAGGCAGACTCCCAACCACTGCGCCACCAGGGAAGCCCCTAGAAAATTTTTAATTTCATTTGTTTTGTTGTTTATCATTGTTTGTTTGCTCTTTAGTTCTTCTAGGTCTTTGTTAAACATTTTTTGTATTTTCTCCATTCTATTTCCAAGATTTTGGATCATCTTTACTATCATTACTCTGAATTCTTTTTCAGTAGACTTCCAATTTCCTCTTCATTTGTTTGGCCTGGTGGGTTTTTAAATTTCTCCTTCATTTGTTGCATATCTCTCTGTCTCTCATTTTGTTTAACTTACTGTGTTTGGGGGTCTCCTTTTTGCAGGCTGCAGGTTCATAGTTCCCGTTGTTTTGAATTTCTGCCCTGAGTGGCTAAGTTTGGTTCATTGTGTTCTGTAGGCTTCCTGGTGGAGGTGACTAGTGCCTGTGTTTTGGTGGATGAGGTTGGATCTTGTCTTTCTGGTGGGCAGGACCACGTCTAGTGGTGTGTTTTAGGGTGTCTGTGAACTAATTATGATTTTAGGCAGCCTATCTGCTAATGGGTAGGGTGTGTTTCTTTCTTGCTAGTTTTTTGGCATGAGGTGTCCAGCACTGTAGCTTGCTGGTTGTTGAGAGGAGCTGCGTCCTAGCATTGAGATGGAGATCTTTGGGAGAGCTTTCGCTGTTTTATATTACATGGAGCCGCGAGGTCTCTGGTGGACTGATGTCCTGAACTCGGCTCTCCCACCTCAGAGGCACAGGCTTGACACCCACCTGGAGCACCAAGACCCTGTCAGCCACACAGCTCAGAAGAAAAGGGAGAAAAAAAAGAAAGAAAATAAATAGAAAGAAATAAAGTTATTAAAATAAAATTTTTTTAAATATATTAAAAATTTAAAAAATAAAAAGGAATTAAAAAAAAAGAAAAATGAAAGAGAGAAGAGAGTAATCAGACCAAAAAACAAATCCAACAATGATAACAAGTACTGAAAGGTATATTAAAAAAAAAAAAAAAAAAAAAAAAACAATGGACAGACGGAACCCAGGACAAATGGTAAAAGCAAAGCTATACAAACTCACACAAAGAAGCATGCACATACACACTCACAAAAAGAGAAAAAGGGAAAAAAATCTATCTATCTATCTATATATATAAAAGGAAGAGAGCAACCAAATCTATAAAGAAATCTACCAAAGATAATAAATTCTAAATACTGAACTAAGATAAACATAAAACCAGAAACCAGTCAGTCGCATATAGCAAACTCCAAGTCTACAGTTGCTTCCAAAGTCCACTGACTCAATTTTGGGATGATTCGTTGTCTATTCAGGTATTCCACAGATGAAGCGTACATCAAGTTGATTGTGGAGATTTAATCCACTGCTCCTGAGGCTGCTGGGAGAGATTTTCCTTTCTCTTCTTTGTTCGCACAGCTCCTGGGGTTCAGCTTTGGATTTGGCCCCACCTCTGTGTGTAGGTCGCCTGAGGACGTCTGTTCCTTGCTCAGACAGGACGGGGTTAAAGGAGTAGCTGATTCGGGGGCTCTGGCTCACTCAGGCTGGGGGTAGGGAGGGGTATGTAATGCGGGGCGAGCCTACAGCGGCAGAGGCTGGCGTGTGGTTGCAACAGCCTGAGGTGCGCCCTGCCTTCTCCCTGGGGAAGTTGTCCCTGGATCATGGTACCCTTGCAGTGGTGGGCTGCACAGGCTCTCAGAAGGGGAGGTGTGCATAGTGATCTGTGCTTGCACACAGGCTTCTTGGTGGCTGCAGCAGCAGCCTTAGCATCCCATGCCTGTCTCTGGGGTCTGCACTGATAGCCGTGACTTGCGCCTGTCTCTAGAGCTCTTTTAGGCAGCGCTCTGAATCCCGTCTCCTCGCGCACCAGCAAACAATAGTCTCTTGCCTCTTAGGCAGGTCCAGACTTTTTCCCGAACTCCGTCCCGGCTAGCTGTGGCGCACTAGCCCCCTTCAGGCTGTGTTCACGCCGCCAACCCCGGTCCTCTCCCTGGTATCCGACCTCCGAAGTCGGAGCCTCAGCTCCCTGCCCCCACCCACCCCGACGGGTGAGCAGACAAGCCTCTCAGGCTGGTGAGTGCTGGTTTGCACTGATCCTCTGTGAGGGAATCTCTCTGCTTTGCCCTCTGCACCCCTGTTGCTGAGCTCTCCTCTGTGGCTCTGAACCTTCCCCGCCCCCACCCCCCATCTCTTCCAGTGAACGGGCTTCCTAGTGTGTGGAAACTTCCTCCTCACAGCTCCCTCCCAGAGGTGCAGGTCCTGTCCCTATTCTTTTGTCTCTGTTTCTTCTTTTGCCCTACCCAGGTATGTGGGGAATTTCTTGCCTTTTGGGAAGCCTGAGATCTTCTGCCAGAGTTCAGTAGGTGTTCTGTAGGAGTTGTTCCACATGTAGATGTATTTCTGATGTGTTTGTGGGGAGGAAGGTGATCTCCATGTCTTAGTCCTCCGCCATCTTGAAGGTCTCTACCCTATTGTTTGGTTTTTTAGTATGCTACTTGAAATATAAACTACCTGCTGTTGAGAAAAGAAAACACACACACACAAAAAAAAACACACAACATAGAAACTAAACAGGAGTTGTTCTGTTTGAATATGAACTGATAATATGACCTAAAATATATCATCGTCACATGCTGTTATTTTTTGGTAACTAGTATGTGATAATCATTAAATAACCAAGATGGTCTTACTGCTTCATTTAGTTTGAGTAAACTTCAGACAGTTTCTTCCTGACTATAGACAACTGATACCATTTTTCTTGGAGAATTTATCTTGGCAAACTTACAAAGGTAAATTTTTTTCTCCTCACTTTTGAGATGTAAATCTTTTAAAAAGCCTCTGGCCAGTTTCACAACTCAGGAAGATCTTTCTCAAGGATCAGGGAATCATCCCTTTGAAATGTAAACATTAAGGAATATATTGCTCTATTCTCCCAGTCTCTGTTGGAGGGTAGGAGCCTAACTTTTACAAGAGTCAATTAGCAAACAGGGATGATCTAATCACATTGACCAAACCCCCCAGTAATGTCCTCCAGTACTCTTCTGAGAGTTCACCTCAGTGCTTAAAAGCTCTCCTGCTTTTTGTTTCAGCAGTGTTGAATGTAATCTCTCTACCCAATTGCAATAGCCTTGACTTCTGTTGCAATAGTCTTGTATAAAGTCTTCCTTGCTTATGTAACACTATCTGGTATAATGCTGTGTTTTTTTTTTGTTTGTTTATATGGTTGTTTTTTTGGATACAGTCATAGGTCAAATGATGCTTCCTATTGAAATATAACCCCAAAGTGGGTTTTGCAAGCCTCATTTCAGGCAATTAAGACTTGTTTGAGCGAAACCTCTATGTAGCTATACTTTTTATGGCTGAATAAGTATTATGCTTATGATATCTACATTTGTGACTATAAAATTCTGCTCAGGGCCTTTTTACGTGATGAATATTCCCTTTCAAAAATTTCAGGAGTGATAAAAGAGTAAAACAAATTCCATCAGTAACACCAATAAACCAAGGCTAAAAATGAATGTCGTAATTGGGAATAGTCTACATTTGTGTTTGCTTTTCAGTTCACTGCTCAAGCTACTAAGTGATCAGCTCTGTTGTTGATTTGTTGATAGATAATTGGAACTTACTTACACAGCATAAAGAAGAAAGAGATGTACACCCTGGGTTTAAGAAAACTCAAAGTGAACGTTCAGCCTAATTATTTTGGAAAAGTTATCTTTGGAAGACCAACTATTATATAATTGTCAATACTTGATTTATCTCTCTTTTTAGAATTCAGTTGAATATGTTCCATTTTTAAGCATCACATTCAACTTCATCTGTATACTTATCTTTTATATTTAATGTTTAAATGGAATTATTGTTGTTATAAAGAATTAAATACAAAAGGTATGGCTTGCAGGTTTATTTTCATCTATATAGTAGTAAATGTTTTTAAAATTTGTGGAATAGAATGACCATATCTGGTTCAAATATAGATACGGTGTAGGCCAATGGATTTACTTATGAAAAGTAAATGTTAATTCATTCTCAGAACTGACCAGTTTATCATTAGAAGTGGAAAAATGCTCAAAAAGTAAAGAAAAACAACTCTTCTGGAAGTCTTCTCTACACAGGCAATTAGAGCAGATTTAAGGAGACTATTGCATATCTAGAAACTAGAAATTCTTACCTAGGTATTCTGTCAACTTCAACAGATGCATCTGGAAAATTGGTGGTTGTGTTTTCCTTTTCTTCATCTCAAGAGGATTGCTAATTGTCTGATCCCAATTTCCTAAAGTGTTTCTATAAATGTATAGTTTACCTTATACTATGACAACACTATAGAAGTTGAAGTGTAGGTAAACACATTTGATATTTTCAAGGAACTTCTTTCAAAATAACAAAGACTATATCATCTCTCTGCATTTTTCATTATATTTCGGTACCTGCAGCATCCACAGTCTATGATGATAATATTACAATTTTAATCTTTTCAGATTTCTTCTGGAAAAAAAAGATTTTAATACAAAGAAGGCAAGTAGCAAATATATAAGTTGATGGTCAATAAATGAACAGCATTATGAGTCTCAACTGTGATAAGTTGACACTGCTTTAGACAAGATGGTATGGGTTTGTGGAAGTTGGACATGGGCTATAAATTTTTCATGGCTATCTGAAAAACTAGGCTGTGAACATGGAGAATTGAAGTGTTACAGATTATCTTTGGTCACCTGAAGCCCAATACAGCCTCAAAAATCTAAGGTAGATCACAAAATATATTTTGTGTAGGCAAACATTTAGGTTTTTAATAGTGCCCAAATTCTGGCTCAGCAAGTTCAAAACTTACTCCAATAAAATATTCAATATTCTGTGACATGTTTACATCTCTATGAGCAGAGATAGCTGACAAAATGTAGTCTATTTTGAATTCTTTCCCACAAAATATAAGAATTTTTACCACAACCAGTTTGGACTATGTGATAAAAGGTTATTCACAATCATTATTAAAAAGTACTTTGTTTTGTTTAATAAATGTGTTCCCTGATTTTATATTGCTGAATATACATTTAAATGCATAGTAAATACCTTCAGCTGACATCTCAGCCCCCTTAACCTAAGAAAGCATTACATCTTAGGATGGGATAAAAGGACTGAGCTTCAGTGATATAATATGTATTACATGGAAGTCAGTAATGATGATGATACTAAGTCTAAATGGAATACAAAATACCAGAAATTGATTCTAAAACATTAAAAATTCAAGATAAATCTCAGATATTTCACCCAAAAGCCTACTTTGGGCTCAGATTTGGGCTAAATTCTCTCTTTCCTATCTTTCATAACATCATCTATGTATCAGCACTTTGTCACTTACAATATTAAATTCACTTTACTAGTTTCTATGTCACCTACATTAGATTCTATACACCTTTATGGAGAAAATCCATGTCTTTTATTTTTTGGTACCTTCAACCAGGATCTGACAGAAATAATACATGCAAAAAATAATGATTGAACTATTTATTCCTCTGTCCTATTTACTCAGTTTTGGTCAAATTCTTATAAATTACTATGCTCTTTTATATGTTGTGCTCTAGAAAGAGAAGGAACTTGAACACTTACAAAACAAATATAAACATAAACTTAGAAGAATAGATGAAAGTGAGAGAAACATCTAAGTGTTAATGTGGAGGTAGCCTTAAACAAACAAACAAACAAAAAACCTAAAAGCAGGGCTCAGACAGGTAAGTGTGTGATGGGAGGTTGGTGAGTATGGGCTAGCCAATGCTAGAGCTCAAGAAGGGCGTGAAGGGCATCTGTATGCAGTGGAGGGTACTGGTGTGGAGCTCACACATGGAGTCTCAAAGCACATTTATATAGATTACTTTTTAATTGCAAAGAAATGAAAGAGTAGCTCTGCAATAGATAAGGCTTCTGGAAGACCCCACCTAAATCAAAGGATCTAAGTTAAAAGCATCAGTGCTAGGATAAAATGAAATTGTAAGCCAGTTGTTCAAATGCAAGGAAAAGAATAGCATCTTTTCTCTGACACTTTTTGCTAATATGAGGAGACACTGGACAGACCTAAGTTGAGTGTCATTCTTCAAAATAATTGGCCTGTGATATTCAAAATTGTCAGCATCATAAAGTCAAGGAGAGACTGAACAACGGTTCCTGACTGAAAGAAATAAAGATTCCAACTAAATGCAATACAGATTTTGGACAGTGTATTTTTCCTTAAAGGACATTATTAGGATAACTGACTAAACTTGAAATTTCAATGGTAATAATGTATCAGTGTTAACCTCTTGATAATGATGTGTGTTTTGTAGTTATGTAAAATAATATCCTTTCTTGTAGGAAATGCACTTAATTATTTGAGATATTGCAACATTATCAGCAACTTACTCTCAAAAATTTCATGGAAAAACTCCTTTGTACTTTTCTTTTCTCAAAGTGTAAGACTATTTCAAATGGAACCATTTTAAAAAGTGGAAAGGTAGTATAAAATTGTTGAATATTTATACACCACATCCATAGAAGAGAAATGAAAAAAAACTATGCTTCAAGAGACATTATTAGAAACGTGCATTAGATCGATTGTGGAAGTTAGAGGCATACTCTTACCTTGGGTGAACTGAATTTTCTCTTAATGTAATATTATTTTGTAAAAAAAATAATTGTCAAATTTTCTAATCAAATATGACATTCAATCTATGATGTGACAATACCTCTCTTCTTTCTTGCCACCTCCAAAGATAATAAGGATATAAAAAGCATATCAAAAAGATGTACAATGGAAGAATTTCTCATGCAGGCTACCGGGTACTTGACACTCCTCGAAAATCAATATAGGTGCAATTGTTTGTGTGTATGTGTGTGTGTGTGTGTACATGCATATGTAGCTTTGAAAAGCTGAGGACTAGTGGTACTTGAATATTCCTAGTCCCCTATAAAATGGACTATGTCAGGAATATAGTAAAAAATGTGGCCATAAGCATTTTGTTAAACCATAAACAAGGAAGTGCTCCAACATGACTGAGGATATGTCAGAAGGATATAGCCCAAGTGTAAAGGGCACCATGGCTGAATTCTGTACAATTTGAGCATCCAAAGGAATAATGATGACAATATTCATATTGAAACAAAAAAAACAAGAAGTTTATAATAAATCACAAAATTAGGAAGAAGGAAGAATTATTTATTTTAGAAAAAAAGTTAGATTTAAAAATCATTCTTTTATATTCCTTAATGTATTAAAAGATTCAGGCATATATTGAGAATTGATTATAAAATCAATATATGCAAAAGTTTGGGAGAACGATATACTGCCTTGAAGTACCACCTTATAGTTTACTTATTATTAACAAAGGGAAATAAATGATTCTCAGAGAGGAGAGATCATAGAAAGTACCTCCTTGAGCAAGTAAATTAATGTCAATCAATATAGGAAAGTAATAACCTCCTATGATTTTGCTATTATATGATGAGGAGCATACTAGATCAAATGTAAGATCACATTTGTAATCTTTCCATCAGAAAATTTTACAACGAATCTAATCAGCCACAACAGTGAAGCACAGCTGAATTGTTGGAAATTCCATAAGCCAACTGGCCTCAACTCTTAGTATCAATATTGTAAAATTTAAAAAAAAAATGTGGGATCTCTTCTAGATTAAGAAGACTGAAGATAAATGAAAATCAAATGCAACGTATGACATTTAATAGTATCCTGGGTTGGGGGAAAATGGATAAGGGATACTTTGGGGATAATTGGGAAATTTTGGAAAATGAACTATTTAGTTAGATAATAGTGTGATACCAATATTTATTAACTTCCTTATGTATATAATGCTATTGTAATCGTGTAACAGATTGTCCTTATTCTTAAGAGTTAGGTATTAAAGCTTTTCAAATGTTTGGATTAAGAAAAAAAATTCAGGGAGAGGGGAAGGAGAGAGAAAGAGAGGAGTAGGAGAGAGATAGATGGGGGAGAGAGAGAAGAATGATGGACAAGATAAAGCAATGCGGCATGTTAACCATTAATGAGTCTTAGGTAAATATTATGATACACAGAAATTACTCTCTATGCTCTCATTTTCTGCAGAATTAATATTTTTCATAATAACACATTGGAAAATGTTTACATGTGAGTCATCTAATTATAACAATGCACACTATATTCATTGTGATTCATAATATTTCTAACTGTCCACTTTAGAAATCTTGTAAAAATTCAGGTTCATGCACCTTTATTAAAATGTTTTCTTCTTCTCCATCAGGGATATTTATACATACTTATAATTTCTGTGAACAGAAATTGCTATTTGTCTAACACTGATCATTGTGATGTCATCTACATTTATGATGCTATTTAGATAAATAAAATAATGTTCAAGTTGTTATGCATTTTATTGCACTCCACTAAAATAAAATAAACATTTAGAATTGATGTTTCACATATTTGGTGCATATTTATTTATTATCTTTGTCATACATTCATAATATAATATATTTTTTCTATATTTCATGACATTTACTTTTAGAATCTGAAAAATCACTTCAATTAATCTATGAAATATTCACAACTGCTATATAGCTGGGGGAAAAAAACCTATATTTTAGAAATGTTTCACATGCTTAAAATTTTCCTGTTTGAAAAATTGATAGGATTAATTTAAGAAGTCTCTTTTTCTATAAAAACAAATGTTTCATACAGCACTCTGAACATTTATCACACAGTTTGGGCTTAGGAGAATATTCGTACAGTATTTTGTAAAATGCGATAACCAGAATTAATCTTCTGTGGTAGATTGCAAACATGCCTGCAGTTCTTCACTCCTCTCTGGATCGTCATCCTTTGCATTCTGACAGCATGTTTACCGTACTTAAAAGGCTAAGTCTATTTCCCCATCTCTTGAATCTGGACTGGCCTTGTAAGTTGCATTGGCTGATAAAATATGGCAGAAGAAATTGCATGCCAGTTCATAAGCCAGGCCTCAAGAGGACACATGGCTTCACTGAGAACCACTATCACTAGAGAAAACTGAAATGGTGTGAAAGCTGCCATGTTTCAACAAAGTAACACCAGCATGGTCAAATATTAACACTCAAAGCTGTCACCACATTTTTATTCAATGTCATTTTTTTGTTGCTTTTTCATTTTTTACAAGGGTCTTTTTATGTCTAAATATTATGATTTCTGTTTTATATACTGCCTACTAAATCATAAGTACATTTTAAGAAAACCTAGTTGATGCTGCCTATCTTAACCTTTACTGTCTCTGTTTCCTCCAAATTATTTATATATATATAAATAAAATATCTTTATATATAAAATAGTATATAAATTATATTTACAATATAAATATGTTATAATGATTATATATTATGATATACCTTTATAATATAAATAACTATATAAAATATACAATCAACATATAAATTTACATATTTATATATGTAAAATTATTTATCTATATATAAATAAAAGCACACACACATATATAAGTAGAGAGAGAGAGAGAGAGAGAGAGAGAGAGAGAGAGAGAGATGGAGAGAATAAATCTATATTTAACCAATTCAAGCACATAAGCTCTGTAAAAAGTTCAGGGCCACCAGGATGAGGTCACTTTATTCCACAAGCTCTGTTTAGCTCTATTTGCAAAAAAGAGCTCAAAACCTGTAAAGGAACATTTTTCTCTCACTGGAGAAGATAATAATGAATAGGAAATATGCTTTCTTGGTTAGCTAATATTATATTATTGTTTCTTTGTTCATTTTAGTGTTTCCCTTTTCAAATCCCCTGTTCGTTTTAATTAAATGAATTACAAAAAAAAAAAAGTTCTGAGGTAGAAGTAAAAAGTAGCAATAATCTCACCTTCCAGGTGGAATTCTCTGTGTCCTTGGGTCTAATAAATTATAAAACTCCAAAGCTGCCATGAATCTTCATAAGTTAAAGTGGACCAGTGTGTGAAGTAAAAAAGAAACTTGGCTTAATAAAGCCAAACAATTCAGCAAAAATAAATAAGTAAATAAATATTTACTTTAAAAATATCTACATGGCTGAAAAAGTAAGCTTAAAGCCACACTTTTGACAACATAGAAAAAATTAAAGATGTATAGCTGTTAATATTGTTACTCTGTGTTTGCTGAAAAGTTCTCAGAGGGTTGTAAAATCACCATTTACCATATTTAAAATAGAGCTTTTATATGTCAACTTCTGGGAGTTGTTGAGAAGGAGAAAACCTAGTCTTGTAAGAAATAGCAAGAAATCCTTGTTAGATTTTTTCTGAGCTCCTGCCCTTCTAGTTTATAATTTTCAGATTTTTAAAACTGCTTTTGATTAATGATGTTTGGAATTAATGAAAGCCGTTTAATGAAGCTTACTTAGGAATGATTTTTACAAACTATTACTATTATTGGGAAAATTTCTGCTTGACATTTTGTGTTTTGACTGGCATTTTCTTGTTGCCAGCTGTCATAAAAAGGAGTGCAACACATGCCTTTAGCAGCATATGCCTTTTTGGGTGCTGAATAGCATTTTCATACAAAAAAATCAAATGATCCATAACATATTATGCTGTCATTTGAAAACAGCATCAGAAATGAGACATTTTTCATGCCTGTAAAATATTTTGTTCCCCAAGGCTTAATCTAGCATTTCTGTACTACATTTGAAAATATAATGTGGTGTAGGTTTATTCTTTTAATTGACACTATTAAGATTTTAAGAATACTATTTTTTTTTTACAAATAGAGATTGGAAAAATACTTTTAGAATGTTTAGTATATTCTGTTTATTTTACTAATGTTTACTTAGATCTCTGTTTCTCAGGAACACCTTTTCAAATACTTATGTATAAGTACATATACTTATTACTATGAAAAGTGACATCTAAAGGCTATTTCATACTTTGGGTTGGAGCTCACTTAATAGAATATATGCAAATCAGTGCAAAAGTATGTAGCAATAGATTATATAGCTTAAATACATTATTAATTTTACTTAATTTGCTATGTAATATGTATCAAATAACAGTTTAGAATTTAAATTATATGAATATCACTAAAATATTTTTAAAGTGGTTTGAAATGAGCAAAATGCCTTTCCTAGTCCTCCCCAAACTTTTTTTTCTTTGTGAAGTACTTTATTATTCTCATAGATGTAGCAGCTTAAACTAATACAAATGATACAGTGATTAGAAAGTTTCTTGATTTATAGTTTTTTTTTTTTTCTGTGAAGCTTAAAAATCTCTCAGATAACATTTGGATGCTTTCAACAAATACAAAATGCTTTTATATTTAATTGTGTTTCATTTCTAAAGGGTACTCCTCAAGCTTTTCATATCATATACTTAAATATGATTCATTTTTAATTTCCTTTCTCTATTTTACCTAACAATCTCTAGAAAATGAATGTATTGTTTTTTCTAAAGAATATATATTTTTGTTAGACCAAAATACAGCTAAGTGTAGAATTACCTCTGTTCTATATTTCTGAAGTATGATGACTGAAAAACATGTACTAAGTTTGTATAAAAATGTCTGTCTGATTTATACATTAATTTCCTTTGGTTAAAACAGAAGATATACCTTAGCAACTAATATCTTACTACTGCTCTTTCTTCCCAGTATTTGCTTAGGACAAAAATACTGAATGTTATTTGAAAGATTAGATGTGTGGATGATAGAAAGAACCCATAAAGGTGTTAGACAATGCTACTTTTTAAGAAAATGTTAGAAAGCTCACTGATTACTGCATGGAAATGGTAAGTATAAAAACATCATTAAAAGAAGTATTAACATGATAAAGCTAACTATCACCTCTGAGAATGATGTGGTTCTTGAAGGGACTTACTGATCAAACCACTTCAAAATGGGCAGCTAGAAACTCAAGTCTCAAACATCTGAAATTGAGGGTTTGTTTATGTATAATCTAAGTAGATTTTGATTAGGCAGTCAAGATGCTTACTCTCCCATACCAACATTGTAGAACGTGAAATTTTAAGTCCCCATTAGGACCCCAAAAATCTCTGAGATGGATCTTGAGTGTGACATCAAGCAAAGATAAAACAAGCTCCTTGTTTTCAACGTTGAGAGCAAACATGCTTCAAACTGGTGTATCCCTTACTGAAAAGTTTTTAATATGTGAAGATAGATAATTCACAAATGTGATGTGAGTTACTATTTGTCAAGCTACTGCCAAGACTGTGGTTATCATTCTCTTAAGAAGAGAGATATGCAAAGTAGTTTGAAGTGCAGGTTGAGGAATGTACCTTAAATGTCTTATGACAAGGGTGTTAGGGGGTTTAAACTCTTTGATCTCTGGGCTTGTCAGAGAGGAGATGGTTCAGATAAAATAAATTAAACTTAGAAAGTGTTTAACTGAAGGTATCATTGAGCAGACATTTGGTTATAAATCAAAATCTTTTATATTTCATGAGAAAATTTGTGTTTCTCTTGAAGCAAGACTGATTTATGTCAAAAAATTTTACTAAAAGTACATTAATCTCAACCATTTTGTGTGATTGCTAACTAAGGTTATGACATGTAACCAAAGAGAAGGAGACCAGTAATGAGATTTACTAGATAAAATGACAAAAGTGATTAGGAATTAAATATATAATGCAAGACAAAAGAATTTTTGAGGTGAATAATCTACATGATAATTTACATTTGGTACAACACATAAGCTCTGCTAAAACAATGCTCTCACACATTACTTGAAAGCATTTCAATATAGATTGTAAGTTAAATTTTGTATTTAGTATTACTCAATATATATTTTGAACATAAGAGATAATTTAAATTAAACAGCTAAAGAGTGACAAGATGATAAGGGATTTGTAATATAATAATTATTTAACAATTATTGCCTGTGTGTACCTACTATACATATATGTAAAGAAACCAATTTCTTTCTGCCTTTAAAGAAGTACATTAAAATAAAGGAGAAAAATAAATGTTAAATGCTAAATTGAGGTTATCATCTATCACTTTATTTAAAAAGGAAAGATTTTCAAAATTCATGAAATTCATCATTTTGCATCTGGTTGTCACCTATGGATTAAAGGAGAGGATCATTTTCAGTTAAAATATTTGTTAAAGAACATGGCTTAGGGTATAACTGGGTATAACTTAGGGTAAACTTGAAGAAAATACAGACAATTTAGTGAGAAAATGAAACAGAAATTTCTAAGAATATTCAATTTAATTGGAAAAAGAAAAAAATGACAATTAGCATCTGCCCATTTGTTTATTTTCTTAAATATTCAGTGAGCCTTTCAACAATAACAGTTTTAGTAAAGTAATGTAAACATATGGACAAAAGTAAGAGCAAGCTAACAATGAATGTATTTTCCAAGGGAGTGCTATGACCAAATTGCCCCAAATAAGATATAATAATAATAAAGACTTTTTAAAACATCTTTATGTGTTAGCCTCTGTCTTAATTTCTGATGATAGAAAAATATTCAGATTGAAAAAAAGTTATCTAATAGACTCAACAAAGGAGTAATGCCATTATCTACTTGCCATTTGTAATATTCCCCCATGGGAAATTCATTCTTATTTATTCATTCTCATTAATTTACCATAAGAGTATCTTCTGGAAATTGAGAATACATCTGTATCTCAGCTTTTTTGTCCTTCATCTTATGTCTTTTCCCATGAGTTAGTTAATATACAAAATATGTATAAGATGTAAGCTAAATAAGAGAAAGTTTTTGAGATCCAGACACACACACACACACACACACACACACACACACACACACACACACATACACGATATATAAGATATAAGATACAGAAAGTATGAAATCTATGTGAACTCTTTGGTTCACCAAGAGACTATTGCACTGGTCAGTATATCTGGATATGAGGACAGGACCATAAATTGAAAAGAATTACCTTTTTTTTTCAATATATATATATATTTTTTATCTTTTGGCACACCAGCATGAACAGGTGCCACAAAATGTACAGAGACGTGGAGAGCCAATGTGCACATTTGTCAGAAAAGAGACTTCCCTGCACTCTTCCAACTTCACAGATGTCATAAGGAAAATTCTGCAAGATGTCTTTCTTAAATTTAGTGTTACCTGGCACCTCAGGCTGTTGCCACTGCTGCCAAAGGTCCTACCAATCCTTGAGTAGGCAGTATGCCATGAAAACAGATGGGCACACATATAAGACACCAAAATATAAATCCTAAAGATGAAATATGTGTTTCTAAGGATTGTCATCGTAGGTGGGCACCCTGATGTGACTGGTGTGTTATGGATTAAGCATCTTCCACATTGTCAAATGCAAGTTACCTTTAAAGGAAACCAAAACTAAGGAAAAAAGTTAATTATAAAACTCTTTTCTGTATGATGCAATCTGATTGCTACTAGTTACCCTAGTTCTCAGAATACTAATGGCATCCCATCTTCTTCCATATTTTTAATTGTTTTGCAAAATAATTAAGTATTGCTTATTAAACAGCACCTTCATTGTTCCCTTTCTCTTTCCATTTTTCCTCATGCTTATATTTCTTACTCACTCTTGCTCCATCTAACTTATAAAGCGTAATACCAACAATATCATTTTTCTACACAAACATTGGATTTTTTTGTGTGTATAGTCTACAGCCTGTAAGATAAATCTTAACTTTTATTACAATCCAGCTTCAACAGGTAAGAATGTCTATTATGCTGTATGACTTAGCAAACTCTTAACACAACTCAATAATTTTTACCCGTTCTGCACTGGTAGTTTTATTTATTGTTTTGTTGTTGTTACCCTTTGAGTGTTTCCCATCTTTGTTTCCAACTCATGTGCCATTTTTCTTGGCCAAAATAACTCATCCTTTTTCTCTTGATTCTCATTGTATTTTTGTTAGATTATCAACAAAATCTTATTTCATTCTTCTTTGTACTATGAGCTTATTTTAGTACCTCTCTTTCTCTGCAGTCAAGAAATGACTATTCTAGCAGGGAAAGTGTTTAGTTCAAACTTATAGTCTTAAAATTATAAGGCAGAATGCTGGTGTGTTTTAATTATTCTATGTGGGATATCTCATTAGAGTTTCAAACATGGAATTTCATAATTTTAAGAATCTCTCTAAAGATTTTATAACCACATTCATCAGTTAGCATTCAAATTGATTGAGGGTTAAAAGTCAGTCAAATGCATCAATAAAGGGAATAAATTTTAGCTTAACCATTAAATATTTGCTTGATTTTTAGCATAGAAATAAAAACATCCAAATAATGGAAAAGATATCTATTTATGAAATGTAAAGTAATAAAAAGTAAGTAACATACTTCCTGGCAAGCAAAGCAATGCAGTTAAAAGGAAGAAAAATCGAGTAGTTTACCACATAAAATGAATTAATGAAGTCACTAAAACATTGTGCCACTCTATAAATTTGCAGCTGAAATTTTTCAAATATTGAACAACAAAAACCTATTCTACTTATTGCTTGTATGCATGTTTTCTACATACTATCTCATGAATTTTGACAATAAACAAAGAGATAGACAATATTTTTCTATGTTAAAGTTGTGGAAACAGCATCAGTGATGGAGTCCATATAAATGCTCAGGCTTACACACCTGTGCTCCTCTGCATAAAATCTAGCCTCCAATCTCCAGTCTAGTTTTGATAAGCTCCAACAGAAGTTTGCAGCCCTGCAATTTTATAAAGCTGTGTTTTCATTCTGCCTCCAACTCTCTTTTGTTAGTGAAAAAACAATTAATTTATGTCCAATCCCAAAATATATTGAAATAACAATCCTACCCAAAACATTTGGGCTATATTAAAAGTACTAGCTTTTTAATTTTTTAAATAAATAAAATATGTGGCAGACTTAAATAGTTTGACTATTTTAAGATATTGTGAAATTTGTTAAGATGCAGGTGATTCCTGCAAACATGAGTGACTTCCTGCAGAAGCACCTATAACAGTTACATAAAAAGTATTTTTAATTTTTTTAGAGTATGTTTTATATTATATGACTTTTTTTTTTTTTTGATGTGGACCACTTTTAAAGTCTTTATTGAATTTGTTACAATATTGCTTCTGTTTTATGTTTTGGTTTTTTTGGTCACAAGGCATGTGGGATCTTAGCTCCCTGACCAGGGATCGAACCTGAACCCCCTGCACTGGAAGGCGAAGTCTGAACCACTGTACCTCCAGGGAAGTTCCTAAAAACTATTCTTAATATTATAATTTAGGCTTGAACATTGAAAACTTGAATTCTAGAATATATGTCTCTGCTGGCATAAAAATGACATTTACTTCAAAAACGTGGTTGTCGGGCTTCCCTGGTGGCGCAGTGGTTGAGAGTCCCCCTGCCGATGCAGGGGACACGGGTTCATGCCCCGGTCCGGGAAGATCCCACATGCTGCAGAGCGGCTGGGCCCGTGAGCCATGGCCGCTGAGCCTGCGCGTCCGGAGCCTGTGCTCTGCAACGGGAGAGGCCACAACACTGAGAGGCCCGTGTACCACAAAAAAAAAAAAAGTGGTTGTCAGTTAAAAATAAACAGAAGAAATAAGGTGACTTGTTCAAGTGACTGTATGGTTAAATGGGATAAAATCAAACAGTGAGCAGAGAAGAAAAAGCACTAGAAGACATTGAAGAATAAGTTGTACAAAGGGAGTGACATGCTAGAAAGCAGGAGAAGAGAATAGCAGGAGAGATTATTCCCACTAGCAGGCAACAAAGAGCTTCTTTAAACACTGCCATCAAATAACCAGTGTGAAAATGTGTATGATTTTTCCCTCTTGAATTGCAAGTATTTAAAAAATTATATATCTATATTTCAAAAATATGAGATTGGCTGAAAGGTAACATCTTTTGAGTTGAAAATTACGGCACCTTAAAATAATAAATAAGTGAAACAATGAGTGGAAATAAGTATTAGTAGTACTGTCCAATTATTAACTGCTTACTCAATAAAAAGCTACATACCATGTACATTAAATACTTTCATTCATCTATTTATGTAACTAGACTGTGCAGATAGTATCAGACACAAACTCCCACATCTACATTTTGCAAATGAAGGAACGGACTCAGAGAGTCTAAATATTATGCTCAAGCAAATTTGGCTAGCAAACTGGACGTTCAAAATATTAACTCAGATTTATTGATTTCAAAGCTTTCACCATAAACCTAAGTGGTAGATGCACAGAATTATTCATTTTCATGAGTGGATTTGGGGTATTAAGACATTGGTAAAGACCTGCAGGTTGTATACTTAATTATAATTAATTGTATATTTAAACTATTTATAACAGTGCTAGGCACACAGTAAAAATTCAAACATATTATTTTAGTTTTTATTATTAATATAATGCTGAACCATTGAAACTGCAAGATTAAGAGAAGCAGATAAGTTTGACCAGGCCATATACTTGTAAAAGGTTGGACAATTCATGCCTAAAAGAAATTTATTCTGGTTCCTAAATGATTTAATTACATTGGGTTGATGACCAAAATTAAGCATATAATGACCATGTAATTCCCATGTTCAGAGATGTTTATCCAAAGCTCATTTCTTTACAGCAATAGTGAACTAATATAAGTTAGTGTTACCTCTATTTAGCTCTAAGAACTGACTGGTGAAAGGGCATGGAAGCATCAAAGAATAGACTTGATGGCATAGATCAGCCAAAGTCAGTCATTTGCTTGAGTATCATTCACTTGTGTGAGCTGCGGTGATGGTTGCATAGACCTGCAATTTAGAGGGATTTTCTGGCACTTAATAAACTAAATATTCAATTTTTAAATTTTTTAGGGATGAATTCTCATGAAGATATAAGATTTTTAAATTAAATTTGTGTATAAAGTGATTATTTCTACTAGAAAAAAGTGTAACCCCTTTTATTCACCAAAATACAGTATTAAACTTACTAAATATTCTTATAATCTCTAGTATATGCTTTCTGCAGAATATGAGAGCATTTCTGTTCTTCCTTTACTCTAAAACCAAGTAGGAATACAAAGAATCAAAGTTAAAAAGAGGCTGTTAGAATTCCTTTGAAGAATGTAAAAAGACTCAATTTTTGCTACTATGGCAGTGAAGTGAAATCGGAGGTTATCCACTGTGGGAGTAACAAGGTTTTAAGGTGAGACATTCAAAAAATTCTTCTTTGAATACACTTGTTGTGCTTTTGATCCTTTCTGAGGAATAGAAGAAGGGAGAGAGAAAAAAAAAAAACAGTGTGTTATACCAGATATGAAATGAGCTCCAGAAATAACTGGAATTGCACTAAATTAAATCTATTGCATTAAAAGATATAAATAACACACAACTGATGGTTTGGCAGTAGTTAAATGGTAGTCAAGTGTGAAATGTACCTGGTATTTTTTTGCTCATTTTCTCAAATGACATGAGGAGTACAGCATTCAGTGCATTGGATGTAACCAATTTTATGAATTTCTTTAACAAGTAAAATAGTCTTAAAGTAAGATAAATTCCGTCAGCTGTCCTCTGATTTGATTTGCTTTCCAGATGGCAGGCAAATGACAATTATTTTTTCACTACTGCTGTTGTATTTTCTGTAGCTGTAGCAACACTGCATACCTAGATAGTCTGTTGTTGATATTGAAAATAAAAATATATAATCAGACCACCTACTGCTCAATTTTATTTTCAATCTGTAAGCAATGGAGGTAAATTTACTTTACTTTTACTGAATCTGTGTTGTAGTGTTCCTCTTTCTCTCTCTCTAAAATGCAATGAGGAAATAATATTTCAAAGAATAAGTGGGGTTCACTATAAGCTTGAAAATCAAGAAACTTACAGGCATCTAAATTGCCATTCAACTGAATAGGTTATTTCAATTTAAAAAAAAATCCATTTTAAAAGAGAACGGTTTCAGTCCTTGTTATAAGGAGTCATGAGCATTCAAGGAAGATTAGTCTCATCAGCTCTTACAGGAATTACTCTTCCACATGAATCCTCTGTCTTTTTCATATTCAAAATAATTGTCATTTTTTCTTCCAAAAGAAAAGGAAAACAATTGTAATGATTTTAGAGATTTTGACAAACATTTTCTTAAACGTTGACTGGCAGACATGTTGATGATTCCTGCAAAAAAGATTACAATGAAAATGCATTAGAGGAAAGAGGGGAGAAACAGAAGTGCTCAGGTCCTGGCAGAAACATCCTCTGTTGAGGTAAAGTCATCGCTGGAAACGCGCTTTAGGGACACAAGTATTTTCCAGCCAAAACCCTTCAGTGAGGCCAAAATTAGTCCTGAGCTGGGAAAAGACAGCATGAATCTCACAGACCTCGCCAGTAAGTTGCAATCTGTATCCAAATTGCTGTGACAGAGTATGCTTACAAGAGAGAATATGTGTGTTTGTGAAGCTGCATCAGCAATTGATGGAAAAGTATAACATTCAGTCATGAAGCTGTCTTATCTGTATAACTTCTACCAGACATCCAGCTAGTATGGAAATAAAGAGACCTTTCAAAATTACCTTTTAAGGTGACTCTCAGTATGTGGGAGCACAGGAGACCACTTACTGACCGCTACTCTAGCAACCAGTTCTAACAGCTTTGAGTTGTTGTGTGTAGCTGAGACTCAACTGCCTCTGCTAAGGCCTGCAGCCAGTCCCTCTGGCCTCCTGTCCTGGGCAGTTGCTCAGATGTTGCCTTGTGGAACATCTGCAGTAACCCTTTCATGTTCAAGAACGTGCAACCTGCAAGTGCAGCTGTGTTAACCCTTGACCAGTAGGGGAAAGAAGCCAATGGATAAATGCTTCCTCTTAATGAATACAGGATAAACATTTGTGGGGTGTAAAATGCTTCTCAGACCTTTCTGTGAGATTGAGCACTGGGCCCCCACAGGTGGCCGACTCAATAATTCCTTGCATACTGTGTTTTGGTTCTTTGGTCTCTCATTTTTTTCAGTCTTCTCAGCTTTTTATTTTATTTATTTTTTTATCTGGCCTCTCATTTTTACTACAGAAAATAGCTTTCCAAATAAACTAGTCTCCTAAGCTTTCAGTCTCTCTTTGGGGAGAACCTCAGGTAACTTAGTAGATGCATCTTGTTAGAGTGAGTGGGAGCATTTATTTCTAGGTAATGACTTTTTCTTAACTAGCATGCTATCTGGAGGTTCTTCTATATGTGAAAGCCTATGTAGAGTATTAGTTTTTGTCTATTTCTTTGCTTTTAATGATTAAACCACATTAAGTTGAGCAGATTTAAAATGACATTATGTCTTGCTGTTGTCTATGAAACAAAATCCAAGGACTTTAATATGGCTCACAAACCATTCAGGATCCCCAGGACACATTTCATGTCACCATCAACCACTACTTCAACACACACACACACACACACACACACACACACACACACACACACCCCACTCATACACATACACACAAAGCCTATAATTTACCAAATCAAACAAAATTAATCAGTGTTCTCAAAGTCCATGATGTCTCATGTTTCTTGGCCTTTCTATATCTATTTTTTTCTATGAAAAGCTCTTTCCCTATTTCATCATCAAATACACCTACTATTTCTTTTCAATATCCTTCATGGGATCCTTTCATCTATATTAGTCAGACAAATTTATGTGATTCTCAGTGGGTTTAATAAAAACATTTTCAATACCAGCTTTATAATGCACTATTTAAATAAGTGCTGACTTTAGTGTATTTTATATTAAATTGAGGGCAGGACCTTTGTTCTATTTGTATTATATCTCCAGTACATCAGAGTAGATGCTCTATAAATATTTGAGAATAAGTCAGTAATTGAATTATTATAAGTATTTAGCCTTCACTTAAATATCTAATCCTTCTCGAAGGTCTCTTATCATGGTGACACTGGTTGAACTCTTGTTAAAGGAATCAAGTGGCATAGTTTCATATTGTTGCCAGGCAAAAAAAAAAAATTTGTTTTACACGCTCTGATTTCAATTCTTTTTGATTATTTCCCTCATATCATTCACTCATTGGACTAACTGACTGTGTGCTCACCATGTATCAAGAACTGAGACAGTGTTTGGGAACAACGATGTAGGTATAGTGCTTGCTTTATTAAACCTTCCATTATAGCCTAATGGAGAAACCAGGAATTAACACCTGGACAAGTAAATAGAATTTATACATTAAAAGTTGTGATATATGATATAAAGGTAGTGAACAGCTTGTGAATAGAAAAAAAAGAAACTCTGCTTTAGAGAGGTGAGGAACAACTTACCTTAAAAATTGGCTTTTATACTATAAGAAGAGCAAGAGAAAGAAAATTCAAGGCAGAGGGGACAGCATATAAGAAAAATCTGACATGAGAAAGAACTGATTTTCTTCAATGAACTGAAATAAAAGTGGTATAGATGGACCTGGTGAAGGGGAGAGAGGGGCTGATATGGAATGAATTCAGAGAGGAAAGCAAGGGCAAGAGCAGCGTCAGAAAAATCATCACTAAAATTGGGTTTTATTTGGGTTGTAGTGAGAAGTTACTGAAGGTTTTAAAGGACTGGCATTATAACATGTGGTGAATACTTTATAAACAATTAGGATATTACTCTATTGAGAAACGAGAGTAAGGCATTAAGAGTAGAATTGAGAAGAGTGCCGTTAAATCAATGTGTTTGTAGACTATCAGAGAAATCAAATCGTACATGAGATATAAATTTGTGAGTTAATATTTAAATTATATTTAAAGCAAAGGAAATATATTAGATTACCAAGGGAAAGAATAGAGGAAGAAGAGAAGCAAAAACTGTCCCTGAGTGGATTCAACAAAGAAACACTCAGCCTGTTAGAAGGAATGTCTGGAATATTCAGTGTCCTAGAAACTACAAGATACAAGTGTTTAAAGATGTTTTGAGGATCATTAACTATGTCATATGCTCCCAAGAGTTCTAGGAAGTTTATTACCAAAGTGCATTATTTGAAATTTGTAAAATGTATGTCATTGCCAAGACTAGAAGAAAAATATCATACTGACTTGGTGTCGAGATACCAGATAAGAAGTACATAATGAGTTGCAGTATGAATTAAAAAAAAATTATATATATATATATTTTTATATATATATATATATATATATATATATATATATATATATATATAGTTTGAAGTTTGTTGTAAATTTGTCCTTGAAGAGGCAAATACTGGACACTTGAGTACAATTGCAGCAGAGATATGAAAATCACAGAGAGGAAGTTGCAGAGTCAGAGAAGACTATTTAGGAACTTAATTAGTTAAGTCCTGAGGAATAAATAGGAACCAGTCAGCCATTCTTGACAGATGAACAACGATGGGACAAAGTGAATGAAAAGGTGAGATCCTATTGCACTGGGAGTTTTTACATAGCCCTCATCCATCAAGGTGTAGAAATTCAGAGCTTACCACTTCTTCACAGCAGTATCCAAATTCATAAATTCAATAAATTCAGATCCACATTCTTCTTCATATATTCTCCTTATAATAATGGGGAATTAGAGAAGATTGAATCTCTGCAGGAACACTAGACCATAAGGTTAATTTGCAAATTAATTTTTAGTAAGTATCCTTGCTGTAAATATTTAATTACATTTGATCTTCAATTTTTTTGTGATTTAAAAAATGTAATTTTTTAAAGTTTGAATCAAAATACCGAATTTTTCACGTTATAGTTTGGTTTATGCCTGCCCAGTTCAATTTGCAATCTAACTATATAAATTTAAAATATGCAATCATTTCAAATACCAGAATTAAAATCTCATACTAATTTTGTCGATACCATTTTAAGATCCTTTAATTGAGAAGAATATTGTACTCAATGTGCAGGTTACTTATACTACTTTTCTTAAAGGATCAGTGTTAATAAGATGTCCAGGTACACTGAAGAGTGAATGATGTGCTGAGTTTTTAAGAAAATATAGTTGACATGTGGTCTCTACAGGAAAATTACACTCTTGGGAGAGGTTTTTATTGGGTATTTTGGAAAAAAAATTACAGTTGTCAGAATGTCTTCAGTAACAGAAAATATTTTCTAGGAACTTCCTTGTCTATAAATTCCAGAAACAGCAGGATTAATTCAGTGACTTTGATTTAGAACCCAGTGAACTGAAAAGAGAAAGACTCATTTTCATTACAATGCTCTGGAGAATAAGACAGCTGGACACAAAAGTCATACAACTATATGACCTTATGTTGAGGAGGTAATATTAAGAAGGAATCCTGCCAGCAGTTATATGACTTGGGATTCAATGTCTCTAGACCTCAATGTAATACTGAAATATACCTTATTAAATTCGTTATTGTCAATGAAAGTAAGAAGCATATGGAAAATTACTGGTAAAATAATCTTAATTAATTGCTTTTCTGTCCCTGTAAAAAGCAAAGTTTAATTGCTGCAAAAGACAAAAACAAAATCATACCTGTAACCACTGTAGTGACAACATTTGCGTTTAAGTCAGATTGAAGTCAGATTGATTTCCTTCATTTTATAAAGGCAAGCATTGTTACCCAGATAGTTTAAACATAATAACTAATTTTTAATAATGAAAGTATTATACACTGTGGCCTTTTAAAATTCTTTCAGCTCTTTTAAAAATATGATCTGTATGAGTTTATACACATTTATTGAATAAAGTGATGCTAAAGATCAAGCAATTACTTTTAGAAAACTGTCATGGTTTTCAAGACCTAGGACAAAAATGATGACTTTTAACTGATAAATATAAAACTTAGTTATAACATATTTTGTACAGATAAAGTGTGGGTATTTTTAATGTAGAGCTGCATATATTGGAACCTAGATATGAAGTCAGAGGAAAGTGAACAATCTCAAGAGTCAAATTGTGCAAATCAAAGAACCAATATTACTTGGTATATTAGTCTGCTTGGACTGCCAAAACAGAATACCACAGGCTGGGTGACTTAAATAACAGAAAAATATTTGTTCACACTTCTGGAGCCTGGAAGTCCAAGATCAAGAAGCTGACAGTGTTGGTTTCTATAGTGAGACTGCTCTCCTTGGTTTGAAGATGGCAGCCTTCTCCTCATGTCCTCATCTGGCTTTCCTTGGGCTCTCACTGACTCTTGGTGCCTCCTCTTATAAAGAGACTAGACCTATTGAATTAGAGCCCCACACTTATGATCCCATTTAACCTTAATTATCTCCTTAAAGGCACTACCTACAAATACAGTCATATTGAAGGTTAGGCCTCAATCTATGAATATTTTTTTTTGTGGGGTGGTGGGGATGGAGAGAGCACAATTTAGCACATAACATTTGGTAAATTTTTCTTGGATCAGCATATTCCAGTGATGTTTTCACTGACCAATAGGCCACAGTAAGTGAATAAACTGTAGCCTTAACAAGTAAACAGCTTTATATTCATTTGTTTCTTCCAAGCTCTTAAATTTATTCCAATTTCAGTTGTGTCATTTATTGGATTTTTGAAAATGATCTGCAGTTGCTTACTTAACAATGGTTTTTAGTTAAAGATGGTATACGTATTTCTTCCATAGAGAGTAGATATTTGATGTACTTAAATACCAAATTAAAAAATAAAAAGGGTGTTTTGAGCTCTATTTTTCTTCAACTCCATTTTCCATCATGATATTTCCATTATATCCACTATTGAAAATAAAAATATAGGAAACAAATTTACCTAAATATGGCTTTTGTGTTACTTACACCTCTGGGTTCCCTGCTTCTAGTCAAGCATGTAGAAAATGCATCTGGTTGAAAGGCTTAATAAATTACTAGATTTTTAAACAAGTTGTAGCTACAAATTCTTCTTCCTTCATCTTTCTAAGGGTCTTAATTATGTAGCCTATCCTAGAAGACAGTGTAGATCATGTCTTTTTCTTTATATATAGGATATATTATATTTGCATTTTTTGATATTTCAGTATTGCTGCTTTAAAAAGCCTTCAAAATAGTGAGATAAGACATAGATAAAAAAATTAAGAAAACTAATTATGGTCGTACAGCTGTAAAATATACCAGAGGTATAGGAGTCACAGTGAATACCTAGGAGCTGAAGAACAAGAATTCTTTATGAAGACAGTCTTGTAAGTTGAACTTATACAGAGAGCATTTTAATAGACAAGGAAGTAGTTTACCAAAATATTTCATCTATTTTTTCCAAGAGAAAACTGTATGATACTCTGACTTAATGAAATTTTATTTATAAGTGAGAAATTTTCATGTATATATATATGTATAAAACATATGAGGATTTAAAAGAAACATGAGGATTTCACATAAAATTATGTCACACTTTTCTGAAATGTTGTTTTCAACAGAAATTGAAACTTGAAAATTACATTAAATAGCACAGAACTATCTGCTTATAGCTTTGCTGTAATAACTGGTACTAGACCAGACCTGCAATGTTTACAACTATAAAATTTGACAAAATAAATAAAACAACTCTTCAGCTATTGAGAAACAAGCAGCATTTGACTGTGTGATCTTTTGGATAAGTAAACAACTTTTCTGCCTAGAGTCAGTCTTGGGACTGCTGCATAGAGTAGGGATGCCCAAGAAGAACAACTCGTATTTGCTGAGCTGTGGAGAAAGATTTGGGTTCAAAGCTACTGAGGTGGTTGAAAATTTCAGAACAGTGGAATAAAAGAGAGAGAAGCTGTGCAGAGAAGGAGCTTAAACAGTTCTCTTGAGTCTTGTCTTAATACTATAGCTGCACATGTACAAGACAAGAAGCCACAGATAGGTAAAGGACAACTACCCTAAAACAAACAGAAACAGGAAACTATGATTTGAATACCTAATACTTACAAAGGGCTGTGAAAGTTTTTGTTTTATACCAGAGTAGACATACAAGTTTGATTAACCCAAGAATTCAGTAGTGATTACAGAAATGTTAGAAAAAATTTTTCTAGTTAAAAGTCTCAAAAACAATCTCAAAAGGGTTAAGTTGACCAAGATGTAAGTTAATTACTTGTTTGAACAAGCCCAGTATCATGTAAATGGTGATAACAATATCCAGTGAGTTAATAACATAATACAATATGCCCACTATCCAATCGAAAATAGCTAAACATGCAAAAAAAACAGAAAATGTGAACAATAGTTGGAAGAAAAGTCAATTAAAACAAACCATGAAATGATAGAGATAATGAAATTAGTACATGAATTGTTTAAAACAGCTATAACAAATATATTTAAGTTCGTAAAAGAAAATAGTGATAAAAGTGGAAGATATAAAAATAACAAAATGAAATATCGAATACTCAAATATATAATATTAGAAGTGGAAAAGAATGACAATATAGGCTTAACCACAGCCTAGTCTCTCTTAAAAAAAAAAAGTGAACTTGAAGATAAAATATATCTAAGTAGATTCCACCAAGTAGATTCTCCCAAGTAGACTCTACCTAAAACAAAGCACAGAGAGAATGAAAGGCAGAGAAATATGAAAAAAAACACAATGCAATGTGTATAGTATTAAACAGATTAACATAATTGTAGGTGAAGTGTTTGACAGAGTGTGGAGGAAGATTGGAGCAGAAAAATATTTATAAATAAGGTCTGAATTTCCCAAATTTGATAAAAATGTAAACCCGAGTTATTAAAGTTATATTAATGAATAGTATGTCTTTAGCATAATGAAAAGCAGACCAGATCAATGAGAGTCAATTAATAGTCAGAAGTAAACCATATTTTTATCATCAGTTGATTTCAATAAAGCAACTCAAAGAGGTTAAGTTTACAAAATGGACTTTCTCAAAATTAAAAAAACAAAACAAAACAAAAAACTTCTGTTCATCAAGACTCCAATAAAGAAATTAATAGTCAAGCCATAAACTGAGGAAAATGTGTGCAAAATATATATTAGACAAGGTATTTGTACCCAGAATATATAAACTATTCTCAGAAGTCAATACTGATAAGACAAACAACCTAATTTAAAAATGGACAAAGGAGTTAAATAGATATTGTACATAAAAAAGTATCCAACATCTTATGTCATCAGGGAAATGCATATTAAAACCACATGAAATACCATTATATACCTGCTAGAATGTCTAAACTTGAAAAGATTAACAATACCACATGTTGGTGCCTATACAGAGCAACCAGAAATCTCATGCAATTCTGGTGGGAATAAACAAATGTACAACCTCTTTGAAGATCAGTCTGGCAATTTTTTGTAAAGTTACACATACACCGGCCTTATGACAAACAATTTGGCTTCTAGAATTTTACCCAAGAGAAATAAAAACATATTTTCACACAAAACAATATTTGTACAAGGATAAACATATCAGCTTTATTCATAATAGCCAACGCTGGAGACAATGCAAATGTCTATCAAAAAGAAAACAGAGAAACAAATTCTTGTATATACATTAGAGGATTAGTCAACAATAAAATTTATTTATACACACAACAACATTGATGGATGGATGGAACTCAAAAACATGTTGAGTGAAAGTAGCTAGACAAAAAATAGTGTGTGATATTGTGATTTATAATAAGAAATATGTATTTTGTCTTTGTTTCTGTTTCTGACACAGAACTTCTAAAACTCTTAGAATTTCCTGAGTGATGAAAATTATAAAATTATCTTTTTTTTATGTTAATGAGGTGGCTTTTGGAAAGCACCTAAGGATGAGGGCAGGTTGCAAGGAGAGACAACCCTGTGATTAGAGGGTTGGAACTTCCAATCCCACTACCTGACCTCCTGGGGAGGGGAGAGGGGCTTGAGATTGAGTTCAACCACCAATGGACAATGATTTAATCAATCATACCCATGTAATGAAACCTCCATAAAAACCACAAAGGAAGGAGCTCAGAGAGCTTGCAGGTTGGTGAACATGTGGAGGTACAGGGCAATTGGCTTGCCTGGAGAGAGCATGGAGCTCTGGGTCCTCTCCCCATATCTTGCCCTATGCATCTCTTCCATCTAGCTGTTCATGAGTTATATTCTTTTACAATAAACCAGTGATCTAGTTATGGGTTTCCTGAGTTCAGTGAGCCACCCTAGCAAATTAATGAAAGCCAAGGAGGGGGCCATGGGAACCTCTAATTTGCTGGGTCAGAAGCACATGTTACAACCTGGGCTGGCAACTGGAGTCTGAAATGGGTGGGTAGGGCAGCCTCGTAGGACTTAGTTCTCTACCTGTGGACTCTGATGCTATCTTTGAGTAGATAGTCCCCAAATTGAATTAAATTGTAGGACACTCTGTCGGTATCCAGAGAATTCCTTATTGTTGGCATGAGAAGTCCCCTCCACACACACACTGAATTGGTTTCAGAACACCAAAAGAGAGTGCATACTATATGATTTCACTCATTTGAAGTTCTAGAATAGAAAAAAAAAATCCATGTTTAAAGAAATTAAAACAGTGGTGGCCCTCTTGAGGAGGCTGGGAAGGTGAGTGGAATTTCCTGACAAGGCTCTTGAGTGACGTTTTTGAGGTCTGATCAAATTGTTCTATATCTTAACTGAGTTGAGAGATATATGGGTGTAATGCAATTAGCAAAAATCACACAACTGGACTCTTAATCTGTACATTTCATTTATGTAAATAATTCCTCAAGTGACACCAACAACAATGTCATCTTGTTATCACTAAAATTCTTATTAATACACTTACACCATTCATATGAGTTAAAATTTTAAAATATCAATGCATTCCATGCTTATATGGGATTAACTGTTGCAATAATAAATGATAGGTATAGATAGATAGATAGATAGATAGATAGACAGATAGATAGAGTGGTCTAATGAGCAAGTATTGACTCTGGTGTATCACTCAGTATAATTTTCTGTAAGCTATTTTATAATTATTTTATTCTATACTGTACATGCTCTTGGATCAATGGTTCTATTAAAGTTAATACTTCATTCTCATTCTCTGAACAAATCTGTGACCCCATAAGTGAAAAATACTCTGAAGGAAAATCTTTCTGAAAATATATAAGAGGAATATAAAATTAAGTTCCTATAGCCTAACTGGACTGCATATTCTATGATTAGCTCTTAACATACCTCTAGAGCATTAAAAAGTAAAAAGGAAATCTTTTATTTTTCTCCTGAAGCAAGATTCCATGTGCATAAGCTTACCCAAAGGAATAAGGTAACTTAAAGAGAAAAGAATTGTGTAAAAAATATTCAGTAAGAAATGTGAAATATAAATGTTAATGTACCAAGGAAACATAATCTATTGCAAAGTTGAAATTGTAGTTTTCAAGATCCATGAAAAAAAATTAGAATTAAGCTAACAAATACTTTCTAAGGAAACTGACTCAGAATATTTACTTGTTTTTTGTACATGTACAAGGTGAGATCATAAAAAGAATATTATTTCCACTTTCTATTATTAAATTTCTGCCTTCTAATATTAGCAATGTCATAAAGTTTCCCTTTAACATATGAAGGTTTATTTATTAGTACCTTTGGCCATGTATATGATTCTTTGTTCAGAGAAATGGTCTTTGCCATATAAATTCAATTATGCCACTCTAGTTCATTATGCTCTACAGAAGTTATTGAAAAATAATCTATAAAAAAGAAAATTGCTACAGGTAAAATATGTTAAGAAAATGGATACATAGCTCACTCACTTACATGGTGGAAATATTTTGTTGAAAAGTAATTATGTTACTAAACGTTTATGTGCCTTAGTGTAGATTATGCATGTAGTTGTGCTATCTTATATAAGGACATTTATTAAATTTGAAGATTCATTTAAAGTATTACTGTATTCCAAATTATCACTTTCCATTTTCTGTCCTAAAAAATTACATTGAACAAACCTCTGAATTTACTAATCTAGTACTACATAATCCCTAATTTTTGTCACTAAAATTAGGATGAAATCCATGTAAAGTTATAATGACTGTCATAAAAACTGTATTGCTAAAATTATTCCAGAAAATATTTTTCTATGGCATTACTTCCTCTCCATCAATATTAGACATAGTGATTTAATTTTACATGTATTGATAAACATTTGGGGCTTGATTTTCACAATCATATTAATAATTAAAACTTAAAATATTTTAATGTGTATATGTATATATATATATACATAGTTCAAATGTATATATCAACATACACAAATATGGTAAAATTAATACGGTTCACTTTTTATAAATCTGAATAAACAGTATTTACAGGAAAATCTTATTCCTTATTTTCTCATCAAAATTTGAATCCTCACCAATCATCGTCACTAAACAGAAAGTTAAAAAAGAAATATTGCCAAATGATTTATTTACCTGGTACAGCTAAACTGCAAACCAAATAAGGCTAAAGCAAACAAATGCAGGGAGAGAGAGTACACAATGTATTTTTTAAGACTGCATCATATTCAAGTGTTTCTTCTGTTCTTTGCAGTAGGTCCCTTTCCCATTATTCCATTCTTCTCTTCTCAGTGACCAAAAAGAAGAATTTTAAAAAGAGACCAGAAGCAGGTGACAGCAGAATTATCATTTGAGATAGAAGTTTCAGAAAGTTGTTAGTTCTGCTACTTTCCCCTTCCTCCTTCTTCCCTATGATGTTGCTTCTAAAATGGTCTGAAATACTTATCTTCAAATTCACAGGCTGGTCAATAATGAATTAACAATCATAACTTGGAGTCATCTTGATAGATCCTTTAATTATGTAAGTATAAACACATTATATGTAATATATTCTATTAAATATTGTATTTCATCATTGTATATTCAAATTGCATTATATTGGCAAATAATGGTTAAAAAATTTAGTTACTAAATGACTTCCTGAATAGATAAAATAGCTCCAATAAAACACAACCCTCTCAAGTTATTCCAGAAATTTATCTCTGAATTATTGTTATTCTTCTTTATTTCCTTCTCCTGCCTTGTTCTTGTTCTCTGAGAGCTGGTGATTCGCTGCTATATTTGGAAGCTTGGAGGATTGGGAAGAGAAATGGGGGATTGGGAAGAGAAATTGGTATTTCTGTTATCACAATCACAATCTTAGGTGTCACCAAAATTGATTTGACCACAGTCTCTCCATCCACAACCAAAAAGCATTGAAATAAATGTCATCGCTCCCGGAAATAGTAGCTTATTTTAATATATTAAGGGGCACAGTGAAAATATACCTCAAAATAACTTGGTAGCAGAGAAAGGTGACATGTAAATGGGGAATCAAGAGGATGGAGAGATGTAATACAGACAAATGAGATGATGAGATCAGTGTACATTGGCAAGAAACCAAACAGAATGTGTAGATTTTTGTATGATTGAAGCCTAAAGGGCACGGCAGAGAATCAGAAATGATGAGGCGGGACTACACCAAAACTGCATCGTTGATGGTTCTAAAAACAAGAAGAGTTTATAACTGTGCAGTTATTGATTGAACAAATATTACTGTTACTGTATTATTAGATTCACATCAATAGACTTCAAAAAGAGAGAATTCAAATATGATTAAATGATGAACCACAGTTATTTATGGAAATTCCCCTAATTGTGAGCCATACAAAGGCAGTTCCAAAATAAATAAATAATGTATCCTGTTTAGAATATTCTTAGAGTATCTTAATTTTTTAAGTCCTTATTAATTTTTTAAGTAATGTAAGAATATAGAATAAGTGAGGGAGTACAAGTCTTTCTAAAACTAAAAAGTCTCTCTTTTTTCTTGTTACTAAGTTGTTTATTAAGATGTCAATGTAACCAATCATTCAACACTTTGCCATATACAAATATTTCCTCCTAAAACTCTTTGTTTCACTTTATTTTAAATTGCATATCCACAGTTGCAAACTGATTTCCAAAATAAAAATTCTCTATATTTGCACTTGGACTTCAAATTTCTTTGCCTTTTGTTCAGTGTTTAAGGTACATGTACACTTTAAGAAACATTTTGCTGTATCTACATATAGCTATATATTTCCAGCTCTTTTATAAAACACGTCTTTATTTTTCAATACATACAGGAATGAATTCTTTATACCACTAAATTTCACAGGCTTTCACATAGCCACTACAAACCCTAAAATGAAAAGAGTTACTTGCTGTGAAATAGAGACATAAAAATATGTTAACCGGGAGTTATTGTAAAGCTCTTTTTTCTAAGCAATATATTCTTGGTATAATTACCTTTGCTACATCTACCAGACAAACTCAGAATTTCAATCTTTATGAGAAAAGTAAAATAAAACATTAATCCTTGTAAACTGGAGATGATAATAAAGCCAATTTTACCCTTATAAAAATATACTATAATATAATTTCTTCTAGTAGGAAGACATAACTAAGATGAAGACACTGAAGATAAGTATTATTAAACTAAAACCAGACATGGAAGATTTGAAAATAAGTTATATTTAATTATTTGGAAATATAATCAATATTAAAAATAATCTCCTGTCAAACAAAAATGAAAATGTTGAGTTAGAGCTATTATTACTTGCCTCCAAAAAAATAAAAAATCTCCAGAGTTGAAAATCAGATGGGAAATAGAAAATGCAAACTAAGTATGCAACAAAGGAAAGGCTCTATACATTTTATAACATGAATATCAAAAGTGGCTTGATCAAGAAATTGGAGATTTCACTTTCAGCTGTTTGATGGACTTGCTATTTTGGAAAACCAAATTTTATAATCCCTCTAAAATATACCAACACATTCTGAATACATTACAACAAATATTCTATTAAATGCATAGCTAATCTAAAAATAGAAAAAGAAAAAATAGTATGAGGAAATTCCCAGGATGAAAAAAAGGAGTGTTTGAAACCAGTGTTAACTGAGTATTCAAACTCCTAGAGCATTTACCAATATCAGAAATCTTGATGTTTGAGTTTACATGCAGATGTTGGAGAGAGAAAAAATGCATAGGTTCCATTAATGGTGGGGATTGTACCACTACAGAGAAGCAGGGAAGATTATACCCTGGGTGTGAAGACAGACTAGGTGAAAGTTGCCTGACAGCAAAAGGAGACAATGTGGTAAATTGATCACATGGTAAATAGATCACATTCTGGGTATCAGGACCTGGGAATTCCCCACCCAAGTCATAAGGCTGCATACAAGGTTTTTTATGACCCTCTTCTCTGGTCCCATCCACTCAAGGCAGAGCACACTATGTAGGCTTACTGCTTGGCCAAGGAGAGGCTGGCTGTTCACCAGGCCGAAGATGGGATGAGGTTTATGGAGGTTTATGAAGACATATGTGCTACACAGTTTTATTGTTCATATGATGGTGTGCAGGGCCCTTGTTTGTAAAGAAAACAACTGTGGGTTGGCAGAGAAGAGTGTACTACAGGCTATAGACTTACATTTGTGCTCTGATCCCTGCCACATAAATGTTAGAGATGCACCTGCTCTCAGGAGTTATTCCAGTTTGTAAAATAAATAACTCCCTTAGAAATTTATCTTCAGAAGCCTCTTCTCATATATGCAAATTTACACTCTGTGAGTGGTCTGAGGAGCACCAAATTGAGTAATAATCTTTAAGAGGTCTTATGTTTATAGTGATTGGAAATGACTATACACAGCAAAAGTAATCTCTGGAAAAATGCAACCCCTCCTCACCACTAATCAAAAGATGAGCAACTCCTCCTCCCCTCACATCAGAAGACTTTTATGTCATAGTTTCCAAAAGTAAGATTAAACTTAAAAAAAAAATTACCTCTTAATGTTCTACTCCATATATTTCATACTTTCTTTGGCCCTCTAAATCAGATTTTGGCAAACCATCGCATTCCATCCACTTGCTTGTTGTATAGTCTGCAAGCTAAGAATGTTTTTGATGTTTTTAAATGTTTTAAAATAATCAAAGGAAGAATGATATTTTGTGACTTGAAAATTATATGAAATTCAAATTTCAGTATCTGTATATAATTATTTATTAGCACACAGCTACTCTCATTTAATAATGTATTTCCTGTAGCTGCTTTTGTGCTACAACACCAATATCTGAGAACCAAAATCATCTACCCCACACCTGGCCTGGACAGGAGAATGTAAATGACACCTAACTGACTACATTGACAATAGTTTTCTCATCCACTCTGTTCATTAGCATACTTTTGTTTTTCAGGAACCCTTCTGCCCAGGCAAATGGCTTGGTTGTTCATTATGAAAACCCCATTAACTTTTCAAGAGAAAAAATCAACAAAGTTTGCACCCTGAGATTCTTTGAGTTATTTAGCTCAAATCCTGACTCTGTTATTTTCTCCAATCCTGGACTTTTAAGTTATCCTTACCCAATTCTAATGTAATCAAGGTCTCCGTGGTGGTGCAGTGGTTGAGAGTCCGCTTGCCGATGCAGGGAACACGGGTTCGTGCCCTTGTCCAGGAAGATCCCACATGCCGCAGAGCGGCTAGGCCCCTGAGCCATAGCTGCTGAGCCTGTGCTCTGCAACGGGAGAGGTCACAACAGTGAGAGGTCCACGTACTGCCAAAAAAAAAAAAAATGATGAGAAAAGTAAGCAAGGTCATGAGTTCAATGTATTTTTTCAATTGTTGATGTGTGAAGATGCAATTTTTTGAAATTTGTGCACAGTGAAAGGCCTACATACTCAAAATTGCCAATTATCAACAGATTCAGACGTTACCTCTTTCCCTCTGAAATGCTGTCAAAACTTTGTGGAGGGGGTGTTCTTTCTCACTTTGGTAAGCAATAAACTCAGCTTTGCCTTATCAACAGACTGTGTTGGTAATATTTAGGGAGACAGCTTTCAACAATTTAGTAGTTGCCACATAGACCACATGGCCCACAAAACCTAAAAAATGTATTAGCTGTCCCTTTACACAAAAAGTTTGTCAACCTCTATTCTGTATAAATAATATTAGTTCCAATGTAATCAAAATGTCCAATTGAAATTCTTTTCAAAGGTGTACTACTGGTTTGCTTCCTTCAAACTACAAAAGCCTCCTTCCTTGTGGATTCTAAAACAACTTTTGAGAAGGTGATGAAAGGTAAGGAGTAGATCATGGATTATACTCATATATAAAGAAGAATCTCTAAGTCTGATGTTAAAATTGAGGTAAAGTAGTCACCTGGCTTTTATCTGGTGGAGATTTCCCTCATTTCTTCTTGTATACAGAATTTTTAGTAATGGTGAAGATTATATTTCTAAAAATTCTAAGAGTGTGATATCATTTCCACCAAAATTTGGTACCATCTTAGTAAGACTTGAAGCAATGTGAATGTAGAATGTAGTGGAGTGGGTTACAGGACAAGGATGAGGTTTGCACATAGTCAAGACCCTTGATCTTTTACCTTTGTTTCCTTCTGTGGGAATATACAAATGCCACAAGGATGAAAACAAACAGGCTATTTATTCAGAACTGGCTAAAGGGAGGAAGTCAGCCATTGTCACTTGCACTTGGATGAGACTTAAAGAGTGGAAAAGCTTTATGGTGAACAAAACGGAATGCTTCAGGTGGGCTCTGATTGTAGGTTGTTGGCAAGGGGGAGCTGGATTTGGTCTAATTAGAAGCAGGTAATCTTCTATAAGTGGTTTGGGGATCATATCTTTATTTCTTTGGTTGGGTCCTGAGTTGCAAGTGAGGTCAGGCAATAAGAAACTTGGTAGGTATTAACTGCATCCTGAATTTTCTGGGCCTAGTGCTACAGAGGTGGTGGTTTGGCTTCCTGAACTGGTTGCTGCAGAAGTTGTGGGTCAGAGTTCTATTTTCATATTTTGTTCTAAACAATGTCCATTTATACGTTCAGATTCTCACTGCTCTTTTTCTCTTCAACACTGAACCATTTCCATTTTTTCAAAGTTTTCCACTTTCAATTCCTCAAAGTTTTCATTTCAGGACTCATCACAGTTTAAACCTGCAGGCTTGTTGTCCAGCTGCTCTTAGCTCTCCCGCTCTCAAAACAAAAAAATTTGCATTTTTTCTCATTTTTTTCTTCATACCTAATTTACATCTTTACACTGCTTTATATACCTGCTTCTCAGTGCAAGATTAGGAGAGTAAAAACCAATCCACATTCAGTTTTTTGTTAATCAATTGTGGTCCCTGAGCTCTAAAATAAAATGTTATACTATATTTTATTTAGTATTCTAGAGGTGATTCAAAAGCAATTGTTTAGTGAGGGCACCCAGGATTATTATGTTCTGAATTACCTAAAATAAAACTTGTTGGGGGGCAACTGCTTGAATTATGGAAAGATGAGGCTTAAAAAGGGATAAAATCCTTAACTGTGCCCTTTAAATATACTCAAATGAGGATATAAAATGACATTAATTATCTTGAAAGGGAAAATAAATACTTAGGAAAAAACTTTCTTCAATGCCTTGAAAAAGGCAAAAAAAAAAAAAAAAAAAAAAGTTAAAACTGTAATACCCATAGACGAGTTTCAGTCCCTGATCCCTTCACTCGATCACCTAGGCAAATTATAACTATTGAAAAATGAAAAGAGAGAAAATATGTTTGTCAGAACACTGACAACACAGTATATTTTTTTTTGATTTATTGAAAAAAGAGTAATTATATTCATTTTGTTAGGAAGCTAGATATTCAATATGAAGCAAAAAAGGAACACTTACATGTAAGAATTAATACATATATAGTACCATTAGAACTAGTTTGGAAATATCATTATAAATGCATGCAATTACAAAACCTGTCAATTAAAATTATATATTTGCTGTCTCTGTCCACAGAAATGTCCTGGTAGTAAACCCATATAATGCACCGTAATGCATAGCTTCTGGTCTCCAATCTTATTTTTTCCACCTAAAGGAACCAGAGTTCTTTGAGACAAAAGATGGCTAAGTCAGTCTCTAGTTTAAAAAGATACAAGGTGAGCCTATAACACTTTGTTGTACCATAAAGCAATGAAGCTTTCAAAGATTAATGGGGTCATGTTGAAAGGACACAGGAGTCAATAAAAAAGAAGCTCCCACTGGCCAAAGTTGAAACAATCTGAGCATCCAAAGAAGACTGCTGGGAGAAGCTGATTGACATATAAGAAACCTGAAAATCCACAAGTACATAGAAACTCAAACACAAAAAGTTTTAAAAATTTTCTAAATAATGTGTTTCTGTTGAGTTATTTAATAATTTTAGTATTGTAAGCTCATTTATTCTATCAAAGAAGGAAAGAGAAACTAAATATAACTAAATCAAATATTTCTTGAATCAAGAAATTGTTAATAAGATGACCTAAAATATGGTGATCTAAAGTCAACTGAAAATATCAAAACTTAGAGAAGCAAGTAGAACTACAATCCTGCAGCCTGTGGAACAAAAACCACATTCACAGAAAGGTAGACAAAATGAAAAGGCAGAAGACTATTTACCAGATGAGGGAACAAGATAAAACCACAGAAAAACAATTAAATGAAGTGAAGATAGGAAACATTCCAGAAAATGAATTCAGAATAATGATAATGAAGATGATCCAGGAGCTCAGAAAAAGAATGGAGGCAAAAATCGAGATCAAAGAAATGTTTAACAAAGACCTAGAAGAATTAACAAACAAATACTTAGAAGAATTAAAGAGAAAATGAACAGAGATGAACAATACAATAAGTAAAATGAAAAAGGTACTAGAAGGAATCAATAGCAGAATAACTGAGGCAGAAGAATGGTTAAGTGACCTGGAAGACAGAATGGTGGAATTCACTGCCATGGAACAGAATAAAGAAAAAGGAATGAAAAGAAATGAAGACAGTCTTGAGAGACCTCTGGGACAATATTAAATGCACCAACATTCATATGATAGGGATTCTAGAAGGAGAAGAGAGAGAGAAAGGACCCAAGAAAATATTTGAATAGATTATAGTCGAAAACTTCCCTAACATGGGAAAGGAAATAACCACCCAAGTCCAGGAAGCTCAGAGAGTCCCAGGCAGGATAAACCCTCAGAGAAACATGCCAAGACACACAGTAATCAAACGGACAAAAATTAAGGACAAAGAAAAAATTATTGGAAGCAAAAAGGGAGAAATAACAAATAATATACAAGGGAACACCCATAAGGTTAACAGCTGATTTCTCAGCAGAAACTCTACAAGCCAGAAGGGAGTGGTGCAATATATTTAAAGTGATGAAAGGGAAGAACCTACAACCAAGATTACTCTAACCAGTAAGGATCTCATTCAGATTCAATAGAGAAATCAAAAGCTTTACAGAAAAGCAAAAGTTAAGAGAATTCAGCACCACCAAACCAGATCTACCACAAATGTTAAAGGAACTTCTCTAGGTGGGAAACACAAGAGAAGAAAAGGACTTAAAAATCAAATAAAAAAACAATTTAAAAAGTGGTAATAATTACCTTAAATGTGAATGGATTAAATGTTCCAACCAAAAGACACAGATTTGCTAAATGGATATAAAAACAAGACCCATATATATGCTGTCTGCAAGAGACCCACTTCAGACCTAGGGAAACATACAGACTGAAAGTGAAGGGATGGAAAAATATATTCCATGGAAATGGAAATCAAAAGAAAGCTGGAGTAGCAATAATCATAGCAGACAAAATAGACTTTGAAATAAAGACTGTTACAAGGGACAAGGAAGGACACTACATAATGATCAAAGGATCATTCCAAGAAGAAGAAATAGCAATTGTAAATATTTATGCATCCAACATAGGAGCACATCAATACATAAGGCAAATGCTAACAGCTATAAAAGAGGAAATCAACAGTAACACAATAATAGAGTGGTCTTTAACACCTAAGTTACACCAATGGACAGATCATCCAGACAGAAAATTAATAAGGAAACACGAGCTAAATGACACAATAGACCAGATAGATTTAATTGATATTTATAGACCATTCCATCCAAAAACAGCAGATTACACTTTCTTCTCAAGTGCATACAGAACATTCTCCAGGATAGATCACATCTTGGGTCACAAAGCAAGCCTTGGTAAATTTAAGAAAATTGAAATCCTGCCAAGAATCTTTTCTGACCACAACGCTATGAAATCAGAAATAAACTACAGGGAAAATAACATAAAAAACAC
This sequence comes from Lagenorhynchus albirostris, assembly GCF_949774975.1. NCBI lineage: Eukaryota > Metazoa > Chordata > Mammalia > Artiodactyla > Delphinidae > Lagenorhynchus > Lagenorhynchus albirostris. Next base: position 91,096,613 of record NC_083098.1, read on the forward strand.
AAACACAAGGAGGCTAAACAATACGCTATTAAATAACCAATAGATCTCAGAAGAAATCAAAGAGGAAATAAAAAAATACCTGGAGACAAATGACAATGAAAACACGATGATCCAAAACCTATGGGAAGCAGCAAAAGCAGTTTTAAGAGGGAAGTATATAGCAATACAATCCTACCTCAAGAAACAAGAAAAATCTCAAATAAACAAACTGACTTTATGCCTAAAGGAACTAAAGAAAGAAGAACAAACAAAACCCAAAGTTAGTAGACAAAAAGAAATCATAAAGAGCAGAGCAGAAATAAATGAATTTGAAACCAATAAAACAATAACAAAGACCAATAAAAGTAAAAGCTGCTTCTTTGGGAAGATAAACAAAATTGATAAACTTTAGCCAGGCTCATCAAGAAAAAGAGGGAGAGGACTCAAATCAATAAAATTAGAAATAAAAAAGGAGAAGTTACAACGGACACTGCAGAAATGAAAAGCCTCATAAGAGACTAAGACAAGCAACTCTATGCCAATAAAATGGACAACCTGGAAGAAATGGACAAATTCTTAGAAAGGTATAACCTTCCAAGACTGAACCAGGTAGAAATAGAAAATATGAACAGACCAAACACAAGTAATGAAATGGAAACTGATTAAAAATCTTCCAACAAACAAAAGTCCAGGACCAGATGGCTTCATGGATGAATTCTATCAAACATTTAGACAAGAGCTAACACCCAGCTTTCTCAAAATCTTCCAAAAAATAGCAAAGGAAGGAACACTCCCAAACTCATTCTATGAGGTTACCATCACCCTGATACCAAAACCAGACAAAGATACTACAAAAAAAGAAAATTACAGACCAACACCATAATGAATATAGATATAAAAATCCTCAACCAAATACTAGCAAACAGAATTTGACAACACATTAAAAGGATCATACACCATGACCAAGTGGGATTTATCCCAGGGATGCAAGGATTCTTCAATATATGCAACTCAATCAATGTGATACACCACATCAACAAATTGAAGAAAAAAGCCATATGATCATACCAATAGATGCAGAAAAAGCTTTTGACAAAATTCAACACCAATTTATCATAAAATCTCTCCAGAAAGTGGGCATAGAGGGAACCTGCCTCAATATAATAGAGGCCATATAAGACAAACCCACAGCAAACATCATTCTTAATGGTGAAAAACTGAAAGCATTTCCACTAAGATCAGGAGCAAGATGAAGATGTCCACTCTCACCACTATTATTCATCATAGGTTTGGAAGTCCTAACCACGGCAATCAGAGAAGAAAAAGAAACAAAAAGAATACAAATCAGAAAAGAAGAGGTAAAACTGTTTGCAGATGACATGATACTATACATAGAGAATCCTAAGTATGCCACCAGAAAATTACTAGAGATAATCAATGAAAAATTGGTAAAGTTGCAGGATACAAAATAAATGCACAGAAATCTCTTGCATTCCTATACACTAACAACAAAAGATCAGAAAGAGAAATTAAGGAAACAATCCCACTTACCATTGCAACAAAAAGAATAAAATACCTAGGAATAAACCTACCTAAGTAGACAAAAGGCCTGTATGAAGAAAACTTAGGTCACTGATGAAAGAAATCAAAGATGACACAAAGAGATGGAGAGATATACCATGTTCTTGGATTCGAAGAATCAATATTGCAAAAATGACTATACTACCCAAAGCAATCTACAGATTCAATGCAATCCTTGTCAAATTACCAATGACATTTTTACTGAACTAGATCAAAAAATCGTAAAATTTGTATGGAGACACAAAAGACCCCAAATAGCCAAAGTAATCTTGAGAAAGAAAAACAGCCAGAGGAATCAGGGTCCCTGACTTCAGACTATACTACAAAGCTACAGTAATTAAGACAATATGATACTGTCACAAAAACAGAAATATAGATCAATGGAACAAGATAGAGAGCCCAGAGATAAACCCACACACCTATGGTCAACTAATCTATGACAAAGGAGGCAAGGATATACAGTGGAGAAAAGACAGTCTCTTCAATAAGTGGTTCTGGGAAAACTAGAGAGCTACATGTAAAAGAATGAAATTAGAACACTCCCTAACACCATATACAAAAATAAACTCCAAATGGATTAAAGACCTAAATGTAAGAGTGGAAAGAATAAAACTCACAGAATAAAATTTAGGAAGAACACTCTTTGACATAAATCACAGCAAGATCTTTCTTGACCCACCTCCTAGAGTAATGGAAATAAAAACAAAAATAAAAAAAATGGGACATAATGAAACTTAAAAGCTTTTGCATAGCAAAGGAAACTATAAACAAGATGAAAAGACAACCCTCAAAATGGGAGATAATATTTGCAAATGAATCAACAAAGGATTAATCTCCAAAATATATAAGCAGCTCATGCAGCTCAATATTAAAAAAACAAACAACCCAATTAAAAATGGGCAGAAGACCTAAATAGACTTTTCTCCAAAGATGACATACAGTTGGCCAAGAGGCACATGAAACGCTGTTCAACATCACTAATTATTAGAAAAATGGAAATCAAAACTACAATGAGATATCACCTCACACCAGTTAGAATGGGCATCATCAGAAAATCTACAAACAACAAATGCTGGAGAGTGTGTGGAGAAATGGGAAGCCTCTTGCAGTCTTGGTGGGAATGTAAATTGATACAGTCACTATGGAGAACAGTATGGAAGTTCCTTAAAAAACTACAAATAGAATTACCATATGACCCAGCAATCCCACTATGGGGCATATACCCAGAGAAAACCATAATTCAAAAAGGTACATGCACCCCAATGTTCATTGCAGCACTATTTACAATAGCCAGGTCATGGAAGCAACCTAAATGCCCATCGACAGACGAATGGATAAAGAAGTTGTGGTACATATATACAATGGAATATTACTCTGCCATAAAAAGGAATGAAATTAGGTCATTTGTAGAGACGTGGATGGATCTAGAGACTGTCATACAGAGTGAAGTAAGTCAGAAAGAGAAAAACAAATATTGTATATTAACGCATATATGTGGACTCTAGAAAAATGGTACAGATGAACTGGTTTTCAGGGCAGAAATAGAGACACAGATGTAGAGAACAAATGTATTGACACGAACAGGGGAAAATGGTGGGGGGTGGGGGGTGAGGTGGTGTTGCGATGAATTGGTAGATTGGGATTGACATGTATACACTGAAGTGTATAAAATAGGTAACTAATAAAAACCTGATGTATAAAAAAAATAATAAAGAAAATATCAAAACTTCAATTGGATATAATTTTGTTTCTTTAAGAGTTATTTGATCCTGGTAATAAGAAAGTATTCAATATTTCACTGATTCAAATGCATTAAAATTATTTTTTTCTTAGAACCTCATCAAGTTCTAGAGTTAAGAGGAGAAAGATTTAAGAACTAACCAATGTGGGCAGGTGAACAATAGTTTATAAAATAAAGAAGTAGATAATGTTTACAACTTGAATCTGGGGAAATTGGCTAAGATAATCATCATTTTCTGGTTGAAATTAGATAATCAGAAATAACAAAATAGAAGTTTCAACAGATCCCATTTCTACATGAACTAGGATGTCAGCAGTTTTTCTGTTAGTAGTAGGTAAAGGGAATTACCAAAAAGAAAGAAATGAGAAAAAAGGCTACATTTACATTTAACTAACAGCTTCTCCAATTGTCACAGTAAACACAGGCTGCAGATACAAATATGAAGAGAGACAAGCCCCATGAAGGGTTAAACCTCTTTTCAGACCATTACCACCAAATATATAAGATCACCATTGCTCTAGTCTTCAAATAGTCTCTTAAATGTGAGTTGCCAGGCTGCCAACACTGGAGGAGATTAGTTTATATAAAGCAATCATGGAGAAAGAACTGCCTGGAACAACCACATCAACACTCTCATGAAAATAAGATGAGCCTGCTTCTTCTGCACATCACAGAGGGCACTCTAATCACTGAAAGTCTGAAGCAAACATTATTTTTCACAGCTCTCTGGAAGCTAAACTGGACAGTAAAAGAAGGATACCTCATAGCACTTAAAATTGATCAATTAAAACCACAATAAAGTCTGGAAAAACAACATGAAGATGCAGATGCACATCTTCAGGATTAGTGTTATGAACCAATGAGCCGCTGGGCTGATGTTGACAGCAGCATTGATTTGTTCTTGCATTGATTAGGATGGCAGTTTGCTGGTATGTTGTAGAAATCACCTTTTCTGTCTCCTTCAGATATCTCTTACAGTTATGGTGAATAATCACAATCCCCAGACAGGCATCATCATGGTCTAATGGATAGATAGATAGATAGATAGATAGATGTAAATATGTGGATATATATATATATGTGTGTATATATATATATACACACATATATATATATACACACATGGGAGGAATATTGAGGAAAACCAAAAACACCCTTAACTGAAAATTTGTATGTGTTTAAAGAGTAACAAGCTCATTTGAAAAATAAACAAACACAACTTAATACTTTTTCCCATCAAAATCATACTACCTTAACTTTTTGAACAGATAGTGTAACTGTTTTTCTTCCAAAACGTATATTTATTTTCAGATGTATAAGTTCACTCTCCATGGTTTAAAATAAACTTTAAAGGTTTGTTTACTTGTAAGTCCAAGAATCTACCTCTTCTGTGAATCCCAAAACAACTTCAGGGGAGGTAAAGTGGGGATGACGGTATAAAAATCCTAGGTTGTGATCATGAATCAGAAAGAACACTTAAATCCCATAAACCTGGTGTGTTTAAAACCAAGGTGAGGGACACACTGATTTCTACTGGTAGATGCACCTCTCATTTCTTCCTGGTGGTAGACTTTTAGTAAATAAATTGAGTGATACTTTTTAACAACAACAAAAATTATCAAAGTGTATTCTTATTTCTACAATAATCCTCAATACAGATGCCTCAATATTTTCAGAAAGATTGGCAAGATATGACTTAGAATCTAAAAATAGACAATAAACAAGGAAAGAAACTACCATGAAAGAAAGTTAGCAGGCAGAAATAGACATAAAGAACTTTACATATTAAAATTGGAATGGTTTAAGATGGAGATTAGATGCATAAGAAGAAAGGATAATTGAAGTGAAAATTTAAAGTGGATGCTTATGGTCATTTTGGAACTACACTTTAACAAAAATTAGGATTAAACATAAGTTTGTGTCAACTCAGATTATTTGTTTTCTGCACACACATACACACACAAGGATGAAGGGAGAGAAGAGGAGAGAGATTTACCCAATTGAAGTATAATACACATAAAAATAAGTATTTTTCTGAACAGTATATTATAATATATTATATTCTATTTTATTCCATCTTATTTTTTTTTAGTGCTAGAAAAATTTGTTCATGATTTCATAAATATACTTTACTGATATATCAGTTACCACCCCATCTGGAAAACACTTCCTTTTTGTGAAATTTCAAATTTTGAACCATGTATATGAATTATCTAGTCATAATATGAACAAATTTATAATCAAATCCCAGAAGCACCTTTTCAGCAAGAATGTTCATTCTGATTATCTTCATATATATAGTACCTTGCTAAGATAAACTATTTTAAAATTCACTGATATTCTCAATACAGAAAAATATTACAGATAAATATAAATATTCAATCATTAGATGATAGCAAGAATATACAGTTAAACTTTCAAAATTAATTTATCTAATTATATGTAAAATCAAAAAAGCAAATCAGAACCTCTCAGAGTAGATGAACATTTCAGAATCTGGCTCTGTGCGTGGCAGAGATTATTGTTTCCCAATATTTATTTCCACTTTCATGAATGAAGTTCAATCCTGGATCTTCATTGTGAAGATGACCAGGCCTTATAAAAATGAATTTCCAACCTCTCTTGAAGCTAAGTTTTACCATTTGACTAAGACCTTGCCCATAACATATAAATGGATATAGAGTGTATCAGATTTGTATTGTATCAGAATGAGGACCCTCTACTTCTATATTTTCCCTCTTCTGGCTAGAATGTGGACATCTTCAACTATCAGAATAAGGACCACACATATATATTTCCAAAGAAGGAAAAAGAACTAACCAAGACCCCAGATATCTTTAGAAACCACATAGCTGGACTTTTACATGAATGAAAAACTATTTTGTGTATACCATTTTTTTCTGTTCATTTATTAGAGCAATTTAACTTTATTCTTACTTATAAAGTTGAAACTTGTCAAAGTATAGCCACAGCTGTGAACCTATATTTGCTTGAGACAACTCAAACTAATGATATTTACAGTCAGATATACTTAAGCAGTTAGCAACTGTAAGCCTCAGATTTCTCATTTGTTTAAAGAAAAAAAAAAAGGAATAAGAGCATGACATACTTCATGGGATTACTGTAAATATTAATTCTCTAATCTAAAAAATGTATTAATGAAGTCCACAGTAAATTCATAATAAATGTTAGCTATTATATCATAAACTGCAATAATCAAAGTGGTTTGAAATTAAACACAATTTAAATTGCCTATCTATTACAGGCATTATGGAACATTTGAGTTGTAAAAAAACACTCAATTTAAAAAAATAAACTTTTAGGGAATTCCCTAGCGTTCCAGTGGTTAGGACTCTGCACTTCCACTGCAGAGGGCATGGGTTCGATCCCTGGTCAGGGAACTAAGATCCTGCAATGAAAAAAAGAAAAATTAAAAGAAAAATAAACTTTTAAGTAGTACTCAGTAAGAAACACTTTCACAATTTGGTGTTTATCTTCTATTTTTTAATATTTTTATGTGAAGATATACATTCTGCTAAAAATCTGGATAGTTTTCTTCTCCATATACCTTAAATATTCTCATATTTATTTCAAAATACATTTTTAATAGCTAGAGTATAGTTAGAGTTTCTTGCTATTGTAAATATATGTTTGCCTAATAGTAAATTATTAAACTTTTGAACTACCTATTTTTATCAATATTAAAAATGTTGATTCAGAATACCTTTTGTATGTAAATGTATACTCATTCCTAATAAAAGAAGTGTTGTGTCAAATAATATAAACATATGTTTAATTTATAAATATTTGAATATATGTTTTCATAATTCACTCTCAGATTTTGAACCAAGTTACACTTCAAATATAGTATGAAGATTTTTTTTTTCCTGTGTGCAGGCACTAAGAATTATTCCTGAACATTTGATAGACAAATGCCTTTTCATTGTAATACAATGAAACTCAATGTTACACTTTATATAGCTTAGTATAACACTTAGTAAAAACTGAATAAAATATTCTTAGACTCAAAAAAGTGATTCGTGATATATGGTGAGTGAATTCCACAGCTTCAAAGACATAAAATGTAAATTGTTTCATCTCAATAATCCTTAATCTCTTCAAAATGAACTGCTGAATAACATAGATTAACATAGATTAATATAAATTAAACTCTCTTGGCATTAACCTTAGTGGATTTCAAATTCACTATTATTAGTATCAAGAAAGTGTTTATGAAATGATTAAAAAAGCTTTTACCTTATGATATATTGGTTAGTTTTGTAAGAGCATTCATTAGTATGTTATATAACTTTGACATATCATTTTGGCTTTCATCTTTAGGGTTTCAAGAATATTCTTTGAGATATAGGAATAAAACATACTTTAGTGTGCTATTTCACTTTAACTTTTACTAAATGTAATGACCACCTGACAGAGACTCTTTAGAGTTTTGAGGAAACATCTTTGTTTATACTCTGAAATCCTACTAGTTTTACTGACAAAATAGAAAAATACTAAGGAAGCATAAAACATTATATGCTTAATATATTTCAGTACTTTACTCACCAAAGGAGAAAAAAACCCAAAGTAAATATGTTATCACACAGGAAGGAATTTAGACTGGTAATATAAAATAATATAAATAAAATATTTCAATATAGATTCAATTCCATCAATTTAATCACATATACAGCAAACTTTGTGACTCTATCACGTGAAGGTTGTTTGTATGCTCCCTGCAAAAAGTTTTACTCTTTATCATTTTAAAATTATTCAGAAGCTATTCTTCAAGGAGCCACAAAGACATAGCAAAGGAGAGAATAAATTTGTTTATATATACTAGAGGATACACACACACACACACACATATATGATATATGAGTTTGTTAAAATACCACAGTCTTTAGCAACTTGGCTTCAGTTACAACCTGAGATATAAGAGGAAAAATATCAAAAAATATTTCTAGCTGCTAAAGACATAGAAAATATTAGGGCTGAGGTGGTAAGGGAACTAGATAGACTATCTTACACTGGAGTTCTCCAGAAGCAGAGCCTGAGACAAAAATGCCAAATTAATAAGTTTATTTTGGGGTGAATGGTACACAATTAGGGACTGAAAAATGAGGGGGCATAAATGAAGTGTGTGTCATTAAGGTGGCTACTATTGTATATGACTGGAGCTTAATCCAGCAGAGAAAATTAATCTGGAAGCTCGTGTAAAACCCCAGATATGTTCTGAGAGAATGAGTTACTTATTCACTTATTCTTGTCAATCCTAGTTGAGGGTTGCTTTCAAGGGCATTGACTATTGAGCACTTTCACTCTACCATATGCACCTGCTACAGCGAGATAACTTTTAATTCTGCAAAAACTATAATAATAACAGCAAAAAAGGCTGAGAAACAAGATGGTGGTTATTCCATGTTGATCTTATATACAAAATACCCTCAAACTCTTATTGCTTTATCCTCCCTTTTCACTTAAAAGCTTTTAATAAAAGCTTTTACATAAACATCTGTAACCCCTGCAGGACTAAGATTTTGTTTTACGAATACTGGTAATATGCAAGCTGACTTTTGGATAATAAAGTGATTAATATGAGCTTCTTTCTAGAGAGACAGAACTGAAGGACTCTGGGCTCTAGGCAAGAGTAAGAATACAACTCCAATAAAATGAGAGGTTAATACAATTCTACACAAAACAAACAAAAGATACTCTTTCTGAGCTACTTATTCAACTTTGTTCCAAAAATATTGGAATTGGGTATTAGCTACTAATTTAAAAAAATCTATCTCTCTCTCTCTATATATAGATATATGTGTGTATGTGTGTGTATATATATATATATATATATATATATATATATACACACACACACACACACACACACACACTAACTTTTAAGGATCCTCCAATGAATCAGTCCTGCCAGATAACAACCCAGTCCACAAGCCCTGACCCTGCCATGGTGACTTGATCAGATTTTATTACCTTATTTGTAGATATGATTAGTTAATCAAATGTTGCCAGAGATGTGAGACACTGGAGATTTGAAATGTGAAATAAAGGCAAATAAATACTCAGCAAGATGATAAAAATAAATTTTCAGAAGCAAAATTATTCTGTTGTCCTAAAGAAAAATGTCTAGAAGAAATGCCTTCAATGAAAACAAAAGCAATTAGTAAACAAAACAATAACAAATTGTTGGGATATAATTTTTTATGGGTCTTTTGTGTTTCTTGTTAGAAAGGCATTGATGCTTTATTCTGGATTATCTCTTCAAGGATGTGTTTATTACATACAACCTTGAAAGATAGAGATAGTAACTCCTTCCAGGGTAGAGGGCAGGCATGCTTACTGCCATTATACAAAATATGGGTTCTCTAAGCTCTAGATACCCTTTCTGTAACACACCCTATTGTATGTTTAAGTGTCATCTAGCCCTCTGCACATCACTTTGTGGGAACTGGAGCTCAGTGAAAAAGTTTAAAATATTTACCTCTGGCCATTTCTAATGCTGTAATTAACAGTCCTTCATCTCTGACCCCAGCAGTCTGAGTCTTACACCAACAGCCATGCACCTTGGCTGGCTCACTTGCTAGCTTGAAAGTAGAGTAAAATTTCATATCCTTCACCCTTCCTGACAGATCTACCATGGATTATGTTACATGTTTGCATGTACTGGAACTTTCTGACTTTTGGCAAGGAATTTGGGGAGGAAATAGTGATAGATACAAAAATATCTAAGCAAAGGCATGAAAAATCAGGGATTTTCTTTTAACTTCAAGTGAAAAACATATTGTAAAACTTTTATACCATGTTACTCTACTAATTGGCTGGCAATGTATAGTATTTACATAGTTTTTATAATTAAAAGACAGTGTGCTGGGTAGAAATGTGTCCCCAAACAGACTTGCTGGGGTTCTAACTTCTAGTACCTGTGAATGAGATATTATTTGGTAATAAGTTCTTTGCAAACTTAATCTGATTAAGACTGGGTCCCAATCCAATGCTGATGTTCTTTTAAGAGGGTAATTTGGACACAGACACAAAAGCACAGAGGGAGGACGTCATGAGACAACAGAGTCAAAAATCTGAGTGATGCATTCACAAGCCAAGCATCACTGTCGACTGCCAGAAGCTGGGAAGAAGTTCAGATTATTTACATACACAGCATTAGTTTTCCTATTACTTTTTAAAATTTAATTTAATTTTTTATAAAGCAGGTTCTTATAAGTTATCCATTTTATACATATTAGTGTATATATGTCAATCCCAATCTCCCAGTTCATCCCCTACCCCAACTTTCTCCCTTTGGTGTCCATATGTTTGTTCTCTACATCTGTGCCTTTATTGCTGCACTGAAAACCGGTTCATCTGTACCATTTTACTAGGTTCCACATACATGTGTTAATATACAATATTTGTTTTCTCTTTCTGACTTACTTCACTCTGTATGACAGTCTCTAGATCTATCCACGTCTCTACAAATGACCCAATTTCATTCCCTTTCATGGCTGAATAATATTCCATTGTATATATGTACCACATCTTCTTTATCCATTCGACTGTCGATGAGCATTTACGTTGTTTCCATTGGCCTGGCTATTGTAAATAGTGCTGCAATGAACATGGGGGTGCATGTGTCTTTTTGAATTAGGGTTTTCTCTGGGTATATGCCCAGTAGTGGGACTGATGGGTCGTATGGTAGTTCTATTCTGAGTTTTTAAGGAACCTCCATACTGTTCTACATAGTTACTGTATCAATTACATTCCCACCAAAAGTGCAAGAGGTTTCCCATTTCTCCATACCCTCTACAGCATTTGTTGTTTGTAGATTTTCTGATGATGCCCATTCTAACTGGTGTGAAGTGATACCTCAATGTAGTTTTGATTTGCATTTCTCTAATAATTAGTGATGTTGTGCAGCTTTTCATGTGCTTCTTGGCCATCTGTATGTCTTCTTTGGAGAAATGTCTATTTACGTCTTCTGTCCATTTTTTGATTGGGTTGTTTGTTTTTTTAATATTAAGCAGCATGAGCTGTTTATATACTTCAAAGATTAATCATTTGTCTGTTGATTCAATTGCAAATATGTTCTCCACTTCTGAGCGTTGTCTTTTCATCTTGTTTGTAGTTTCCTTTGCTGTGCAAAAGCTTTCAAGTTTCATTAGGTCCCACTTGTTTATTTTTGTTTTTATTTCCATTATTCTAGGAGGTGGATCAGAAAAGATCTTGCTGTGATATATGTCAAAGAGTTTTCTAACTATATTTTCCTCTAAGAGTTTTATAGTTCCTGGTCGTACATCTAGGTCTCTAATCCATTTTGAGTTTATTTTTTGTGTATGGTGTTAGGGACTGTTCTAATTTCATTCTTTTATATGTAGTTGTCCAGTCTTCCCAACACCAATTATTGAAGACACTGTCTTCTCTCTATTGTGTATCCTTGTCTCCTTTGTCATGGATTAGTTGACCATAGGTGTGTGGGTTTATCTCTGGGTTTTCTATGCTGTTCCTTTGATCTATATTTCTGTTTCTGTACCAGTACCATACTGTCTTGATTATTGTAGCTTTATAGTATAGTCTGAAGTAATGGAGTCTGATTCCTCCAACTCTGTTTTGTTCCCGCAAGACCGCTTTGGCTACTCGTGGCCTTTTGTGTCTCCATACAAATTTTAAGACTTTTTATTCTAGTTCTGTAAAAAATGCCATTGGTAATTTGACAAGGATTGCCTTGAATCTGTAGATTGCTTTGGGTAGTATAGTCATTTTTGCAACATTGATTCTTCCAGTCAAAGAACATGGTATATCTCTCCATCTGTGTGTAACATGTTTAATTTCTTTAATCAGTGTCTTATAGTTTTCTGAATACAGGTCTTTTGTCTCCCTAGGTAGGTTTATTCCTAGGTATTTTATTCTTTTTGTTGCAATGGTAAATGGGAGTGTTTCCTTAATTTCTCTTTCAGATTTTTCATCATTAGTGTATAGCAATGCAAGAGATTTCTGTGCATTAATTTTGTATCCTGCAACTTTCCCGAATTCATTGATTAGCTCTAGTAGTTTTCTGGTGGCATCTTTAGGATTCTCCGTGTATAGTATCATGTCATCTGCAACAGTGAGAATTTTACTTCTTCTTTTCCAATATGTATTCCTTTTATTTTTTTCTTCTCTGATTGCCATGGCTAGGACTTCCAAAACTATGTTGAATAATAGTGATGAGAGTGGACATCCTTGTCTTGTTCCTGATCTTAGAGGAAATGCTTTCAGTTTTTCACCATTGAGTATGATGTTTGCTGTGGATTTGTCATATACGGCCTTTATTATGTTGAGATAGGTTCCCTCTATACCTATTTTCTGGAGAGTTTTTATCATAAATGGGTGTTGAATTTTGTCAAAAGCTTTTTCTGCATCTATTGAGATAATCATATGTTTTTTCTTCTCAATGATTATTGAGATAATCATATGTTCTTCCATTTCATCATTTTAAATATAGCAAGCTTCTCCCTTCTGGCTTGTAGATTTTCTGCTGAAAAATCAGCTGTTAACTTTACGGGAGTTCCCTTGTATGTTATTTGTCATTTTTTTCCTTGTTGCTTTCAATAATTTTTGTTTGTCTTTAATATTTGTCAATTTTTTTACTATGTGTCTCAGCATGTTTCTCCTTTGGCTTATCCTCCCTGGGACTCTCTGTGCTTCTTGGACTTGGGTGGCATTTCCTTTCCCATGTTAAGGAAGTTTTTGATTATAATCTCTTCAAATATTTTCTCGGGTCATTTCTCTCTCTCTCTTCTCCTTCTGGGACCACTGTAATGTGAAGGTTGGCCCAGAGGTCTCTTAGGCTGTCTTCATTTCTTTTCATTCTTTTTTCTTTATTCTGTTCTGCAGCAATGAATTCCACCCTTCTGTCTTCCAGGTCACTTATCCGTTCTTCTGCCTCAGTTATTCTGCTATTGATTTCTTCTAGTGTAGTTTTCATTTCAGTTATTGTATTGGTCATCTCTGTTTGTTTTTTCTTTAATTCTTCTAGGTTTTTGTTCTTTAATTCCTGTAGGTCTTTATTAAACATTTCTTGCATCTTGTCAATCTTTGACTCTATTCTTTTTCCGAGGTCCTGGATCATCTTCACTATCATTATTCTGAATTCATTTTCTGGAAGATTGCCTATCTCCACTTCATTTAGTTGTTTTTCTGGGGTTTTATCTTGTTCCTTCATCTGATATATAGCCCTCTGACTTTTCATCTTGTCTATCTTTCTGTGAATGTGGTTTTTGTTCCACAGGCTGCAAGATTGTAGTTCTTCTTGCTTCTGCTGTTTGACCTCTGGTGGATCAGGCTATCTAAGAAGCTTGTGCAAGCTTCCTGATGGAAGGGACTGGTGGTTGGTAAAGCTGGGTTTTTCTCTGGTGGGAAGAGCTCAGTAAAACTTTCATCTGCTTGTCTGCTTATGGGTGAGGCTGGGTTCCCTACCTGTTGGTTGTTTAGCCTGAAGCGAACCAACACTGTAGCCTACCTGGCTCTTTGGTGGGGCTAATGGCTGTCTCTGGGAGGACTCATGCCAAGGAGTGCTTCTCAGAACTTCTGCTGATAGTGTTCTTGTCCTCACGATGAGCCACAGCCACCCTCCACCTCTGCAGGAGACACTCCAACACTAGCAGGTGGTCTGGTTTAGTCTCCTATGGGGTCACTGCTCCCTTTCCTGGGTCCTGACGCACACGTCACTTTGTATGTGCCCTCCAAGAGTGGAGTCTCTGTTTCTTTCAGTTCTGTCAAAGTTCTGCAATCAAATCCCACTAGCTGATTCTCTAGGAATTCCTCCTCCCACTACCAGACCCCCAGGTTGGGAAGCCTGACATCGGGCTCAGAACCTTCACTCCAGTGGGTGGATTTCTGTGGTATAAGTGTTCTCCAGTTTGTGAGTCATCCACCCAGCAGTTATGGGACTTGATTTTATTTTGATTGCACCCCTCCTACCATCTCACTGTGGCTTCTCTTTTGTCTTTGTATGTGGGGTATCTTTTTTGGTGAGTTCCAGTGTCTTCCCATCAATGACTGTTCAGCAGTTAGTTGTGATTCCTGTGCTCTCACAAGAGGGAGTGAGCACACGACCTTCTACTCCACCATCTTGAACCAATCTCCTTAGCTTTCCTTAATAATTATGCAATTTTACCATTATCGTATATATATTGATATCTTTTGAGGAGCAGAATATAGATTTAATTAGTAATAGATTCAATTCATGCTGTGATAATGAAGTGGATATGGAAAAATAAAGTTCTAATGGAATTTAGTTGTAGTATGAATTATCTAATGTAGGTTCATTTGCTTTAAAGTTTACATTAAAATTCTGAAATAGGGCTGCTTTAAGAAATTATCTCTTGGAATTAAAATAGTAAATGTCTAAAATCGGGCTTTCCTGGTGGTGCAGTGGTTGAGAGTCTGCCTGCCTATGCAGGGGATACGGGTTTGTGCCCCGGTCCGGAAAGATCCCACGTGCTGCGGAGCAACTGGGCCCGTGAGCCATGGCCACTGAGCCTGCGCGTCCGGAGCCTGTGCTCCACAATGGGAGAGGCCACAACAGTGAGAGGCCCATGTACTGCAAATAAATAAATAAATAAATGTCTAAAATCAATGATAGACAACTATATAATTCTCAAGGATTGTAGTAATCTATATTTCTCTTCCTCTTCCTCCTCCTTCACTTCTTCATCTCTCCTCATCCCCTTTTAATTATTATTATTTCTATTAATATTGTTATTTAACTTCATATATCCTAGTACACTGCTGTGGACAAAATAAATTCTCAAGATGAGTTCACTGATTTACTCACTGCATGTCATGACCTTTAACAAAATTGTGCATGAAATGGTTGAATAACACGTTTTATGCACAACCATTGTTTATTTGTTACTAATTTTTAATGATATTATACATACTCTCTGTCTCCATCTAAATATTTAAATTAATTTATGAACAATTTATTTCTTTAATTCAAGTAAAACTACTTTTTATCTAATTATTAATTCATTTTTTAGTGTTGCAGTTTCTTTTCAGATTGGATTTTAAAATTGTAGTCTGCACAAAGGTAGTCTTAACAATAAGTGGTATTAGGAAACAATATCCTAAAAGGAATCAGCCTAACATTTCTATAATTATTTTCTGACACATTGATTTATACAAATCCTAAAAAAATGTACTGTTATTAGGACTCTGGTATCTTTAAAATCCTGGCATAATTCCTTTCTTGGAATTTCTTGGATCTATTTCAAATCCTGAATTATACAAACTAATGGGAAAACAGCTGAGGAATGGGTTTTAAAATTCCATCTACGTTGCTATTTTATAAAACCTAATTTATACAGATTCATAGGGAAAAAGCATCATAAAAGCATCATTGATAATTTTACTCTTTTCAATTCCTGAGAGCTCACATTTTGATTTATCATTATTTTAAGTGTTAGGATTATGAATGTGAATATTTCTTAAAAATATTCATATGAGGATCTTTGATGATTAAGGACAATATTTCACTAATGGCTCAAACTTACATCTATGAACTTAATTTTTCTATGTAAATTTAC
Source organism: Lagenorhynchus albirostris (assembly GCF_949774975.1). Taxonomy (NCBI): domain Eukaryota; kingdom Metazoa; phylum Chordata; class Mammalia; order Artiodactyla; family Delphinidae; genus Lagenorhynchus; species Lagenorhynchus albirostris. The sequence continues at coordinate 91,112,492 of NC_083098.1, forward strand.
TGAACATATAACACATTACCAAGTGTTATGGGGTTTCAGACAGTGACTGTCTAGAGTACTTAAATATCAGCATTTTTTAAAGAATATATTTCAATAGTCATTAATTATATTTCACTGTGATTACTGTTTTGCACTTTTACAAATGATATTTTATAACAATTTATAATTTAACTCATCTTCCTATGTTTCTTGGGCAATATCTTGTTCACCTCCAGATAGAACATGATCGTTTGGCTCAGAGTGAAAGAATAACTGAACAATCTTAATTTTTAGGAAAATGTGTGTTAATGTTTGTGTAATTTCTTTTTAAACACTTTTTATAAAGATTCTGCTTTCTAAGAACTCCTTTAATAATGTGATGTCAGGTGAATTCATTCTTGCCAGAAGTAGAAGGTTTTGAAAGACAGTAATTAGCCAGATTATACTTTTTAACTGATTCACACAAGCACGCAGACACATACACACACACTAGTGGAAATGATGTTATAACCTTTGAATTGTCCAATTATGATGGGGTGACTAAGAATAAACAGTAGTGAGTTTTTAAAAATTTATTCCAAAACTAGACTTATAACAAATAGTTTTGTGAGGTGTTTTCCATGTACTATATATGAGATTTTGGCAAATAATAGTAAAGGCATAAACAAACTGTACTCAATCATTTCTTTTTTTAATTTTTATTCTGTTACCTTCTTCCTTGTATCCAATACTATCAACCATTAACCATCATGTGTGTGAAGTCCATTCCTCTATTCTCCATTAAACTTATTATATATACTACTACTCTTCATGCTGTTGTTTAATATTTTATAGAACATCTATAATTTACATAATTTTCTATTGGATTTTAATACATTGTGGTGTATTTTATTATATTATTTTATGTATTGACATAGGCTAAGAAAGTGTACAAGTAGCATCACTTTAAGCCGTCCATTTATGATTTTTATGGAGGGACTTGTTTTGATTTAATCAAAGGTAAAAATCAAGCAAACACTTAATTTTTAGACATTAAGAATCAACAAAGAGAGAGGGGATAAAAAAATAGAAGAAGAAGAAGCAGCAGCAAGAAGAAGAAGAAGAAGCAACTTGTCAACACATATTTCCCATTAAGGGCAAAGACTGTTTTATGTTTTCCTGAATTTTGATGATAAGATCAAGTACAACATGTTTATGGTACAAAAAGAAAATCAAATATGGCATGATTCTCCCTTGTACAGACTATAATGCTGCTATGTATGTACATTAGACTTTGGAGTCTAAAGAAAGCTATAGAAAGGACCAATAAGGAACTTATACTAAGGTAGATCTTTCTTTGAAAACTCTATGATAAAATTAGTTCCTGTTATACAAATCATGTCTATAAATAATTACATTCTTCTAAAACGTTTTACTCCTGGTATGGTACAAGGATGGAGTTTCAAATGTGCCCTAAAGTCCCATGATCTCAGATCCTTTCACATAAAGGAAGATCCAGTCTCATAACAGTACAACTGATTAAATGATGGACTAAAGAAGAAGGCTCCTGACGCTTAACAGGGAGCATGGGTAACACAAAATAGTAGATCTTGAACAAAGAGGGAAGAGGCTGTTGGATGAATCACAGAAATTATTGACTTTCTTAATTGGGAAATAACTTCAGATTTTTTCATGTTATCATGATAAATATACACTAGGTTCCTAATCTATAAGGATGAGAATTTGAGGAACATATTTCAAATCTTTATGATAATTATTAGGATAGGCTTCATTGATGGGTTACAGTGCTACAATCACCTGAAATTTTTAACATCATTTTAAACTTGTCTAATCCATGATGAGGAAAATCCCTATCTTATTAACTTTATTTTTTTGTCTTATGGAATAATTATAGAAACAATACTAAAGTATATTTTTAGCTGATATTACATTATTTGTAACAAACATGATTGATAAATCTCACTGGCAATGAAAAAATAAACACACAATTCTTCTGATTAACTCTTTACTCTTTCACAAAAGATAGTATGTTGTAGTTTACTGTTTAGATCATCTACTTATCTAATTATCAAGAATACATTTTATTCTGAAAAAAATTTTGAGTAAATTCCATGATGCATATTCTTTTAAAATTTATTGTACATTCATATAAGATTAATTTTGCAACTAGGATATTATTATTTATTTAATAAGAAATTTTCACATTTAAATTGAAAATAATTCTAGTTTTAAAAATCAAGCCAAAAATCCTGATTAAATGTAAGGAATCCTTGAACAAAGAGAATGTATTCAAGTTAGTTACTCAAAACCCTATATTCCTTATTAGAAGGAAATATAAATTTCTCTCTTAAATTCTACAAATCTCTACTATTTACAAAGTCCATACACTTTTATGGTCCAAAAGGCATTATTCTTTCTGTTCCACACCACATGAAAAAGTTTGATTCAGAGTACAGTATAACATTGTTCTGCCTGCAATTGATTATTGACTCATAGTCTCAGTCCAAAGCAAGGACACAAGCAATTCTCCAGATAATGCACATCACTGTCAAAGTTTTGCCCAAGCTACCATATTTCCTCAAGCAGAATATCCAACTTCTTCAAGAATAAACTTAAGCAAGATTGTCTCTCCACTGAGTTCCCAAGGTAATAGCTGATTATGCTTAGCTTTCAAATTACATGCATTTTAAACTCCTAGAAGCACCAATCAAATTGAAAAGCACTGACTGGGGAATGGTTCCAGTGTCATCAAACACAGCATCTTAGAGCCATTAAAAACACAAGCCTTTCCTGAGATCAAATCTTGAACAAGGGGTCAGTTTATATTTTAAACCTATATAATACAAAAGCTTTTGTTATATTTCTTTTCCAAGGTCATTTAGGTTCCTTGCATAACTGCTAACCTGACCTTGGGGAACCATACATTTACTCACCCATGTTGGACCCTTTATGTGAGTGGCTCTTTGTACTTTTGTCACTATAAAAGAGATATACAAACATGTAATCTGTAATGGGGCACCCTTTCAATAGGACATGAGACTAAAATTTAGACTGAAATGTTAGTGTAAATCTGGTGAAAGTATATCATAGTATTTAAATCCAGAATGATAAGCATACCTTCACAAAATGTATAATGATAGACTTTACGACTATGGAAGATTATATTTCCAATAAAATAGAAACAACTCTATGTGTATGTCAATATTTCCAACTGACTACATTATCTATTTATTTAGCTGAAGAAATCTTTGGCAGAATTCAATATTATTCATTTAGAATTGTGTTCAACTGCAGAGGAAACAAAGAACCTTATGAAAACTGCCATTTTCTTATATAGCAGTTATGTCTATTACCTCTCAGCAGCATGTGGCTAAAATTTCTATTCACAGTCCAGTTGTTTTTTATTCCCTTGAAAATTCATTCACAAATATGGATTTAGTCTCTCTTACACATCAGGCATCACTCTAGTTACTTAGTTACAGTGATGGACAAAACAGACAGACATTATCCAAGATATTTTTGAGCTGTAGTTTACAAACTCACAGCTCCTCTAGCACCAATCCCTTAGAGTGTTCTGAGTCCCACATGATATCTTTCTGTATATATTAGTAACAGTTCCACAAAGGGGATTATTTTCTTGCTTGGTCTCTGGCTACATGTCATATTTTCTGTGATATCTGTATTCTACTCCAGTGATCATATCTTGTATATGATTGATGGGGTTCTTAGGCTGCTGCTGCTGCTTCCTTGTTGGCTCCACTTCTCTCCACATTCTTTTCTATTCCATCAGTAACATGGAGAAGTTTCTTACCATATGCCTCCATAGTAGATTTGAGAGTAGGTTGCAGCTTTCAACAGATTTTACTGAATATTCATACATAATAGAAGGACATTATAATTGAACTTCTAGAATTTTCTCTTTTCAGAACCTAAAGGTCCAGTGTGCTGTGTCCAGGTCCGGATGAATCTCTTCATAGCAGGATCACGTGCTCAGGTCCACCACTAGGAAGGTGCAAAATGTGTAGATTTCTATTTAGCCCAAATTACCAGGCATCCCAAGAGAGAAATTATTACCAACTTCCTGTACTCTACAGTAGATTTCACAAAGCTAACTTCCTCTCTCAGGACAAACTTCTTAGAAAACTCCACTCCCTTTAACCACCATCTTCTGTGATGTCATATCCTCTCCAGATAAGACAGGGAAATTATATTACAATGCAAGAAACCAACATCAGTAAATTTGGAAATATCCAATTGTAAATAAAACCATAAGGCTTTAACAGTGTAGTCCAGTTTCTTAATATTGCCCTGAGTTTTGTTTAAAGTAAAAAAAATTTACTTCATATTCTTCCTGCAGTCATTATCTGCTCACCATCTGTACTCACCTGCTCAATCAAGAACAAAAACTGTAAAATAAAAACAGCCAGTGATTTTAGGCAGATCAAAATATAAATTTACATAGAATAAAGAAAATTCATTCTTCTATTCCCAATGCTTCCCACTTTAAAAAATAATTTATAAATACGACACCTATGTATATACAAACATATATCATAATTTATAATAGCTTCTCAGTTATGTATCAGGCTATTTCTGTCTTTCTCAAGATATGTAGGTGGGTTCTCTCTATACTTCTCCTTCCCAGAATAAAAGAAAAAGGGTAAAAATATCAGTCTAAGACATTTAATTTTATATAGTCAGAAATTGTTGTTATTTAAATAACATCTTCTGACTTTCTTTAAATTATTTCCATGATTAGTCTTAGTCAAGATTTTCTGCCTTACTTATTCTTAATTTTAAAATATCAAATTTGTCGGGAACATATATTAATAAGCTATGAGTGCTCTCAGCATCTCTCTCCCTCATCCTTAAATGGAGATCCTATTTTAGAATGCTCAGTACTCCCCAAATCTCCCTCTTCTTTCTTTCTGTGTAATTTCTTATGTTGTCAAAGTAGTTACCTTAAAGTTTGTAACATAAAGAAAGGATTAGTGAGAGAATGAAAGAAGAAAAAGTTCTATTTTAGAATGCTCAGTACTCCCCAAATCTCCCTCTTCTTTCTTTCTGTGTAATTTCTTATGTTGTCAAAGTAGTTACCTTAAAGTTTGTAACGTAAAGAAAGGATTAATGAGAGAATGAAAGAAGAAAAAGTAATAATGATGCCAAAATCTCGGCCTCTGTACTCCAATGACAAATCAAATCTCAGAGGCAGAGTTCTGGGTGAAGTACAAAAGAATAGCTTTATAACTTTGCTCAACAAAGGGAGACACAGTGGGCTGTGCCCTTCAAAAACTGTGTGTTCCAAGCTGGGGGAATTTGGTGAGGAGTTTTATAGCAATGGTTCAAGGGCAGGGTTGCTGATAAGGATCAGGGTGTGTGCAGGGCCTGCACTCCTTTAATCTGGCCTCAGGTGGTCTCCCTATGAGCTTCAAGGTTATCAGGCTGACCTCCTCTCTGGAACATCTTCCATTTGGTGGAGTTTTAGTTCTACGGAAGGGATTAAATATATTGTTATGTGTATCCCTTGAGGTGGGACCAAGGCTACCCCAAGGCTACACTATTGTTTCTTGGCTGTTCCTCCCTTGTCTCTGCATCCCCTCCCTTCCCTGATTAGCAACTGTTTGAACCTGCCCTTTGGAACTCAGGCCTTTTGTGCCCAGGAGCCTCACAGGGTCCCGCTCAGTTTCCATAACAGAAGGTATGAGTGATCAAAGTTAAGACAGGCTAGGGGTGTGGAGAATTTTGAAATGAGAGGGGCTCAGATGTACCTGCTCTGTAAGGAAAGAGGAAAGAGAAGGCAGGTAGAATAAGATGTCTGCAGAGCTTCCTTGTGGAGAAGAAAATGCACACAAAAAGGCTTAAATTATTTTGAAATTGTTTCTGTTTTCCATAGTGTGTGTTTTATATGCAAAGACTAGACCTCATAGGTCAATGTTTTATATCATATAATACAAAACTCTGGAACATTTCTCAGATAAATAATTTATAAATCATTTTAAGTTTGAAACCATAGTTTTTTGCAAGGTTGAGTCCAAAATTTTCATCACATTGGGATGAAAAAGGCTTGCAGGTTTCAATGAATTAGCTTTCTCCCACTTCTAAGGTAATGAAATGTCTAGAACTAGATATTCCCATGCTATTCTCTGGATTCAGTTTAGGACTTTTTCTAATATATCAGCCTTATCTAATAATCATTTTTCTATCAATTGTAGTTGATAATAATATATGATATTTACATAGGCTATATCAACTACCAAAATAATCTAAAAGATTATGATTATTTATTTTTTTGAATTTTATGAGATTCAGCAGCATGTCCTTTAAACCTCTTTGTCAGATTCTTTACTTTGAATGGATTTTTCCCTTGAAGAGTAAATACTGTTTATGATATGGGAGCTAATTTCTACCCATTTCACTTCTTTAGGCCAGGACATCATAGCAACTCTGTTAATGCTGCCTGGAGCCTCACCTTCAGGGTGGTTTAGAATTGAAAGGGAATTGCAGAGATCTGCTTTGCTCCTTAGACTCCCAAATGAGGTTAATTCTCACTAAGTGTTTGTGGTAGTGGTGGATACTATTGGTGCCTTTGCAAGTGCCTCACAGAGAAAGATACCACCACCCACTCCACCCACCTCCATCCCTGCCACAAACACTACACCCAAAACTTCTCTCCCAAGAATCTGGCCAGGGAAATAAAGGGGCTGGTTTCCTTGCCTCAAGGTGAGACCAACTCTGCTGCACAATTTGTGCTCTGGTGCTTCCCCTGGGAGTAGACTTAAACTGGTCTCCATCTGTGCAAACTCCCTTCTTTTCCCCTCCCCCTCCCACAAAGAAAAAAATCACAGGTTTTGCTTCTGGAAATCTGTTCTAAGTATTCTTTCAAAAATATTTATGTGTGAAGATGTATGTTTTACTTCATTTAAAAATGATAGCCACATTAAAAAATAATTCTTTCAAAGTATGTAATTTATTAATATTAACCATTATTAACTCACTTTTAGAATGATGAATGTTTGTATGGTTGTGTATGTATTTTCTTATGTTTTTTTCTAGATTATCTTAATATTTTGTACAAAAAAGTTATCTTTTAATATTTTCCCTTATTAAAACATTTTTGTGTGTATGTGACAAGCAAGGCACAGATTAAAGGTGATATTCCACGATTTACACACAGCATTTCACAGTGTTGAGATCAGAACCCAGATGTCCAAAAACCTGGCTTGTAAACATTTTGTTCACAAGTTCAAATTTGGCAAATATGTACTGAATGACAGGCTAAATTTATAGCACACAGTAAATGCTCACCAAACATTTGTTGAATGAACAATACGGGGTCAGTTAATAAGTATGTGGATTATGACGTTTTCAGACTATGATTAAAACAGATTCACCTTGCTTGTCTTTTTCTCAAGAATTGCTTCAGCAATTCAACCTCCTCTAATCTCTTTCTTAATACACTCAATCACAAAGCAGACAACTCTTGGTTTGCCTTTATTCACCTTTTTCTGAAGTAATTTCTTCCAGAAAGGCATTCATTCAAACAAAATACAGGAGTAACAGTTGTGAATGTGGCTTACTCTAAAAAAAGAGCCTCAAAAGAACCATTTACAAAAGGGGCCTGTACATAGAAAATGCTCTGGCTCTGTGCATAGGAATGAAGAGGATGATTAGTTTTTCATTTTTGAAAACCTGAAGAGTGTGTGACAAAGTGTGTGACATCTCCCACAGAGTCATCTTCTCAAATGTCCTTCCATCTCCAAGGCAACCAGATGATTTTTGCAGACTTTAGAGAACTCTTTTCAGCTTATATTCAACATATCCTCACTAACAATTTTGAATATGAAATTAATCCCCATAATGGGCTCATGCATTCTGTTTCTCATATAATACCTTTTTTGCGTTTGAATATGGTAACTCAGTAGTATTTGACTAATTGTTTATAAGAAGTTCACTTAATCTTTCATGGATTTATCCTCTACATACTCCCCACCTGGATCTTTTTTTAACCAAAGGAATCTCTTAAACTCTTTTGTGTTTCTACTTATTTCCAAGTAGTGCCATCCTTTGATGTCTTTCAGAGGATAATACATAAGTAGTATGAAAATAGTCTGAGAGATGATTATGTCAAAAAATGTTTACCTTTACTTTCCACTAGTGCTAATAGATGAGAAGATGTAACATAGTTTATTCCATCAAACAAAAACAAACATTTCTGGAATTATCATGATCTTAGACTATTAGACATTCTTCAATATGTTTCAATAGTTCCTAAAGTTTCTTTTCTTAGTACAAAGTAGACAAATAGAGCATACAGATATAGGATTCCTAATCTCTTTCATTAAGTTTGGTAGAAGTCTTTCCTTTTTTCCTCTTTACTGAATTCAAACTGCTGTCATGTTGACGGAGACAACAGCTTAACACATCATGCAAAATAAAATTTTCCAGAAAACAGAACTGAAAATTAAAATAACAGTTTCAGGCTTCCCTGGTGGCACAGTGGTTGACAGTCTGCCTGCCGATGCAGGGGACACGGGTTTGTGTCCCGGTCTGGGAGGATCCCACATGCTGTGGAGCGGCTAGGCCTGTGAGCCATGGCCATTGAGCCTGCGCGTCTGGAGCCTGTGCTCCGTAACGGGAGAAGCCACAACAGTGAGAGGCCCACATACTGCAAAAAAAATAAAATAAAATAACAGTTTCTATAAGAGGAACCCACAGAGATTGGCTAGTTGTGTTCTTGTTCTTTGGCTATTGTTATTAGGAACACCAAAAGTAATTTTCACAATCTATATGAACCTTTTAAAATTTGAATACACCTAAGATTATGAGTATAAATTATATTTGCCATTCTTGATTTAAATGAATTTAGTCACAGATGCTTGAATTACAAATATTTGGAAGATATTCTAAATGTTTGTGTCAATAAATGTCAAAAAAAGTCATATAGATGCTTCTTTACTCAAGAAATAGATATGTTTTTATAGTTGCAGACAATGATGTAAAGATGCACCACAGTTTCCTCTGCCTTTTAAAAATCAAATGAAAAAAATGTTTTATTAGAGTATAGTTGCTTTACAATTTTGTGTTAGTTTCTGCTGTACAACAAAGTGTATCACCTATATATATACATATATCCCTTCCCTCTTGAACCTCCCTCCCTGGCCCCCCACCCCACCCATCTAGGTCATCACAGAGCATGGAGCTGAGCTTCCTGTTTGAACAAAACTCAATTCCAATATGGAATACATTAAGAGACACAACGCTCCTCCTAATATCTTAGAATTTGTTTTGGTAATGAGGTATACATGTGGGATAGGAGTTTGCTTAAATTTCTTCAAGAAACATCTGACTCCAAGTTACTTGTACAAATTTGTTCAGTTTATGAAATATTTTCTCTTCTTGTGTCTGCTATCCTCTTTTCCTGCAGTATTCACATGAGACGTCTCCCTTAATTCATTATGCCCCTCAAAACAACCAAAACAAGAATAGAACATAAAATTATAGTGGATGAAAAAAATATAGATGACATAAAAAAGTGAAGATTGAAAAAAAAAAAACCCTCCAAATATAAATTCCATTATTGCATTCTTTATTCAGTAACAGGATCATCAGCCATTTCTCACTGGTTATCTTTACTACAATGTAAGGCAGTCTTCTTATATTCTGCTTCTTTGTCCTTCCATTCATATTTCTCTTTTCTATACCCAAATCCACATTAAAGTTCTATGTGTAAGTGTGTGGCTATCTCATTCTTTCTCTTTGTGTTCAACATTTGTAATTCTTTGGTCTCTCTGAATACTCTACTCCATGCTAATAGCTTCCCATTTCCAACTCGGCTTTCTATGTAGTGTCAGATGATCTCTTTTCACTATGGATGCTAAAGGGTCCACGTCTTTCCTTTCTGCAATGGAAGACAGACAGCAGTGGGGTCCATGAGGACAGCTCAGCAAAACAACTACTCTTTTCTAGATTTTTGACAAAAGAATGGCATAAGAACAGGAGGGAAGGTTAGTGAGACTTTCCAACAGAGGAGGCAGAATTCTGATCAGAATTTTGCCTCTAAAATAGTGGCCGCATTTTCAGAACCATGGTCATTTGGAGTGCTCAAGGTCCCTATGTGACCTAAGAATTCTATAAGCAGCCAAGAAATCATTCTCCTTCAGGTCAAAGGAAAAATATTTACAGAAACGGAGAGTCAGAAAGTAGAATACCTGTCTAAATCATCTGAAGAAAATCCTTGATATATGGCATTAAGAAACATCAAAGAAGAAAAAAAGTCAAGATGTAGTAAGATGTAGTACAGTCTTTCTGTAACTCCTAATTTATAGATAACATCTACTTTTATTTCTCTCAACATTTCCAGACATGTATAATCAATCCCTGTACTCAATTTCCTCTGTTTGAAATATGTAGAGTGATCTATGTTTTTTTGATCTACACTGTTATGAAGAGCCATGTAATCTAAATATAAGGATGGTATAAGTTTTTACATATATCTTCGATATTTAATTTAGGATGGATTCCCATTCCCAATTTTTACAGACCTGTGATGATTTTTTAAAAATATGTTTACTACGTTTTGGATAAGGTTAGGGTTGTACCACCTCTGTAATGAATAGTATATAGGATGTATTAAATGTACATGACTTTATTCAAAGTTTCTTTGGGATCTGGACAAATATTGTTTCCTGATATATTGTCAGAGGCCTTTATTTGTTCAGAGGCCTTTATTTGTATGTGTGTGTACTTACTGTGGCTTTGCTCAATTAAGGTGATATCCTCTCCTCTTTCCATTGCCTGAATTTTGACATTTCTGAAACTTATATCTGCACCAAGATATCACATGAATGACATAATCCCATGTATTATTCTAAGACACTAGTGTTTTTTGTTATTTGGGGATGCGCTTATTTCTGTGTAAACAACTAGTTTACATGTAAAACAACTAGTAAATGTAAAACAACTAGGTCAACCAATTTTATGATATTTCATTACTGGAAGTTTCAATGTGTGATTGTGTATAGAAAAAATAATATTGATTTTTCCTATGGGAGGACAACACAGGATTTAAAAAAAAAAAAAAAAAAAAACTCCAGAAACATTACTTACACAGTTGAAGTACAAATAATCATCTATTTTTCTTGTGCAAAGCATCTCTAATCTATGGGCCAGAGATGAATTTTGTTGTTGTTGTTATGTTCATTATGGTGACTGACACTTGGTTTCAGAGATACTTAGGTGGTTTACATTAATGGTGTAGTTTTTAACTTTTTTTTTTTTTTTAATGGAAAATTGAGAGAAACTTCTTGGAATGCTTAAATGGTTAACATTTAAAACTTTCTCCTTTAGAAGATTCTTTGAGGGAAAAAAATCATTTAATCTGACCACTCCTTTGATGTTTGTGATCCTTTCTGGACCTCCTAGGTACAAAGTATTTTTATCTTTGTAATCATAACATTTTAATGATCAGAAACTCACTAAATCCTAAGTAATATACTCTGATTTTTTTTTTCTGAGCAATTATTTATCTCATTGTGACTTACATCCCTTTAGGCTAAACAAGTTGATTTTCTCCAAATATTTGAAGAAAGTTGAGTTAACCAAGAAAGAACAACAAAAAAGGAAAGGTATATGAGACCAAAGAAATGTTAACAGGTTTTAAACATACCATGCCTTCCAAATAAATCTTACAAAGGTTTTTCAGGGATATACACACCCATTTAGGTTCTGTGTGAAATGGTTAAAGTTTGGGGAAAGAGAGAATATAAATTGTACTACTCTTATTAAAATTCACTGAACCAAGAAACTAACCAAATTGCCAACCACACACACAGAAACTCTCAGATGATTCTATGTTTACAGTAAAGCACATGTAAGCACAACCCAATGACTTGATTATAGGAGAAAGTGGGCACGTACATTATTTCTGAAGGACTAGTCATGGAATTTATATTGGAAAAGATCATTTTTCTGCAACACTGACTTTAGGAGATTGTATACAACAGTGGTTTTAATAGTGTGGTCCCTCCAGCAGCATTTTCATTACCTAAGAATTTGGAGGAACAGAAATTCTCAAGCCTCTCAGCAATCCCACTAAATCAAAAATTCAGACTGTGGGGCCCACAGTGTTTTAACAAGCCTCCAGGAGGCTCTGAACCATGTATAATTGAAAACTATTGATATAGAATATAGCCCTATGTTTTTATTATATGTGCAACTTCAAACAACAGCATTGATGCTACTAATATTAAATCCAATATTAAGTCCAAATGATACTCAGCCACATAAATGTCCCTCCACCCACAGTCAATAAAAGTGGTAAATAGGGAATGCAAGATCTTGGCTTTCCTAATTCAGGGGAAAACAAATCACCCTTTTCCCTTCTTCCCTTATTTACACTTTCCCAGAGATGGTTTAAAATTAAGGGAAAGAAATCCCTTGTTCTGGTCTTCCTAGAACCATCAACTTTCTTGAGGATAGTGTTGTAGTAGTATGGTAAATGTATCATCAGTGGTTCAAAAAATGACAATTATGTGACACAGAGCTAAACTTTTAAAAAGATATTGGTTATTTATTTGTGCATTTCATATTCATTTGTGTTGATTATAAGTACTCATTTATATATTTTCTGTCTTTCTTACATATTGACTTCTTGGTAAATTCTTTAGTAATATTCTCTGTCACCAATTCTTTTAATTTGTATTGTTCTAGACTTGATTCCTTCTAAGTGAACTTTAATTCCAATGACTATGTCTCCTACCATTTTGTTTTACCATTTATTGCTCTTATTAGTGAAATTGTTCCTTTATTTATTTTGTTGAGTACCTTAAATATATGTGAATACTTAAATATATGTGAAGACTTCGAAAATGTCCAATAAATTTCACTTCATCATAAATGATTTTATAGTCCAATTAAGATTGTTGACTATTTTCTTAAACAAAATAATTTTTCATGTTTTGGAATTACTTTCTAGGATCATTTCCACTGACATATTTTAAGTGCAAACATCATTTAATCTGGTCACTCTTTTGGTGTTTGAGTCCCTTTTTAAAAGTCCTAGCCATATAGTAGTTCTACATCCATACTCACTATTTCCAAGACGGGCAATTGACTAATTCCTCAGAAATTTTGTTTTTAAGCAATTATTTCTTCCTTGTGTTTCTTTCCTTTTCTCCTACTGTAATCACCATTTCATGGCAATAGTTTTGTGGTTGCCCCATCACTGTGCTCCTCCCTGTCATTCCGGATGGCACCTCACAGCTTCTGCCTACAGTGACATTGGGGACAATATAGACCCAATCAGAAAACCAGTGGACAGCTTGGTTCACTTACCGAGTGTAGCTATGCGTGAGTCCTCCTGCTTCACAGGGCCAACAGCTTGCTAAAACCTGGAGTATTAGGTAATTGGAAACAGTTGATTTGGTTTTGTTTTTCATCAAGCTTATTTTTCACAATGGGAACACATACTCTGTAAACACCTTTCTGGCTCACTTCCACCTTTGAAAGAGTTTTAGTTCTTTGATCTTGCAAATGCCAAATTCTGAGCGACTACTGCCTGTTCCTTGACTGAACCTGGCAGTTCCACAGCTTCAGCCTTGATCTCCTTTTACAGTGTTGTTCCATCTTCAGCTCACAAATACGTTTATCTCTGCTCTTAGTATCACTTTAGCTATTTGGTTTTCTGTTTCATACTTTATCTATAATTGTTAGGTATTTAAAATAGAAAGGGTGTATCGAAGAAAGAAAAATTATGAACATCTTAGCTGGAAACCACTTACTCTGAATTTTCAAACTTGAGTCATGACTTTCTATGGAAAAATCACTAGGTGGACAATAAATCCCTAAGTTAATGGTTATGTTCAGCAGCAAGCTGTAAGAGATGAGTCAGAAGCCAAGCTGACACTTGAAATATAGAGATATTCAGGCCTCAGGAGGACAAACAGGGCTGAGACAGCACCTGGGGCCATCTGCTATGTGGTCGAGAGATAGCAACAATTACAGTTAATGAGAAAATTCTAATATCTCAAAGCTAATTTAGAATATGCTACAGAAGTAAGGGGGGGGACGAATAAGAAAAAAATCTCTATACAGCAGTAGTACAGCTGCCAAGATAATTCACTGTCCATCTGTAGTCATGGATGCCTCTGATCTGTGACACATCATATTCTGTGGGTGAGACCAAGATAACAGCATTAAAATCCATTTTAAAATGGATTTAGAGAAAGGTACTCAATATTTTCACATCAAACACTTTTATAAACAACACATTTAAATAGCATTGTGTTAAAATAGATTTCTTTGGATGTCGGTTTCATGTTCGAGGTAATAACAAAAGCAATTTCTAGCATATTGATCCCAAGAATAAAATATCTGCAAGAGGAAATTTTTGAATCACACACTTATTTTGATTAATAAATTTATCTTTTGTATATTATATGTCTGCATTTGGTAAGTTTTAGCAAGCTCTGGAGCTGTATTCCAGTATCCTTAGCCATTTTGAAGTATCTGAATAGCAAAAACTATTAATTTTTGAAATAAGACTCTGCTTTTTGAATCTATTCCTTTAGGGAAAAAGAAAAAGGGAAAATACCTCTCTACTGCCTCACAGAGAAGGAAAAAAGGCAATGAAATTATTTTGTGTCCAAAGAAAGAACAAATAACATTATAGAAAGAGTAAGATCATTGAAGAAGTCTATCTCAAACCAATGACTGGGAAGGGAAAATAAAGCCAACACCTCCATGATTCCATCCCAAAGCGAAGGCACATGGCAGACACCCTCAGTTCTTCAACCGGTCAATCCCTTACAAGTTGCATGCTCACCAGATCGGTGTTTTGCTCTTATAAGTCTCTGAGTCTCACTGTCTCATTGTGGGGGGGCTCTCTTCAGGCAGCCAAAGTCTGCTTTTTCTGCAGCAAAAAGAAGGTGAGTGCCTGGGAGATGATGTCCCTACAGGACTATTCCTTAGTCAGTAATGACTGACTCCAGAGGGAGGACATATAGGCAAGATCTCCCCTCTTAATCAATCAACACTGAGGTGTAAGGCAGAGGGTCTCCAATGCTCCTTTCCACATGGGGTTGACCAAAATGACCTTTTGTGGGACTTTGCTTGAAAGTGTCTATTTACTTGATCTCTTTTGCTTTCCTGCCCATTTCTTCACTCTTCTTTCAGATTCTTCCTGGAAATGTTCTTCTAGTATATCAGTCTTACTTGATTTCTCATCTTGAATTCTGCTTCAGGAGAACCCAACCTAGAGAGTAAGAATACTTATGCATACAAGGCAAGGTTGAAAAATAAGGCAGAAATAAGGCACATCTAATTGATTTTCTTCTCTCGTATTACAGCTGGCAGCATTGACCTTTGTTTCCTTCAGTTCAGATGCTATGAAAACAATCATAGTGAGTATATCAACCACTCAAATTTAATTGTGAGCCGACTGAATCATTTTTCATATAAAAAGCATTAATCATATTACTAGGGGACTCACTGTAGGTGGGAAGATCCTTAACTGCTAACCTGTGTTCAGTTAGAGTTTAAAGTTTTTTGGAATATGAAGACTGATCAATGAGTAGAGTAATGATGTTAAAAAGTCAGGACTTGCAATTTTAAATAATAAGCATAAATCATCATATATAAAATAGTGCTAATAATTTCATAATATCGAGAAAAATGATAATTTTGTATTTCAACCAGAGTATCTGTGGCAGCCATGGAACTGTGCCACCTCTGTCTTCTTTCAGAAAGAAGTTGCTGAGAACCATGTAGTAACTGACAGCATCAAACTGTAGCATTCAGTTTGCCAAGGCTAAGCATTAGAGATGTTCACTAACAAAGCATGGCACGGGTACTGAACTCCAGGTCGTTGCCACGCCAGTAGGGTGTAGGCTCCTGTAATGAGCAGTTTTTGCTCTGAGACCCTCCATTGACCTGGTTGAGAAATTCTCAGTCTGAGGCTCCTTGTACTGAATCTTCTTTTCTTCTTCTCAGGTGGCAGGTTGACTACCTGCATCATACACTAAAGGCTTTCCCTGCGCACTGCTGTACCCTCTTCCCTTCACCAGTTACAGGGGTTCCCAATCAGATTTTTTTGCACTTCTAATTCCTTCCCATATCACCCAAACTATCAGAATATTTACGTACAATTTAATTACAGCTAACTTTACTGATAGGTAAATTCCACAGGCAATCAATTTCCTCCCTTCTAAATTAGAAAAGTTAATGCTCAGTTAAATATTGGCAGCAATTATTTGGTGGTATTGAATCATTTCATATATTCACATGAAATGGATCCAGAAGTTTTGGTGAGACATCACACTGAGGTGTTTTTTATCTAGTCTGGCTGATGCTAAATTAATAAGCAATTTCGTCATAAGCAAAAGTGAGAAAAGTAAACATTTCAGCTGGGGAGCACCCATAATTAGATTCTTCCTAATGCAGTCTTTGGCTGTATTTGACTTGTGGAAGTATTTCTTCCTGTCCTGCTGAAGAATTTGGACAAGGTTCTTAATGTGCCTTTTAACATGTCTTGGTTTCTTTGTCTAAAAAATGAAGAAAATAAAATGTTGGCAAAGTGTCAGTCTCCAAACAATCAAGCTATTTTTTGGTAAGAAGTTACTTCTGACCAAGTTCCATCTTCATAAGAACTCTTATCCTGAACATTAAAATTCATGATAACTTGACTCAAGTAACAAATTCAGGTGATTTTAGAAAATGAATATATCACTTATAGGCACCACTTTTGCAAGTCATTTAAATATCATAAAAAATTGTCCTTGACGGTATTACCAGTGTCATAAGAAATGATATTATCTCATCTTTCATGTCATAACTCAGGGGAACACCTTTACCTTTGTCAAACAACTTACTTCAATATATTCCCTTTAAAAAAAGGTTTTCTTAAAAATATGTTTTAGATTTTCTCTAACTCTAAATCTTGTGTAAATATATACAAATTCACTGCTCCTCAAGAAATTTAAAAAGAGAGAGATACCAAATAATACCTGGCCTGACTTTTTCTCAAGGACTAATATTCCTTAATATTCATGTATCTTTTCGTACATTACTTAAAATGTATGGCTTTTCTACACACTGAAATCACCAAAGAATTTTTTTTTCTTTTTTTCTTTTTTTTTTTTTTTTTTTTGCGGTACGCGGGCCTCTCACCATTGTGGCCTCTCCCGCTGCAGAGCACAGGCTCCAGACACGCAGGCTCAGTGGCCATGGCTCACGGGCCCAGCTGTTCTGCGGCATGTGGGATCTTCCCGGACCGGGGCACGAACCCGTGTCCCCTGCATCAGCAGGCGGACTCCTAACCACTGCGCCACCAGGGAAGCCCCACCAAAGAATTTTTGATATAGTTGAGTATATGTGGAAAAAATATATGTCTATTTAGAGCCTTACAAAAGCATAACAAATGCCCATTCCTTGGATTATTGAGAATAATTAAAATGTACTGTTAGATAAATGCTGTCTCTATAATTAAACTGTGAGTGACTATTTTAATATATTTATAAAAAGTAAATCACTAGAAATTGTATATTTATTGTTCTATCATCTTTGCATTCTTTTGACAAAGAGTTAAATTTTTATTCTAAACGTGTTTTATTGCTGTGCTAGAAATGATCACAATTCCAACATATGCTAGTACCTCATCAGATTCTAGTATACCTAGGAGTTCTGCAGATTTTGAAGATTTAAACATTTGTTACTAATAAGGTAATGCTAAGTAAGTTGAAGTATTTTGAAAGCAGTTTGATGGTGAAAATTATTTAAATTTAAAATGTACAGGTGGTTTATTATCTTTCTCTCTCCTTCTCTATCTTCTTAAAACTATATTTGTGACTCAAAAAACTAAACTACAAGTTTCTTAATTTTATTTAAGGTTCAAAGTCTCTCTTTTCAGCATAGACAGTATTTCTTAATAACCTCATAAATATTGCTCTTGCTCCTGCAATATACTTCCCTAATTTCCCTAACATTTTAATGAATAAATTCATAATTATCTTAGTGTTATGAGTATCTTCCTTACTAAAGGGTTTAGATTGCTTATTGTTATTAGTCATCTAAAGAA